>NC_092589.1:42129000-42749500 GCF_047663525.1 Anas platyrhynchos
TGTATTAATGATAAATCTTCAAGATTGTACATGCATCGAGGAAAGAATTTAGAGTTAAGATTCTAATGAAAGGGAACTATATATTTATGAACTGGGAAAGGTATAAAGAAATCTACATAGACACATCACTTTAAATCTTTAAACCTTTTAATTATGATGCCAGTTGAGTAGGGAAATAAGTGTAGGAATAAACATCACATTGTGGTAACTAATGAGGTCTTCAATATATGTGCCATTTTTTCTTGTTTAAATAAACTAAAATAAAACTTCAAGGAAACCAATGAAGTGTTTAAATACCACATTTGATACAGTACCAAGTAAAAATATCAAAAAAATCATCATTTATTCATTTCATACGTGTTGAATATGCAGTATTTTGATCCCGGGCTTTTTCCCCCCATTAAAAACAGAAGAGAAGAGCATTTCAGAAGTTTATAAAGGTAGTCATCCCTCTGAAAGCAAAAATAAAGCTGTCCAGAGATCATAGCGTTTTTTCTTGTGTGATATTTGGCAGCCTAGTTCTTGGTCCCTTGAGGCCCTACTGAGAATAACAACATCAGGATTTCATTCACAACGGCAGCATCAGTCACAGGACCTGACCCAATGAACTGTCACACAGCAAAGGGCCCCACAGCACCCTGCAAGACCAGGTTACAGGCCACTGACCCTGCCAACATTAAGTTTCAGTGCTAGTTTAAGACAAACCAAGGGTGCACTTTTCATGCAGGAAGCTGCAACAAACCACTGTCTTCAGTGTTGTATATCACTCCCAATCCCTCATGTAAACAAGGACAGACAAGTGAAAATTTAAGTCCATCACTTGCCATAGCAAAATGGGAAGATTAGAAAACTGATTTTTTGTTAGATGCTTAACCTGTTGCGCAAGTAGAAAAAGCACACGTGTTTACGTAACCTCTGATGTATGCACAGCCCATCAACTATGCAATCTGGACAGAGAAGACATCTTATTGCGATAAACCTGGAAACAAGTTCTGGATTCAGACAGTTGATGACAGTCAAAATGAACTGCTTAGCTCTCCACAGTCTTTTAGGAATTTCATAATGTAGAACAGGCTTTTACTGGCAAAATTGCACTTTTTAACCAGTCAAACTTGTTTTGCTCATGGGTGTAATGTATTCTACATTAGAATAAAACATTTCTTTGCCAGGATCCTTGCAGAAGAACTTGTGTAGTACACAAACAGGTTCACACTAAAAAGCTTTCCCTGCACTGACAGAGCTTCACAAACAGTAGATGAAAGGAAAAACAAGGTATTGATCCAAAAGGCAAATCACATCTCTACACTGCCATTCCAAACACCCACTCTGCTATTCCATGTGGCCTACGGCACATCAAACTCAACATGTATGGTAACCTTGAGTCTGTACCCTGTCATTTGTGCAGCCTACATTTAACAAAAATACAAGATTACAGACAAACCACAGAAGTAGTTTCTATATGAATCTTATTTGCTACTTCTACCTTTTCTGTAATACCTCGCACCACACGTACTCAATAGTGCATGAGTCAGCTTGGGTAGGAAGCACTACGTCCATTCTCACACAGTGCCTTGCCCAAGCTAATAAGCTCTGTCTCCATCATCCTATGTGAATTTTCAGGCGTGCACAAGTACTATCAAGGACAACCTTCACAGACTTCATTTCACTGCACAATACAGGCATATGCAAGAATTACTGTTGGTAAGCCTTTAAACCATCAGATCTCATCCATGATTCATACACTTAACTGCCATTGTAAGGTGGGAAAAACGGCGTTCTGTATTACTAGTGAGTTTGCATCACTCACATTTGTAAGCAACAAACTACTGATTCAAGCAAACTATCAGAGAAGTCTTTGAAGCCATAAAATGCATCTCTAATTGGAGCTTTAAAGATACAAATAACCTAGCAGTTTTTTTTATGACTAAAATTTATGCCTTGGGAATATTCACTTAAAATTATGAGCCAAGAGAGGAAAAAACACCACAATGTAGGAACACACAAGATCACGGAAACCTAGGAGTTGCAAAACATCGTATTTATCTTTGTGAGACAAACAATTATGATCAATATCAGTATTTTGCAGGTCTCTAGAAAAAACTGTAGGATCACACATTGGTCTGCACAATTAACAGACGCTAAGGGGCAAGAAAAAGTATCTGAGAAATGACGATTACATGTTTTCCACAAATCAAAGCAAACACAAAACAGTAAGCACGGCAATAACGATGAACATATTTAAGCCTGACCAAATGGGAACAGATCCTTAAGAGCACTGGGAAACAGAGAATGCACAGTGCCTAGACAGTTTCCTATGAATGCTGTCTCCTTCCTAAAACTCAAATGCAAAGAATTTATTTTGTGGGTAGAGCTCAAAAAAGTGACGCCTTCTTTTGTATTCCAGTGAGTCACTCCCTCCTGAGAAAACGCATAGAATAAATGATTTCAATTAATAAGGAATAAAAACAGAAGTTGGATTTCACAGATTCATTAAACTTTTGAAATTAAACAGCTTTCAGCATAAATGTAAATTGGTAATTTGCAGCTTTCCACTCTCCACAGCAAACTCATTAAATGAATCCAGACTTTCTTCTCAGTTTGTTTTTACATTCTGAGAGATTGGTAGCAATGTGTTCAAGCCTTTTAAATTGTGTTTAGAAAATCAGATTTGGATCTATAAAAAAATAATCTAGGTATGGCTGCCCAAAACTATAAATCTATTCTTAAGAGATTAACAGATGAGGCTAGCAGCTTCTAGCTGGTTTGCTAGTAGATGCAAAAAACAAGACGCAGTTACACAAACTGCATACAGTAGACAAGCAACAATATGTGCAAAGCCCTACATACGCAAATGCAGATCCTATATACTCAGGTGAATAAAATGTATGTATGCAAGTCTGCCAGAGCTACCATCTCCTGCAACTATGAACTTTGCTGGAAACCCATTCACTCCATTAAGGGAAGATCATTAACATTCACAATCTAGTAAGACATTCTGCACCAAAGAAACTGACTACAGAAGCTAGTAATTCCACAAGATACTTAGAGCTGACAGTAAACTGGTTAATGAGACAATATACGCTACAGTTAACTACTAATTGTAAAATGTCATTCACAAAAGGAAGACTGATTGTCAGAAGCAAAAAGCTCCTCATTACTGCTTCCTTATTGCTTTCAACACTGGGGGAGGAAAAAAAAAATCACAAGTATGCAGTTCCTGTACAAAATGCAGTGAACAAAACACATAATTTATGAGACTACCCAAAGCACCCTTGAAAAGGATAATTGGGAGCCTTGGGACACATTTCTCCTTGGCGACAAGCATGTGAATTTGGACAAGGCTTGCTCTATTTCAGCAAGGTCTGATTTCCCCTCCACCCCCAATCCACCAAATAAATTACAACTGAAGTAATTCTCTTGGGTAAATAAAGGAAAAAGTCAGGTTCCCTTGTTTCTGGAGATGAAAAACATCATGTCTTCCCTACAAAAAAAAGAAATCCCCAAGCTCATTTTCAGTGAAAGTGATAGTTACACTAATACAAAAATCCCTTAGCATAAAAGCTACTCTGCCACTGGTTAAAGAACTTGTTGTTGTTATCATTCTTAAATGGCCCTCCTAAGGTGTGTCTTACCACAACACAGAACTGAGGATACCCAGGAGCAACGTAATGCACCTGAATTTGCTAGTGCTTATTTATAGTCAACTAACAGAGACATGTAAACTAAATATAACATGTAAAATTCCAGTCTCAAGCAAGAGACCCACCTGAGCTCGTTCTCCTAAGCTTTCCTAGCTTACCATATTTGTTTTGCCTCTGTTCTCCACCCCACCTACAAAGCAAACACAAGTCTTCCGATGGCTTGCTCACAAACAGAGGACAAGTCTTTCAAAAGAAAGAAAAGGGGGCAGAAATTCCAGGTCAAAAATCATTTTCTCTTAATTTTTTGCTATTCAAGGGGGAGGGAAGGGAATAAACAACTAACCTGCAAACAAGCACTTGTTTATATTTACAGAAGCCTTGAAATTAGGCAGGCAGTGTCTCACTGAACCAGTTACACAAGTCTGCACACCCACTCCTCAGGCATATCTAGCAGCCAAGCCTTCTCCTTTATACATGCTCCAAGACTCTCTTATCCCTCATCCCCAGCTTTGCCATCCCAATCCTTAGCTCCTTTCCCTCCTATCTAACTCTCAGGAAAATGGTACGTTTCATCACCAGGACTTGTGTTCCTACCAGCAAGCAAGAGGGAGGCTCCCCACTTACGCTAATTAAAACACAAACTGCAACCCTACCACAAATCCAACTGAATACGAAACTCCAAAGAACCAGTTACACATTTCGGTAAAAACAACCACCCAACTGAACTCCTGAGCTCTATGGATTTATTTTTGCACCCATGTGACCGTAAGACAGAAATGGATTTGTTTGTTTTATTCGTATCAAGACCAATGCAATACTGTCATCTTCTTTCCCTTCAAGCTAAACTGGCAGCTCTTCCAGACTTAATTCCCTTGAAAGAGTAAGCAGCTAAGCACACTCCATCCCTACACACATCCTGCCCTACAGAATGGGTGTCATCCTCCCCTAACATTATCAGTAAAGCAAATAAACTGTTTTAAATTATTCCCTGGAAGTTGTACAGAGGATACAATAACAAGTATTAAAAAGAAAGTATTAATTACTTCAACATTTAAGATAAAGGTGGATAACGCGGATCATTTGCAATGCAATATTTAACATTCATCTCCGGCATTCGTTTGCCAAAATATGCCTCTGACTAAACAGACTGTGGATAAAATAGGTGTTCAAGGGAGCCAACAGGACCAGAAACAGCAGATTTTAAGGTTTCATATAAGACCTCCAGTAAAAAGATGCTTTATATTCTAAGACATTATACAACTTGAATTAAGAGAACAAGAGAAGACTCTCATCATAAAGTGATTTTTCAGAAAAGGGACTTTGAGTAAGTAAATGTTGTATCCTGACTAACAGCTTTTTGGTTTGATGTACAAAAAATACCATATTGAAAAAGGATTAGGATAACAACAGGAAACACCACACAACTTTTTGGCTGATACCACCTGACTGGACAAAAATAATCCAGTAATACTGTATTGTTAGTGTTTTAAATTACAGTCAAACACATGACTTAGAAAAGAGAACAACACTGAAGAGAACAACAAAGCACCTTATGCATTTTACTTAGAAGTCCTTTACAGACCCTCCAGGGTGCTCAGACATACTTTTTCACATGTAGACTGAGTATATAGATTGCCTTATTCCTGTTTCAGTTTTATTTACTCTTGAGAAACATACTGGAAGATGAATCTAAGCTAAATTTCTTGAATTGTTGAAGAGGACTGAAAATGTTTTATAGCAATGAGACATGAAACACGGTTGTCTAAGAGCTGGTTGCTAGAACTCCTACAATACAGTGCAACTTTGATATGTAAAAACAGCAAGCAGTCTCAACAAAGAGCACATGATGCCATAAAATGGGAAAAAAGGAGATTTGGACTATTTAGCAACCCAACACTAGTGCTAGTATGCAGCTAGCACAGTTCACTCTACAGCTATTAAAACCTTGCTCTAAAATGTTTGTAACAACACTCCTTTACTTGAAGAATCAACTAAATCTTACAGATCACACTACATTTGGAAATTTGAAACAAATTGCCACTCTTTCCTAAGAGAACATCTCTATGCTACCCATTTAGGTTTGTTTCTCCCATTTTAATGAGCTGTATGTTTTTGTTCCATCTCTCAAAGTTCATTTGCTTACATACTTTGGTCATCTGTTGCAATAGCACTTGCGTGCTCTCTTCTATTCATCCCTTCTCCCCATAAAGCAAGCCTTACTCTGCTGCACAAAGACACGAACAACCCCCTGACAGTGACCCTATGGCAGCAGTTATGACCACAAAGCTGCTGGGCGTTACGCTTCAAGAGAGCTCAGCTACTCTGCCTAGGAGGATCAAGAAGCTCACCTTGGACAGTATTCTGCCTATGCATTCAAGTTGGCCCTACCATACGCTGTTTTATAGTAACAGAAATCAAAGGTGGAAAACGTAATGTCTTCAAGGGCTCATAAAACAATCAACTCCCCTCTGGATTTCAGTGATTAAAGTTGGCTAATAAAACTCTTCACAGATCTAGACTGACATCATGCACGATGCTGGCAGACAAATAAAAATGCTACCTTAATTAAGTTCCACCAGAAACACCAGGTTAAAAAAAAATATATAAGAAACGCAATTTCCTCATATATTAGTGTCAGATGATTTGGAATTCCTCTGAACCCAAGTGTCAGGTAAACTTGATTTTTCCCCATTTTTCCTTGTATATGTATATATACACGTCCTGAACTTTTTTCAAAGGTATCTGAAAAAAAAAAAAAAAAGTAAAACAACTCCCTGTGATAGCGTCATAGACCTTCTTCACTCCATTTTTCCCAAACATTCTTTAAAATCATTTTGAAACTCGAGTTACTGAAAAAATCTGAAGTTCCTAAGTATTTTCTTATGCAGCTATTTTTTTTCCTCATTAAATGGGACCCGTATCTGCATCACACAACAAAACCTTCACAAACTGTGGGATCATCCATAACAGCCAATCCCCACCTGCCAAAAATCTTGGAAAGTGCATTAGTCAGGATTGTTTCCTTACTCAGAAAGAAGTAATAATCTCTAGTAATAGGAAGTGTCATTAGAAAAGTTCAAGCAGTCATTATTCTTCAGACTCCACGCACGCTGGAATAACCAGTGACTGAACTAGAGCTTCAATTCCGTATGAAATTCCCATCTTTCAGCCTTTATTTTGTAACAAACCAGGTAGAAAAGTATCAACATGTTTAGTTATACAAACATTCAAATCATAAATATCCAAATATTTTGTTTAAGTACATTATATTTTTAAACAGAACACGGTGGTATTCCAGAACCAAAACATTTGAATTGATGTGTCATTTAGCTACATCTGCTGTATTGAGCTGTACAAAGACCCAGTCCAGCAATCTTACCCTATATGCTATCCCCTATAATTGGAATACACATCTTGTGAGACAACTTAGCTGTGCAGATTCCAGATTGGTCAGAAAGAAAACATTATGTACTGAGAAAATTAATCAATACGAACAATGGTTAGAAGAATTATGATGTGCAAAACATGGAGTCATTCTCAACAGGCTTATTGAACCAGTTAGAAATTACTTCTTTATTTTCTCACAAGAAAACAGCAAGAGAATCTCAATTCAGAAAACACAGAGGACTCCATGGTGTTTCTACTGACACTGAAGTGCTAGAATACTGCAAAGTGCAACAGACCATCAACAAGTCCTTTCTACTGAAGTGCTGACAAAACACCAATCTAAAGCTCACAGGAGAATTAGAAAAATCTTTTTCACTTTTTCAGATTGAATGATACCCACAGAAATGACACTCCTTTTTTAAAGACAGAAGACAACAACAACAAAAATTAAAGGTGTTTGAGAAGAACTCAAAAGACCACGATGAATCTGGGGGCACAGTACCATAAACAGGTCATCAAAAATTCAAAAGTATATGCAACTAGATGAAAAAAACAAACAAACAAACAAACAAAAAAACCATCTCCTTAGAACATAAACAAGATATATCTTCTACTGTAATACTGCGCTATGTTTAGACGATGGCATTCTAAAAGAAATGATCACATTCTGTACATGTTATTTCTCCTTGCTTTAAAAACCAAACTTGTACTTCTTCACGCCATATACTCAAATCACCCCCAATTCTTTAAGACCAACAAAAGAATAGATTAAAAGGTAAAAACTGGCTGTTTCTCTTCACCACAGATACTCACATTAGTAACATTATCAGAATTTGACCTTAAAAATGTTGTAAGGTATTTTCTTAAGAGTCCTATCATACCATAATTTATCTGTACACAAAACATGACACTAGATAATGATTTTAAAGACACACATCCTGGTAAATTGCAAACCACAGAGACTTATAAACCCTGTAATACTTATTTAAAGTATTTTATAAACAAACTGTTATTTACAATATGCATGGTAAATTTAGTGGATGTTAACATTTTAACACTTCAGTTATTTACAAAGTTTGCAGTTACTTACAAACAAGGTTTCAACACTTTGTAAATATTTATTTTCTCACTGATTCTGTTTTTGCCTTCAGAGTTTTTGGTTCTATTATTACAGAAAAGCATAGCATTTCAATTGTTGACCAAACAGTACAAAAGTACATAACAGGCAGTTAAGTACATAACAAAAATGGGACTTTTTTCCCCGTTACCACCCCTTTATTGCTCTTCTGAAAAAACAAGATGATATTTTACTGAATAATAGTTACTTTAAATGCTAACGGCTATTTTACAATGTGCACTGACTTTCAGTCTCTTGGGATACACTTCAGTCTTTACAACATATCTTTTATACAATTGTTTATTACTATCCTGAGTCAAATCAAGCTCTTATGAACGCTCTGAAGCTTAAATTGACTTACAGCCAAGACTTACTTCTGATATTAACCGAGAGTATATGGCTATATTTCTTCCAAAAAAAAAAATTTAAATTAAAAAAAAAAAAAAAGGAAAGAAAGAGAAGTATTCAAATGCAGATTTTCAATCATTTTAACACAGTTTAGAAGTCCCAGAAGCATCTGTTAGGAGCAGGGCCAGTATCAGATAATCCTTAGCATCTAACTGGTTATTAATTAATGCCTAATATAAATAAATATTCCTCTTGCCAAAGAAATGCAATTTGAAGTAATTGAGAAAAACTGAACAGGCTGTGATAGAAAGAAAAGATGCCCCATACAGTCTACTTACTAGCATGTTTATCTGCAAGCATTATGAGGCTGTTGGAAATATCTCTTCTCCTGTAAAAACACACCACTTTTGCTTCCACGTTTCCATTAGCAGTCTACAATAAAAGGATAAATTGAGTCAGAACGCATCCCTGCTCAGCTGAGTAATATAAATTACACATCCTCTACTTGTAATTTTTCCTCTTATTAGTAGTTCCTACGCGAACAGCCAGACTGAAATCAAAATTACTCAAGTAAGTATGAGCATCCTGACACGGGCCAATCAATTTCACATCAAATTACAGCAATGATTATATAGTTATTTACTCGTAAGATTTTATATATTGATCAGTTACTGGGAGATGTAATGCCAGTATCCTGTTAATGTAAGAATCCTCAAGAAATACCAGAGCCTTGTAAAGACTTTTTTGCAACCCAATTTTAGACTGACACAGATTTCAACGCACTCCAACATTTCTTTCCAGAACCACGTTTAATAGAACATGGTTTATTGAAAATTCACTAACTTACAAAGTAAAATAGCAATTTAGTTTGCAGTTGTTTTCATGACTCATAGCAGTGATCACATTCTACCATGATATTGTAGAGAGTCTACTAATATTTAAAGAATTGCACTACCTTTCTTGTTATAAATCATAAAAAGTTAATTACCTCAAGTTGTTAAACTCAAGATGTGGCACCAAGAAGTGTCATGTTTTAATTTTCTTATCAAAAAAGAAAGCATCTTATCTCCAATAAAGTGACAACCAAATCATTTCATTGTATATTTTCTCAATACCTTTAACACAGGAAACGCACGCAATTCACAAGTAAGATAACTGGGTTGTATCTTAGAAACCTCTCCCCCCAAGAAGTCAATATATGACTGCTCTACCACCCACAAGCAAGATTAAGTTATAACAATGCAGATTAAAGACAATAAATGTTACATTCAGAACATAATTGGAATCACTTCAACTACTGTATATAAAAAAGTATCGTTTCTACTAAATCCAAAATGATTTACCATGTACAGAGTTGATGTAGTGTTGGACAGCACTAGCAAGCAACACGGTTCGTGTCCGGCACGACACAGTGTTGTGTCCCATTAATGAATTTTTACAGTTCAGATATTTATAACTTATTTTCTAACCACACACACAAAAAAAGTATCATTTATGACATCATGATAAACATTTCTGTCATTAACTTTTGACACAATTTACCAGTAAGATAAAATACTGCTCAACTGAACAGTCAAACAAAGAAAAGCACTTTTTTCTTTTTAAAACGTCTTGGTAGTAAGAAAACTGAGAAATATTTGTGTTTTCCCCAAAACAGTACACGGAGAAGGCTCCACACATGCTATATTACAATGCACTTCGGGTAAAGATAGAATACAGTCTCAATTTCTATTCAGAAAGCTGTCCTTCATTCAGACTACCAATAAGCAATGCAATAAACATCCACAGAAGCTGTGTATTGTTATCGGATCACTGAAAAGTCTCACGGACACCCACTTGCTCTTTGTGCATATGTCCAGGAGGAGACACGTTACACAATCACTGTCACTCCAGATAGATTCAGTATCATCACCATATAAAAAACTGAATTTGCTAACTTCCTCAATCATCCACAGGATTGCCTTGGGATTTTTATTTATTTTTTATTTTTTTACAGCAAGGTACTCCTGTTCACCAGGAATAATAAACTGGGTGTTTCCTTAGATAACAGGGCAGAATTACAATGTATCACACAGCAGTATTTCAGCAAGCAAAACATAAACAAATACATAAGAAATCTCAAGGAAGTAAAAAAACATTCTACCAACAGAAATCTGATGGCAGGCAAATGATTGTCAGTCTTGGAAAAGCGCAACAATTCCATCAGAGGCTAAGCAGGAACCTTAGATACTTGCATACCTTGTTAAGCTCTTCAATTCGCCTAATGAGATATGGATTGCTGGAGGAATTTTCAAAATAAACATAATCTGCAATGAAAAAAATGAAAGATGCTGTATTATTTCAAAAATCATGTAACTAAAATGCATATATGCTTTAGCGCAAAGTTTGTGTTTTTTTTTCCTAAAGTTAGAGTGACCTCCAGATGACCTCCACGGGTCCCTTCCATCCTCAACCATTCTGTAACCACAGGAAATTTAAGAACGGAGCGCTTTGGTGAGTTTCTAGATTATGGAAATAATACTTCCATGACACATGCTACCACACCTTTATTATTATATGTTGTGGTAGTACAGATGTCCAAATAAGTAATGTACATTTCGTGATACTTGCTTTGTTGCCATCTCTGCTCAGTAACACGCAAACTATATTAAGCAGTAACAGATCCTCAAGTCATGAGGGTAGTGGGGTTCTTCTGTGCCAAGATCTCTTACAGGATCATTAGAATAGAAATATTTTCATAGACTTTATGGAAATTCGCTCACATCCTGAAAGCTACTGCCATTTAACATACAAACAAAAAATTGACACGCAACACATTTCCTTCAATAGTTTTCCTCAAAACTTGTTTTTGTCAAATGAAAAAGTAACCATTAAACGCCAACCATACTCCTCTCCGCTCAATACTTGACTTTTGTACCATGCATCTTGCGAATTTTATTTAAAAAAAAAATGGCACAGGACCATAAGAAGGTATAAGATGCAATGCTTTGATGCTACATTGTGGTGGAACGGAGCCTCGGGTAGCTCAATTAGCACCAAAGGAAGAGTAAGATCTCTGGATATGCTTTGTAACTGGTTATTAAGATTAAATGAAGAAATTGGGACTTGATGACCTAAGAAGCAAACCCTACCAAGATTTCGACAGCACCACTCCGATAAGGATTACTTTGATGAGTAAAGGCTGATGGGATTACAACCTAAGCACCCTAATGACGGGGTGCGCAGATGGGCGACGCGTATACCCCCAGCATGGCTGGGAGCAGATGCTGGAGGCGCCTCGGGCTCACAGCCCCCATCCCCTGCCGGGCTGCCTCCTCCCCCCACCCATCCCCTCGCCCTGCAGAGCAGCAGCAGGAGCAGCAGGAGCCAACTCGCGCGGTGCACCTGAACCCCAGCACCTGGCGCGGAGCCACGTCCCCTGCACCCGGCGCCTGGGGAAAGTTACCCGGGTCAGTTTCAGCAGGTTGCAGGGCTGCAAACTGACCGCGGTTCTTCCACACCCACACGCGGCTCCCACCCGTCCCCCAGCGGGCACAGGCCGGCCGAGCTGACAGCCCCCCCCCCGCCTCCACGGCCGCCCGGGTGCGGCTTGATTCGGCCCCGGGGAGCCGCGGGGAGGCCCGGCCGGGCTGTGCCCGCTGCAGGCGGCTCCCCGCGGGGCAGCGCGGCCAGGACGGGCCCGGCCAGGCCGCAGCGGCGGGGCCGGGGGTCCCGACCCCTTCTCCCGGGGCTCCCCCTGGCCGGGCCCGGGGGTGCGGGTGGGGGGCAGGAAGGTGGCGGCGCCCCCGCGGAGGGCGGCGCTGCCCGGCCCCTCGCTGCCTCCCTCCCTCCTTCCCTCCCCGCCGGCCCCGGCCGCCTCCCCCTGCCCGGGCCTGGGCGCCCGGCTCGGGGCCGAGGCTCCTGGCTCGGGGGGGGGTGGGGGACACACACACAAGATGGTGGCCGCCCCCCGCTCCGAGCCGGCCCGGGCGCCGTGCGGGCGCTGCCCGCTCCCCACCTACCTCCCACTCGGTACATGTTGGCCGCCATGTCTGCGCTCTGCGCCCTCCTCCTCCTCCTGCCGCCGCCGCCGGGCCGGGCTGGGCGAGGAGGGAGCGGCTCCCGCGGCCCCCCCGCCCCGCGTCGCCCCCACCCGGCGCCACCCCTTCCCCGCCCGGGCACGGGAGGCAGCGCAGGGCCGGGGCGGCCGTTTCCGGAGCCGCCCGGTGGGGAAGGGGTTAATGAACGCCCCCCTTCCCGGCCCTTCCCGGCCCTTCGGGTCCCCTCTCGGGCCCGGCCGCAGGTGGGGCGGCCCCGCTTTGTCCCCGCGGCACGCTTTGTGCCGCCCCCGGCCGGCTCTTTGTGTCCCCCCCCGGAGCTGGCTGAGGCGCTGCGGGAGAAGTTGGGAGCTCCTCGGCCCCGCACGTGTGAGCGCGCAGCACCTGTTGGCCGCTTTGTTGGGTTTTCGGCAGGGAGCATCCCCCGGGAGGCGGCTCGCCGCTCGTCCGATGCCTCAAAAAGCAGCGGTGCCGGTGCCAGGCCAAGCCCATGCCTCTGTTTGAGCGCAGCCTGCGCCATCGAGTGCAATCCGTAGCGTTCACCAGCAACTTGGTGCTGCTCCGGCATGCGTCCCTCAAAGGGAAAGGCTTTTTGCCATTTTCCTAAGGATGGTGGTGATTTATTACCTGTTTTGTTCACGTATCTTGAGCCAAGCTAACATTTCACCGCACCCTGAGCTACCAGTTCACCCAACAGCGAGTGAGCTGCCGCGGCGTTTCAAATGCTCACATCCTCCCCTCCATTTCCCCCTGCAAGTGACTGGCAGAGTAAGGTTTCTTCCGCTTTTAGTGCACTTGTAACTTCCAAAGTCACTGCTTGGTGTCAAACAGGCAGCCCAGTACTGAAATCCCTGAAATGTACTGAACAACACAACGCAGTACCAAAAGCCTGAAAGAGGGAACTAGCATATTAAACTCACAGTGAGTTCATCTTTTTAGTAAACAGCAGCACGTTCATGCCTTGGAAGGAAAAATCTGAAATCTCCCTTTATTTTGTCTCCTGTGTGAACATCTGTGGGAGCTGAAATTGTCTCCCAACGAGTACTTCTGTGGGAGCTGAAAAAATGCCCACAGAAACTTGGAAAGCAGCAGCTCTATCCAGCTGGTTATTTCCAGGCACAATAACACCACCTTACCAGGGACCTAAATAAAAATAGCCAGGAGTTATTTGGTGTGTTATTTTTACTCTTGTGGTTTACTGCTTCATTAATGAAACAGAGGTTAAACTTTGAAGGTGAGAGAACGGTTAATTCAAATAACTGGCTTGTCCCAGTCATTATCTATCAAACAAAATGTCTCCAAGCACTTTCCCTCAGCTCAAGCCCGCAGTGTGACACTAGAGGAATTTCCCACACTTTGAAGCTTACAATGTGCCCTCCTCCAGCAAGGAGTGCATTTCAATAGAAACAGACTCTCCCTTCCATGATCTGAAGGCACGGCTTATAAATAAGGAAGACAACTCCTGAAGATACAGTATTTGCCTTTCAAAACCCATGAGAAAACAGCCCAGGAGTCCCAAGCTGCTCCTCCAGGTTGACGTCCTGAAAACAGCAAGATAAAACTTTATTTACAGCATGCATAACAGCCGAGATAAATAATGTCATTTATATACCTTAGTACTCAGACCCTGGGCCTGATTATTCACACTAATGCAGCTCGTACAGTCACAGACTGCACAAACCTGATATTGCCTGGTGTTCTGCTGCTGTCTGTGAGTAGTTCAAAGTCACTGCTGCAAGCTGAGGAGGGTGGAGACACATCTAGCTGTGCTTGGGTACCAGGCTGCTGGACTCGGTGTATTTTACTTTGGTGCAATGTATACAAACACTTGCATACAGTTTATTTCCTGTGCTATCTCAGTGCATGGAATGGGAAAAAATAAAACTGTAAACATCTTCATTTTTCTAAATTAAATATGATGGAAAATTTAAATGCCCTCGTTTCAACCACAACATTGCTGAGGAAAAAAAAACATATAAGAGCTTTGTCATAACCTGGTAAGTAAACTGCATTCTGCTACAAACTATGGAATTATTTGTGTTTTTCAAAAGAAACCACAGTTCTGTGGTAACTGCAGTCAATGTTACAGAATAGATTATGCCTATTAGAGACACAGTTTACCCAACAACCTCATTTGATGACTTTTTTTTGGTCATGCCATCCTATGCAGCCCATCATCCCTCCCCACACCTGTGCTGTCCTTCAGCTGAGGAAGTCCTTTTCATCCAGTTTACAGGTCCAGAAAAGCAAAGATGTTCAAAGGAAGTGATCAGAGTTAACAAATAAATAAATAAATAACCAAGAAAACCAGAGTAGGGTGTAAGGGACCATTTTTAAACACAGAGCAGGAACGCTGTTCTGTCCCCTTACTGGGACAGTGTCCCTTGCCTTGTCCAGGTCACACACTTTCTGTTGGCTTTTTTCCTTTAGCTGCAGCAGGTGGATCTAAATCATATATGTTAAATACCTGGTAAACTGACTGGAGCTGTACAATTTTCTTGCTGTATTTTAAAAATGTAATGATTAGATAGGTTGGTTTTTGTTTGTTTGTTTCATTAGAGATAGCATAAAAAATCACTTTTTCTTCTCATGCAATTTAAGGCTTCTTTCTCACATCTGGATTTGAATGGATAAAGGGAATGGTAATATACTATCAGAGAATTTTATTCATGAGTTTTCATTTCACCTCCCTGTAGCTTTACAGAAACCAAAAGTTGTTTTCAGCCACTGGTAGAACTCTGGCTGCTCACACAAGTTCAGAGGTTTCAGGACAAATTCTCAAGGGTTGTTCCATCAGACACAAAAATGCCTTACTCCGATGTTCTCTTCCCACTATTGCAGAGCCAAGACTAGATTTTCAAAAGGCTCTGAGAACCTTATCATTTCAGAAAGTGGCAGCACAGGGAAACTCTCCTTAGAGCTGTCTTGTGCTGTCCTTGTATCCTGTTTTGGGTCCCAAGAGTTTAATTTTGAAGGTTCCTGTCCAATATCTTCTCTACAAATCTTAAAAAAAAAAAAAAGCCCAAACAGCAAAACAGAGGAAAAACACAAACACATGCAAAACTTGTTTGCAGAACACAAACACACACAAAACTTGCTTGCAGAAAACATCAGTGCTGAAGATAAATCTTCCTACTAAATAAAACTGACAGTTCAGATGTCTAAAGTAAAATATGTTGATAGGAGCGTGTTTAAGACTAGACTATTTTTGGCTCTCAAAGGTAGAAGCACCATACTGAAATCAACAAAAATGTTGAAGAGTTGCTTGTACCATAATAAAAGGTGCTCAGGTCCCTGTAGACCTTTCACGGAGACACGTCTTCATGCTGATGCAACAGAAAGGAAATGTCATTTAGGGTTTCCCATCCTTGGGCCATCCTTACATGGCCTAACTCAAAGTGCCTCAGCCGAGCATTTCTTTTTGGCATGACTGATCTGACAACAGAGGAAACATTAAGCAGAGGGTTTATGAGTTCATGCTAAGGGAATGTGACTGCCTTGTTAGTAAGACTTTGCTACAATGGGTAAGCAGACTGTATGCTTGAAACCTATTCAAAGAGTTAAAAAATATAAAGAACCTTACAAGATTTCTCATCAGCCTAAACTCCTACTTATACTGAGAGTAACTCATTGCCACAGAGGACTTAGGTAGTTCACAGACTTGTCATATTTGAATCAAAAATAATATGTAGAATATACAAAGTCACTTTCACTTAGCATGAACGAACATGCCAGTTAGTATGGCTGTACATCCATCAGACAGGCTTAAGTACATTCACTTTTTTTTTCCACTAATGCGAAGACACATTGTAGCCTGCAAAAGCTCATTAATGAATTTCTAGCAGAAACAGAATTCTTATTGCTATCACTTATTTAGTCACCAGAGAAATACATTTTTCCATTTTGATACTCATGATTATGTTTATAAAAGCCTTAGACAACGTCCATTGTATAAAAGGCATTGTGTAAGATTCTCTAATTTAATTTACTGGAATATAAAATTCACTGCTTATTATCAAAAGCAACAGAAAATTTTAGCTACCTCTACTGAAGAACTAACTAGGTGCAATCTGTAATGGATGCTTCAGCCTTTTTATAAATCAGCAAAAAAAAAAATAAATAAATAAAAAAAATCCACCCTCTCACAAAAGAAAATCATCTTCTCTTGGCATCAGAAATAATGTTTTTTATCGACTCTGTGAATCAGATCTCTCAAGAGACTGTTAGCTAAATACAATGTCACTATTTTCATTAAATATGATTTAAACAATAGCTTAAAGTTAATTGCTGAATTATCAGTAGACTGAAGATTTAGATGTTCAATCCAAATCTTAAAGTTGTAAGAATGCCACTAAATCAATGTGTGAATAAAAGCAGTGCTTATGTTGGCAACAAGATATTTTTGAGTGGGTATTGAAAAAGAGATATCTGGTAATGGTTTTTCAATAAGTATCATACAATTATGTGGATGGATGCTATAGCCTACCATATGGCATTGCTTTGAACCAATATATAATTTTATTTCCCATAAATCATACAATTGAATTAAGGACATTTTCTGCAAAATAAATCAGACCTGGACTGGTATGTATCTGCCTTCTTGTTCTGACTGCATGTGCTTTAATGAAAACCATTCTATCACAAAAGGAAATATTGCTACCATTTTGAGGGAAGGACTGTAAAGTAGGCTTTATTGTTTATCTGTAAGAAACTACTATTAAAGACTATATGTTGAAAAAATGCACTTCTTTCACTCCACAAGCATAACTCTCACAGTTTTGCTAATTAACTCAGTAACAGAGTAAAGATCTTATTTACTAATCAGAGAAAAAAAAAAGTATGTATATATATATATATATATATATATATATATATGTTCACCCAGAGCTTTTATTACACCTGCCAATGTATTTTGCAGTTCACATCCTAATGGAGAAAAAGCCTAGAGCTCTAGGATTCAGTCTTGTAACCCATTTTGTTTGCTAGAATACATAGGTTCACATCTTGCCCCTTGTAAATTCAATGTGAGTTTTGTGGTTGACTTCATTAGAACTAAGATGAGACTAATGTGTACCTTATTTTTGATGTAAGAGAAGCTGATAATCAGAGCAGCTGGAAGCACGTTGGATGCATTCATCTGCAGCACTCCTAAATTAAGCCATTTTGGCCTTAACCATAATTACACTAGATAGAGATTAAACACACCACACTGGATTTACTCTTCCTCTCTCCCCTTCCCTCAATTGATCTATTTTTTGTGCTAAACACCTGCTAAAAAGCTGTCAAAGGTGCTTAATGACACAGATTTAAGTAGAGTACAGTACATTCATCTGAGCAGAATTAATTTAAGTCAAGGCCTCGGCATCTGTTCAGCTCAGTTTTTCTGGGGATCCAGTGATTACAGGCAAGTAACACCCAAGTGCAACTTATTGATCAAGGGTACAGAAGGCCTCGTCGTGCCTTACCATGCCTCTAACCACTGCCTTGTGTTTCCATTATGGAAGGGTTTGACCTAAAATTCTCAGTACTGCTTTTATTTTTAGCTTTGAAAAATCAGAATAATTTCTTCATGCAGGTCAGCATAGTGACCTGACAATTGCTCACTGCTCTGTTGGTATAAGAGATGGTTGGGTGGATTTCAGGGACACATTTATCACTGGTGCACACCTTCCTCCTCAATCAGTGGAATCATGCCTGCTTATACGTAGCAAATTTCACTTTGTTTTCAAGTGACCTTTGTTTCTAAAAATAGGCAGTGCCACAGAGGAGGTCAGTTTGCCCGCCTGATTAGCAGACTGCTGACTCCCTGACTTGCTTCTGCAATCATTGTGCACTCTGACAAGGAGGAGAGCAGTGCTCCCGAGCACTGCAGCAATGCTGTTATTTTGGAAAGCATCAGTGGTCGCTTTTAGGAGAAGCTGGGTCTTTCATCTGGAGACAACCACATACCTGGCTGAAGTCAGTGAAACATGCAGCATTCATTCTCTCAGGATCAGAGGAAAGATCACGTAACACCCCCTTAGGTCGCCAGATAGCTGCAGATGGCTCGGGTCACCACACCAGGCATGAGTTGATGACACGAAATATTGCAGAAGGATTGTCTACGAGAGGCTCTCTAGCTGCAAAGCTGGCAGGCTTTTTCTGTTTATTTGTTTTAAATCAGCTATGTGTTATGCCTGGCAAGAAGAAACAAACAGTTTGAAAACCCTGTTCCAGGAGATCTTACATATTTCATAAACGGGAGTATAATGAGGAGTGTAATTTGGATGTGATACCAACTCACGCATCCTGCAAGTTCTGCAGTAATGGTTCCCTGCTTGCTCCAAGCAGGCACAAGAAGAGTCAGATTTGTGCCAAATAGGCACAAACAGAATAACTGAACAGGTGCCCTCCCTCTGAAGCATCCCCATCCAGTAAAAATCCCCCCAACTATCACGGTTAAGTCTCCTTTCTCTTTATCGAAGACAGATGCCAATACTACTTCCTGATAGCTCTACCGTGCCCATGTTCAATACATCAAGTTTTATTCTTCTCCCTGGCGAACTGAAGATTTTCCGCTCTCTAAACTTTGGGCTCATTTATCAGATGAGCTTCTAACTGCTCTTCAAGCTCCACAGTTTGGGTTACAGTTACTGCTAGGAATGGAAATCCATAAAATCTAGATACCCAAGATTAACAGCCTGCAAATATCTGAGTTTTAATATTCTACAATATTGTCCAGAAGAGAAAGGAATATTTTATGTGCTTAAAAACAAGTTGCTCTTATAATTTATAGTTCAAATTAAAAAAAAAAAAAAAAAAAAAAAAAAAGGTACATAAGGTACATAAGTCTTTTTCTCCTTACGAAGCTCCACTGGGACATAAAAATACAGCATATAGCTGAGACTAACATACACACAGAGCCAAAATTGAATGTTTCCATTCCTCTGTCTTCCTCAAAGTTATCCAGCCAACTACTCTCAAACAGGGAATTTGCAATGAAGAGAATTGCTCGGGGAAATCACAAATTCTTGCTCTTCTGGAAGAATACGACCAAAGAAGTATCTTTTATATAATGCTCTTTGAAATAACCTAGATTCCTTGATCCAGTATCTCTGCAATGGAGCTCTGAAAACACTCCATGCTGCCAGTGCCATGCTGGGACAGAACTCAGAAGTTCTTAAAAACAAGCAAACAAAACAAACAAACCAACAAACACACAACAGAAAGAAAGAAGGAGCTTTTAGTTCACACGCATTATGGTGCATTGGCTTTCTCGTGCTTGTAAATTCAAGAATAAGCTACACTGGAATAACCCCCTTTTATACTGACACAGCTATATTTCATTGAGGAATCTGTAAAAGTATTAAAACTAATACATATTAACACCGATGGAGAGAAGAAAACAACAAAACATACACACACACAAATAAAATAATAATAATAAAAAAAAAATAAGCAAAAGCACCAAAGCAATAAGTTTTTCATGACTATTTTAACTGAAGCCAATTCCTGAATTTCATCTGAGTACCAGCTTAGCAGTGAGGTCAAAGTACAAACATCTGTGTACACAAAATACCCAGAAGACATCAGAGAGAAGACAAACACAGCTCATGCTGCTAAATCACGTATAGTCTGAGACAGAAGAGGCCTGCTCATGCACATTGCTCAGATCTGCTTCCAGGAGTTCTGGTCGTCTTCCCAAATGAAGACTTACGTCCCTTTGAGGACTGGCTGGGTCTGTGAATAAGCCATGGTCAGCACCCAAAACCATCCCAGTAGGTCTCAGTTCTACCAGGTGCTGAACACCATCTGCTTTCATGAATGTCCATTGAAGATGCATAATAGGAAATGCAGGTAGAAGGCCTCCAACTTTGCAGGGCTGCAGAGTACTGTAGAGGTTTTCTTGTAATAATTATTCATAACAGCAGTTCTCTACAGTGTTCTCCATGAAAATAGTTCAAAATACTATACCACAACAGGGAGGGGGAAATTTCAATAAAAATATCCTAGCCATAGTGGCTGTCAAGCCTTTCAGAATATGACATTTTTAATGAATATTTTAAGAAGATTGCATGTTTTGATTGAGTTCTCTTTTGGTGGTTTCCCTACATTTCGTGATGGGGAAAGGTTATTTATGATTGTTTGATGAATATTTTATGCTGAACACAAGTCGTGTGTTTGGCTATCAACCTTTTCTGTTTAGAAAAGAAAATAACAAATGACTGAATAAAGCATCATGATCTCTTATGATGGGGGAAGCAGGAGAAGGTGTTTGTGCAGGGGTGTAGTGTTGCCTCCCATAGGATGGCATCCGGATGCCACGGAGTTTACACTACTAAATATGAGATTTCACCACAACTCTTTAGCAAGCTTAATAAAACCTGTAAAGCACAGAATACGTTAAGTTTATGTAATTTCTACCACTGAAACTTTAAGAGAAGCTCTGCTCAATAGCAGTTGTGATTTAAAGGTGACCAGACATTTTTGAAAGGCTTTGTATCTGCCATTTTCCCTCATACACCCAAATGCAAAAAGAAAAATGTATCAACTTACAGTTTAAGTCTCTCTTTTTTTTTTTTTTTTTTTTTTTAATGGAACAAACTGTGCTGCTGAACAGCTTCCCTATTCACCTGCAGGTTTCTACAGTGAAGTAGCACAAGGAATGAAAACAGTATTTCCTACTCTATCATTTCGTAGCAAATTCAGATACATTTCCGAAGGTAATGCACAGTTCAAGAACTTCATTGTTCAGCTTTGAGCTGTTTCCTAAAAATACTGGGAAACCTATCACACTGTAAAAATTATTTCCCTACCAAAGAGGACAGAAGTAACTAGACTTTTTCATGATCTTCCTGGAATTGAGTATTAAATCTAAGTATTCACTTTCTGTTGAAGTCTGCTGTTCTGAACAGCAAAAGGTAGTGTTGCTATTTCAGGCACACCAGTCTTGCAATCCCCTCTCAGTGCAAGACTTCTGGGCACAGAGAACCCATCACATCACCATTCAAAACTCTAAAATTTTCTCCATCGCTATTTCCATTAGCAGCCTCTATTCCAAGGTTTATAACCTGGCATGGAAAGTTCATGCTAGGCTGAAATTCATCCTGCACTATTTTCTTTTTTGCTACAGAATTATTTCTCTGGTTGTAGGAAACAGACAGGATTGCTTTTGTGTTAACAAAGTACACAAAGAATCAAATGCCTGCAAACAACTGTACCAAGCAACTTGTCTATGAGAACTAATTGTTCTGTTACTCAAAATAGCAGTCTCTTGAGCTGGTTGACCTAAGTGGTCACATTTTTTACAATGCACATTCCTTTGAATGGAATTTGTTACTGCACAATAAAAAAATACTTAAATACATTGAATATTGGACTACTAGACAGACCATCACTATTAGCAATGAAAATGTATTATTTTATTTGTCTATAGAGACTCACAAATACTGGGCTGTGATTAGCCCTCAGTCGTACCAGAATAACTCTACTGATGCCATCAAGTTAATCCACATGAATCCCAGTCCTGGGGAAGGCACAGGAACATGGGTGTGTGATTACACCATCCTGTGTTGGGCTGAACCTTTAGAGCACAACTGCATGGAGGGAAGGCCACGTCTGCCTGCTCTGCACCCAGACAGGACAGGGCAGTAGCAGGACTGCCAGATCTCCCCAAGGCTCAGGAAGGGGATGCTGGACCACATCCCACAAACTTGGCAAGAAGCTCAGCGTTAGGAATCGCAGCTCCACCAGCTTATCTTCCTCGTTGACTTTAAGGATTGCTCCTTTGGGGAACAAAGTGCAAGAGACTGTAAATAATAATTAAAAAAAAAATCAACAGCACAAGTAGACAATCTGATTACATGTTTGTCAGTGCTGAGTATTTTCCACATTATGTTAAGTCACTGGAATAGTGAACTTAATAGACAAGAAGATTGTAAGGGATATTCTCCAGCTAATCTGTGGAAATAATAAGAAAGAGCACCAGGCTGTGGCAGATCCCTAGTTACTGCTGGGACCCAGCCACGGCAACTGTACGTGGCTTTGGAAAGAGAGCGCTCTCCCCAGGGACAGCTGGTGAAGGCACCGCTTCTCAGAGCACTCTGCAGGCTGAGCAGAGAAATCCTCACGGTCCTGGGCTTCTGGAAAACAGCAGCACAGGATTCCAATCCTATGTTTTGGTTGGTGCTTCTTACTTGAAAAGGAAGGAAAAAAGGAAAAGAAAAAACAATAAAGAAAATAAACTGTTCCTTCCCCATTCTTATTATTTTTTTGAATAAGAAATACTTTTTAATAGATAAGTTACAAAAAAAAAAAAAAAAAAAAAAAAGAAAAAAAGTTAGGTGGAAGGCAGAAAACCAGCAATGTAAATTAGTGAATTAACAACAGATCTCAGAATTAAAGATGTAACTATAGCAGGAAAGAAATCAAACAAACAAGGCACTGCAAACGTGAGATGTGTGTTCCCAGTTTGAAGCCTGTTTGGCAGCTCAAATGTTTAAACAGATGAAATTTCTAAAAAAGAAAGAAGAAAGAAGAGTCACATGTAAACCTGCTGGAGAAAAAAAAAATGTATTGATCATCTGATAACAATACTTTTCAGAAAATTAAGGAAGCAGTATGTTGTTAAGGCCATGCATTGTGGTTTTAATAAGCATGACACCACAACAGAAAATAATAATTTTTTAAGCCCCAAATCCCCAAACAGAAAGAAAGAAGCTTCTCCAGTTTCTGTGACATACCAGAAGAATGCTGCAGTGTCTGGGCAGAGGTTCTGCTAAGGGTAGGAGCTTCCATGGTTGTTCCTGCAGTTCCCCACCATTTAGGACCATGGGAATATCGTACTCATTGAAGTGCAACAACACCACAGCATGCCTCATTAAATGATGTTGAGCTTTTCTAAAAAGACACGTACAATTTTCTTCTACTAGTTTCAAGATTATTGATGTCTTCTGCCCTGTTTTTGCAATCATTATCACACTCATCCCTATCCCACACCACCCCACACCCCCTGAAAAAGAAAAAAAAATAAATCACACCAAACACACACTGCCATGGAAGACATGATTTAGAATCTGAAATGAGTGCTCTGTTTTATTCCAGCTCTTGCAGTTGAAAGGCACATCTATAAACCCACCTTGAAACTAACATTTCAGTCATTTTGAAAATTTACCAAAGATCTTTATCAGAGTAAATTTGCACAGCTCCACGGACTACAGTAATAATTTGCTTCTTAGCCATTATTTCTTAGCCAGGCAAGATTTGTTTTGTTATCAAGACTGTGAAATTTTGTTTATCTGCTGCATCCAGGCTGGAGTCAGTCCTAAGCTGACAGCAAAGTTGCAGCCAAGTCACTGCAACCTCAGCCGCTAGGCTCCACGGTTTATCCCAGCAGGAAGCCAAGAAATTAGGAGATGTGTAAATTGCTAATGCTGGTTGATCAGCTTTCCATGCTGCAGGTATATTGGTAAGCGAGTTGGAGAGGTATTGGCCATTACAGCAGCAGGGGTGGCCCACCTGCAGTTTGCATTTCAGCATGACACAGCCGCTACCGAGCTCCAAAAAGTCCATGGGCAGCACTAACACACACCGCGGTGGTGAAGGATTGCATCTCAACCAGCTGCAATTTCATTAGGAGTTCAGCCTGAGTGATAGAGGAATAATGCTGGCAAACCTCTCATCCGAGTCCTTCCCCTCCCTCCCCAAGGGAAGTGAAACACAGGGAGTCCACCTTCCCCTTCTGTATTGGTGGGGAAAGAGCAATTAACAAATATGTTGCAGCTTCCCAAGGAGGGAATCGGGAAATGTGACTTGGTTTAAAATGAGGGGAAGGTCAGCATGCAGTTGCTAGCACAGAAATGGTGAAATAAGCAAAAATGTGATAAAAAAAAAAAAAAAAAAAAAAAAGCAAACACCTGAAATCAGTAATTGCACAAAATGAAGCTATGGTAGCTTATATCGGAGGAGAATATAGCATAATAACCACACAGAAACAAGTATCTCTATAGTGCAAAATGAAAAAAAATTTTTCTCATGTAGTTGGTTTAATTTCGTGAACTCCTCAGATGTTTTGATCACCTTTTAGACAGCAGAGAGTTAGCAATCTACTATATAGTTCTGGTGGGCTTTGCTGCAAGCATCCGTACCTGATCCCAAACATCATCTGGAAGTCACACATGAACACAGCATCACGAGGAATGTCCTACCTTCATCAAACGAGACTGCGACTCATTCTAGCTGCAAGCAACGTTTCTGGCTGTGCAACATAGATAATGGTACGATCACTTTTACTTTCCATTCCAGGGCGTAGTCTAGTCTCCCATGTGATTTAGGAAGTAGTCACTTGATGTACAGGGTGAGAAGTTACTGCTCCAGGAGGTGGATGCCAACTCCCACCAGCAGTGCAGCAGTGAACTTGGGGAACATTGATGCAGCTTGCTTAGGTTTTGAGAGTGCTTGTGTAGGAGCCTGGGCAGGCCTGTGTGCAGCTGTTCACATGCAGCCTAGGATAATACAACCTCTTTGCCAGAAGCAAGAGTACTCTCCAATACATTGCGGGTAAGTCAGATAAGTTACAGAAAGTAACCGAGGGATCTTTAGTTTATATCTGCACAGCAACGAGAGACAAACTTCCATTTAACATCCTAAGGGGTAAAGTTGGGCTGGAGTGTAATGAAGCTATGCTCCAGTTGTTCATGAAGCCCTTATAATGCAAAGGCTTTAACACCTCATTGGACTGCAGAGTCAGGGCTGCCAATGTCCAGAGGAGGGATATGGACACACCAAGTTCTCCAGTGCTGCTGTGACAGACTCAGGAAAAGAGAAATTTTACAAAGAGGTCGGACCTCATTTTCACTGAGAAGCAGTGGATTTGTTTGAACAGAACAAAGACATTACTGCTTTACTAACTTTAACTGGATAGGTATTGACTTCAGTTTAAGTATTTTAGTAACCTAAACATCATCTTTAAGTTTGAAATAGTTACACAAACATTTCTCTGTGCAAGCAAGTTTGATCTTTTTTTATAAACCAGTGTAGTCAACAGAAAGACTTCCTGGGACTTCTAGAAGAACATGTAGGACTAGACAAAGAGATGAATAATTCATTTTAAAGGTAAAAATCTGAATGTAAGAGATCAAAACAATTTAATTTTGTATCCTCAAGTGAAAATAAGACTGAATTTTTGCATCATTTACTGTAGTTTAGTACAATTGAACAGTCACTCGGTATTTGTGGAGAGCAGTATTTCAGGAGGTAGGATTTCTCCTGTTTGTCAAGAAGCAAGTGAAATTTTTCAGAAACACCTTTTTTAACTTTATTTCCATTGAAGTGTAAAATTTGGA
This sequence comes from Anas platyrhynchos, assembly GCF_047663525.1. Taxonomy (NCBI): domain Eukaryota; kingdom Metazoa; phylum Chordata; class Aves; order Anseriformes; family Anatidae; genus Anas; species Anas platyrhynchos. The sequence continues at coordinate 42,154,853 of NC_092589.1, forward strand.
GCAGTGTAATAGCAAGACAAGAGTTTCTAAGTCTCCTCTCCTTCCCCCAAGGATGTAGATGAAATAGAGAAGTACCCTATCTCTCACTAAGGAGCAAAAAATGCTAACCAGTATTTCCAGGAGCTTCTCCTTGGAATATTTTTTCACAAATCCTGTAGAACCCTACTTGCAGGACTCTATCTCACTGTGGCCAAGTCTCATTTTAATTAGACCTCTGTGCTCATCACCACCTCTAAATGAGTGGGCAGGGGTACACATGCAGCCTTTGCTGGCTCTGTGGAGCTCTCTGTCTCCTCCCCAGTGAGGGGATTCAGAGTCCCAGCTGCCTCAATTCCCTTCCCAAAGGCCATGGGTGACCCACTCGTCACTCAGACATGCATCCACACCAAGTCTCAGCCAACACAGCTTCTACACTTCCAGTCTTGCTCTTCCATGAGGCACAACAGGGGCTCAACTTGGTAACCTGAATACAGGCGTGAGGTGTTACCTCTGTGGCATCCAGGTCATCTGCAAGGGCAGGTGGACAGGATGCTGAAGGCCCCAGTAGTGCATACAATGCCCTCAAGTTTCCTCATTCATCTCAAGTGACACTAACACACATATTAACTGCACACATTGAACTGAACTCCATAATCTTTGCTGAGGATGGGGAGGGAAAAAAAAAAAAAAGCACATAACCCTTTACATTAGCTAATGCCAAAAATGTTAAGATCATGACAAAATAAAATTTATGTGCATTCATATGGCCCAGTGTCTTCCTGTTCTCAGAGAATATTTTGGATTCACCTGCACATACGGCTTCCCCAAATCCCAGTATTTCTCTCCATCTTCTCTGCAGACAGTTTCTCTTCCCCTTGGTAAGCATTTAGTAAAGTATCTCACTGGTGTGAAAATCTATTCCTGTGTTCTTCTCTCCTGTGAAAATATGTTCATGCCTTTGAATTCCCCATTAGCAAGTCTCCTTCTAATTGCCTTCCTCAGGCAAGCAACGTCCTTCTCCTCATGCTTTGCGTCTTGCTGCCTGGAGTTCAGATGTAACAAACTGGTTGAACCCAGCTAGCAGCAGTCTCTGACCAAGAGGGCTTCCTTTGACCCAGTGATCACTGAAATTTAATAACCTTCAGTAATTAGCCCAGCATCAGGTCCAAGAATCTTTGCTGGGTTTTCTCTCAACGTGGAGGTGGCAGACAACAGGGAAGGCAGCTGTGTGTCTCACTGAAAAAGCTCGCTGTCTGACCCACAAATGCATTGAGTCCCCAGTATCAAAGCTAATTGCTCACAGCCAAATTTCCCGAACTCTTAGCATGTTTCATGAAATAACTTAGTCTAATTCTAAATGTCAACTGCAGATTGTATTCCGTGCACATGTATATCTATGTGAATACCCAGCTCCCTACTAAATGTCATTCAGCCACTTTTAGCAACATTCATATTCAAAATTATTCAGATCTTTATAAGTGCCTCAGTGACAAGGGAACTTGTACTCTCGTGTCAGGTGCCACTGACGATCCAAACTGCATCTGTCATTAGATTTTGTTTTGCAATTATACATGGCGATAGGCCCCTCTCCTGAGAGGTTTCCTACGTAGCCCACAAACCACATTGAAGCAGTGGGGGGCTCTGGTGCAGAGAAGTTAGATAGCAGCAAAAACATCTAGTGGAAACCATTCCCCCCGATCTAAACTGAAGACAATTGCAAACACTAGTGCATCCATGCACGCTGAACCTTCTGAAGCATTTCTTCTATTCTTTATTCATTGCCTCTTCAAGTAATTAAGATAAATATTGCCAAATATATTGTTCCCTCCCATCCCATCCTCCTCCCCCCCACCCCCCCCAACAATTTTATATGTTAGGTACTGTGTGCTCCCTGACCACAAAAACCTTTTGTTCCGTGTCTGCAAGTATGTCATTCAGGCATCCTGCTCCGCAGCTGGAGCCCCTAGGTGCTGCTGTGCTAAAAACAAACACGGATCCTGACAGAGGACACTCCACCAAAAGCCAGTTTTGCCTGCTCTCAAGTCAAGATCGCTCAGTAGCTACCTCAGCAGGAACTGGATCTGATCTGGAGTTATGAAAAAAGCTCGCCAACAAAATATGCCAGCTTGTTCACATAAAAGATAGAAGCAAATGACCTCTTTTTTTTTTTTTAAAAAAAAAAGCAATCACAGTGCTGCACTTGAAACACAGAACAATGGTCTCAGCACGAGGCCAGAAAGATTTGGAAACTGTAGAAAATATTTCAAGTTCATTAAATACCCTTAGGATGCAATAGCACAATACAAGCCATGAAAATAAATGTTGACATACAGAAAGCTATTTTTACATAATGACTATTAATTGTGAAGTTCCTCCTGGGCAGTAAATGATACAACTGTAACACCAGGAGAAGGGTAATTACTTTGATTCAACATCCCAGTGTGTATTTCCAGAGCATTTAACAACAACAACAACAACAAAGCCACACACACAAAAGACAACCCCCAAATACCTCAACAGCTGAACTCAGCTAACTGCTTGAAAGAGGTCTTTGCTATATTTCAGATTAGCAGCCAGCTCAGTCCCTCTGAAGTTTTGCTTGAAGCCTTGTACTTTACCATTTAACCTTGAGGCTGAATACTAATTTCTGTGCTGACCTATTTACATGGATTTATTGGCTCACTTTTATTATTATTAATTTGGTTCAATCTTTAAAAACAGGGCAACTGGAACTTTCAAACACTTCCCTCCTTTCCCATGCATGGCCTTTAAAATACTTCTTCCTTCTTATATTGCTAAATGTTTCTCTTTACGGTCACACAAAGTTGTTTTAAGTGCTCTGTCTCTTTTGGGATCTTCATCCTATTTTTCAAGTTTCTTGACTCATAAAATTCAGTAACAAAAGAAAGTTATTATGCTCACTGAAATTTCCTGAAGAATAAGACAGCTGTAACAAGTCAGCTACTGAACTGACACTCGTAACTCCTGAGCAAGTCCTACGAAGCCATTGGAACTTCCACACATTTAGCAATAAAACTGCTATTTCATAATGACAGCAGCATGACCAGTCTGAAAAGGCCACAGATCAGAACACTTGCAAGAAAATTACAAATCCTGTCTAAAATCTGAATTTTTGCTCCTGGTAAATTACTGCTCCTGGCGTGAGAACACATTGCTTACAGCTATTGACACCAGCTAGCTAGAACAAATCTCCTCGACTGAAAGTCAGTAATTATAACTAAAATAAGTAAACTGCAACATGCTAGACTACAGAGGGGTAAAATCCAGCAACTGGCACAGCTGTTGTCAGGTTAGCTTTGCTTACTGCTGTTATTCCAAAAAAGGAAATCATTGTAGTCCGTATTTAAAAGAAAGACTCAGATAGAAACGTGCATCAGACCAACCTATAATGCTTTATCCACTGGGTCACTTGCAAGATAAAGTCTGACTGTAGCATGCCTGGCACTTTACCTGCTCTGCCACACAGCTTCACGGCACAGGAAGCTTTGTCTGACTCGAAACGATTTCCAGAAAGCACACTCCAACACACTTTCATGCAGCTCGTCCATCCTCAGACCCAGTAGTTTGGACTGTCCTCTCTTCTGCCAACTTGCTACAAAGGATGAAGGGGGTTAAAACATGTGGAGCAGCAAGCATGACAAATTGCAAAGCCAGAAGCACCTGGGTAACTCATTATTGCTGACAGCCCTAGTCAGTTTTTGCTACTTTTTTTTTTTTTTTTTTTTTTTAAACCAGGTACTCCAGTAACTGTTTCTGGAAGAATGAAAGGCAGAAGCATACCCAAAGAGAGGTGAAGCAGTTTAGAAGAGTGTTTGTTGCTTATAAAAATAACCAGCAGGCAAGACACATGAAAGAGCTGCAGCTGCTGGAAGCAAGAATCTTTCCAGCTATATGGGGAAAAAAAAAAAATCAAAATAAAAAAGCACCAGAATCAGAATGACTAAAAGGAGATAAAGATGCCCTTACTGGGGAGCAGCACACTGACGTGTATACTTTACTACATCCTGCAGCCCGAGTTTGGGTGGTTTTCCTTTCTTCTCGGTCAGCTAAGCGAGAACACCGACTGACTGTGACCTCTAGCGGCCGCTCGCCGCGCCGTGCGAGGGGCGCTGCCGGAGCCCTTTTGGAGGCACCGTGGGCATTTATCCCCACCTCTCTCCAAGTGTTTTACAGACAGAGGCCAAACGGCGATAAGATAATAGTGCTTAATCGCATTCTCCTTTAAAACAAGCGGCTCTACAGGATCACACGGCCATCCACGTCTTGCAAGGCATCCTGCAAACCTCAGCTGGGGGAGTAACATGGCAGCAGCAGCAAAGGCTGCCAAGAGAAACCCCTGAATCTGGAGCAGGAAAGGGCGGGGGTGGCGGAGCACTGCCCTAAGCTGGGTGTCCTGCTACAGGCGGAGCCCCTGGGCCGTAAAACCTCTGGGATCAGCGGGGAGAAGAGGCACTCACCTGCCCTCTGTCCTGGCAGCACGCCGGCACCTGGAGGCATCGCCCCGAGGGGAGAGCTCCGGGAGATGCTCCAGGTGGCGGCGAGCACGGAAAAAGGCTCAGCCCCGAGAGCCGGAGTGTTAGGGTACCAGAGAGGGAGAGAGGCGAGAGGGGTGGAAGCGAGGAGCTCCCTGTGCGTGCTGCAGACCCCTGAAATCCAAGCCCTGGAGGGCGGCCCGGGTGGCACCAGCTGGTGCCCGATGTGAGCCGCGGCGGGGCGTCGGGAAGCCGGCGGGGGGCCGGAGCGGGGCAGGGGGCGCCCGCTGCGCCTCGCCACTCTGCCCGCGCGGCACGGGAGGAGGAGGAGGAGCGCCGCCTCCTCTTCTTCCTCCCCCTCTCCTCCTCCTCCTCCTCCTCCTCCAGATGTGCGCGGGTCCCCGGCCGGGGACAGCCCTTCGGGGGAGGCGGCAGCGCCGCTCCGCAGCCCCCTGCCCGGGCACCGCCGGCGGCCAACTTCGCCGGGGAGACCCGCGGGGGGGAGAGCCGCCTCCATCCCTTCCCCGGTACCGGCGGCGCCTCTCCCGCCCCCCCGGCTCTCCTCCCTCCCTCCATCCATCCCTCCATCCCTCCCTCCTTCCCTCCATCCCTCCCTCGTTCCCTCCCCGCCCGCCCCGTCGCCGAGCGGGAGCCGCCAGCGGTGCGAGCGGAGCCGGAGCCGGGGCAGCCGCTGCCGCCCCCCGCCTCTCCCGGCCCGGCCCGGCCCGGCCCCTGCCCCTCTTCCTCCTCCTCCTCCTCTTCCTCCTCCTCCTCCGTCCCGCCCAAGCCATGAACTTTGGCCGCGGCCCCCCGGTGGTGTTGAACGTCGGGGGCACCCGGTACTCCTTCTCCCGGGAGGTGCTGAAGGATTTCCCGCTGCGGCGGGTGAGCCGCCTGCACGGCTGCCTGTCGGAGCAGGACGTGCTGGAGGTGTGCGACGACTACGACCGGGAGCGGAACGAGTATTTCTTCGACCGGCACTCGGAGGCTTTCGGCTTCATCATGCTCTACGTGCGGCACGGCCACCTGCGCTTCGTGCCGCACATGTGCGAGCTCTCCTTCTACAACGAGCTGCTCTACTGGGGGCTGGAGGGCTCCCACCTCGACTACTGCTGCCAGCGCCGCCTCGACGACCGCCTGGCCGAGTCGCGGCCCTATTACTGCCCCGAGGAGCCGGCGGGGGACGCGGGCGGCGACCCCCGGGCCAAGGGGCGGCGGGCGGCGGGGGGCGAGGGCGGCAAGTGGCTGGAGAGGATGCGGAGGACTTTCGAGGAGCCCACGTCTTCCCTGGCCGCCCAGGTCCTGGCCACCGTCTCCATCCTCTTCGTCATCGTGTCCATGGTGGTGCTGTGCGCCAGCACCCTGCCCGAGTGGCGGGCGCCGGAGAACCGCAGCGTGGAGGAGCAGAGCAGGTACACAGCAGAGTCAGTGAGGGAGCCCTCAGGGTAGGAGGATCCTTTATTTTCCCGCTGTCCGCCCCCTCCCAGTGTGTCCCGTCCGCTGTGTCCCGCCGCTCGTCGCGATGCTCTCTGCAGGTGTCGGGGGGTCGGGGCCGCGCCGCTTCCCCGCCCGCACCCCCTGAACCCCGAAATCAGCCCGGGGAAGGAGAACAGGGGGGCTCGGAGGAGCCGGAGCGGAACCGGAGCGGAGCCGGAGCGATCGGGACGCGGCTCTCGCTCCTCTAAAGGCGCCGGCTCCTCTTGTCTCAGCACTGCCGTGCCCCTCTGGAGGCACGGGGGGCTCCTCACCCACCTAGGGAGGCTCACAAGGGGGAGAAACAAATTAAAAAAAAAAGGAAAATAAAGCCTGAAAGAAAGCAGCTCCCTTCTCTTTTATTTGGGGAAGAGCGCGCTGCGTGCGTTCACACAGGAGAACACCCCGTGTTAGGGAGCTGATCTGGGAACACCTCGCATGGGGCGGCAGCCGGACCCTATTCCTCTGCCGCTCGGCTCCTCTGTATAGAGGCACCGGAGATGATCAGCCTGAGCATTAAGCTCCTGCAGATGCATCGCACAGTGCCCCAGGATATGAACGTAGCAGATGTTTACATTTCCTTTTGACGAAACGTGTATAAAGACACTAACGTTGTGGAACAGCTGCAGCAACCAGGGCATGGGGGTCTAAGGCTCAGTCCTGGTGTTACACCAGTCAGACCGAGGCCTTTTTTTGTCATCTTTGTGACCTCAGCTCAGGGTTACATCGATGTGACTCTGCTGACTTCGGTACCATTGCTCTCCATCTTCCATTCTCTCGAGAACAGGATCAGGACCACTCCAGTAAGACTTCTCTCATAAATAAGATTCAGATATAGATAGCATAAAAGTAAACATTTCTCATGTTTTCCGCCTTCTTTATTAGTTTAAAATATAGAGTATTCAACAAAAGTTTTCAGCTTCTACTCTGCTATGGGGGCCCTACAGTGAAATTGCAGCCTAGTCATTATGAAATTACCATCCTTTACTGTAGATTTAATTGGAATGTGATATATTATATCTTAGTAGCCAAATTAATTCCTTGGAAAGTATTTTCATAGTTTCCATTAACTTAATGGAAAGTGCACCTGTATTTCTGTTTGTAGCTGAGCCAAAGCATTAATTGTATGAACAAAAAGAAAGCAGATACAGACTTAGAAGCTGTTGATTCCTGCCTACATGCAGTCAAAAGTTGCTCTTACAGGTTCTTCCAGTTAAAAACCTTAATCTTTGTTGTTACCTCAAAGTGAAGATGCTCTGGGTGATCTGTGTAAGGCAGCAAATTGCTTAGACATCCCCCTCCCCCCAAAAACATAGCTGAAAATATATGCAATGGCATAAACGACTTTGGTGATATCTTTGATCGCATCTTTATGATGTGGAAGTTAACAATTTTTCACTTACTGGGAGTTGCAGATGAACAAGGCTGATGACATGTAATTTTTCTTTTGTAGTGCTTTCATCTTCAAGAACCTGTGTAGATATACACATGATTTTACTCCTCTGAGTGACTAAATTGTATACTGAGCTTTTGAAGGATAAGGTCTTACGTATTTGTGAGATAGTGTGTAGCCAAGCACTTGTCAGGGCACTGAAGGTTACTTTTAAAAAAGAAAGGACCCTGTCAATGACAGGGTGAGTTTTTTTAGGACCAGCTGCAGCAGTCTATGGAATTGCAATTAAAAAAAAAAGGGGGGGGGGGGTATAAATAAAAGTTGCTGTTGAACAGTTTCTAACCATTTTCTTCCAAAAATCTTGTTGCAGATGAGCACTAAATACAGGCTAGCTCATTTTGCGTGCGTCTTCACCTATGTGCTATCACAGCAAATATGAATTGATAGCAATTTAATGGTGAACACACTGAAGACAGATACAAATGTGTTCCTGTCTGTCCACAGCTTGTCACCTGCTGAGGTGGCCTTGTTCTCTTATGGGAGCCACTCCTTTCTTTATTGTGTATGCAATGTCATGACTAAAAAGCCTGCAATATCTTGAAAAAAGCAGTGAGCTACGATTAATTTTGAGCAATCCGGTTAAGTTACTACTTTCACTTGCCAAAGGATTTGTGTACTCTGGTGATGCCATCCATCCTAAGTGAGAGTGCTTGTAAACACCTGGCTGCTAGTTCTCAATCTATCTAAAAGTCTGAAGCCAAATCCTGGCTTTTGTTTATTAAATCTCGTTAAAATAAAGTTCTATCTAACATGATAATACAACAGTATTTTTCTCAGGAGAAGTTGTGATATTACTGCTGTAAGCAAGTGGGTTTTGACATACAGCACTATAATTACTAGTACAAAGACTACATTATCCTAAAAACATATTTTGAAAACTTTTAAAAATGAAAAGTGAATGGGCTTCTCTAGAACTCCTTAGAATGCAGACTTTGGGTGTAACCAACTATTAGATCAGTATGAACCAGTGCTTAGAAGAGATGAGAATTACCTCTGGAAATTCAGCAACCCTAAAATCTCTCTGGTATTTTCAGTTTCTCATAGGCTTACCAATAAAAAAGCAACTGTCCTTTCCTCAATGTTATGTTACTTACGGTTTGGAAAGGTGCCACACGGGTAATTTCTGTGGCCGAGCTGCGGTAACCACCTCCAGAACCACTCAGGGCAGCTGTAGTGAAAACAGCTCTACTGGGGCGTCTCCACCTTATCTGGACATCATTTCTAGAGGCAAGGTGGTAACTAACTCCACATCATTTACAAAATCAGCCTCTTTAATGAGGTTTGCAATAAGGGTTACTACTGCTGCCAATTAATACCAGCTGTGTTTATTTCTTTTTGTTATTATTACAGAAACACCTCTTCACCAGAAGAATTGAGTCCACCTAGCTTTTCCCATATCTTTCACAGAAACCCATATGTTGTTATAACTTTTCATTATGACCATGCTGTCAAAAGGTGAACAGCGCATGGCTGTTTCTGATCCTTTGCAGTAATCCCCTTCAGAGGGCAACAGAAAACTCTAAAGCTTTTTAAGGAGAGGGATGAAGAATCTGACCTCTGAATTTCACAGGTCTCAGGGACACTGATAAGATAATTCCCTGACTTGCAGAGGGATTGCCTTCCCCAGGTCCATGCTTAGGATGAGGAAGGAGTTATTGAAATTTTCTTGCATTTTATGATTTTGCTCTCTTCCCTGTCTTGGCATGTTTCACTTACCAGAGCTAAAGATTTGCATCAGATTTGCACAGTTTAGGAGCAGACAGCAGGGACACCTGTCTCCCCTTCTGTTGCTTCTGGCAATTTCAAGTCATCTTTGCTCTCCTCTGATCAATGCCAACAGATGCATGCTGTGAGTCTCTGGTCAGGGACTCATCCATTAACTGATCGTAAGCATAATCTTTTGGGGAGAGTTTAAGCTTGTAATAGGAAGTCATTTGAAGCTGCTTGACTTAAAGCCAGTACAGTTCTATCTACCCTTCTTAAAACTATTTTTCTAATACTAAATATGAATAGCTTGTTAGCACAAGAAGAGACTGTTGCCCCCCCCCTTCTTTTTTTTGCTTACAGAATGATTAAATTTGTACTGAAATAATCCCTCAGTCGTAAAGCATGTATGATTGCCGTGCTGTTAAGCAAAAGCAAATAAACACAGTAACTTCTCCAAACAGCATTTCTCAACAGATGCCAGTGGGCTTTTTTCATCTCTGCAAAACATCAGCTTAAAAAGTTGCATTTGAATTTTAGAGCACAAAAATCATTATTATTTCAGAACACCCAAATGTTCATGCCCAACACCCATTCATAAAAATAAGACATTCTTTCTTGTGTAAGATCTATCCTGAACGCCATATTTTTGCCTAAGTTCTAAAAGTAGGCTGAAAGTAATGCATGGAACTACAGACCCAATTTCAAAACACAGATGTGGATTCTTCTATCGAATTTAAGAGTTTTAAAAAATAGAGATAACAAAGAACAGACATTCATCACTTCCTGGCTACAGGGGAACCTCAACAACCTCACCAGGGCTAGGTGCTAGTCCTGGGAGCAACATATATGGAAAAGACGCTGAGGACACCAGGGCTGGGATGTTCAACTCCAGGTGTTCCCTGAGAGCTGTGGGGCATTGGCCCCTCTCTTTCCCAGGGTAGTGCTGGTCATTACATCCCCCCCAGGAGGCATGCACTGGCATTTAATGCATCGGGAGATATGATTGCTACCAAAACAGGGACAGAAGGGAAAAACACCAGCAAGTTTTTTAATGCAGTGAAACTACCTGTTCTGTTGCCCTTGCTCTGCAGTTTGTAGCGAGGCAGAAATCCTGTTGATTTCAAAAGGATTAAAAAAGACCTTTTGCTGAAATGGCTTGGAGTCTTCCTGAGCATGAATTTGATCATTCTCGCTACTGCTTGGACATTTTTGAGGCTTAATGTATCTTACATGGAAATAGGGTTTAGCAACAATTTATCAAATCAGTGCTGACAGACCTTAATCCTGTCATATACTGTCTTTAACCGTATCATCTGTTTTCCTCGTGTGTCCTGTTGATATGCATGTTTTATTTACAAGTTTAATCAGTAATAGTGCCACTAATGAATATTTTGGGGAGATTTCAACTGACTCACCAGTGGATATTAAAAGTATACACATTAGCATGCTGGGCCAAAGTGTAATGCTAAGTTGAAATATTTGATGATGTTTCCAATGTGATTTTTTTTTTTTTTTAGCATAATAAAATAGTCTTGTTAGTGCACGAAAAGAATTTTCAAGCAGTTTAACTCAGTGTACATAAAATAGCCTATTCTGAAAGGCTGTTATCAGATGGAACAGAAAATTAAACAGTAACTGAATTACACTAGAAATGAGGCTCACAAAGGCTTTATTTTCAGTTAATGGACAACACACTCATTAAAGCAATCTTGAAAACCTGTTAAGTACCAAGAGGCTTACAACTTCAGGAGAAAAAAAAAAAAAACACACACTCATGTACTTATGTCTGGGCCAATGGACAGTAAGTTTGAGCAGAAATAACCCATAACTTATTAAAAATTAGGAATTAATATTCTCCAATTATTCCAATTTTGTGGGGAATCTTAAGGAAACACTTAATAGACTTGTTTTTAATTTCCCATCTCCTTCTTGAATACCAGCTATTTTAAAACTGAACAGATAAAAGCACAACAAACCAGAATAGGTACTACATTTTACCAAATAAAGCTCATGATTTAAGTATATAGCTACAGATGCTTAAAGAGCATATTATTTCATGAACAGGCAGTCTGTCATGTGAATATGCAGCAAATATTTTAGGAATTGTTTACAGAAGATACAGTTACTTTAGTCTTCCAAGTGAACGCATTTTAGTTGGCTTTAAAAAAAACAATTTAGTATGAAGTTAAGGACTTAATTTTGGTTTTCTTATTAAATGTTATTTCTCCATTCACAAGGATATAACTTAGTTACAAAGATAAGTCACTGTAAGGGAGAGGGAAACTTAATCTGAAAGTAGAAATGTAGTATGTAGCACTCTAGCTTTCACAACAGGCCAGAGGTTCCTAGTTGTGCTCACCTAATCACTTATGCACTTAGGTGATACATCAGGACTGCTGAAACCCATCTACAAAAGCAAAAAAAAGTGACACAAGAGGAGGAACAACACGTTTCACTGGTGGCTAAATAGTAGGGAAAGACCCTTCTTTATCTTCTCCCTAGCCAGGATGTCTGTAATTGCTGAGAACGATAGATAAAAAAAACAGAGACATTGAAGTGCAATATGTTGTCAAGTGGCAGCAATGCATCTCCACTATCTTGATCTTGCTTTGTCATTTTTGCATCAAGTAATATTTCTTGGTTGTCTTGTAGTCTGTTCTACAATAAAAGACTCTCCAGTCCTCCCTATTGAAGTATAATTGATTTACAGTATCTCTTGTGCTAAGGACTGACAGAGTAAAACAACAGATTGATCACATTTCATCTAACATGGATTTTTACTTGCACAACTACTCCCCAAAGTTATACCAGACCTCTGAATCAATACTGATTCATAAAGATGACTTCTAAGATATCACAACTATTAGGACCAAGCTTCCTCAAAGCTTGACTAACCTGCCTAATTTGTGATAAAATCAAGGAATTACACCTTCAATGTTATAGGGGCATCAGGAAATACCAATTGAAACAGCTTTAAATTGTAAAATTAAGAATTGCTTTTTCATGTAAATGTTCAACATCCTAGACATAGGCATAACTACCAAACAAATCTTGTAAGATGGTAATGGAGTTTGTCAGAATTGTAGAATATTCCTGGCTGCAAATTTATTTCCAGAAGCATTTTTTTCTTTTAACAATTATGAGTTCTTAAATAGCCAACTTTAAGGACATCCAGCTTTTATCAGTGTGTCCATTAACATGATCTTGCTGTCTGGCTACTTTTACTACAGAAACTCTTATATATTTCCTCATTATGTATATTAAAATGGTTGAAGTGAATTCACCCATTAACTTTTTTTCTTGATTTTTCAACATGAAAGAATAATAATCCATTCATACAAACACTTGCATAAATTCAGTACAAGATTTGTTTAGGTGACATTATGACCTGAATTTTCTTCTACCAAACAAATTGGCATGACAGTTACCACTGCCGTTATTAACAGAAACACGAACACCTTCAAAAGCTTAGTTTTTAAGACAACATTTAATTCTTCAGAAGAAGCTATTTTTAAAATTCAGAGGTCTTTACAACAGAAGTTGCAAACATGAACAAGTATTTTATAAGCCCTTTATTAAGAAAGGCCTCTTGCTACAGGACTTTCATTTTTATTCGTGAAACATGAATAACAAGGTCATAGCAAGGTCTGATTTTATGTAACTACTTCCCTGAGTAGTTAATTCGTGTTCATTTAAATTTTCTGTGGCTGGAATTATGACATAACTTACAACTTTATGTCAACTGACTATTACTGTTGCCTCTACTATTTCACATAAAACTAAAGTGAATGAATGAATAAAATGAAATTAATAAATAAAATTTTAGTGTATGACACTTTTATGAGAGTTGGTTTATAGAGTCTAGTAGTATAATTACAGGAGTTACAGAAGACTTTGTTCTTCTAGCAGGCCACTGTCTTAATAATAACAGATTTCAGAAATGGTAACAAAAAAAGAAAACTTGTTAGGGAAACAAAATTTTATGTTTCAAATGACAGATTATTACTTGCAAATCACTACTGTTTCTGTAGGCAGTACCTTGTTAGGATCCCTGCAGTAGAAAGAAAACTCTCTGGTTTCATCTAGCATTTTCAGTCTCCAATTTCATCTCACTTTCCTTTCAGACCTGTTGGTAGAGGTGGCACTGATAAACGCTTTTTCTTTACACAAAAAGTTGTTGAAAAAAGATAAGCAAACAAAGGAAATAGGGAAGTATTAGCTCCCATTCCCTCCCACATTAAATAAGTGAGTGTAGTTTGAAGTCTTAAGAAAAGGGTTATTTTGATACCCATTTCTACCTTCTAGTGGTTTGAGGCTGAGAATGTTCTCTCAAGTCTCACGTGCTGCACTGGGATTTTAAAACATTCAGAAACGTAATGAAATCACCCTCCAGGACAGCAATGCTTTCTTTAATCAGGGCTGCTATTTGTATTTGGCAAGAAGATGATCTCGCCTATTGCTTTGCTTACCTTGACATTTCACTGTGACACAGTTTACAGGGAGTTACATTTAAAAGAAAAACTTCCATAATGCCAAGCCTAGCAGTAAATGGAAGGACACAAGCTTATTACTTTGGTACTATGTGTACCCAACTGTGAAGAATAAAATATCACCTGTATTTAGTGTTGATATTATAAAGTTTTGAATACAGTTCTTGGTTAGCCTCTGTTTAGGATGCAAATAAGACTGGTTTCGGCTGGTTCTTGAACAGCCAATTTGCATGAATTATCTGATGCAAAAGCTGATTTCCTCCTACTCCATCTTCACTTTCATTTCAGTTTAGCAGTCTGGTTCAACACATTGCCAGTTCACTGATCCACAGTCATTGGCATTTGTAAGTGTATCAGTTCTTACAGATTTTAAACAAAAACAAACAAAGTATTCTAGATTATGTTATGCACTGGCACTCCATCATTTCCTGCAGGGTTCCAGATTTTGTAGGCCTATGTGTCCAGTATTAGGACTAGAATCTGTAATTCATAGAAAGTGATCAGTGATGGGGTTCTTACCACAGATCAGTTTAAACTCTGCACTAGATCCTAAGGTTAGTTGCTGAAATTTGGTGTTACATGCTCTGAATAAGAATAGTGTGGCTTTCTGTTTGTTGCTTGTGAAGGTCTGAATGTCAATTTGGTAATGTCCATGAAAAAACAAACCAGCACTAAAGCCTTTCCTCAGAACATAAATACTGTATTTTGTTTCTTTTGACAGGATAATTGAAGCTATCTGCATAGGCTGGTTCACTGCAGAGTGCATTGTGAGGTTCATCGTTTCAAAAAACAAGTGTGAGTTTGTCAGAAGACCTCTCAACATCATTGATTTACTGGCAATTACTCCTTACTACATCTCTGTTCTAATGACAGTTTTTACAGGGGAAAACTCACAGCTTCAGAGGGCTGGAGTCACCTTGAGGGTCTTAAGAATGATGAGGATTTTTTGGGTGATTAAACTGGCTCGTCATTTCATTGGCCTTCAAACACTTGGTCTGACTCTGAAGCGTTGTTACAGAGAGATGGTGATGCTCCTTGTCTTTATCTGTGTTGCTATGGCAATTTTCAGTGCACTTTCCCAGCTTCTTGAAAATGGGCTGGACTTGGGAACAAAGAATAAGGATTATGCCAGCATCCCTGCTGCTTGTTGGTGGGTGATCATCTCTATGACCACGGTTGGTTATGGTGACATGTGTCCCATCACTGTACCAGGAAGGATTCTCGGAGGAATTTGCGTGGTTAGTGGCATCGTTTTACTAGCCTTGCCAATCACCTTCATTTATCATAGCTTCGTGCAGTGTTACCATGAGCTCAAGTTCCGGTCTGCTCGGTACAGTAGAAGCCTCTCAGCTGAATTCTTAAATTGACCAAACTTGAGTTCTGTTGTAGTTACTTGCTAAGCTTTGTCTTAGGAGAAGATGGTGGAAAGTCTCTTCACGTGTCCTCCTTGACTGGATGGTCCTATGGAACAACATTCTCGCCAGCCTGGAGAAAGCCCTTCACCATTCAGACAGGAAGGATGACCACCTGCCTTGGGCACCTTGCAAGGAGAGGGATTGATGTTTCAAATTTGAGAGAACAACACAAGAGGATTCAGAAGTCCTCCACCAGACCAATTTGGTCTTCAGTTTGCCTTTCCACACAAAAGCAGAACAAAAAATGTGCTTAACGTTGAGTTTCGTCATTCCCATAATTACATCCTATATCAAAGCAATGTGTAGCAGAAGTTTTTCAAAGATTAAAAATCTAAATGCTCTGTAGAGGCATCATACTCTCTTGCCTGAAGTATCTCTACTTCTAACCCAGATAACCAAACTAAATACTTGAAGGAGAATTGCTGCTACTTTTGAGCTTCACAACACAGTACAGCTGGTTCTGTGACTTAGAAAAGATGAAGAATATAGGTCAGTAGGGAAAAAAATCTTGAGGTCTGATTCTGATCTTTGATGAAGCACACAGATTTTCCATTAAAAAACAGCGGAGTCAGTGTCTTTGCTCTGAATTTATAGTGGAATAACTAAAAAGAGTACATATACCTTTGAACGTTGTAGCAAGGACTTCCTTAACGACAATTACTTTCGTCTCTGGAACCAAATGTTTAATAGAAGTGTGGTACTTTATAAAGGTCAGCATAAAAAATCAGGCATTGATAAATATATTTTCTGGTAGTTTAGTGGGGGAGCTATCCAAATTTTACATACACTCAGTTCAACTCCATCCACCTGAAGTTACATATTCACAAACATATTTTTTCCCATTTAAACGAACATATATATATCATAGTGAAAGTCCTTTAAGACCAATTATAAGATTCCATCACTTGAAACAGTCCAGAGAAAGCAAGAGTAGCTGCTCCCTGTCAGATGAGACTTGTCATCATCTTGAAATTCAGCAATCCTTACAGAAGGGTACATTTTACTTTCATAGAAGTTTTAAAAACAACTGTAAAAAGCCCAAAAGAGGTCAAAGAAAGTAAAATATAGAAGTGTAAGTTGCGCTTGGCAAAAGGGTATATTCTCCAATGTAACTAGAAAATTAAAATGAATCAAGTTAGGTTCTGAAATATTGTTCACTACATTTCTTGTGTAGTACTGCTAAATAGCCTTGTTCAGTATAATTCTGAAAAGCTGCTATATAGAACTGTGCAGTTGGATACTAAAACATATTTAGGTATAGCTTTACAAATTTGGGTACCAATAAACATCATTATTAACCTGGAAGTTCAGAGTCATCGGCATAGTTGAATTTGATGTGCTTGCCTGAAAATAATGCGTTTACTATTACTGTGCTGTAAAAGCATCTTTTATATATGTATTTGTTAACAGCTCTAGAAATAAAATGAGTACCACCTAGAAAACGCATCTCTGGAACTGCTCACTCAAATAGAAATGCCACGTTGGTCAATGACCAGCATGTTGAAGGCTCTACCATGAAAAGAGCACTCAAGACTTGAAAAACTCATTTAGCATTTTAAGTGGTCTTAGTCTTAAGTAGTCTTAAGGAATTACATTGCAAATACAATTTTTCTGAAGACCTGGAAAGAACTTTAGTAGCCTCCTCACAGACAAGCTTGACAATTCCTTCAGTAGTTTTTAAAGAACACATTATTAAGTAATGTTACAGACATACCTCTGTTTCTTGCCACTGATGTTCTGGCGTTCAGCTCTAAACTTCCCTATACCTCTATATTTATGCCTTTTGTATCGAAATTATGTAGTTCAGGAATGTTCTCTTGCATCCACAGAGAGATAAATATCAGCAAAAAGTTCTGTCTTAGGTGAGATTCACAGCTGATGTTAGCTAGGTAAATAGTGACTTCAGAGGCACTTAGATGTTTTACACCAGCAGAGATGCTGGCTCTGTATTCCTGCATGTGTACCTATATATATCCTGCATATATTATACATTATTGTCAGGTGAAATGTTTTCTCCTCCTTACAAAAAAATTCCTTCTTGACAAAATTGAAATTTCAGACTTCAATCCAAACAGAGCTGATTGAGGAAAATGACATTTTCATCTTCTAATGAAAAGTTTATTTTGACAGTATCAGAAAAACCCCCTTTTCAAGGAGAAAACCTTTATTTTTTTATACTTTTCTCCATTTTTTTCCATTAAAAATGAAAAAACCCACGTAATAACTTTGCCCCACAGATTTTCATATGCTGTTTTCCAAGTATTAATGCTTGGGAAAAAATACCAATAAAACTCCTTAAAATTTACTTTGTCTTTTGTCCTTTTATTGTATTTAACCAAACCAATGATCTGGGGTAGAACCCTCTTTCCACAAAACACCCCATCCTCAGGATGATAATAGTTTGAAATCAGCACACAACATGAATGTACTTTGGAGTACTTTGCAATCTTGATTTCAAGACAAAATAAAATGCACTGTAGCACTACGTGTAAATCTAACTTTTTGTACAAAGGAAAGAATACGAACTAATGCACATAATAACTTCTGAATACCAATTTGAATCATGAATCATTTTGTATAAGCAATTAAGGATGGGAAGTTTTCAAAGATGAACAGATCCAGGCTATATCTGGTACACAAACAAAATGATCCTTTATGATTGTTCTCCAGCTAAAGAATCCTTCCCCAGTGTAAAAAGATTATCTACTGAAAATAATTGTGTAACAGAAAAAGTCTGTGGAGATTATATACTTTTTTAAAACAGTTTATGTTCAGTTTTTGTATGGCAAAATGTGAACAGAATAACCTTGATGTATTTTTGAGTTATAATAAAATATTATTTTGAAACTGCTCTCTTTATAAGCCCACTAACGAGAGATACTTTTATTTTTTTTTTAATTATTATTATTTTTTGCTGTTGTATTATGGTTATCAGTGTGTAGCCTTTAGTTTCCTTAGAAACCAAGTTGAAGTAACGTGATCTCAATGGTAACTTTAAAACAGAATTTTATAGTAAGTAAATAGGGTACGTTACATTTTCAATGGTCAATTTTCTGTGGTCTAGAATAAGTGTATCTTTAAGCTGGTGACGCTTTTACTGAAAGTGTACTTGAGGCCACGTTTTATGCAGACATTGGATGCAGAGCTTTCTTTCCAAATTACAGCATTTCAAAGCCAAATGAGGACAAAGTGGCTCATTTCTAATAATTGCCAGTTTGAAGCCAACACAGTAAAAATATTTCATGGATAGTACCTCTTTCATTATTTGAAACATTTACAGTTGGAACAAATTAGATAAAATACAAACATAGTAAAACTAGGCATAAATAAAAATAACTTACATAATTGTGACCCAGCCTGTTCGTCTAAAGCTAAACCCCATGCAAATGAATTTTGAACTGTCATTAAATATCTTGATGACAGCAAAGGTTAATCACACTTACACACTAGGTTCGATCCTTAGGACTGACCTACTGGGAACTGTATATTGGCTGCAGTCCTTCAAGGTCCTCAGTGCCACTTAAAAACATTTGATCATTACTGAAATCACTGTAACTGAAAGGTGTCCACAATATATCTTCCTTCTACAGTTCCACACAAAGCACCATCCCCAAAATAACAAAGAATGGAAGAACACAATTTCCTTTGATGTAAGGCTATAAAATGATACTGTTTTTATGAACACCTTCTCCAAAACAAAACAAAAAACAAAAACAAACAAAAACAATTAGTTCAATCAACTAGTGATTTTAAGGTTTTACTAGCCCAGGGATCAGCCATTTAAATATGTGATATTCATTCTTACTGTACAGTGGTTGATCCTGCTATACACAGAGCAAACTTGATGAAGATAAAAATCCTTTATACCCACCTTGATACCCAGATATTTAGAGGAAAAGGTACAGGGTTTTAACATTATATATGAAATTTGGTCCCCTTAGAGGAATCAGTTTTCAGCTTTTTTTAGTGTTCAGCCCTGATGTTTCTGAAATAAAACTCAAGTCCTTACAGGATCAAGTCACTTGGTCTCTTCCCCTCTGTGTAGTGCCCACAAAACCGTACAAGTCCTAAATGCCTGCCAGAAGCAGTGATGCACATGCAGCAGCCACTGAATTCAGTAGTCACAGCAGCAAGTCTCCTGCGAACCGGCAAGATGAACAAGGACTGCTCTGCTCTGAATTTTCTCCCAGATAAGAGGTTCAGGATAAAGCTCCCAATTAAAATCTTGGCCTTTTGATGTACCTTGACTTTTTAAGTATCCAAATATGCTTCTGAGATGTTTGACAGAAAACAACCTTAGTTCTGCACAGAAAAAAAAATAGCTGATTTTAAAAAAGGAAATTCTTCAGAAAACATTTTCCATTATTTGTTTGTAAAAGCAAACATACACATCAGTATACATGACACTAGTTCCTGCTAGGTAAAACAGATCTCTGTTTATAATGAGTATTTTTAAGTGAGAAAGGCAAAAAAAGTCTTTTGGTTTTGCTAAATCTATAATTGTTTATGTCAGCTCATGATTTGCCCCAGAACATGTGGAACAAACAACATAACACCTGTTTTATAGTGGAAAGCTAATATTTTGTATGATTTGTGAAATGCAACATCAAGTAGGGAATATCTTTTATAGATGACGTAATAGGTTAAGCATCAAGAAGGCTGCCAGGGAGCAAGCACAACTGACAAGTACAAATATGCTTGACATGAAATTTTAAGAGCCACAGAGGAATCTTTGGTCAAATAAATAAAATATGGATGTTTGCAACTACACATTTTAGACTCCTTTATTCTTTACAGACTCAAAGGTTTATAATTTTATAGAACATTAATTTTATGTGTTGTTTGTTTCTCTGTAAAGAAAAATACATACTATCATTTGGAAAGGTAAGGAGTGTTTTCTTGACGTGAATACAGAATTCAACATGTAAAATCACAAAATAAAATTTACTGGGTTTGTTGACTATTTCATACACTAGGGGTCAAGACAAACATGCTTAATTGTGTAAAATGTGTTCTTTTCAACAAGTGAATTCTGTGGCTATTCATATTGGTATTGCACAGAAAAAAACTTTTTTCCTTTAGCAATTTTTGGCTACTGAGAAGTTTGCCATTTAGGACATAGGAGCCCTACCCAACAGAACTTCTGAATATTTAGTCCACAAGTTACCATGAGATAATAAACTAACCTACACAGCATTATTCTTCTTAACAACAGCAATTGATTACCTACAGTAATTATAGGCAACAC
Source organism: Anas platyrhynchos (assembly GCF_047663525.1). Classification (NCBI taxonomy): domain Eukaryota; kingdom Metazoa; phylum Chordata; class Aves; order Anseriformes; family Anatidae; genus Anas; species Anas platyrhynchos. Next base: position 42,175,111 of record NC_092589.1, read on the forward strand.
AACTGTCAAACAAAATAAAAAAGCAGCCACATAGCACATGCGTTACTCCTTGGGGATTACTTAGAAGAACAAATTAGGAAAAATGATTGAATTTTGCTTCAAGTTCACAGAAATGAATCTACGTTCATAGTTCTGGAGTTTCAAAGCAACCAGAAGTTTCACCAGTGCAGCACTTGCATTATTATGGGTCCTCCTAGTAGCTAAAGGGACGGAACAAACAGAGCCAAGATGCCCTCTGCTGATTTGTTAAGTGCAGCCATTACAAAGGTACTTCCAAAAATAAACACAACTAATGTTCTTTAGAGAAAAGTTTGAATATTTTAAGAGATCTGTAAATTATCAACTATTCCAGCACCAACCCACCAACCCACTGCATTATTATGGAATGACCGACTTTTCATTTTGAGCATTTTTACTTCTCATTTTACTTATCTTTTTTTTTTTTTTTTTTTACATTAAATTAATCATGTTTTATAAGTGTTTTGCTAAAAGAATTTCTGAAATATTTTGGAAGCAGAAAGTCTTTTTGATGTTTTATCACATTATTTTACAGATGTTCTCAGCACTTGCACCTCCTATCAATCTGAGATGCAACTGTAAATACATAGAACGCCAAAAAGACAAATTCTTGCTGTCTCAAGGAGCATTTTATACACTTTGTGCTATAAGAATTTTAATAAGATAGTAAAGAGATTCAATAAAATCTAGAAAATCAGAAAAATTCAAAAATGGTATTCTTTCTCTTGTATCCTAAAAATCCCTGACTTTGTTATTCTATTTCTTTTCAGTGCTATTTTACCAATATTGAAGTAGCAGCTAGGAGCTATAATGAGGATCAACCAGGCCTCTGTTTTCCTACGTACTCTACAGTCGTAGATCAAAATTACAATGCTGCTCTCAAAAAACATATAATCCAAGACTGAAACACAACTCAAAATATGTATACAGACAAAACTGCAAGCAAGCAACACAGCTTTTCTCTGTAGCATGAATAGCATGAATATTGCTAACCTGTTGAGTCTGGTGTACTTTTAAGTACTAAGTGCTCAAATGTAATTCCTCCTCCCTGCCCTCCATTTTAGAGCTGGTCACGCAGGATGCAGCATTTAGAAGACAATCTTCCCAACACTGCTAAAGGCCTTGTCATCTGTACAGGCTATATATACCAAGATAGCACAGCCTCTAACTGTGGCTTTTGTTGCTAGGGTTTAATATTTGAACCGGATGTCAGCTGAGTCATTTGATGGGAAGATATGAACAAGTGAAACTGGGGCCATTTATTAAAATAGCATCCTGAATCCTTGATGCTGCCTATATAAGCGCTCTATTGTATAGATGCTATGTAAGTGTAAAAGAGAAACATTGCCAACAGTGTATTTTCTAAGTACAGTCATGCAGAGACTCACTGAAAAGCATCAGCAACAAAATTACTTCAGTAAAACATAAATTCAAATCTAAATGTATGGATTCCTGCCAGAGAGTCTTACTCTCTCTTTTCTTTTTCCTTTCAGTGCAATGTCTTTAGGCTGTACCTGTTGACTCCTTTGGTACAAACTGAGCTTATAGGTCACAGCAGCTTTTGATCTCCATTGTCTCATGAGACTTAAAAATCAGATATATGTATAGAGAAAAAAAATAAAGGGAGAAGTGCAACCATTGCAGAGTTAAAGCTAGCAAGACAAATTTTGCTTTGTTTTAGAAAATCTGCTTGTCAACTGGATTATGGAAGACAAAGGCTTGGATGTAAGTGCCAGATTACCCTCAGCAAGAGCAGCAGGAACTGTGAAGCTCGTCTGCTTCCCTCTGTATAGCAGACTCCATCTTCAGCATCTCTACCCTGCTTGTTTTCTTAGACCTTCTCTTTCTCCTTTTGCCTGATCGTCACTCAAGGAGCATTAAGGTTAAACATTAACATCCAGTGACTGAGGCTGCTGTTACCTTTGCCTTCTCTTCGTATGGACTGTCCCAATCACATTTGAAATGCAGTTCAATTCCAGATTAGATAGCTGAGAGCAAATATCCATACATTTCTCTGTATCAGTGTAGGATAAAAAGCTCTCTCCTCCCCCACAATAAATGTCACGTATAATGGGAAGAAACAGTCATGCAAAGCAAAGTTTCTACAAAGCAATATAAAATTGCCTAAATCATCCACACCTCATCCTTCATCTACAACCGCAACCTGGCACCTCGCACCCTGCAGCCCATCCAAACCCGCTCACACCTCTGCAGGAAAGCTCACCTGTAAGCATTTGGCCACCTACTTGTGTGCTGTGCCTGCCAAAGTCAGACCTGGCAGCCCAGTAGGAATTGCCAATGGCACTTCCAAGCTGCCAATTTGTAGTTACTTCTTTAGTTTTTGTTTGATTACTCTAAATTGTTGTTTCTACTAAGAAAACTGGCCAAGCATGCAACCAGCATGCAACCCAGTAGTGCTAACTGCAACTGACAGGCTCAGAAACTGTTAGTCTTTCACTCTGATGTTAAAGATCCCCATCTAGGATCCAGAAGAGGAATCATCACTTTTACGTTCCCTCCTTTGGTGATTTATCACTATTCAGAGGCCAGGATTGCCATGCAAACTGAAAGAACATTACAGAGAGCAGATGGAAGACTAATTAATGAAAAAGGGAGATGGAGTAGCGGGGTGGGGAGAGGTTAAAAATAGTTACTCCAAAAGCATAAAAGCTCTGGGACAGCAATGAAGTCCTTTCTAAAACCAACTCACCAAAATTAAGAACAGATGATGCAGATAACTCCCAGACACTAAACACAATAGGGCTTCACTGTGCTTTTCAGCCCTGTTCCCCGTCACTGCTGCTGTCCTGCTATGCCCTCCCTGAAAATCCATCTCTGCTTTCTTCCTTTGCCAGACTTTTTCATCCAACTCCTTTCCTCTTTGGTTCTTACCCTTTTCATAGCCACCCCATTTTCTTTCTGCCACCAGCTGCACTGGCAGGCTGCTGTGCCGGCACCAAACATTTCTGAAATGGTGGTGCCAGCCCCCTTCTGCACATCCTGACCATTCTTTTTTGCCCTACTGTCATTGCTGTAGGTACCTACTTATATAAATCAAGTGCCCTACTTCTCAAGGAGCTGTGTTAAAAAGCAATTCTCCAGTCCATTCATCCCTAGTAGGCCTAACCCAATGGATACCTTCCTACTTTGCTAAGGAGAAACACTTTCACCCGTATCTTTGGGTTACACACCGACAACTTGTATTGACGACATTTGTGATTTACTCTTTCCCTTCAAACATCTTCTGGAAGTGTCTGTCTACAGAAGCAGCCTGTCAGATCAGGAGAAGAAGAGAATCTGGCATCATCTCATCCCATTCAGCAGTCATCTCCCTTTCTATTGAGCACTAATGATGACCAAAAACCCGCATGGCCTCCACAGTAAAGGATGCAACTCAAAATACACAAAAAAACAAAGGGCTTTGACTTTGTCCAGAGAACGGCTACAAAGCTGCTGAAGGGCCTGGAGCACAAGTCCTGTGAGGAGCGGCTGAGGGAACTGGGGTTGTTTAGTCTGCAGAAGAGAAGGCTCAGGGGAGACCTCATTGCTCTCTGCAACTGCCTGAAAGGAAGCTGTGGGGAGCTGGGGTTTGGCCTCATCTCACAGATAATCAGTGACAGGACTAGAGGGAATGGCCTTAAGTTGCACCAGGGGAAGTTCAGGTTGGAAATGAGGAGACATTTCTGCTCAGAAAGTGCAGTCAGGCATTGGAACGGGTTGCCCAGGGAGGTGGTGGAGTCACCATCCCTGGGGGTGTTCAAGGAGAGGTTGGACATGGTGTTTAGGGACATGGTTTAGTGGGTGACATTGGTGGTTGGACCAGATGATCCTGGAGGTCTTTTCCAACCTTAATGATTCTGTGACTTAAAAGCTCAGAAAGGTCACATCATCCCCTCTGAGATGTGAATTTTCATGGAAATGTGGTACCTCAGCACAGAGCGTCCCTACCCAGCTGATAGACTAAACACAAGCTTTTGCTGCTTATACAGGCTAACGCTGCGGTCAGCATGGCATCAGCCAACTCCTCACGCTCCAGGCAAATGGTAACATATGCAGCAGCAAATGCTGCTGCGGTCAGCTCCAGAACTTGGGCTCCCAAGCAACATCTTTATCAATTTTCTCCTGTTAATTTAAAACATGGTATGCTACAAACAATACTTATTATTACTTTGCTTTTAAAGAGAGAATGAAACAAATACTCAGCTAAAGCACCTTCAACCCTCTTTGAGACCACAGCAAGGAGACAAACACTATGGAACCGGATTAGGTATTTTCACTGTTCAAAGAAGACTCACAGTCTGAAATAAAGATATTCAGCTTTCATGTTACAGTTCAGAGGAAAAACAGGGTAAGTCCATCAGAGAAACATGCAGTTATTTACTAGTAGACATAAATAAACCATAAACTCTCTGCTGGTTCGTGTATTTCCTCTTCATCCATCAAACAGGCAAATCATATTTCACCATTTCATTTTTTTTGGTAACCAGCTTGAAGAAATTTTTAAGCTTTAGGGCTGCAATCACCCAAAAAGAAACAAAAATGAACACATAAGTATTTTTTCCAAAGTTCAAATTGCTTTATGTGCAAAGCAAAGTCAGCTCTTAGATTACGCTGAATATATATGGGACCTTAAGTGAAGACTTTTTAATAGCATTTGGAGAAAGGTTCCCTTGTCTCTACCCATAAAACTTTTCTGTAAGGCAAGCAAGTAGATCTCACTCCCAATTCATTTCTCCCTGAAGCACTATAAACATGACGCTATAATATAATAACAGTGAAAGCAAAGAAAGAAAGAAAGAGATTAGAGTAATTTGGTTCCCATTATTTTAGTGTAATCTCCACATTACAAGGCAAGTGTTTAGTCAGTTCTAAGAGGCTTGAGTTTATAGGCTCAAATTAGAGCAATCTGATATTGTCTGGTTGCAACTGGACCTGGGACTAGCAAATTAACAGGGTTCAAAGCAGAGCCCCAGCAATTTTGAGGACACACAAAAGTTTCCTTTCTGCCTTTGAGCAGCAAGCCACAGGATCTGTAGCCAGGACACAGGGAAATCATCACCACATCAGCTCCACACTGCAAATATCTAAAAAGAGAACTACATTGGGGAGCAGAAACAATCAAGAATACATATAATAAAAAGCAAATAAAATCATGGTGCCAAATCTCAGTTTCCATACCTCCTTGTCTCTTCAGCTCTGACAGGCTGCAGAACAGGACATGGCACAATTACCAGAACACATCTGCACTGCCAATGCTTCTGCTAGCTCTGGTATTCCCTGGCAAAATGGAACTTAGATTTTCCCACTACAAAAGCCCAGACTCCTATATATTGAGCCAAATGAAACGCTCCATCAGCGCCTGGCTTCACAGAACCAATGCAAGACAAGGCAGCCAGCAATGGCACAGTAAAATTTACTGTGAGAAACCTTTAGGAGAGAGGATGTTGCCAATAAGCAAGTTTTCAACTAAAACATTCGCTTAGAGGTTGTGCGGTCAGTAACTGAATCCTACTGCTTCCAGGCGTGTACGCACACCTGCACTTACACAGGTGATCTCTTGCTCAGGAAAAATAAAAAGATGCAAAACACTGTGCAAAGAAACCTAATCCAACCATAGACTTCATAAGGCTGTGTATACTCTGCCAAAGAAAAGATCCTGCACAATGCAAAGGCAGATATTGCAGGCAGCATTTACTTGGTAAGTTCCCTATTTCCACAACTGTCCAGCTCTCTAACATGTGCAAGGACTGGGCTCAGGAACGCTTCCTTGTGGCTTTCCCTGACACTGTTCAAGTCACTCAGTCAAGTCCTGGTTACAAAGGACTCTTCAGTCCTCTTGTCTGCAGAGCCCATACTGCACTTCCCTCTTTCCCTTACTCCGAAATTTCTCAGTGCTCTGCCACACTATTACAAAATCTTCCACACTTCTTCCTCCCATTCAGAGAAATGCTATGTTAAGGGTTCCTTCATCTGCTTGCACACTGAGTTTTACCCTGTCCCTATTCTCATGACATTAAGAAAGCACAGATAGGTATGTAACAGCTGACAAGGAAAGTATTTTAAAAGGTAAAAGTACTTTAATACAGCAAGACAAGGGAGGAAGGCATCTAAAAACCTGCAAGACTTCCTGAAACAGACACTACCATATGAAGAGACTACACTGGAATAGCTACCTGCTCACAGGATGTCAGCAAAGCTACAGGATGCTGCAGGGGAGATAACGAGCAGAGTGAAAAAGGTATCACAGTGTAATGGTTCCTGCTGCTGGAAGAATACGGTCCTTAAAAATAAATGTTGTCAAAACTATCCACTGTTTTCAGTGCAGGAGACACTGATCACATGGCAGCAATCTATTCTTATTATGTTACTTCTGATGTACTAAATGATTCACAATAACAAGAATATTTTCTATGAGAAAGATTTCTCCAGTAACCAGACAGTTGACGTTAGCATTACTAAATTTAAGTGTGCCTTTTTTTTTTTTCTCCCCTCTTCTAAATCAGCCAAACAAAAATCCATTAGAGTACAGCCTGCTAACAAATAATCCAGGCAAAGCTGGGCCTCATCAGTGAGTATAGTGAGAGTTTGGCCAGCTCTCAACTGCTTTAAGCCATAGCAATACCTGGAAGAGTGTCTTAGAGCTAGCATTCATGAACGTGATTCTAGGCAGGCATCTGGATCTAAACAGTCCATCTTCACATCCCATCTTCCACAGTTTAGCAGGTTATGGCCAACGTGGGAAGCAGTGCACACAGCTGGAGCGATGCACACAATGAAAGAGTTGACACCAACACCACACACGCTTCAAGTGGAGTTATTTCAGACTAGTTCTAGGCTGGTCACTGTTAGGAAATGGTACATTAAGCCCAAACATTTCAGAACATTTTACAAGATATGCAACTAAAAATCTTAAGAATATTTTACAAGATATACAACTAAAATCATAAGGACGAGTAAATTTTAAGTGGGTGCTGGACCATGAAAGTGAAAAACATGGGTATTCAAGTCTAGCCACTGGGTATAAATTGCCCTGTGCATTTCCAAGGCAATCATATTTAGCTATTTAATACTGAGAAACAGTCCACAAGATCTTCCCTCAGCCTAACTCCACACTGCTGTTTGTCTGCCTCACACTATATAAATTGAACAGAGCATTTCCTCTAACTGAAGAGGTTTTTTTGTTTGTTTTTTCTTTATTAATAAATCTTCTTGCCTTATTCAGGGAAGATCGTTACAATACTGCACTAAGGATGTAGTTATCTCCAGAGTCCGGTTTTGCAGATTTACATATGAAAAGGCTGGCAAGAAGAAATGAAATACAAGGACAATGCATCGTCTTCCCAGTATCCACAACAAACCTGAAAAACAAAACAAAAAACAACAACAACAAAACACTTTTGCTGTGGACTGCTGACTATTTGGAAATAAACACTCTAGAGAAGGAGAGAGAAGAGATGCAGGAAGAGCTCGGCAAAAGTGTGAAAACATAAAACCTTGCAGACAAATTCTACCTCTAGATGTCCAGAGATACAGCTCACTTTACTTGGGAACCTATTTCATTACCATTTAATGTTTAAAAGAAAAGCTCAGGAAGACTAAGGAACTGGCACCCTGAGACGTCCCTTCCAGTTGTAGAGGAAAAAATGTGTCAGAGCAGAAAAACACACAGACAAGCTTTGAGCTGTGGTTGTCTTTATTAGAGTTGACAGAAAGGGACAAAGGATCCAACCTTGTAGTACAGCATTTCCAAAGTGGTAAGTGTTATAAGCAACAAAGATAGGGTGTGAGGATTTCAGGATTACTTTCTTCAAAGTAGGATATATAGGGCATTTAGATAATTATTATTTTACTGATAGCCAACACTGGTGTCTCAATCAGATGAAAAGTTTACCTTCAATTCTGCAATTCAGATGATAAAGGTGAAAAAAAAGGCAAAGACAACAAGGCGGGGAAGCAGTAAAAGCAATATTTACTGTAGGTTCCTACAATGCTTTACACATCTGGAAATAGGAGAAAAAATTCTTTACCACTAACTTGGAACAAATCATTGCTTTCACAATTTCCAACCTGCTGTTAAATATGCAACACAACTGCAGAACAGACTATTAAAAGAATCTGATTGCCCTCAAAGCATTATTTTAAACATTAGTCAAGTTTTCAATTCCTTAATTAACTTTTTCAGTTAAGTTCTCCCCAAGAACCTAGAAAGAATATAACACAGATAGAACAAGAGGTAAATTCCCCCAAATAAAATTCAACACCTTTAAAACAATTCCTGATCTCTAGCTACTCTACAGACAACACGGTGTCATTATTGCCAAAATTGCTGTTGCTCTTAATTTAAGGCTTCTAAATTAGAAGTACTTAAGACAAAGAAGTACCAATGAAACAAAAGTGAAACAAGGAATTATTTTTAAATACACAGAGAAGATAAATGGCCCTCTTTAAACCTATCTCCCTCAGAGGGAAAAGAAAAAAAAAAAACACACAAGGATTTTGTTATGAGAAAAAAAACTGTAGTAACTGCAGTTATATTTATATTGGAACTGCATGAATAGCTTTAAAATTAAAAGCTTTTTTTTTTTTTTAAATATTAATTTTCAGTATTATTAAACCTATTGAAAAGAATTCTCAGTTGACAATATAATTCTATTTCCAAGAGTCACCTGTGTTGTATTCAAAACATATGGGTGATAAAACACCAATAAATTCAGGTACAGTTTTCAGAGGCAACCAATACCTTGGATGATTATTCTGTGTTTAGACTTCATTTCTTTCAGTTGATAAAATGATTCAAACAACATGTTTACAATGTCACGGTCTCTTACATTAATAGAGCTTATGCTTGGAGATCATCATCTAGTTTGGGGGTTTGTATATATTATTTATATACACACACAGAGAAACACAAGGCAAATATTAAGCAGATCCAATCTAGTACTCTTAAAAATGAGTACTGCATAAACAAAACATAAGTGCACATAGCAATTTCATGTTCTAAACCCACCCACACAGTTGTTCTCAGCAATTCAAGGACAGATCTGCATGGGCAGATTCACAGAGTTTGAGTTACAGACATCTGTGCTGAAATTATGATCAGCATATGAAGGTGTTGTTCATTAAGCAACTGAGTAAGGTCTTGTTTCTTTATTTATTTTACCCTCAAAGAGAAAATAAAAACACAAAAATTTCAACAACAACAAATGCAGAATAACTTCAAGGTACTCTGCTTCTTTCATTCACACCCAGAAGCCTACTCACCTTGAAGCATAATCTTAAATTTACATGTACGAAATCATTTACCTTAAAAAAATCTTGGGGGGGGGAAAAAAAAAAGAATACTTGAGACTACAGTGTAGCTTGGGCAGTATTGCCTTCAGCTGCTGCCAATACCACACAGCAAATGAAGGCATATAAGCCCTAACAAACCAGCTGTAGAGTTGCCAGTCTCCATAAATTATTTGTCTCAGTGTCTAAAAGTCAGAGCTCATCTTAAGGCCCAGTGCAGGAAGTCTTCTCCTTCTGGGACACTTTGTTTACATGAGCTGTTCATGGTTCTATGATCCACGGAGAAGCCCAATCCTTCTTTAACCCTGCTGGGGTGAGTGGCCTCATTTTACCTCCATTATTTCCCATCGCAGTTAAGTTTTACAGTCTAATTACCTATTATGTCAGCAAGTCTGACAAGCAAAGCAGTCTTTGGCAAAAGTCTAGAGACTAAAGAAAAGCTGGACCAAGAGTCTAAAGCATAAACAAATGTCCTTATTTAAAAGGAAAGACAAAACTTATGTTATTCCAAGCTTTTTACTTTCCTTTTAATGGAATGCCTCTGTGCTCTTGTGTTAAGAGAACAACAGAAGCCTCATTTGTAACTAATTTTAATCATGTCATCCTCTCATGCATCTCTTTTGCAAGGCAAATAATCTTCTATTTTCTGAGCTAAAATAGAGAGACAGCACCTAGGTTTTGTTTCAACAGCCTACAGCAGCAAAGTTTCACAGCTTACTTATAAGCATTATAATCTAACTTGATTAACTGGAAAAAGATAAATTTATACATTTTCCATAGCTTCCTCAGAGCTCCTTTCCATGGCTTTCAGTCAATACTGAATGGCATTTCAAGAACTTGAGTCAAGAGCATCAACAGAGCAAGTGCTGGTTATACAATGGCATCATCTCCACGTGTGAGCTGCCACAGCCTCCTCCAGCACTGTAGGATGCATTAATATCAGAGCAAAACATAAAAGAGCAAGATATAAAACAACATCGATAAAAGAGCTTGACAGGCATGCCTATTTCTTCATGTGAACGTTGAAATATCAGGACAGGGAGGCCGACAAAGCACCTACAGTATGTGTATGCCCACAGAAAGCTCCAGAGTAGTTACGGTATGAGCCAGCTCGCATGGATTTCAATGCGTTGGGACTGTTACCGTACAAACATAGCCAAAATTCCACTTTAAAAAGAATATGCATACCCTATCATCAGCATCTTTTGCTCCATTATCAGGAGATTTGCAGTCAAACACACCTTCTGATTTAGTTTTCTCAGAATTAAGCAGAATCTTGATCTGCACAGTCTTTCCCACCGTACATTATGCAGCCCGTGTACCAGCTCGTTAATACCTCCAAGCCTCAAAAGCTACAGGGATTTCACAATTCTTCCTGTAACATTTACAAAATATTTTCATAAATTTCCTGCTTACTGAGCAAACACGTTCTGGGAAGACGTTCCGACTCAGAATCGTGTCTGGAGCACCCAGCTGGCTCTCTGGGGAGGATGGGGGAGATGGTGGCTGGAGCCTCCCCACCGAGCAAACCCCCCCAGCCTGCAGGGCAGCAGGCACCGGTGGGACATGGGCAGCAAGGACCTGGCCTTATGGTCATAGCCCAGTGCCCACAGCGTGCCCAGGGGCTTGGCTTTCCTCCTGGCTGGGCCACCGCCGTGCTGGGCAGAGGGGGTGGATGCCGGGGGCTCAGCGCTGCGTCCTGCTGCTCATGGCTCAGGAGCCAAGTAGGTGTTACAGGGCTGGGTAGAGAAATACTGTCATTATATTATACATGGCTGCTTTACTTTCTGGACCACCTCCTGGAAGCAGAGCTTTCCCTCGCTCATACAGGTGTATTTTCATTGGGTTTCACTCTGTGCGTGAGCACAGGCGTTATCACAGCAAACGTATCTGCAGAACCACACACGGGAAGTGCATGGGCAATAATAACTGCCCTTCCCCGCTGAATCAACTCCTCTATTCGTTTTGGGTAGTGCCCCAGCACCCTAGCGTACAGCTGGCGGTGCGCTCAGCACCTCCCCCAGGGCTGCGGCCGAGGGCAGCCTCGAACCCGGGTCTCCCGCTTCAAACCCGAGCCCGTCTCCCGCCCGTTACAGCACCTCCCCTCCCGCTCCCGCCCATTGGCTGCGAGCACTGCGAGGCCCCCGGGGCGCCCAGCGCTCGCCTGCCCCTTGCCACCCCCCTCTCCCCACAGCGCAGCCCCGCGGCTGCCTCCGCGCCGCTTCCCTCCCTTCGCTCGCTCCCCGCTCCCCCCTGCGCGGTGCTCGCGTCCCTCCCTCACCCCTCCGGCTGCTCCGGGGGCCCGGCCGCTCTCAGGCGGCTTCAGAAGCAGCGCCCGGCGAGGCGGCGGGGCCCTGCGGCGGCGCGCAGGGAGCCGGCGGTGGCCGCGGCGCCTGGGTGCCGCCATGTATTACCGCTTCAGCGGCGTCACGCAGCGCCTGGTCGGGGCGGCCGCCTCCGCCGCATACAGCCCGCAGGTAACGGCAGCGGCACAGCCGCCACAGCGGCACCCGGGCGGAGCCGGGCGGATCGGGGCCGCCGCTGCCTGTCCGGCCCGGCCCGTGACCTTGGGGCTGCCCGGCCGTGCGGGGGGGGGGGAGCTTGGGGGTACCTGAGGCAATACCGGGGGTACATGGGGCAATACAGGAGGTACACGGGGCAGTTTAGGGCCGCCTTGCTCGCTTCTGGGCTCGTTTGGCGCAGATTAATTAGGCTACGCGCGCACGGGTTAATTAGGCTGGGGCCGGCTGGCTGCTGCCAGGGCCCCGGGTAACGGCAGGGGCTCAGCGGGGTGGCGGGGGCGCTGGGGGAACTGAGGGAGCCTCGAGCCGTACGGCTCGGTAGGGAAAAAAGCACTCGGTGTGGGAATAAAAAGGTGATTGCTGCGGGAGGTGAAGGCTTGGAGGATGGAGTTTTCTCTTTTCTGATGTGAACTCAGCTGGTTTATTTTAAAAGAGTACATTTATGTACACACACGGGAGAAGTCAAGGGATAATTGCTTATTAAAAGCAGACATATTTCGGTAGCGTGTGTATTGTTGTGATACACCTTTTTTTTTTTTTTTTTTTACTTAACTCTTCCCTGCCCTCATTCTGTAAGCACCGTGCTGCACAGTTCTGCTCTCCCTGGGAGCCTTCACTCTGCGGATTTTACTTGGACAGCGCAGTCTGCAGGCAGCAATGCTGTGCTAGGCTTCTGTAAAACACTGCGCTGTTTCAAGGGACCCAGACATTTTATTTGGATGCTTTCTGAACTTAAGGCTTCATAGTTTAGATGGATAGACAGCGAGAACGATGATGATTGTTAAGCGGGTCACACGCTTTGTGGGTGCTGATACCAAGCACAGTGCTGCAGGTTGCTGCAGAACCCTATCAGTTACCTGGAGCAGGCAATAGAGCCCACTCTTGTAATGTTTGCAGAAGACATCAAAGCATAGGGTGGTCTGAACTTCTGGAAGTAGAGCTGCCATTCAGAAGGAGCTAGGCAAAGTGGAGGAATGGGATTCCTTGAGGGAATAAAGGCAGAGGTGTGTGTGTGGGGAGGAAGAGCTCCTGGCAGAGGCTGGTGGGAGCAGCTCTGCAAATGGCCTGGAGATAGAGGCAGACAGCAAGCTGGACGTGAGGCTGGACATGCATCCTGCCTCCAAAGGAGACCAACGTCATCCTGGGCTGTATCACCATGTGCATAGCCAGTACCTGGAAGGAAGTGATCGCCTCCAGCTGCTGTGTCCAGCTGTGGGCCTCTTCATGGAAAAGTTTGGCATCAGCTGGAGCACGTTCAGCAGAGGTCCCCAGTATGGTTGGGAGGGTCAGAGCACTTGCTCTGTGTGGAGATTCAGAGGAGACAGAGCTTGTTCAGATGGGAAAAGAGGAGCTGAGGACACGGGCATTTTGCAGCTGGGACCTAGGAGCAGCCAGCCAGAACCTGCAGGAGAGTTACTGGGATGGAGCCAGGCTCTGCACAGCGGTGCCTGGTGGGAGGGCACAAGCTTCAACAAGCGAGCTTCAAACTGGGTGTAAGGAAAGATATTTCCTTGCTTGAAGGCAGGCAGTGAAACAGGTGCTCCTGGAGGCCATGCAGTCTCCAGTGCTGGAAGACTTTCAAGGCCAAACCAGCCAAAAGCCAGAGCAACCTAGCCTGACCTCATGGCACAGCCCGCTCTGGGGAGGAGTTTGGGCTAGCACTGGAGAGTCTCCTGAATTAACCCATGATCTTAAATAAACATCGAGTTACCCATGACTTTCTGAAATGCCAGTTTCTATCCCAAGAATGGTTTTATTCTTCTCTTTCCCCAGTGCTCTTTAGGTTTCCTGTATAGCTTTTGGGAGAGGGTCTGGGGAGAGAGCAGGATGCAGGGAAGACAGTGGAGTAAATATGTTTCAGTGTAAAAGTACGTCTGTTCACATCTTAACAGGCACCTGTGGTAGAAAACACCACAGGTACAAGGTTTGGGGTTTTTCTTAGCTGTTCTATACAAATATATTTAATCTATATATAAATTAAAATGTGAAAAGAGTCACATGGGTAAGTAGTTGCTAAGTCCAAATCAAAGTAATTTCTTTTCCTATTTTGGATTTCTTTCCTATTTTGGATTAAATATAGCATTGCTGTATTTAATCAAACCACAGCTCAGCAATTAAAGTGGTTTACTTTTTATGCTTCTATTTATTTTGATGGTTCTGGAAAAACAAGGATTTGCCATTCAAATTCTCCTCTGTTAAATATGCAACGTAATAATTCACTCTATTCTGTACTGTCACATTCTGATGCTTCCCAATGCAGTATTATTTTGATGCAAGTTTAAGCTTATTGTGGGCTTACAAAATACCAGCCAAAATGTATTTCAGAAATGCTTTTGCTGACAGCTAACATAACTAACTACTCATACTAACAAAAAATTCCTTAGCTTAAAACCTGTATTCTTCTTTCCATCTGAGTATTAGCATTCTTAAATGACTTAATTTTGCATTTAATAGTTCATGCTACTTTACATAATTTTGTTTAGCCTGTTTGAATAAATGGGAATTTTCTCAGCTAGCACAGGTGAGGAATTAAATAGATTAAAAATATTCCTCTGATTAGGAGGCTAATGACAGCCATAGCCATTATAAATTCAATACAAACTATTCACTCAAAGAACTGGCCTGTGTTTAAAGCACTAACAGTGGGACTAGTTTCAGATGCCGTCAGGTGAGTATGACTGTATGGACTTTTCTCTAGCTCACACCACAGCTCAGGTAGAAATTCTCATACTGCCACATCTTCAGATGATACAACTTGCTTTGCTTGTAGCTATGAAAACACAAAAACAAACCACAAAGCAAACCAGAAATAAACCCCACACACATCTTCTGACTTAAACTGGTGTGAATCGTTTGGAATTGGTTGAGAAGCTAATGATTAACCTTTTGTACTGTCAATCATACTTTGAATATACACAAAAACACTTAAATGTGTCATCCCAATGCAAGCAAAGCTTCAAGTAATCCTATCTAAAAGCATCCTTGTGTTAGTAATAACAAACAGATTTAACTTCATACAGTGAGGTATGTGCTGCTGCAAATGATCTATTTAGGTGAGAAGTGTCTAGTTCACTTAGGTTCATAAAAGTTACTTCAATTCATGTTCTGAAGTCATATTTCTCAGCTTAACTTCTTTTCCAGTTTTCCTTTTTCACTTACACTTACCTCAGCCTTCTCCACTTTCTCATTCTGTGATTCAGCTTGACCAATTTCCCTAGCATTTACAAACTTAAGTGTGGTGCTCTCTATTAAGTTGCGTTCCTAATTCTTACCTGTTTTATGCTACTAGGAAAAATGCAAATCTCCCTTTGGAGTTCATGCTAGGAAGATGTAAGTTTGTTTTAACTTTGAACATGTTGGCCAACCAACGGGTAGGTTGACCTGCAGACCTCTGACAGGAAAGCAAACACACTTTACAGAGGAAGAGGCAGAGAGTTAAACCTAATCATACTGGTGTCTGAGATTTTGTACGTTTTCGATTAGCCACATGTCCTGATCTTTCATTAAGGACTTCAGAGAAAGTCATTGTGTGCTTTTGAAATCAGCTGATAGTGACTTTTCTGTATGAGTTGACCTTCTACACTTTGTCTAATAAGTAGAACAAATTCTTAATAGCTGGATTGATTAACATCTTAAAATCAGAAGAGAAATTATCAAGATGAAGCATTAGCTTAAGAAAAACAGGTCAAACATGTAGAGGCATTCGCTCTTTAGTAGTACCTTGAGTGTAGCGAAACACTGGTGCCAGTAACAACACCCAAACTGCAGGGTTATCTAAACACAAGTGTCATTTATGGTGTCTTAATGACTTGCTCAAAAATGATCTGTACCAAAATTCTTCTGTGTAGTACTGAGGATTTCTCTCCAGCCACAATAAGCTTAGCAAGCATCTGATTTTAAGTTTCTTAGCTAATCTTAAGTTTCTTAGATGCTTCCTTTTGCTGATGTGACCAGAACTGGTTGGTCTTAATTCAGCACTTCATGTGCAAGACTGCTCAGTACTAAGGTGCTAGTTACTGAATGTGGAAAAGAATCCAGTTTTGCCAGCTTTCTTTCAAAATACAACCAAGACTGTCGGAAATATGGGATTCTAATATTCAAGCACTAGAGAAGCAGAAGGCTGTTTTGGGATGTTGAGAAGTCTACTCTTTCCCTCGAAGATGCCTATTGTGGCAGAGAATTTACAGCCATATGGAGAAAACATGCCTGGTCTGCAGCAGGCCTAAGAGGAAAAGAGTGCAAGTCTTATTTCAGCTCCAAACAGTGTTCAGACAGTTCTCTTAAATACAAAAGGTATCAACTAGTCCCATGAGCAGAAACTAAAATTTGAGTGCAGCCTCAACTTGATCTAATAGAGAGCAATTGCTGTTTCTGTTTGAAATGAAAGACTGCTGCATTAACCTGCCTGTATTATGCTTTTTGCTTTTGCAGCAATTACAAAAGCCAAACATACAGCTGTTTCAGGAGCCATAATTTACATCATCACTGTCATGTGCTGAAGCATAACTGTTAAGTCTACTTCTAATAAAACAGGCAAGGAGGCCATCTCACGATTGCTGTAACTTTGTACACTTAAAATCTTATCCATTAGAACTGGATCCTGTAGTTTTATATCAAATGCAGGGTACAACCATCAGAACTGAAAGGAAATTAACTTACGCTGCTCAGAGGGAACACATGAAGGGTGGCAAGCTGCAACAGCATGTGAATTACAGGGTGTTGTTACACCAGCTTAAAATATCTACCCTTTCAAAGCATCTGAAGTGTCCTTGAGCACCACTTATTTATCACCTTCATATGAAATAGCAAGTGGTCATAACCTATTTTTTTAAAATTATTATTTTTTGTTGTTGCTGTTTTCTGTTTTTTGTTTTTCCTTTTTCCTCACTCTCCAGCCCACACATCCCAGTTATTTCAGGCCCAATTCTAAAGGCACTGCTTAGAACGTTCAGGAGGAAGAGTTCGGTAAAGTCTCCTCACTCCGCTGGACCCTAGAATCAGGGATTTCCCACTCCTAACCCTTCTACTCTGATAGGATCAAGGTAGTCTGACTACGTGCAAAAACAAGCAACAATTAGGACCAAATACCAACACAGAAAAGCATATAGTAGCTATGAATTTATGTCTTGCAAAAAAAAAAAAAAAGGAGGCTTCTGTTTTCCTCACAAAGTCCGAAGTTGTAGCAGAGAAACGAATGGGCCAACAATGTGTCTTTTGTTAGCTGTCACTTTTTTTTTTTTTTTTAAACCACGGGTTGTCATATCAGATAAATATTCTTTGTAACCTATCCTTGTAATGACTGGCAGTATGCCTGCCTAACGTGACAATTGGTACATTTGCAAGTATTATATACCTTGATATTTTAATCTTTATTTATGCAGGGACTCAAACCAATAGTTTCCACTGAATCCCCAGCTCTGATTTTTGGGACAACAACTAAACTTGCTTCAGATTTACCAGCAACTGATTCTTTCTTGGGTAAAAACAAGGTGCCAGACCTACAGAAAATTTTTCAGGTAACGACAACTTTGAGAGTAACGTAAAGAAAACTGGAGACAGTGGGTCATATTTTGCCCTATTTTAATGTGGCTTTTGTCATTCTGCAATACCTACACTTTTCAAAGTGCACTTAAAGGTATACAGTATAATTGTATCTGTCCCATGACCTTGCATGGGACATAAATAGAGAAAGTGAAAAGTCTAGTAAGTTTATCTTTCTTTTGGTGGGCTTCAAAAGATGCTGATTGTATTACTTGACTATTAGAAGCATTTTCCATCTGGGAATAATCCAAGCTTATGATTTAAAGCAGATCTGGAGGAGCAAAGCAGATCATTACTGTTTTGACTATAATAACTTGAATACTACCAAAGCTGTTCTAATACAATGTTAAGAAGAGCACAGTGAGGTTTTCAAAGCCAGTTTGTTAGCTGTGCAATTTCTAAATATACTGGGATTTCTCATAAAATGAGTAAGTTCTTTTTTTAAAAAACAAAAACATTGAGAATGTGCTTTATAATGTACCCTTTTCTCTCTTTCATGCCACTTGCATTTGGAATATGTCAGTCTGACTTGGTGAATAACCTTTTCTATGCATCTTTTCACATTCTTTTGTTAGTGACACTTTTCTCATCAAAGTCCTCTTTAGGAATATTTCAAGATATATTCTTTCTGCCTGCACTTAATGGCTTTGGCTAATAAAATTAACTTGCATCTGCATTTGTCTTGCTAAATGAACATCACTTAATACATCTGATTGTAGATAGCCTGTTTGTCAGGAGGTTTCCCTCATGGGAGTCTCTAAGTTTACCTGAGGTAGCTTGTTCGTGGTGGCTTCTGTCTGGGTGTTCATTTTCTTTTGTGTGTTTTTAAACTCTTCCCACAGAAAGCAGATGGACTGCCAGTACACCTGAAACGAGGAGTTCCAGATAGGCTGCTTTATCGGACCACTATGGCTCTAACAATAGGCGGGACTATCTACTGTCTAGTGGCACTCTACATGGCCTCACAACCAAGAAACCAAAAGTAAATGAACTCATGGGACTCATGACATCTGAAGGACCTCCTGCATGTCTCTCCCCTTTCTTCTTAATTCTGTGATCAATCATAAAAAGTTCACTATTCAGATCAAATTTCTGGGAGAAACTGTGTTTAAATTGGTTGCCTTATGTGCTCTAGAAATCAATATAAACAGACACAAACTCATCATCTTAACATATGGTTGTAGCTTTGCACTTGTTCTATTGCAGGAGTGTATGAACAGTTGGAGAAAGTTAAGTTTTTCCTTCATCCCCTCCCCCAGTTTCAACAATGTTAGAGATGGGACAGAAGAAATGCTTTCGGGGCTATGCTCTACATTCATTATTGGGAAGATGCTACCAGTTTCCAAAACAGTAAAAACAAGTAATTTAATTATTATAACATAGCAAGAACCTGTTTCTGTCATGCACAGCTCATTTTACATAACCAGGTGGCAGTGGAACTTCTCCAAATGCTGGTATATTATTTAACACTTGTACCTCTGATGGCAGGACAAACGGCTTAGCTCCTTGGAATATGTAAACTGGATTTATTCCATAATGTGAACATCACAGTATGTAACAGAATGCAACAATATTGTAGCATCAGTTGTACACCAGTTTTTGGACTTCCATTTGTCAAACACTCTCTTGTTGTGCAATAAAGATAACCACGTGAATAATGGGCAAGTCTTGAAAGTTTCATACTACTTCAGCTGGCCTTATAGCAAAATGTATTAACGTACTGTTACTCAGGTTCAACTTGCAGATCTTAAACCAGACAATGGATTCAGCTGCCCTACTGTAATCTTTTTGGGATGCTAATCCTCTTAAAACTCTATCTTGGAACATGTTGGGTCTTTAACTATAAAAGTTTTGGTGAAACAAGTCACTGTGTTTCATAGCTCTGCTGTGTATTATTTCCAGTGGATACATGTATCCATCTATATACACATGTAAACACACATTTCCTCTGCCGCATGGGTCGAGATGGAAAGTAATAAAACCTTTAATTAATTTTTTCCTCTGTAATATAACCTTGAACTGGTAGTTTCACACAGGTCTTTATAAAGGATATTTTCTAATGGGATGGATCTGGCTCTGGTTCATGAACACAGAATACTCCCAGTCACTCAGGCACTGAATGTGGATGAACATGGATTTGCTGGCCTCTGTAAAGACCCATCTCTCCCAGAGCTGTGAAGAAAACATTGTCCTCATAAATTAGCAAAACAGTTGATCAAGGAACCTAAAGTTTCCATCTGTTCACTCTTTTTTAAATTCGTTCTGATTTGTTTTCTAGTTAAGTTATACTAAAGCCTTATTACTGTTCCACAGGAAAGAAAATAGCTGCTTGTGCTGTGATCTCAGCTTTCAGTCAATGTTGGTATTTCAGGAGTGGAGAGATTAATTCACTAAATAAGAAAATCATATGAACAGCAAGAGTCAAAGAGGAACAATTAATGATGTTGTGAAGGAAGTGTCAGATATTGTTTCTTCTACTGATAAAATATTTTATCCTAAGTAGCACATGTTTCCATAGCACTAAGAATCTTGTGTAGGCTGTGAAGTCTATTCTACAAAATTAATAATAACAATTAAAAAAAAGCAGCATGGTAGCTTATTTTCTGTCTTCATATCATATATTAAGCACCCCCTAAAAGAATCATCTAATAAAGGATACTTGTTTTTGTCCTCAAACTTGACAGGTAAATGTTCATGGAGATGACTTGGAGATTTTTTTTTGTATTTATTTTTTTTTGTGAATTTTTTATAGTTCACAGTGGTTAACTTCCTACTTGCTAAGGTAGATGTGGATGAAGTAACTAACCTTTTCCCCTTTAGCATATTAACCAGTGGCAATACTCTTCTGCGTACTTGTAGAAAGAACAGCAGCAGAGACATCACTCAGGCCAGCTTTCTTTCAAAAGGATCTCAACTAGAATATTGGGTTTATGTGTTGCTATAGGAGTCATGATTGGAATTAATGGATATCTGACTCATCTTTTTACTCTGGGTCTGTTGTTTTCCAGATTTTTGTCAGATTTAGCATTTGTGTGCTAAAGGAAAAAGAAAACACCATGGACTTTAGCAGATGACCTGATACTAGATGATCCATTGTTTTATTTAAGCAGTGTGGATTCTGGAAAAACTTTTCACTTTGCCTTTCTCAAAACAAAACAAACAAATAAACCTGACCCAGCTGAAGCAGGATGAGAATGCTCCTTCAGCTTGTCAGATTTACATCCATACTTCAGTTGAGGCTAAAGAACAAAGAATCACTGGTTGTCTACAGCCACCAGGCAGGGCTCCAGTCTTGAGAGAAAGAGGAAACCACATTTCTATATTCCCACAACAAAGTGCTCTGAAGAAGAGGAAAGCTTGAAAGCTGCAGCCAAAAGGTTAGGACATAGAAGGAAAAATTGTGCCCCTGTTCTTAGTTAGTTTTGAGATCACCATAAAGAAATTTCAACATGGTAAATCATTTTTCTTCCTAAGAAAGAAAAGCTCTCTTAGACATGCTTTTAAAAATGTTCTGGTGCCAGAGACCTCTGTGTGGATTCAAGAGGATTTAAAGTGTTTTGAATTATTATTTGTGATAGAGACACCTAATCTTCTTACTCCTAAACCCTCAAGAACACCCTTACCTTTAACATAAATAATCTTTCTCCTTGGGCTGATGTTAAATAAGGTCTTAAGTAAGGAAAACTAGGAGTGATCTGCAACATCAAGAAGAAGGCTACCTCATTCCCACAAGTAAGAATCTGACTTGGATACTGTAACTTCACTGTTACTTTTTTTTTTTTTTTTAAAAGAGCCTTTCAGGTGCATCTCAGAATTCCTGCAACATACCACCAGTGAGGTCCAAGGAAACAAGATGCGTTTTGAAGTGATAGCTTATACTCTAATGTTTTGGCTTGGATGCACAGCAGAGAATAGATTATGATAAGCTCTCATACCCCAAGGTGCTGGGGTTGGAAGGGAAAGCAGCTGAGATTTACAATACTCAGGAATAAAATTATCTCATGATAATCATCCATCCCCATGGCATTATCTTATTGTTGAGAGACCATCGTTTTCCTTCTTAAATGATCTCTCTGGCAACCCGAATTCAATAGTTATGTCTTTGTAATGGTTTTTAAATAAGATCTCTCCCTACTTTTTATGTGGGTGTACTGGAATAAATGCACTTGAGAAGATGTTGATAGTATGCAAGTATGTCTTTCAGCTGCTTTAAAAATAAATGTATGCTAAGGATTCCTTCCCCACATTACAGTATGACCATACAATCTCAACAGATTTTTTGCCTCAACAATTTATATTGTCAATATTCAATGCCAAGACATTAATTAATTGACCTTCCCTTAAAGTGAATCTTGTCAAATTAAAAGGTACTGTAATAAAAGCAAGATAAAGTAGGGAATCAGAAATCTGAACTTGCTACCGAACGTTGCTTATTAATCTTGCAGATGTCAAAAAGCTGAGCAGAGTGTTTAAAGGCCATTTCCTCACATACACACACACAAAAGGCACTGTACATACTCCCTTTTTACCATCCTTCCTCCAAATTCAAACCTTCCAAGAGGCTTTTGAAGAGTCACAGATCAGTTTTTCCACTCCTGTCACAAACCATTACCACAGCAATCTTAAAATTTATACAATCCAAATGCTTTAGCACAAAGTGGAAAAAGCGCATGTATCAGGTAAGTTACATAGGAAATCATGCTCAACTGTTCTTAAAAAAATATATACATATATATTACAAAGTACCTTGATTTTATGATAATACACTAACTTTTTTTTCCCTTCTCCTGTCCTTGTTCTCAGTCAAAACTTCATGGAAGCAAAAGTTTGATCTCTGCTTAAACTGGAAAGTGGGAAGAATTTTCCTGAAACAAAAGCATTAGTTTTAGCAGTAGGCATGCAAAACAACCTTTTAAGTTTTTTTGTTTGTTTTTCATATTCAGTACTAATTGCATCTTAGTTTATTGAAGATTGAGTCAATTCCAGCTAGCCTTCATTGCATTGCTAAGAATTAGAAGCCCATTTGCTGTTGAAGAGAGTTGCAAGCATGCCTGTGAATCAGAATTCAGGCATACACTATCAAATACCAGTACGGCATCTCACTAGTGCAAGATCTTATCCCTTAGTGAGCTATCCTGGTACTTCCTATATGCTCACAGACTGCTTTTGGGTACGGCACCAGGCAGAAGGAGCCATTTCATCTGTACATGAATTCTCCCAAAATACAAAGAAGTTAAATTCAAGGGTCTGTCCCACCCCCACTCGCCCATCTGTTGCAGACAGCCCATATCTGGCCTACAAAAGGCATTCCTACCATCCTCTAGCTCCAAAGAGAGAGGATGCTCCCTGCTGAAACATTTTCTAAATGGCTTTGCCCAGTGGATTCAGTGCTGCAAAACTAGTAGGGGTGGGAGGGAGAGGGAAACTTTTTGTCTCACTTCACCTCAGCTACATACAGTCATCACTTTTCTCCCTTCCTCGCTGGTACATTTTTATTCATAAAAAGTTTTTTGGTTTACTTCATTTTTTCTTTCTCCACAGCATTTTAAAAATATTCTGTGCTGCAAAGGGAATGAAATTGTTTCTAAATGTTTCAAGAGAACTTCTGAAATATTCATATCAGGAAGCATACATTTGTCACATATATTTTTATTCTGTGAGCGGGAACAAACCCTGGAAGTCTCCTCTGTGAATGACATGATCTTTGCATCTGCTCTAGGTGCACAGGTGAAGCCCTTCCTGCATGGCAGGTCTTTGAAGAAGTTGCCAGACTGGTGTTCAGACATAGGGGCATCAAAAGACGTGCTGATTCCAAGCACCTGACTGCCTATCTCAAAGAAATAGGCAAAATATTTAATTCCTACAACATTCTTACAGCCATGTTATCTGAAATATGTATCACACCCGTTTCTATATCTTCCTCACAACACAGTTGCACACACGTCAATCTTGCTATTAATCGCTTTGTGTGTTTGTGGTCTGCTGCTACATCAGACCCTTCAGACTCTCTGATTTCATCACTGAGCTCCTATTCTGAGCACCCAAAATTAGAAATTAGGCATTAATTATAACATATGACTGTTACAAAACTTTCACAAGGCACAGAACAAGAGACAGCTGTCAGCATCCACAGCAGAGTTCGGTACAGCCTGCTACCGTAAACCAGCAGCTCTCCCAGCCGCTCCAAGCAGTCCTTAGTATGTTGCCTGGTTCCGCATTACATGTGAGGAAGTCCACCTGCATAACCTCTAGTTGCTTACCCACTTGCTAGAGAAGATTGAGCACTGTCTAATCCAAAATACTCTACAATTGCAAGCTGCATCTAAACTGTAACAGCACTTCTTTGGAAGGAGGTGAGCAGAACATGTTGGGAGGAGTGGAGAGGCAGCAAGTGTCACTTCCATCACCTCAATCCTGACTTGCAACCAAGGGAGCAAAACTAATGAAATGTAGTTTTCCTGGCACAAAGAACAAGTGCTTCTCATTAAAACTTAGTCTTGCATAAGCATAACAAAAACGTGTTAGTCTTCTAATTGGAACTGATTAAACAAAGCTGATATTCATAACAAAAAACACACTTGAGCATCCTAATCATTAGCAGCATGACCCTGCAGAATTCACAAGGGTTGAGACTTCTTTTTAGGCTTTCATAAAACAACAATGAAGCCCTACATTGCAGAAAGCAGGCTGGAGTCTACATAGGATCACTGAGATGTGGAGGAACCAAACTCCCAGTGCTGTGGCTGTCTTAAAATCCCTTCAGAAAAGCACACTTTAAAAGCAATGAACAGATAATTTCTGGCAATCTTAAAATAAGGTTTTTAGGTTTCCCAAAAATTCACTTGGAGGCCTTCCTAAAGCCCTGTAACAGTTTTCTGTGGCAACTGAGGAACAACTTGCTAGACAAAGGTCTGGACTTTTGTTTAGACATGCTCCCAGCCACACAGAGCCTGGCAGATAACGCCTATCAGGGCTGACTGTAGAGAATCTGTGTATTTGATCTCTCAGTTTTACAAAATGTAGAAAATGGTGTTTTAATAAAATATCCTAGCACGACAATATTCAAGTGATTGAATAATTCAGAGAAGCACATACCCTTTAAGAAATTTCTGATCTGTGTGTGGCACATTTGTACTTTCACTGACCAACAGATTGCAAGAAAACCTGTGTAATACGGATTTCCTGGATTACGGATTCAAATCCTACATTCTTTATTTAAATTGTATGGGATAAACCGATCCAAGTAAAAATAGAAAAGGAAATAAATCTATCAGTAGCAATATTAACCACGGCCTCCCCCTCTCCCTGACTTGCTGCTGCTGCTTTCCAGGAGCTGCTGTCAGTGTCTGTGCTTTTCCTGCCACTGTTTCTGGGAGCAGGAAGCAAGAAGCAGTCATATTCCTGTTCCTGCTATGATTTTTCCTGCTGATAGAATGAGGGAGATGGGGTGGCAATAGAGTATGCAACTTGTTTCCATGACATCAATCCCTTTCTTTTATGGATGCAACCAAACAGGGAGACTTCACATTTTTCTCTGCAACTGTAGCGCCCCACGTGCCTGAATGGTCTGAGGAGGAAGGAAAGATCCTCATGAAAACTCTGGCTGGTCAAATGACAAGCCCAGCTGCCATGGCTAGCCCTTAGGTACAAGTGGTGGAAGAAATGGGAAGGTGATACTCAGCATGCCTGGAGCCAAAGTCACCAGGACTAGGTGAAGAGATCACCTGTAAACAGCACCAGCAGGTCTGCAGGGAATGCCACTTCCAAGCATGGATCAGGCAATTACTACATATATACACATACTACAACATACTCAACTACAGTTTTGGGGTTCCATGTTTTCAAAATTCAGCAGCTCTCATCAGATGACAATCTGTTGTGTGAACACTCACGTATGCACTTTAGCTTTTACATCCTGTGAACTCAGATGACCATCTGATCCACACATTTCATCAGGATCATTGTCCATGTTTATCTTTTTCTCTGCAAATTTTGATTGACTGCATAAATGTCTTCAGATGCTAGATGAAGCCCAAACTGCTCTAATAAAAGCAGTGGAAGTTAAGATATTTCTACCAAGCATTCACTGAAGAGAGCTTTATAGTGTCTGATCTTGTATGTGCAGGTCTGATGCTAGTAATGGATCCTGTATCATATAATCATAGAATCATTCAGGTTGGAAAAGACCTCTAAGATCATCTCTAAGATCTTCTCTAGATCGAGATCATCTAGTCCATCTCTAAGATCATCAAGTCCAACTTTTACCCTAGCACTGCCAAGTCCACCATTAAACCATCAAATATATGTTCCAGAACTTGGTGTGTAGATGACTGATTATGTGCTTTATTTTTTTGGACAGCTTAATTCTGTGTTTAAGTTGCAATTTGGAAAAAGTATATTTCCAGGAGCAGCAATAAATAATAAAATAGGATCCAGTATCTGTAACACTTCACCTATTTTGCACTGCTGACTTGAAGAAATCAAATTTCTTCAGGCAACCTGGTCTGGTGGGAGGTGTCCTTGCCCATGGCAAGGGGTTTGGAAGCAGATGATCTTTAAGGTCCTTTCCAACCCAAATCACTCTGTGATTCTATGAAATTACACAGGACTCCTATGAGGCCCATCTTCACAAGGCAAATGAGAAGTTATAAAAGTATATATTTTTATCTAACTTGTTGAAATCCACTCTAGACAACCGTAACTGTTAACTGCACTGCCTTTGGAGTTTGACACTGTAGGCAAATATGTACTATTACCCCTTTCTCTCATCAAGTAGTTGCTTCAGTTTTATGACAGCTCAGTTGTTGGCAGCTGTGAAACAGTTTGGTATGTTGGAGACCCTCACTGGGAAGAAGTGCAAGTCTGCTATCCTAGAGCTGCAAATGCTGGAAACAGGGTGTTCTCCAACTCCAAGCTAGCCTCCACTGGAATCCTACCTATATATCATCCACAGCTTGTGGAAAGTTTCTACAACTGAGCATCAGACAGATCCTCTCTCCTGGGCTCAATCAGAACAAGGTGCTAACTTATTTTTAGGTTGCATTTCCATACTCTTCACCATTTTATCATCAAGACTTATATTCATTCAGGTTTGCAAAGCAACCTCCCCAAATTAAATAACTACTGGCAAAATCTGAGTATGAAAGAAGAAAGTCCTTAGTCTTTTATGTTTCTGTTACAATGGTCTGTTACACACACACACGTAATAATAATAATAAATACATTATTATTATTATTATTAATAATAATAATAATAATAAATAAAAGTGCCCTGGCAGGGGGCAGAGTTTCCATCAATTTTTACAAGTTAAGATGGGAAGTACCTACAGATTCCTCCCTGCTTCAGGTTTATTTTCTATCATCTCTCCTGAGAGTTGAATTGTAGCTGAGAACATTTTCTTTTTTATGAAGCAGCTTTCAACAGGCCACATTTCTGCAGCCTGAGTAAAAATAACGCAAGATCGATGTGAAAATCAATCATTGCTTAAGTGTGCAAGAGGATCAAGAACCAGTCTTGTACTATCAAGACTGGAAGTTCCTCACCATAAGTATGTCACTGAAGCCAAATATGCCAATTTTGGCTGGAGTTTCACTTGAGTGACATATAAAAGAGTTGCAGAATCTGATATATGAGTAACAGCATATCTGCCATAATTTTTGCAACAAAAGGCAAGTTCTGGTTGGACACATTGGAATAAATCAAAAGCACATTAATTTACTTAGATTTACTCTGAACCTACTTTTATCTCATACAAAGCCAGTTGCCTGCTGTAAGATACAGCAGCATTTTTTAATATTGATGGCACTAAGAACTGTAAGCACCCCAGTTGCATTTGTGGTGAGCAGCTTGGATCCATGAGCCAGAAAAGAGCATCAGATCTGACAACCTGAGCAGCCATAAGATCTCATTTTGTCAACAATTTATTTTTTATTTTTTGGGGGGTGGAGGGGTATAAATTAGGACAACCTCTTAATTGCAATAGCTCAATTTTAAGAGTAGACAAATACAACATGGTCCTCTGTTTCTAGCTATTTTTATAATTTTGGTTACAACCCATAGGTGATTTACTCTATTAATCCTTTTTTTAATATCATTTTGCTAGGCATGAACTAGGCAGGATATTCATTTCAATATAGTAATAAAAGACTTGAAATGTATTTCACGTCATGCACAAGAGGACTGTGGAAATAAAAAGAGCCTAGCTCTCACTTATTTTATCAGCTGTAATTGTTATATCTGTTCAAAATAAACTTAGGATAATGACATTTTAATTCAGTAGCCAGCTAGGGGTAAGAAAAATTCTGGAACATTCCTATTTCAAGTTGTTCTTAAACCAATCCATTCAAGTGGAAACAGAACGTTCTGCTTTCGGGCAATCTAACCTTCGAAAGTTAACTTTAAAATAGAAGAATGAAAGTCAATGCTATTTCTGGAGATTTAAATGATAAAAACACAACAACAAAACAAACAGAATTTCTGGAATGAAACCCTCACATAAAATGCATTCAATATCTCTCACTGTTTCCTTTTTCCTTGTGCAGATGAAACCTTTCATTGAATTTAACCCAAGCCTGTGAATAATTTGGCTTCCACTGAAACAAACTCCTTTAACAGAGGATTTTTAACAAAACATACACACAAAAATCATCTGGCTCAATTTATTTTTTTAACAAGTGCATTTATCCTTCACAAGGCTAAAGTACCAGAGAGCATGCATTATAATAGAGGATACAATATAGAAGAAAAATAGGGAATCAGGGCAGAGGCTAATCTGAAGGCTAATTTTGTGTAATGAAGGCTAAAAGAAAAAAGTATGGAGGAAATAACTGATTGAAGTTGTATAGTGGAGTATTAAAAATTTTAAAACAAAACGAACAAAAAAATAGGCTAGGATACACGAGCTGGAATCCAGACTCAGTTTCTCAGATGCAAAGCTGAAAGCAACATCCAAACAACAGAAATTATATAAATTATAGCAATGTGAATTTCCCTGTAGCATTTCCCTAGAATGTCCAAACTATCACTCAATGTCATCACCCAGATTGTCCCACCTCTCACTGTTCTATTACAGCTATCACAAATAATTACATTTATGATGGAAACATTTGCCTATGAGTAGATGGCAGAAGGTAGCCCATCCATTACAGACCATTAAGAGCCATGTGTGTGCAGCAGCCTATGTCTCTCTGAAGGCAATGAGGGCATTCAGACATCTCAGTGGAGAGGGTTGTTTACAAGTGTTTCTTGGACAAACATATGCCTAGACCATAGAGCTCAAAATGAAGAAGACTGTTCATGAACACTTTAAAATAGGCTCGATTTCTCCTATTTCACTGTACTTTGATGATGCAGAACACTCAAGAGTTTAATAATACAACATTAAGCAGTGTTTTCTGTCTGGAACTTAAGACTTGATTATTAATTAAAGTGACTACACTGCTTCTTCTAGCTAGAATGATTTGGAAATAATTTCTGGTTGATTGACCTCTGTGTTTAACCCTAGCTATTGAATTTTAATGTTGCAATGTTTCATGTAAATATGTTTTTCTCCTCCTTGTTGATGAGCTGTGATTCTCCATTTCAAAAATATTTAAAACTTAATAGGATAATATCTTTGAAATATTTTCATTTGGATTTGACAAATACCTGATATTAATGCAACATAAGATTATGCTGAGACTCACAGCTACTTTGAAGGAAATACATGGTTTCAGAAAAACATCTCTGAGTACCCAAGGGGGACATGAGGCATTAAGAATGAAGAGAAATGAAAATCTGTTCTATACAGCGCTGTATGGAAAGGAAACACAGAAGGCTGAGGAGATGAAATATTCTCCTTGGGTTTCTTCCATTCAAAGCTTTTCATTGTTGTAGTGGGAGCTTTACTGAAAATCTGCAGTGTTTTACTGTGAGCCCTATCAATGTCCCTAGGCAACTTGGACTTAGTTCCTAGTCCCAGTGAAGGACTATAGCCTCTATTGGATAAATTATTGAACATTTGCAGTTCAGCTTCACAAAGGAAACAGTAAACATTCAACGCTCGACAGGATTAGAGCATAGTGGCTACCATGATTGCTTTGCTTGAAACTGAGCTTGGGGATTTATCTCATTTGAAAAACATGGGGGAAAAAAATACTCTCAGTACCTGTTTTGAATAGCCAAAACACAAAAGTGAGGGGCCATCTGTGGAAGACAGAGACTTGTGAACAACAAGGCTTTGATCTTCATCCTGTAAGAACTGATTCGTTTTAACACACATTTGAACAGATGATGCCTATCTGCCTTACAAACTCACTGTGCTCTGCATTTATTTTTATGCATGTTTTTCTTCTTGTGTCTAAACCCAAGCCACATGATGTATTTGAATAAGTCTGTATTGGTTAACTGTTTAGGAGAGGATGTTTCTAGATAAATCTGACAGGGCACTCCACATTCATGAGGCAGTGCAGAAGGATGGAGGTAAGAATGAAGCTAGGCTGTTCTGCATGCAGTTTGGACAACAGACCAAATCACTTGTTGCTTTGCCCCAAAATACTTGCTCGTGAGCCTCATCTTTGTAGATAAAGGTGCAAGGAGGTATGATTCACCCAGGCATGTCATGGTTTAGTGGCAGACAACAGCCACAGCATTGGAGAACCCTATTCATTGAATTCAACCACATTTAATATCATGCTAGAATACTGTCATCAGCAACTGATATTACTAAAAATATCCACGCTGCAGTAAAATGCTGTTTAACTAACCACTTAATCAAGACAAGCAACCTTAACAAACACTGCAAACTGCACCCAACTTTGTGGGCCATCAAACACTATTTGTGTTCAATAAAATAATAAAAAGATTTTGTGAGTTGCCATCATGCCTTCGGCATATCCTTTCCACACAGCATTTACTGCATGTCATGCAGCATCATTCCCTAGCAACACTAAGCATTATTATTAGCATTTAAAGTCTCAAGGTTATTAGTGAGTTATGAACCCATGATACATGGAAAATAAAAACTGAATACTTTTATTGCTCTCATTCACCAGGTGGTGTTTTAATCACAGTGTTGTCTCATTAAAAAGCATTATATTAATGCTGTCTGTTAGTAGAATCTGCAAAGCCTGTTGCACATTGCCTTTAAAAAAGTCTGCCAGTTTCCTATATTTTCTCAGAGTGCTTTGAGGTTTAAGTAAAAGCCTTTTCGGAAAAAAAAAAAGAAAAAAAAAAGTAATACGGAATAGCCATATACACTGGGGTTTTCCCCTGCAGTAAGAACAATGCCTGTGAAACAAAGGTCTCAGCAATTAAAGTGAGCTGTGTGCTTTGTGAGTTTACAGGTGGAAGGCAGGCAGTTGATGTCTTCAACACAGGGAAGTATTTTCCCATATTTCCCCTTTATTCAGAAATGACTGTCAGTGGGTTAGTATTTGCTACATGGGACCCACACCTCCACTAGTAAGTTCTTAGAGAGGTATGAATTTTATTAACAAACAAAAAAGTAAAAGCATTGCTGTAGAATAAAACCCTCCAATCCCTGGAAATATGGTTGAGGATGGCAGCAATTTGCTTCACAAGTTAATGAGGGCAAGGGGAGGCCTTCAGTACTGTTGTGCTCCACGTTTTGCTGGGTAAGCCACAAACAAGGTCCCACCTCCGGGCAGCTTTTGCTTCACTTTGTGTTGCTCTTTGCACTCTTTATTAGCCTCTTTCTGCACTTATGCAAAGAACTTCTTAATCAATTTACAGGGAGTCAGGTTTGGGAAGAGCTTGTTTTGTTGAGAAATTGCCTTTCCCACCCTTGAAGGCTCCCTTTCAGTCAGAGCACTGCTCCCAACGCCATGGCTGCAGCATGTGATGAAGCAAGGAGGCCTCACTCCTTCAAGTCTGCAGATTCAGACATGCAGGACATACACAATTTCTCCTTTCAAGCTGTTCAGTGCCACAGCTCTACTTGTGTAGCATTGCCCTCAACCATGGTGCCAATTAGATCTCCTTTCCCCCACCCCAGAGTGTTAACTTGCATCTCAGTAGAGAACGCAGAATTATTTTCTAAACAAATAGTAATGAAATAAGTTAGGACAAGAGAAGTTTCCTGGTATTCAGAAGCTATGCAGTTAGCACTTCTTAATACATAAGACAACTGCTATTAAATAGCGTTTAGACTGTTTTCAAAGGGACACTCATCATGAAGGTGAAGGCAAGCCTGCAACCTGAACTTCTAATTCCAGTGATCACACACCTTTCAGTTTATCCCAGCTAATGCCAAGACTGTGGGTTCTGTTTAGCCTTCTTTTTCAGTGAACTTGGAAGAATTGAGACTGCGATGGTGTGCATCCACCCACCAGTCAGCCTTCCAAAGGAAGCACTTTGTCTTCCTTCAGCAACTCTGAAGAGGACTGTGAGGCAAAGAAGGGTGGCTCCAAGTCTCAGGTCAAGCAGGCAGAGGAGGCGAGTTCAACTCACCCCACTTGGGAACTGCTTTGCTTTGATCCAATGAGCAGATCAATGAATTTGTGACAAATCTCAGTCCTGCCATCCCCGCTCCCTGAGCACGCTCCTTTTCCAGTGACAAGGTGGGACAATAGCTGGCAGACTGATTTATGGCCAGGCTGGTAAATTCACACAAACTCCTACTTATTGGCATAGATCAAGTACTTGAGATACCACATTACAGTACTGCCAAATCCGCCCCTGCCAATGCATTTCACTAAATGGTGCTGATAGTATTTGTTTGCATAGGGAGACTTTGTGAACCTTAGCAGCCCGAACCACAGTTTCTCACTACCAATTCTTCCTCTCCATTTCTGACATTTAAAACCTGTACTTTGTCTTTCTGAGGCAGCAAAAGTATTCGCTGAACAGAGGTATTTCTGCTTTTGCAGCTTTTCTTTCAGAGGCTTGAATTCAGAGTCCACAGACTGTGGTTCACCACCAATCCTTAGACACACACTGCAGGATTATAAATTCCCCTAAAAATGTAAGATGGCTCTCCCCTGTGACCAGGGAGCTCCAAGGGCCAGGACAACAAGGTTGTCTCAGTGCAATTCAGTGGGAACAAAACATCAAAATTCTGCCTTTTTTTTTTTTTTTTTTTAAATTCTGCAGATACCTGCATACACGTAACAGGCTACAATGGCACAGAATCTGTGACCACCTCCTCTGCAAAAGATTTGGAGTCTAAGGAGTGTTTTGATGGAATAATGCAGGGAAAGGAGCTTCCTTA
Organism: Anas platyrhynchos; assembly: GCF_047663525.1. Lineage (NCBI taxonomy): Eukaryota > Metazoa > Chordata > Aves > Anseriformes > Anatidae > Anas > Anas platyrhynchos. The sequence continues at coordinate 42,207,689 of NC_092589.1, forward strand.
GCTCAATGATTCTTTTTTAATACAGCAGGCTTTACAGAAAGTTAAGACCTAAACGGTCAAAACTAATCCTCTGTTTGTAAGATGTCTGAGAGGAGGAGGAAGAAAAAAAAAAAAAAAGACCAACCCACAACTGCTCCAGCTCACCCACAATGCCAATCTCATCCTCGTGTCCCTTCTTTTGTGGCATTAAGCCTTAAGTAGAAATCTTCTGGGGATATTTCTAAATTGTCTCAGCAGTTGCCCTCCTATTAAGCATGCAGCAGCAACTTTCCAATTAGCAGATATTCTTTCACTGGAGTCTACACTCCAAGACTCATTATTCTAAATTTATCTACAAATTGAACAACCCTCTTTCCATCTGTAATCAGGCCAGGTACTAGCAAGTTCTAAATCCTTCCTCATCTGACTACATTATTGCTCATTAATTTTCTTCCTTAATGTTGTTGTTGACTATTCACACATCTTTGGGGAAACAACTCAACCCCTGTATGTCCAGTTCTTAACATCAGTAAAATTGGAACATTTATGTTCACCTCTGTAAAGCTGAGTCCTGTTTGTAAGAGTACTGCATTATTTATTATTTATTATTATTATTGTTGATACTCCGTTATGTAGGAGCATCAACAGAGAGGCTCGTACAGACACTTCCAGTCTAAGAATAATTTCAGTTTTTGATTACTTTTTCATTTATACTTTCCTAGCTGGAACATGACAAATTTCTACCTGAGGTTGCATTTAAGACATCTGAGCACTATACGGTTAAGACAAGAACTGGATGACAAAGGAGGCAAGCACACCTTCTCCTAACAGGTGAACAATAAAACAACAACAAATCCGAAAAGATTCCAATACAAAATGTCATAAATGATTTGAAATCTGGAAAGAGAGAGCAACATCCTGGTTCAGTATATGATGAAAATGAGTTGTAATTCATTAAACTAACAATAAAAATAATAATGATAAAAAAATCCCCAAACATAAGAAACGCATTCATATAAGACAAGATCAACAGAATCCCCATCTGCGGTCACCCTGACTTCATCTTAGTGCATTTTTCTTTCTCCTTTGGTGCACCTTGCCTGTCCTTGTCATGCCCAGCTGGTGATTCTTCTCCCAGCCCCTGTGCATTTCATGTGTCTGCAAGGGGGCCACCAGATCCCTGTGGGAGCAGAGGTGTAGGCACACTGCCAGACTTTTGCTCCCAGCAGACATGCTGTTTTCAGACACACCATTCCCTTGTGGAGCCTCTGTGTTACCCTTGCTATACAAACAGCAAAGGTGTGCAAAAATCTACAAGCAGTGATGAACTGCAGCATGAGCTACACAGCTATCCCGGTTATTCTTCCAGTTACCAGCAGACTGTGGATTCACCTTTCCTCACCAAGCATTTTTTCCACCATCCTACCCAGCATAAGACCCGAATACTGCATCCTGGTCTAACATTCAAAGCCTTACTGTCTGAAGTTTTCTCACAGAAAGTGGCTTCATGAAGCAGAGGAAGGGGCCCTGCTCTGCTCCATGCCCTGCCACCCCTCAGCCGAGAGCATGAAGCCACCTGCAGAAGGAAATGAAACCGAGCCCTTTCAGGCTGCAATAATTTAATCTCCCCTTCCCAGAAGATAGTAAGAACAAACTGGAAAATACTCTCTGTCCATGTACCAATCTCAAAGGGACCAAAAAACCTTTATGAAAGTATAATTTTTCTTTCTGAAAACTAAATAACACTGAGAACATTCTGTGACTTCTTTAGGCTGACATTTTTAAATGCTGTGTTTCCTTCATTCTTCATAAACTTCCAGTTGAACACTTGCAGTGAAATGACATTATTTTAACTGCCTTAGAACGCTTCTCCTGGTTTTCATACTAAAATTTTCCAGTTCTTATACCCTGAGCCATATAATCTATTATAGCTTTTATCTTCACACTAACCACTTCAGGAGCAATCTGCGGATATCCTAATCCTTCTTTTTCTAACACCATAATCTCTTGATCTTTAATCAAAAAAAAAAAAAAAAAAAAGAAGATTTGAAAAGCTGTTCCATGCCTCCTGTTCCGTGCTAGCTGTTGCTAAGTCACTTTGCAAAACTATTGAGCAGCTGAGCCTTTCTGCTCTATTTGATGTTTGCTTTTAGTTGTGCTTTCTCTGTTAACCTTCTTCTGGTGCTTCATTATGTATCATTTGTTTCTTCAGTTCCTAGATTAGTTTTACGGTAGTCTATTACTCTGTGGCACGGCTTGTGACACCTTTGTTCAGTACCACATCAAAATCTGGCATATGATGCTTGATTGAACTAGACCAATGCAATGTGAATACAGAAGATGCATTTTCCAACACTTCTCAGTTTTTTCTTTTTCTTAAACTTTTTTTTTCTTCTTTTTTCTTATTTATTTTCCCCTCCACATTGTTTTGTAAGTGGGAGCTGATTATGAGAGATCTTGGTCATACCAGACTGCTTATGTGAATCAATCTTAAAGCGAGACCTGCTTGGAGAAGGAAGCTAGACTACATGATGTCCAGAAGCCCCTTCTAATATATAATTTTCTACAATTAGTTTCAATCTTCCCCTTGCCCAGTTCTGTCCAACCTACTTTTTTCTTTGGATCCTTCATCTGTTTTGCCACCCATACTTCCTTTCATCACAGGCAATACAAAGTCCCTCTTAATAACAGTGATTGCCCATATCTTTATGAAGAACTAGACATACAGTGCAACAACTAAGGTTCAAGCCTTCCCTGTCTACCATCCCACCCTTTTCTCTCGTGTTCCAGAGAAATGCTGGAAATATCTGCTACAGTATACCCTGTGGTAGATTTCTTGATGTGCGCAAGACAGGCACTGAGACTAGGGTCCACCTTCTCCCAAGTGAATGCTTTTACTTCTAAGTTGTGCATTATGTTTTCTATTTCCTTGTCCATCCTCTTCTAGGTGGATAATCCTCAACTACTTCACCATGGGGTATAACAGATCAGAGGGGAGAGAGACTGTGCCATCATGTTTCCTTTATTTCTAAAGAGTGTGTTGGAGGCAGACACACACTACAGTCTTGGTTCAAAGAAAAAAGGAAGAAAAGCTAAGAACTTCCCCCCACTCCCTTCCTCCTAGTTGTACAGATGAAGCCCAAACTTACTTTCACATGCCCAGAAGAGTCCACATTTATCATTTCTCTTGTGCAGTTAAAAACTGATGAAACAACATGGGTAGCTGTTTTTAATCTTCATTAATGGCACAAAGCATTACACTTGGATTATTTCTCCCTGACAAACTGTTATTTACAATTTACTTCTGCGTCCTCTCAAACAGAAGAAACTGTGACTATTGCAGAGCAGCTGCCATTGTTACCTCCACAAGAAAAACAGCACATGGACATAGCAATCAATTGCTTCTGTCTAAATGCTTCCTCAGGGCTACTTCTAAGGTTAGACAGAAGGTCACAGACTTAAGTGTTTCTGTCCTGCTTATTAGACTAAGTAAATGTGTTGCATGATGAAGGAAATACTGCAAGCTTGTGACTTCTGCTGCATCGCATAAATCAAAGTTTTTATGAGTCTCAGAGGGACTCATAAGAATGCAAGAGTCACCTCCTTCCACCCCTGCAAATCCCACCAGTGCCTATTCCATGTTCTTTAGAAGGAGGGCTGTCTCACCCAACGTGCAAGTGTAGGGTACAGCACAACCGTATCCGTTACAGGCTCAGGACATTACCATCAGAGAAAGAGCTGACAATTGAGGCCATGGTGTAAAAGACAGCTATGGCCTGAAAACTTCATAGAAATTTTTGCAATAAGTATTAAACAATTCTTTTTTGGAGGATGAATTTCTGGTACAAACAACCAGATGAAGACTTTGAAGAAATGTGTGAGAACATAAGTGGGAAGTTAATGAGTGAGCAGGGTGGTATTACCATGCCCCAATGAGAATGTTATCTGTGCACTATGAAAGAAGCTAAAAATGATACCTGCCAACTATGGAACTTTTGTTGTTTGAAGGAATAAGAGATTAAATAGCTTCATGAAATGCCAGAAGAGATGAGTAATTATTTAGCGAGGCACCTAGACCAGATTAATTACAGCTTGGAAAGAAAAGTCTTGGTAGGGATGTTTCTGTGAATTGACAGCACTGAAAGAAAAGCCTTCATGTTCTACGTAACTAGCTGAATCATCATCATCATGAAAATAATAAATAAATACAAATATCCACCATGACAAAAAAAAAACAATAAAGAACAAGCAAGCAAACCAAGTGCGAAGAACTCACGCTGCAGGATCCATTACCTCACAAACGAGAACCAAGAACTGCTTAGAACTGTCCATCCTTTCTCTTCTAGGCCAGGAAATCCAACTCACAGAGATATTCTAAAATATTTTATTAGTATTCTGCCCTCAAAATAATGCAACAAAATAAATCAATAACTACATAGAATCTGTTACAGAAAATTTAAGTTCAGAAGCTATGGAGGGAAGAACCTTGTGAGAAGTCAAGATCTGAAGGACAGGAGTCCCTTGACTCAGGAGAAGAAATGTATTTTCATTCTTCCACATGCCCTTTCAGTAACATGTAAAGAGAGATTAAAGTGTTTTAGTTCTCTTTTGCTGGGGAGAAACCTGTAGTACCACAGCAGTCACTCTATTCAGAGTTATAAAGATTACATGGAGACAATTTCGCTAACCTCAGTTGCAGCATCTGGCAATTACAATAATGTAAGCCCTACGTTACAGTGTATTTTATTAAATAAAACGCTATACACACCATGATCACATGATTATCAGATTCTTACCCTATCAAAACCAAACACTCTGAATTTTCACAAGCTTCTTAATCCTATATAGACAATACCAAAACACACCATGATACTTTCCTTCAAAATGAGCTCAACAGCTTCTAATGGAAATAAGTGCTAAATTCAAGTACCACCTCAATTTATTGTCCCTTTAACAATTTCACACACTCTGAGCAATTTTCATCGATTAACTTTTTCCATCAGCACAATATCACACAGTATGAATATCTTAAAGCTGATGCAATTTTAATACCTCAATGCATACATATAAAAAATTCCCTTTGGCTCATTCAATACCCCTTCCCTTTATATGGTCTCCAGACAAAAGTCAGCTTTCTAGTTGCCCATGTCTAGTTTCAGGTAACTCAAAACCAGCATGTCTTCTGCTGTGATGCAAAATTCAAGAACATTTAGATCTGCTCCTACAAATGTATCAGGCCCTACATTAACAGGATGACATTTATGTTTAAACAATGCTTCATTAGCAAGTGCTGGCAGGTTCAGGGATCCTAAACTGCAATAGGAGTTAACATGAGGCCACAACAGGACCTGCTCTTATGATTTCAGACTCAGATCACCACTGTCATCCCATGGAATTTACCTAACTAAATTCAGAAGATCTTTTCTTACCTCTAAGGACACTCAAGCTCCTCCAGCACTACCATTCCTGGGCTGAGGAAGGACGTGCAGCAGGGAAACAAGCCAGGGAAAGTTTCCTGCAGGAGCTAGGAGAGAAACTTCAATTAACTAGTGAGGGCAACCCCCAGCTAGTACTCTCCACCCTTTGCTAATTGGGCATTTATTACCTTGCTATCTGGCTCCTTCATCCCAGTATTACTCCACCTGCCTTTCTACTCTTCCTTTCTGGTACCAAATTCTCAAAGTCTTACCTTAAGAATTATATATACATATGTTACAAAACAAAACAAAACAAACAAACAAAAAAAAAAACAACAAAAAACTCCAGTGAAATCCTTCTATTTTGAAGGAAGGGAAAATATAAACAGTCATCAAAGAACAAATTTGCTACTGCTGCTAATTGCTTCACCTACACTTCATGTATGATTTTTTATCCTTTTCCTTTCAGGTCTTCACTCTTTGGAACAACAATTTATCTTCTATATTCACACATTTTTTATGTTTTATGTTTATATGTTTAAGCGTAGATGGGCTTTGTTCCTATCTGGTCCTTAATTCCACATCATAAAAATGAATGTCGATCATTCAAAATATTACAAAAATAACAATTAGACAGAACATTGAGTATTAAAAAACAAAAGTACTTGACTTAAGTAAGAAGTTATTGTAGAGACCAATATTTCCCCAGCAGACATGCTGTGAAAATCTATACTTTGCTGTTCCCTTTTGGGTATGAGAATTGCCAATGTTGTTGAGAGCAGTCTGGAAGATAACCAAGGACAAAACACATCTGTGTTTGCAAGGACATTAAAAAAGTTTTCCTATTGTGGGATGAGGCAAAAATTTATGCTCATTCAGTGCTCTTTTCTTACAAAAGAAAAATACTAACACATTTTGCTATGAAAAAGGAAGGAATACATGCTAAAGGGCATACTGTTATATCTAACCATGAGCATTATTAGGTCTTTACCTTTTCAAGTGATAAAAACAAACAAATAAATAAACAGAAAAATCATCAAGTTAATTTTTATATGAAATTAGAAACAAATGAGCAGTCAGGTCTGCAACTGACCCACAAGCGTTCCTTAGTTTAATTTTTAGGTTTATTTCCAAAAGATGAGTCTTCCCTTTTCTCTCAGAAGAGTATTTCTGCCTCAGGATCCGTAGAGAAAATCAGCTATTACAGATGAATATTTTCTATATTTTATTATAATTAAAAAACTAGCTATTAGACCAAATGAGGATTTTTGCACAAAATGGCTAACCTCCTTAGATACACTCAGAATTCTCTTAGGGAGAGATATTGTTAATAGTTAAGAAAACTTCCAAACTCCAATCCCTTTTCCAAGCAGTTCACTTGTTAATAAAGCCCATATTCACAGTCCATTTTTGTCTTCAATATTTTTCCTATTCCAGATTTTTTTGACAAATATTGTATTTATGGAAATTTACATTTTGAAGTTCTCATTCAAAGATAATTCACAAAGAAAGTCTCAAAATTCTTTGACACCCAGTTTCAGCTGCTTTTTATCTCTTTCTGTGCCTATATAGATAGCTGGATTTCTGCCTCTAACCAGTTCTGCCTAGTGACAGCAATTAGATAGTCAATTAGCTGTGGACATGCTCACAGCTTTGTCAGTTAAATTGACATTGAAAAAGGGATAATATCAGGTCAAGGGTGTGTTCACCAGTCACACATAGATTTCATTAGATGTAAGGGAACATCTCTTCTTGGTCATAAGGATCATTAGGGCAATTTTAGGAAGAAATTGAAGGTTTTCAGAGCTAGCATACTGTGGTGTGAGAAGCGTCTTCTGGCATAAGCTAACAGCTTTGGGGAATAGCATAGACAGTTTGATTGCTGTCACAGGATCTGAATTTGTTTTGTGTTCCCTGATAACCACTTTCAGCCTAGAAGCCTAACAGGGATGTGCCTCAGTCAGTGCCTGTGTGTTAACCAGTCCTTGTGCATCTAATACAAACCTCTGCATAACACAACAAACAATTCCAGGTAGCTCAGGGCTGTGTTCTCCTTGATGTGCTATACTCTACACGCCTGCCTTTTTTCAGACAAACATATCAACATGAATCAAAATACATAACAGCAGACAAAATTTCAGATACAAATAATAAGTGATTAACTCAGCTAGTGAGATGTGTTTGTCTTTGCTCTCTTGCTCTGTTGCATGGTCACCTTGCTCTCCTGAAGTATTCATGCTGTGTAGGCAGGTGCTAATAAACATGAATCCCTTGCAATTTCCTTTGAATTAACTGAAAATGATAAATGAATACAATGAAAATGAAAAATTTAAGCACTACAGGAACAGCTATTTTGGCAATAAATCTACCCTTTCTTTATACATATATAAATATATATATATATATATTATATATATGTATTTCTTTTGCTAGTGCTTACTGACTGAAGACAGTATTTAGCTTCCTCTTGCCCTACTTTGTATTTCTAGAATGTTTCAGCCCTAGTGAGGCTTTCCAATGTTATGATTCTTTTTTCATATTAAGGCATTTTCTTAATCTGTTTTACTTCTGGTACCAAATACAATCCAGAGATCAATCAGATTGATGCAGTTTGGTTCATTCAGTCCTATTAGCTTTGTGTAAAGAAAACTTCACAACACAGATTGTTCCACTGACTCCATCGCAAACCTCCTGCTAGTGCAAGCACAGCCTGGGTGTGAGCACATACACCAAAACCACGTTCGAATTACTAGAGCTATGCTGAAGCTATGCTTCACTTCTGTTGCCAGAATCTCTGGAGAAATATCTTACTGTTATTAGCACTGCTCTAAGCCACTTTGTGATTGTTTTGTTGAAAAGACAAAAGTTCAAAAACTCCCTTTGGGAGTTTCTGGCCAAAACCATGTCCATTTAATGTTTTTCAGCACTCCATAAGGTAGAAAATAATCCACATGGTATGTTTCTTTTAGGGCATATTTTTTCCTAACAAATTTCTGAAGGGCAGAATATCATTGTATCCTTGAAGAAATATCATCAGTGTTCTCTTTGCAATACTAATCTGGGCCTTTTTGGTCATTTTATTTCCTTTTCCTACAAATTAAATTGATTTGCAGAGACGGAACTCTTCAAAGATATTCCCATAAGATCTCGGGTTAGATTAAACCAGTGCTTCAAACGATAATGAATCTGTTTCTGAAAAACAAATGTTTGTCTCTTCCAAATTGTGCCTGGGGTTCCCCTGAGCTTTACAATTCAGTGAGCATTAATGTTACATAGCACAAATGATAGGACTTCTCTGAGAAGACAGGATGCAGCTGCTCATGCTTAATTAAAACTTATAAGATTTGGTGTGTTGCTTTGATCTCTTGCTTTGTTGTTTCTCCACCTTTTGAGCAAAGCATCTATCAAAGTCTAAATGTATGCTGCATGTTTGTCTCAGTGAAAGTCATCCATAGGACTCATTTCTGAAGCTTTCAGAAAAAAAGGGCAATTTCAGTCAAGGTGATAACACTGACACACCAATGCCTGTGTTTGCATTAACTTTTTAGACCCATGTTAACAATAAACACTGCTTATATGTTCAGCTGTTTGCAAGCAGATGAAAGTGATGTAGTTTGCATATAAGAACAAATACAGTTACCAAAAGCCATAGATCAGGTGTATATACCTCATTTTCATGAGCATCACTTATGCAAGAAGCCTATACCACATAATATAATGTTTTGCATCACCCTACAGAATGTTGATACAGGCACTGGGTCAGGACCAGGAGGAGTCAGACTCAGTCAGACGAAGATGCTGCTGGAATGGATGAAAGTCCATATTGTTGCATGAGGTATAGCAACAAGGATCTCATTGTTTTCCTATCTGTCCAGGGAGTAGCACAGATCCTAAAAGGAGGAGGACATTGCTTAGCATCATTTGAGGAAAGAGGCTCTGCTGTACCGATTCAAAGAGGACCAAGAACAGAAAAACCTGCAGTTCTCCCCCCTCCTTCCCTTATTTTGCAAATGGCATATCTAGGCTGTGCACCAGAGTGTGGGGCAAAATATCTGAGCTAGCAAAGACCCGGTTGAGGGTGAGGCATATGAACCCAGGCACAGGCAGAGCCACTTTAAATCCTGATCTGTCTCTCCATGCAATGGTGTAGTCTTGCACAGATTCAGCAGTCTGAAAACAGCTTGGGAATCTCTGCGCTCTCCATTATGCACACTAGATATGACCTTACTCTAAGCCCTGCAAATACTGTGGGGTTGTCAATAGCTGAGGAAACAAAGAAACCTGAAAACCATCTCTTCAGTACAGCTCATACTACTCACTACACTTAAGTTTGCCTGAGGATGTCTGTCATCAGCTACCAGAATTAATTTTCCTCATCTTCTCAATCTGGTCCTGGTAACCTCTGTAGTAAAAAGAAAACCAACATTATACTGCTTCATTGTCTAAATTCGGTGTTTTGGTTAGAATTGTCACGTTGCTGTTTCAGGCAAATACAATCTAAAAATAGCTGTGTTTTGAAAATGACTGCAGAATAAAGTGCTCAGTGGGTTGCCTTGATCAAGCCACCTGGGATGAAGAAAAAGAAAGAATTTATTGTAATTTTAGGTGTATTTGTGTAATGCCTCTCTTTAAAGGATCAAATGTTGAGTTACCACAATCTTCATTGACTGTTGCTCCCATGACATATTTAATGAAAAGAATATTCAGCTCAGTAACTTTTTATCTTTAAGAATTTTAAAATGAGCAATTATAATACAGAATAAAACTTCACCTTGTTGATTTTGATCAGTAAGTGATTTCCTAATTCATTGCAAACCAAACACAGCCACGGAAAAATTGTCTAAAGAAGGGGAAAATCATCTGTGAAAGAATAACTGGAAACATATGACATTTTAAAGATCTTGATTTCGATAGAAACATTTGAAGAAAAATGAATCAGTGTGATTCATAGCCTTTTGAAGCCATTGTAAAAAATGCCTACTTACTCTAAAATTTGAATTTGACAAAATTATATACCAAAAGATCTTTAGGGTTACATTTTCAAAAGTGCCAACATGACTAAGGAAGTTAAATCACATGGGTGCTTTGAAAGCATTTGTCTTGAGAACAGTTATTGACTAGAAAGCTTTCTTTATGAGGGTAGTCACCTGACTTTCAAGCTTGATCTCAGGCTTGTATGAGAGATACAGCAAGTAGTGTGAAACAAACTCAGCCCTGCTCCCCAGCCTTCATGAGCTGCCACTAGTCCCTGCCTCCCTCTCAACCCTCTTCCTTCCCTGACCAAACCATTGCTGCACTGGCAGAACGATCAGCAAAGAAGGATGCAAATAGTCCTCCTTGTTCTGTCCTTACTTTGGCTTTTCTTGGAAGTGTAGTCATCTGACAGTGTTTGGCAGATAGCAACTAGATATGCAAAACTGTAGGTTTGATCTATCAGTCTAGTTTATTTATTTTTTGTGTGTGTGTGTGTGTGTGTGAAGGTAGAAAGAACAGTAGGTAATGACACCATTTGTTGAACTGCCATCACACTGAGCAAAGATTTACCACTTTGTTAGGCCTGAAGAGAGCTGATAGCTGCAGAAAAATGAAGAAACTCTGTTTGCAGCCATCTTCTCCCCACATCCCACTTGACAGGACATTTCTCAACCCACCAAAAGTAGAGCTAAGTGAAAAGCACAGAAAGACTTTGGGAGAAATGCATATCTCAAATACTGAGTAGAGAAATTCTGCTCCTGTAAAGTAGCTCTGTTATTCTCAATCTTTACCAGACAAACCAAAAGCAGAGGTTAACCCCTCTGACAGCACTGTGTATGATGGACAGTTTTGAGCATTTTGCCACATAAAATCCCCATAAATCACAGACATCTGGCTGATGACCTTGGGTTTTGAACTGGATTCATATGATAAGGAGATTTTACAAACTGATTGTTAGTGTCTAATTGTTTACACAAATAGTAAAAGCCATTTTAGCTTATGGAAGCTTGCACTGATCATTCAGGGTCAGGTTTGGAAGAGGGCAATGTATTTATCAGGCACTGGTAGACATTGCTTCCCTCATCTTCCACAATGTTCTCATTGCCCAGGATTCTCCCGTCCATCACTGTGATTACCAGGAGGAGCGCACACAGCCCCTGCCAGGTCCTGAGGCATGACATCAGCTGTGCTAGTGCCCAGTTCCCTGCAGGCTTCAGAAAACAGGCACAATTTTTTTTCTTGCTTGTTTTGTGCTTAGCTTATATCTATACCCACACAAAACACAGTTGTCAGCCCGTGCCATGCAAGGCCACAGCAGGGCCTACCTCCAGCTCGCCCCAGATGCGGGCCCATGGTGCTGGCCTGGTTGTGGCCCAGGCCCATCCCCAGGCTGCCCCCATGGCCCTGACACCCTGCTGTTGGCTGGGGCAGTGGGACAGGCTCTGGCTGCCCAGCACTGTTTGGCCTCCCTAAGGAGCCCCTGCTGCTTCTGGTGGCCCTGCCACAGGGATATGACAACCCCCATTCACCCTGGGACAAGGAGATTTTAGGAGCATGAAGCCTGATGAGTGTGGATGTCTCCCTAGAAACTCGGTTCCAGCACCTGAGTTTTTCTCTGCAAGTGTCAGGAGTCACACAGATGCACTAGCATACTGGATACACTAGGCATAAACTGGTGACTAGGTTAGTTCACAGATGGCCTTTGTGCAGGGGAACTTTGGGGTCAAACCAGGAATTGCAAACTGCATTAAGACTTGTAATTTTAGACATATCCCTGCTAGTAAACAAAAGCTTTAGCCCATCACCACAGTCCTTCAGTAAAATGCTGTATGAGAAGATCCACTGAGGGAGGCACAGAGGAAAAAAAAAACAGTTTTGAGCGAAAACACCATTACATGAAGCCTGCAGGACTTTGCTCTGCAGTTTACCACAGCCATGATCTCATCCTCGCTGTTTTTCAACCCAACTTGGAAAATAAAAACATCTCTTTAATCCTTTTGTATCAATAATCCTTATAAGGAAACCTTGCCATGACCCATGTTTCCATCCCATGGCATTTAAGGTGTGGCAGGCCCATACCATCAGTTATAGGCATTCAGAAGTAGCTTTACACAGTCTAAGTCTTTACATTCTTAGTACCTTTCTGAAAACTGTTATATAAGGGTTCATCCTTCAAGATTTATATGGCTTCATTTCAAACACTTACCACTTAATTTAAATACCAAACAGATTACTTTTCTTGTGTCAGATCAAAAATATTTAGGGTCACAACCTAAGAAGAGGATTGAAGAGTAATAGAGAGAGAGAGCTTAACCATACATACAGTGGTGCTTAGTGCTTAAAGCTCCTGTAGTAAAAGATAAAAGTCACTAATCATTGATAACCATGCCATTGAAGGGAAGTAGCATCCGGGTACTAGATGAACACTACTTGTATATCTTTGTTAGTGGGTAACAAGACCTTTCAGCATGCGTCTGTGGATTTTTTAAGACATTTTGCTCTACTGAAAGAAAAATATGACGTATACAAACAGAATTTGTGTTTCTTCTGTTTCCATCTGTAAAAACATGCAAAGAACAGCTTGGTTCTTTGGTTTCAAGGGGTGAATAAATTTTTGGCCTTTGGCTTATATACTCATTTATGCATTGACTGTTGTATCTGTATAGGCAGAAGAAATGCCAGCCTAGGCCATGCTCTAGGGAACAGCAGGATCACACTGACTTTGCTAGCACCTGGAAAGCCTGGCTGGCTGCTGTTGCTGTGTAAATTGAAGGTTAGTTACATGAGGTGAACAGAATAGAACAGTTCAGTTGGAAGAGACCTTCAAAGACATCAAGTCCCACTGCCGAACCACGTCAGGGCTGACCAAAAATTAAAGCATGTCATTGAGGGCATTATCCAAATACCTCTAGAACAATGACAGCTGTAGGGCATCAAACACCTCTCTAGGAAGCCCGTTCCAGTGTCTGATCACCCTCACAGTAAAAAATGTTTTTCCTCATGCCCAGTTTGACCCTCCCTGGCCTGGCTCCATGCTGTTCCCATGCATCCTGTCATCAATTCCCAGGAGCAGAGCCCAACATCTCCCTCTGTGCTTCCCCACCTTGGGAAACTCCAGAGAGCAAAGAGGTTGTCCCTCAGCCTCCTCTTCCCCAAACTGGACAGCCCAAGTGTCCTCAGTCTCTCCTCACAGGACAGGCCTTCCAGCCCTTTTACTGGCTTTATTGCCCTCCTCTGGGCACTTTCAGGTACTTTAACATCTTTTTTGTACTGTGGAACCCAGAGCTGCACACCATATTCAAGGTGAGGCCGCATCAACGCTAAATACAGTGGGAGAATCACCTCTTTTGACTGTCTGGTTATGCTGTGTTTAATGCACTACAAAATGAGTTTTGCCCTTTTGGCTGCCAGGGAACGCTAGTGGTTCATGTTGAGCCTACTGAGTGGCACCCCCAGGTGGTGGCTATTCCAGTAACAGCAAGTGGTACAAACACAAATGACTTTCCAGGACTCAGCTGTCCCTAACCGACCTCCAGTTATCTCCTCCCTGGAATGGCAAAATTCAGCATTATATGTAGCGCTGACAAACCTTGAGCCAACAGCTAAAAAATCAGGACAGAAATTAATTGTACCCTTTGCTCAATCTAAGCAGTTATAAGCTTCTAAAAGTTAGAAGGTCATTAGCTGTCTTAGCAATAAATAATACAGAAAGCAGGATTTCTAAAGAGGACAGAATTTGCTTGAGAGCTCCTGACAGGCTCATTGCGTATTTCTGCTGAAATTAAGGGTGTGTCTTCATGGACAGATGCAGACAAGCCCCAAATCCTGAGCCTTTTCTTTGAGTTGGCATTAATTTTAGTTGTTATTTCCAGTTTGAATAATGACACAGGTGCATTGCAACAGGGTGCTCATGACTGGCAGGCTGGAACCAGAGCAGAGAAGCTCATTACTCACCTCTCCATTTAGATGTAGCTCACCTTGCCATGGAGTCTGACTCTCCTTTTCTGGACCACTTCTCGTACAACAGTAGATATGATTTAACCTCCATGTCAGCTAATCCTCAGAAAGCTTTCAGAAATATGAATTTACCAGAGCTTTCTATAAGCAGGACATAGCCCTGTAAATTACTGCATTCCCCAGTCCCTCTCTGCCCTCAGATCGTGTTCTTTTGACTTAAGGTACACAACCCCTTCTACTGCGTAACCTATATAACAATATAAGAGCTGCTTATTTCATATTGAGGCTTTTTTAATTACAAATTGCAAACATTGTGTTAAAGGGCACATCCCCAGCCTGTCACATTTTAGCTCCTTGTTTTAAATTCTCTTCTTCCTTACCGTCTGACATATGAATGCTCAGGAGGTTTTTAACATTGCACTTCTAAATGAAAATTTCTGTTTTTAAAATTAGTTTTGCATTTTGACCCAAAAAATGATGAGGGGAAAGGTGGCTGTACAGAGAAGGCAGCTGAATTGATGTGTTACAAAAGATATTAAAATGTATGTCAAAAGATTAATAATTTTGTAGGTCAGACCTCAGGTTAGGACATTAATTCACTAAACAAGGCAACAGCATAAATGAAATAATTAAAGTAATCCTCTGGCACAGAAAACTAAAATCCACTTGCAAGGTCCGTGTATCATAATATAATAGGCTGGGCTGGAAATAGGTGGAAATTTAGAATTTAAGCACCATCTTATGTTTCCCTTTGTAGTCTGAGCTGCTATGTCATTTTTCCAAGTTACAGATAAAAAATATTCTTGGAGGCTCTGATTTTGTTGAAGCACAGCATGGAGAGAACTCAAGAACTGAGAAAAGGAAAAGATTTAAGGAGTTGTGTTGTTCAAGAAAAAGCTGTCTTTGCTGAGCAAAGCAGATGTGCTATCTAGCAAACTATTTTAAAGTAATGGTTAGGGACTTGTGCTAAACGAAAGCTGTTCAACTTTCACTTTCTGCCAAAACTAGTTCATTTTGATATTTTCACAGGTTGTTGTTTATATTTGTTTCATATCACAAATCCTTTTCAAATCTACATGATTACCTTTTAGAAACCGGAAGAGATACTTTCACTTGCTGAGTTTCACTTTGTTTACTGTGAACTGGGAAAAAATATATCCAAGTGAGCACAACTGTTTGCAACTTCCCCCCCCCATTAAAACAAAACCAACCAACCAACCAACCAAAAAAAAAAAAAAAAAAAACCAGAAAGAGATAAACTCATTTATGAAACAACTGAACCTTTACATCAAAAGTCAGTTACATGCCACCATTAAACATAAATGCACATGCCATGCCACTCCAGAATTTGCAGAGTATTGTGTACTACTGGTGTAGGTACAGCATATGGACAGATGTTGGAATTCTCTACCTACATCTTCAAATTTCTTAGAGTTAAAAGAAAGGCACAGAAGCAAACCAGATGAGTCCTCTGAAAGGACCCAATACAAGCTTATAGAGAGCTTCTGGACCAAGCACACAATGTGATAGGCTGCAAGCTGTGGTCAAAAAAACGGATCATCTGCTGTTTTATTTGACTTCATGCAAAGAAACAAAACCTTGTGCATTCTTTTCAAAAAAAAAAAAAAAAAAAAAAAGATTTTATCAAAGAAATCTCTGCTGTCATCAGGTTTGCCTCCTAAAAACAGTAAAACCAATGTTTGCTTTATCTATCTTGTTTGGTGTTGGGCAACTGCAACGTTATTCAACCCCTTACTAACTGCATTCTTATCTCAGCTCTCTTTATGCTCTTTATGAGATTGAGAATTGGTCATTTCACAAAAGAGACAAATGGTAGGTAGAAGATTATACTATTGATATGTTCAAAATTGCATTTCATACCTTCAGTTCATAATGTATAAGCCTCATTAAAACTGCATGCCTTAAAACTCATTTATGAGTCTGCTCATTTATGAACTAAGCCGTCCCATGCATGAGATGAGCTGAACTGCTCTGCTTGATTCATGACTCTTGGATTTGGAGTTTACAGAGGATTTTGAAACCACAAGATTTGCATTAAAATCTAAGATCTAGCATCAGTATGTCACATCTCCCCATTTCACAAAAAGTAGCTAACCCAGACGTTTTGCAGATCAGACTCTTAATCTTTCAGGGCTGCATATTCAGATGTCCAGTGCTACAAAGAGATTTATTTTTGTCCAGTGCTACAAAGAGATTTATTTTTTCTTCTGAACACGTAAGCCAACAGGTGGCACACAGACTTTTATAATGCTTATTTGCCAGTACAAACCAATCCCGCTTTCAGATGACTTTAACATTCAGTATGTTGAGGTCTTTTGAAAATGTGTCTTCGATATGGGTGCTGAAGTGGGAACTGACAGCAAGTACATGTGATTTAATATTTGGATCGTGCTGGGCGAGGGTTTTTGCAGCAAATCTCCAAGCCATGCCTATCTCCTTCACAATGGTTCATCTTGTGAGGCTGTCTCAGAGCATGTAAGCCTGGCTCCTTCAAGATCTGTGCTCAGCTGAAGGACATGCTGGGAGGACCTCTAATGCACTTCAACCACTTCGAGGCAATCAGCCCACAGGGCCAGGAAAGAGCTGGTCTGCACTACCCTTCCTACCCACCCCACTTCCATGAATACACGTAGTGTGGGTGCTGTATCCGCAGCACCAACTGTTTCATTCCGCAGATCTGCTCCTATTCCACTGTACTTATTGCTAATATAGAATATAGACATAGTCATCTTCAGAAGGATTGGCATCATGCTCCTAAAAACATGGTTCTAATGGCATATCTATGGCACACCATAGGAAATGGGACAGAAACAACTCAGGGTTGCTTCTATCACTAAAGATACTGGGGAAAATGTGGCTAAAGGTTTCTGGAGATAGGTCCTTAATGCTGTGCTTATCTAGCCCTGCTTTTAACACAAACCTCAGCTTCAGTGACTACTGCTGTGCTGTGTCATGAGGCTGTACCAAGGATAACAGGACAACTCTGCATTGATGCTTTCCTTTCCTCATCTCCACAGCTTCCTGAAATCAATAAGGTAGTGCTCATCATACAAGAGTTTATTCCAGCTAAAAGAATACTTGAAATTAAAAGAATACTTGAAATACATAATTCAAAGAAAAAAGCAGCAGTATCCAGTGGAGGAGGGAAGGAGAAAATCAAGCAGAACATAAAACGTAGAAAGAAAATAATTCAGATTTGTGTGTGAAATATGTGGATAGTAATTGTTATTTGCACATCAGGGGGAGGGCAATGTATCATAAACAAAATTCATTTCTATGATCTTGTTCACATTTCTTTTTCATGGACTAGATCTTTATTATGCTTATTTTTTACTTCCAAAGTCACAAACAAATTGTAGAATAATCAACAAATCTCCCTTATAAAACAGATATATAGGACAGCACCTCCACTCCCAGTAAGATGCTAAGACACTGGTATCCACAAAGATAAATTACTTCTGTGCAAAAATTGTTCTGCAACAGTCTGAGAAGAGTATGTGGGAACTATAAGATAAATTCCTATGCAGCAAGCTTTCCTATTCTGTGGCTATCACCCTGACGTTTAAGCACATTGCATAGTTAATAGGACAGTTTTAGGGCTCGAAGTGGTTATGAAGTTTATTCATATAGAATTGATGAATTATATAAGGAATACTTCTGTATGTCTACAAATAAATTAGGAGTCCTGCATATTTGGTAAAAACTGCTAAAAAAAAACTGGTGTTTTAGTCCAAATATTAACATTTAATATTAATGCCTTTTTTTCTTCCTGAAGAAGGAATTACAATATGAAACCAATTCAAAGCCCAGAGACATCAGTGCTAGAAGCCCAAATATATTATATTTTGGCCACATCGAGCAATTGATTTTTTTTTTCCCCTGGTATTAAGCATTCAACAGCTAGGGCAAGTTTGTTCTTACTATACTACCAACTCGGAACAGACCAATGAATTGGAACTGACTTTCGCAGAACCTGGGGATGGGTCCCAAACCATTTTAAGCCCCCATCCCAATGAGTTGTACATTACTAAAGCAACTGTGCATGAATGGTTATATAGGTAGTCTAGGTACTTGTGTCATGTACTGTAGTTATTTCAGTGACTGCCTGTATGCTATGGTTAGGAGCTTGCGAAATTCTATTCCAAATGCTATCTCTATTTACTTCCTCAGCTTAGTTCTTCTTTAACATAAAATGAAAAACCTATTAAAATGTGAAATGAGTAGAACTTATAAAAGAAAATACACCAATAAAGATTCAAAATGAGTTCCAGCATTTAATGCAGAATGAACAGAGGTGTCAAAATAGGTAATATCTTCAATATCTTTCTAATACCACAAACATCTAAATTATTAAAGTTCATTAAAGTAGTCATTAAATTGGCTAATGACTTTCTCCAAGTATTTTTGAACTATATGTTCGATAAATGTGACCCAGTACAACGTGTAGCAGAAGATTTAAACAAACCCCACCAACCTCCAAAGGGAGAGGACTGCAGAAAATCCATTCCAAGTTAAAGGACTAATAATTTGAAGTCCTTTGCTACTTCTGGACCTTTTCAGGAAGTCAGCATCCAGTGAAGATTTTCCTTCCCTTTTCCTAAATTTGTCCAAACATTTAAAAAGGATTGGAAGAAATTGCCATTTTAAAAATACAATGGTGGAACTTAACATCTAAATTTAATTGAATATAAAAGTTAAAATAAATAATTAAATAAATAGAGTCACATAAAAGCATGCCAAATATGAAGATTCAAGGCATGAAAACGAAGTCTCTAAACTGATTAAGAGCATGGAACAAGGAAGAAGATACTTCTGGAAAAGAAAAAAGAACAACAAGGATTTTGGCCTAACTAGAAATCATTTGTCCAGGTGAAGTCTTGAAGTAATGACTGTACTTTGCCCTTTGTGCTTGGTATTTGCTAAGTTAAAAATTCTCTGTATTTTCAGCCCTCCTGATAGCTGAAAGCAAAACAGCCACCAGCCAGGTCAGACCTAGTGGCAGCTAGCTCTGACTGAGGAAAAACAATCACCTGAAGCCTGGCAGGAGGCAATACTGAACTAACACCCTGAACCAATACCCTGGCACTTTGCCTATAGCTGTAGCTGTCAGCTTCAGAGCTGGGAAGCTTTAATGAGCATCCAGGAATTGTTCTTTATTTGTTGCTGAATTTGACTTTGTACATAGAAATACAACAGAAAAGACATACACATAAGCATGCACACAGTATAATACTTTTAGAAAGCATCTCCGGATATGAAAATACCTGAAGTCATGGTATGAGATCCTGCACAACTTCTGGAGCTAGACTGCCACCTACACCCCAGCTCGGAAGTGGCCTATACTTTTTGCAGCTCCGTTCCCATAATAGCAGTGTTTCCTTAAACTGCCAGGCCATTTGAGAGGACTTGTCTGGGAACTTTCTGCTTTTCCTTGACTTTGTTTTTTCCTTCATCTCAACAAAAAGTTATTTCAATGGGAAAGGCATTATGGCAAAGGTGGTATTAAACAGTTTTGCTTAGAGGAAGAATAGAGTACTCAAAGAAATGCTGTTAATGATTGAATTATCAAGGATTTCCATTTACTGGAAGGAGAAGAATTTGCCCTGTAGCTTCACAGATGCTAGAAAGTTCAGACGATCTAGAAATAAGTGGCAGAAAAAAAATAATAAAAAACCACAAAGATTTCCAGCACACATGGGGAAATGACCTCTTCTGTACTTTGTAGAGTTCCACATTAAATAGATAAAATGCAGTGTGGTTTTAAAAAGGTGCTCTTTTTTATTTTTTTATTTTTTTCCATAAAAAAAAAGGAAGAAAAAAAAAACACAAAAAAAAACACAGACCTCTTCAGATAGGTTGTTTTCAATATATTCCTAAAAGCAAACTGCCACGTTTGCCTGAGAAGGTCGAGGGCATGTTTTGTGTGAGCCAGACAACAATGCCACCAGCCACACTCAATTCAATTCTCCAGGAGGAGTTCTCTCCAGCACAGGGCCTATTCATGCAACTTCATTTCAGATATATTCTGGGAAGCATGGACCATCATTTATCAGTAAGTATATGTATTTAACAAAGTATGCAGAGGAAAGCTATAACCTTCAATAAAACTGCTTTTAGAATTCCTTTTCCAAATGCATTTCAAGCATTTCAATATAATAGACTAAGATAAGCCAGCAATTCACATAATTGCCATTTGTGTCTTAAAATGAAGATTTCTTTGCTTCCTGTGCATTTATAGTTTGTGTTAAGACAAACTGTTTTGCACAACAGTGCTGAATTTTTCCACTTTGAATTGGTTTAGGTCAAAAATGCTGATATGTGTTTTGAGTCCTACAAGTGTCTTGAACAAAGATTAACCAGTAAATCCAATCCAAAGCACACTTATGTTTTCTTCAAGCATACAATTGATTTAGCTTTAGTTAAAATTAGCTCAGTATTGGTTTTCATTTACTTATTTTTATTTTGAAAGCATTGCTTCTTAAGAAGCTTGTGTTTGCACCATATTCCTGTGTCAGCTACCTAGGTATAAATCCAAAGTAAACCACTAGAGCGGCTCTTGAATTTCACTGGTGTAATTTACAGAAAACTTTTCACTTATTCTACATCTGTTGGTAATGATTCATAGAACTGAACAGTATTAGTAACATACTGACACCTCATCTTCAACTTCTCCCTTCCAACTTGTCTTAGACTTGTCATAGAACATGATGATGTTCCAAGCAAAGGACATTTTGTGCCTTAGCAGATTTCATCCTAGGATTTGAGTACAATGGAAAAAGAACCCCTTCATATCTTCCTTACGAGGGCTGTTGCTATTGCATTGACATATTAAAGGCCTCCTCCCCTTTACTGATGCTAAAGAGCAAAGTCTTCCTTCATTAGTCAACTAATCCAGACAGAGCAGAAATCATCCTACTGTGCTTTTATTGCTCCTAGCTCTAATGGTTGTGCTGACATTTCCGAAGTGCAATTGTGCTATTTCTTGAAATCTTTTTAATTGTGAGTTTTACATCTGACAGGCATACTGCTCTCATGCTGATGGTACATTATGCAACACTCCTTAATTTCTGATGTTTTTGCCAATTCCAAGATGGCATGGGCTCTTCCTATTGGGCACAGAGGTAACAATCTTCTCTTAAAGGATAAAGCAAGTAATTCATAGTTTGGAGTCTGTTGCCCCAAGCTAACTCACCTTAAAATGGTGAGTCACCCAGCTTTCTGCTTCTGAATGAGAGCCAGAGCCTGTAATGAGCTACATGCATCAACTCTATTTAAATATTTTTTTATACCAGAGAAGTTGGTGGTTACATGTGAATACTAAATACAAGCTTCATATGGGGAAAAAATTGTCAATGAGTCTTTCATAATTTTCTCATTCATAAGTTAACTTCCTAACAGTTTAGTCATGTACAAGAAATCACAACCAATCTGCTGAAGATCTACAAGCATTTTCAGAATGTGGATGCTGAGGGGCAAAATTGCTTCCTAAGAAGATACAAATTAATAATATTTGAGGAAAAAGAAGAGCTGAATAGAACTCAAAGAATGTGGTTTCGGGTAAAAAAACGTGTTTTGACAGCACGCTTACTGAGTGTGCAAACTGTGCAAGACAACCTGGCTTATGTACAGAGAGCCAGGGAATGGTGATGAATTTTGAATTTGACCTCAGCACAGATTAAGCAGTTCTTTCATTTCTGCACTGGTAGGAGAGACATTCAATGGGTGAGCCCAGAGAACTATTGTTAGGGCCTCGGCCTCATGTCATCCTGTGCATTTCACCATGACATAAAACATTTGTATCTACTCCTTACTTATAGAAAATGAGCTGCATTTTTTTTTTTTTTTTTTTTTTAATTACCACTCCCTGCAGATTCAATATCCATCTCTTCCTGTAGGATGGAAATTGCATGGCAGAGGAAAGAACGGACAGAAAGGAGATCTTGTAAAGAATTTCCTTCTGCTTTTATTACAGGAGAGAGTGAGCTGACAAAAATGTATACAACGCTAAAATCACTGTCTGAACCTTGAAATAACTTGTTAGTTAATTTCCTGCTTGACATTTTGAGCAGAGGAAAATATTGGAAAAGGATGTGTTGGATTAATTGTTATTTACAAAGGAACCTGAAAATTTAAGTCTAAAATATTTACAAATTTGTTAAAAGCCTAGTAACACAGAAATAAGTGAGCTGTAAATAATTCCAGTTTCCTTTTTAAACTCTATTTCCACTTTTATTTTTGCACATGCCCTTTCTTATATCCAGCTACTCTCACCCTCAATACTTCTGCTGCCATGCTTTAGCAGCCACAGACATCCCTGCTCTCCAGCCACACTTCCTTTTTTCTTCTAATGAGTAGTAGCAGTTTCTTGTCTACAAGGTGCCTGAGTGATGTGTAACACATATGGATGTGCATTACACTTTTGCTTAATGACTCCTCATTTCTTCAAGGGATTCATCAAGGGGATGTTAAGCAGTTCCTCAGCTTTGGTGATTAAGCCAGCAAGGGAGAAAGGTAAACTTTGATGTTAAATTTATTACACCCATTATAAATCCTCATGGTATATAGTGGACTATATTATGCTACCAAGTTTTAAATGCACACATTATGCTTAAGAGAAAGACATAGAAACAAATATTAGACCTCTCTAGACCTGATTTAGACCATATTCCTGCAAGACAGGAGATTCTAATGCTAGTTTACGTAGCAGATGACTGAAACTATCTGTGTTTCACTTACAGATTTTAAATTGCCAGCCTGTCTCCCATCCCTGTGTTCAGATATTTATGAAAAGAATATAAGGAAGCAGAGCAGGCACATAGCATTTTTGTTTGTTTGTTTTCATCCCCCACTCCCATGGCCAACTCAACTAGGATCTGCAAATCAGCTGCTCAGGGACTTCCTGAGACAGAGGGTTCAAAGAGACTGTTGTTACTTAGTGGGCGTCAACAGGCCTTCATACCATCAATTCCATTTAATTATTTTTAAAGATTATTTATACGTTCAAACTTCTGAGGTGAGCATATTAGAGCATTCCTTACTCCTTCTGATATCAGAAATAGGAAAAATCCCCTGTTCACCTTCCTACCTTTCATGGAATGATATACTTCAAGTATATCTTCTTCTACCTGCCTTTTTTCAGGCTGGAGTGCCCTCTTTTATATCCACTTCTGGTTTTGACTCTCAAGTCTAGTATCTTATGTGAAAACTGTTCTGTATTTCTATCATCCTTCTCTACCTCTGCTTTATATTTTTAAAGACAGGGTGCCTTGCTATTCATACATGGGCACAGTGTTTCTAGTTGTTTCTAACATTTGGCTTTACCTTTTTTGTGTTTTCCCCCCCACTGCTGGCGTTTTTGGAGAAAAACCACCAGAGATCACAGCGACTCCAGGATCTTTCTTGGGGAAAAAGAGCTCTTACCAGTCAGGTAAGACAATAGAAAGCTTATCATCACATTCACTTATTTTAACTCAGGCATGCTACCATACACTTATCAGTATGGAAACCTACTAATGTTTATGACTCAGCCATTTCCACTGGATCAGGAGAGCTCACTGCAGTTCCTCGGAGCTTTGTTTTGACTCTCCTGACTGCTCCTCCCGCAGCCCATGCAAGCTGCAGCTCCCGGCGGGTGCCCGCTCTCGCAGCCCACGCGCTGGCTGTGCCCAACAGCACCAGCCCTGAGCCACCTCTCCAACAACTCTTCCTGCTCTCCACTGTGCGGAGCGACTGCTCATCCTCACTCCTGCTCCCTGCCGTTGTAAAGGCAGGCTCTTCCCTAAATCCTAATCAGGGGGTTGAACAATACTGCAATCAAAATATCGTACTGTCCACTAGAGGGAAGTACCTCCGTGATTAGGATTTAACGTGTGACCGTACGGGTGGTGGAAAATCATCCTGTTTCTAAATTGTGAGGTAACGCTCATTTTGAATTTTTAATACTAATAATTAAATGAACAAGCGAACAACCATTTTTTTGACGACATTGACACAATAGGTAATAAATAACCTTTAAAATTGAATTGTGTTAGGCCTACCTTAATGGAGACTTCTCTGTTCAATAAAAGCTTGCTTATGGTTTAATAGATTCACAGGAAATTGCTCTTGAAGAGCAATTAAAGAAAAGGGTTAGATTTGTATTTCTAGCAAAATCTGTACTGTATTCAGCTGCCTGAGACTACAAAAAAAAAAAAGTAACCTTTCATGAAACGATCTTAAATTACTTTCAAACAATTGTCACTAACTAAAGATGAGTCATAAAGAGATGTCACTTGAATGGTATTATATTTGTCTCAGCACTTGCAGATGTAAACTCATCCTTTTTCATTCTTCTGCTACTTATATGGTACTACCAAAGAAAAAATCATACAGGTAGAGGTACTGTCTTACTGAAACATTTAACAGTAGTTATTTCATAATCTGAACAAAATATGCTCACAGCTATACATTTGTGGTATAAGATCCTAAATCATTTATTCCCACAAAATTTAAGAACTGAGGAATGAGAAGGCTAAGTCACATACAGACACAGTGTGGCCACATCATATTCTCATTCTGTTTTTTCTTTCTAAAATCTCACTGATGCTATTTTTAGCCCTTTTAGAAAAATATCAACAAAAATAGTGCCTCAATGTCTTTAAAGGCATCATTAAAGCCCTCCAACAGACTTAGTAGCATAGAAGATTTCAGATACTAAACCCTCGTGCAACAATTTTCTACTTGAGCCAGGCTTGAGCTCCTATTTCACTGAAATGCTCCTCTATCACTATTTCGAATTGTCACGATCAAATAGTCTAAGAGGAATTTAATGGGAAACCAATTGCAACATAGAGCTAAACACAGTATTTTGAACCAACATTTTTTTAGGCAGTCTTGCAGAGATCTGAACCAGATGCCTTAACGTTGTCACTTAACTCTCTCGGGTGAAGGCATTCTTATTTCATTATAAAGCAAAAAAAATAAAAATTTCAGAAACAGGTGGCACAATGCCACTGCGGTGACTCTCATTCTGTGCCAGAGCTCTGCAGTCTGTGTTTCATGTTGAATCTGTGTATCGAGCCCACTGAAGCTCTCATGGCTTCATTAGTCTGGATTTCATAATGAACACTTTGCATCCTTCTATTTGCTCCTGCCAGTTATAACATTTTAACATACTGCCAGGTAAGGACGCCTTCTCTTATCTCGCCACACTGAGTTATTTGTGTTTCATTTTATTTATGTGGGAATTGCCAGGAAAAGGTGAAACAAAGCTTCCAGCCTGTTGCAGAAACTTGCCCTTTAGGTTTCCTACAGGAAAAGCAGGGTTGTGTTTATCCTGTGCTTCCCCATCCTCTACTCCCCCTGCAGTTATTTCATATTTTGTCAGGAATGAGGATTTCTGTCAAGGAGCAGTCTGTGCCCCCTTCCCACTCCACTGTATTGTCCTGGGCAGAGCAGAGCCTCCTGCAAGCTGGTCTGGGAGCTGCTCTGACTGCAAAGGTGGTTTGGAGAGTTTTCCCTGCCCAAATGCACTCAGCTGAGAATATATCATCTCTATAAAGGCAGCAATTCTGGGGAAAAGGTGGGCAGGGGAGGCAATGCCCTCCCTCATGGGGTCAGGACCCCCTGCACATAGAGGGAGCAGGGGGCCTTTGCTGATGGACTCAAAACACAACATAAAAAGCTAAACCTGCAGCATTTTTTTTTCCCCAGATTTTTTCCTCGAACTGAAGGGTAAAAATGATTAAAAGAAGTCAAAACATAGTTTGTGATATATATTTTTTTTTCCTTAGCTGAACACAGAATGACAGTTGACTAAACAGTTTTACATAAAATTTCCATTTCCATTTGAAAGGCTTACATTTTCAATAAACAACCCTCCTGAACTCAGGCTTTGTTCTGGAGAAACCCTCACAGACTGAACTAAACATTTATTTCTAAATGGTCTCCACCACCTCACTTTCTCCTTCACAGCTCTGTCTTTCAGGTAACATTACAAGCTTCAACTTTACAAGGTGTTTCCCACTTCACACCAGCAAACCGTTAAACAAATGACTCACCTGCAGAGCGAACTCTGCTTAATGAGGGTTTTTGCTCTAGGTTCTGTTCAGGGCACAAACTGAAATAGAAGATGTTCACTTACCACTGAAGAGTCACTACTGAGTTTTGAGCAGCAGATGGTGAATGAATGGTGCACAGAAAATAAAGTTTAAATGGCATGCTTTCAACTGAAAAACAGAGAATTTTGACCCAGCTTCCGAGGTCTAAAAAACTGTAATTAACGGTGACTAGACTGCTTAAGGCTAATGGATTCCCTCTGCAGCCAGCCTATCATTTTATTTAAACTATAATGGAAGCAAAATGCTCCCTCTGCAATCAGCAGGTTGTGGCAGCACAGCAGAAATGAACGCAGAGAACAGGTGGGTGTTCTTGCACCGGGTATCAAAACCTTGTGGAAGGAAACACATTTCTTTGTAAAAATACAATGGGGATGGTGAAAGGCATGATGAAGGATTTCAAAAATAGAGTGCAAGAACAATGTTTTACATTGAATAGGTCAGAAAGGGGTCTCTGCTGTCTGAAGACACACAAAGCAATGCCTAGCTTATTTTTTCCTGCGTGCTGCTTTCATACTGCCTCAGACACATGCACAGGCTATCCAGCACAGAGGGGGATAAGTGATGTATTGGAGTGCTCAGGGTTGGCGTACCAGTTAATCCTTGTTTTTGGCAAGTGTTTTTGTCAAGTGTCCTCCTACAGAGAAACTGAAAGGTAAGATTTTCAGGAGTGGCCACTAATTTGAAGCTCTTCAAGCACTTTGGGCATATACCTAGAAAACCTAGCCAATAGAGGTCTGATCAGTTCACTGTTTCAGGGGGAGGCTTCGCATTCCAACACATTTCAGAAGAGACAGGAAAAAAATCTAAACTCACTTAACCACCTAAGCCCTGGTTTCCACACCTATGGTATGTATAGCAATACTATATCTGTAGAAGTATCATTAGTAATCCCTTTCACATAGATATTTATGTATATGGACACTACTAAATTGATGTTTTTAAATACAAAGAATTAAGGTCATCTGGTAGTAGAGGTGACTTTTTTATTTAAAAAAAAAAAAAAAGGTCATCTATTGGCAGACTTATTCATTGATCTTTAAAAAAACACAAATTTATTCAGTTCATCTCAGGTGACTAGATATAACCAGAGTGGACTTCTGTTAACACTGCAATAATTCAGGGTACATTTATAATTTATGTATTGCTATACGTTATTATAATTTACATTATAACTATCTCTCTCTGGAGATTATTAGAGATTCATAACTTTCCGAAATACTAATAAGCACTGAAATTTATTATGCATGCAGGGCTCAGTCTTGCAATGTATGTAGCCCTGTGAGACTAAGTTGGTGTTAGCTCTTATGGTTACACACTCTTCTAGCACAGAAGCAAAGCAGCAAAAAATAAGGATGGAAGGCTCCATAAGGGATGGTTGAGCTCTTCTTCTGGCATTTTCACCTGATAGAAGGATAACCATATACCTGGATTTACGCATTCTGTAAGCAAGCAGGAACCTAAAGGTTCACAGGTCCATGGGACCTGATGAGATACATCCACAGATCCTGAGTGAACTGCTGTAGGAAGCTGCTAAGCCACTATCCATAACATTTGAGGAGTCACAGCATTCTGGCAAAGTTCCCAATGACTGGAAGAGGAAAAATAACTCCCATTAAAAAAAAAAAAAAAAAAAAAAACAGAGAAAAAATTGAAATCCCAGGGAACTACAGGCCAGTCAGTCTCACCTCTGCACCTGGCAAGATCGTGGAGCAGATACTCCTGGAAAATATGTTAAGGCAGATGGAAAATAAGGAGGTGACTGGTGACAGCCAACATGGCTTCACTAAGGGCAGATCATGCCTGACAAATCAGGTGGCCTTCTATGATGGGGTTATAGCTCTGGTGGATAGGGGAAGAGCAACCGACATTATCCAGCTAGACTTGGGCAAAGCATTTGACCCTACCTCTCACGATATCCCTGTCTCTATGTTGGAGAGGCATGGATTAGATGGGTGGACCACTCGGTGGGTAAGGAGTTGGTTGGATGATCACACTCAAGTGGTGTTCCTCAGGGGTCAGTACTGGGACTGGCACTGTTTAACATCTTTGTTAGCGACATGGTCAGTGAGATTGAGTGCACCCTCAGCAAGTTTGCCAGTGACACCAAGCTCTGTGGTGCAGTCAGCACACTGGAGGGCAGGGATGCCATCTAGAGTAACCTGGCCAGGCCCGAGAGGTAGGGCTGTGCAAACCTTATGAAGTTGAACAAGGCCAAGTTCAAAGTCCTGCACCTTGGCCAAGGCAATCTCAAGCACCAATACAGGCTGGGCAGAGAATGGATTGAGAGTAGCTCTGAGGGGAAGAACCTGGGGGTGCTGGTGGATGAGAAACTCAACATGAGCTGACAATATTCACCTTCAGCCCAGAAAGCTGTATCCTGGGCTGCATCAGAAGCAATGTGGCCAGAAGGGCAACACGTGATTCTTCCCTCTGCCTTGCCCTTGTGAGACCCTGTCTGAAGCCCTGCATTCAGATCTGGGGTCCCCAACAAAAGAAGGACCTGGACCTATTAGAATGAGTCCAGAGGGCCACAAAGATGATCAAGAGGCTGGAGCACCTCTCCTGTGAAGACAGGGTGAGGGAGTTGGTGTTGAACAGGCTGGAGAAGAGAAGGATCTGGGGAAGATCTTACAGAAGGTTTCCAGTACCTAAAGGTGACTACAGAAAAGCTGGGGAGGGACTCTTTGTCAGGAGGTGGAGTGATAAGACAAGGGGGAATGGCTTTAAACTATAAGAGAGGAGATTTAGATTAGACATTAGGAAGAAAATA
This sequence comes from Anas platyrhynchos, assembly GCF_047663525.1. Taxonomy (NCBI): domain Eukaryota; kingdom Metazoa; phylum Chordata; class Aves; order Anseriformes; family Anatidae; genus Anas; species Anas platyrhynchos. Next base: position 42,236,905 of record NC_092589.1, read on the forward strand.
TGAGGGTGGTGAGGCACAGGTTGCCCAGAGAAGCTGTGGATGCTCCATCCCTGGAGGTGTTCAAGACTAGACTGGATGGGGCTTTGGGAAACCTGATCCAGAGGATAGTGTCCCTGCCCATGGCAGCTGGATGATCTTCAAGGTCACTTCCAACCCAGACCTGTCCACAATTATGTGGAACAGTTTGAAGCTACTCAAAGTACAGAGTTCTTCTAAGGCCAGGCAAGGCCTTAGAAGTACACACAGTTCTTCTAAGACCACGGCTGCCCTGGAATTAAAAGTCTTTCATCTGTCTACCTCTCCAAACTGTGAGATCACTTTTTACACCTGGATAATTTGTGCTCTTTTCCAGGGTGGCTTTGAATATACAATTTACCCCCAGAAAGCTTTAGGTTGACACCAACCATTACAGTTGTGCCCAGAGATGAGTGTACTAGGAATGACTTTGGAAAAGAACAGAAATGCATTTGCAACTTTAAGGGTAATGCTTTGACAGCATCAGGGTTTGTCTATTTATTTTTATTTTTATTTTTTGTAAACAGCTATATCCCAGTAGAATTAAAAAATGTCCTACCACAAGTACTCTTCATGAAACTATGCAGCAAATTGCCATTCGGTTGTTTATATGAAACAAAGAGCCCAAACTGATATTTTTGCTCCTGGATCTTTTTCTCTGAAAATTCACAGAAGAACAAAGCTATATTTGAATAACAACCAGAACGTATACAGTGTTTTCCAGGCATCATCTAGAACCATTTCAGTATTCTGCTTAATGCTTTACTTCCCATCACCCTATAGAGCCTGAAAGCCCTGAAACAATACCTCACAGTCCCTGTTGTTCCTTTCTGCCTACTGACATAACCACTTTGCCTGAAGGTGAGTGTGTGTGTGGAGGGGGAGGGGGTGTGGGAAGTCTTATTCAGGGAGTTTTTCCCAGGGCCTATTTTGATGCCTTCGGTGATTTTAGCATAACAGAGTTATTGCAACACTATAGCATCCCTGTTCCCAATCTGGTTCGCTACTTGCTGATCTTGGCAGAATCATTATGACTTTAAGCATTATATATATATTTTTTTCCTATTTTTTTTTGTGAGCTTATTCTTTATGCCCTTAAAGGGACTGGTGTAATTAAAAAAAAAAAAAAAAAAAAAAAAAAAGTCAAGCTCAACCTGAGGTCAGGAACTTTGCTTCCAAGTTACTCAATATATCATCTTTAAGGACACCCATATATAAGATAAAATATATATATATATATATATATATAAAATGGAAGCACAGCAAAAGTATTTTGGTACCTATCTTTTTGATTACACGTACAGTTACAAGTAATCAAACCCTCAGACACTTCTATATCATGCTTAGATCCTAATAATTACATTTGTCACTTTTCCACTCGTGTTTTTTTGAGAGGTGATAAACTGGTAAAATGCATTTTTAATCTGTAATTGCTACAAGTAAAACTGCTTCAGAAGTACTGGACATTTATTTCTACATGTGGTTCTGAATTCAAATGCACTGGTTATAAATAATTTCTGAGGCCCATGTAATATTTATGCAGGAAATCTGAAACTTCATGTCATGTTGAGAAAAATGAAACAAGGAGTAGAGGTTATTTTTGCCCTGAACCAGTGCAGGCTAAAGTATCTGACACCGTATTACCAGTGTAGTACAGGGTATTACCAGGTACAGGCTGTACCAAGAACATGGGAACAGAGGTTGCAGCATCACCACTGCTGTGAGACCAGAAAGTCTCCCCTTGGCAAGCCGTGAAGGCTGCATAGTTGTTTGAAATATCTTCAGTCCCTTTATCCCAGCCCTTTGCAAGGCTGCTAGCCCTGACATTGGGAAATAAATTGCACCTTCTCAGATCTCAGTGTTTGCATCCACTTGACAGAACACAGAAAACTAAGTACGATTACTAAGTACTAATGTACTATTTCTCTCTCCACCCCCACCCCCCTTTTTTGTAAGAGGAGATTTTTAGACATTTATTTATTGAGTTGCTCAGCTCTATGCACTCAGATGGTATGGGCTAGATTTTGGAGTTAAATGCAACTGTCCATCTTTCAGGTGAGAATTACCTTTCCTTAAGGCATCTCCAACTTGCATAGCTATGGCTGAGCTAGGTTACCCATGGAGTCAATAGTGAGAAATAAATATTTAGGGTGCAAATCATCTTAAGTGTAACCTGATTTAGGAGGTGAATCATATCTTAGGTTCTGCTGTCTCCAGATGGGAAAAAATATTGTACACACTTACTCAGGTTGGTCCTGCACTTATAGTCAGCTAGGACCTCAAACAATAACATGTAAGTACAGTTACCTGATGTGCCAGTATCAACCCCATTACCTATATGTACTTAAGACCCACAAGGGAAAAAATGCCCAGAGGCAAGGTGTTAGCTTGGATCACAGAAGGGAGTAATTTGGACCCCAGTTCTGCTCCTTGAAGGCTCCCTTTGTGCCCACAGGCACATTGGATATAGTGGTTGAGGCCATGGCAGCAGCCCAGGATGGGAGCTTGCACTCACCGCCAGGCTCCACAGAGGGCTCTTTGGGTGTATGGAGAGGCATTTGCTCCCTAAAGCAGGGAAGAGGAATAGGAGGCTACATTACCTAGTGTGGTCTCAGACCCTGTCCATCCAGGAGGTAGGGAGGTGGCTAGGGCTGGCTTGAGTCAAGCTGGGGGTGTCAAGAACATATGACCTAAGGAGAAATGGTATCATTTCTTTTGAAGAGAAGATTAAGGGGGAGGAATATGCTAACAGTCTTCAAATATCTAAAATGGAGCAGTCTATTCTCCGTTTTCGTAGCAGAGAAGACAACTACTGACTTGAGGTGAAATGAGCTAATTAAACTTCATAAAGATTTTTTAATGCTAAGAATACCAAAGCACTGAAATAAATGACAGGATCAGGATCTCCATCACAGGAAGTCTTTAAGAGACAGTCAGGAATGTTGTGGGAGAGAAACAGACTCTGTAGCTTGCCAAGCTTTCTTTCAGCTTTATTTTCCTACAGTTTTGTGCGTAAGCAGATGATGCAGGAGGAAATAAATGCTTGTGTGGCATACCACAGACAGCAGCTAATGATCTGAACACCAAATGGCTTGCAGTTTCATGGACCTCAGGTTTATCCAGCCAGCTAGAACATTACAAAGCACTAAAAACAAAAGAATCAGACTATTTTAAACTAAGTGAAAATTTCAGGTGTTTTTATTACAGTACTCTCAAAAACAGCTTGAATGTCAAAATTGGGCTCCAGTCAACAGGATGCTAGAAAATAGCCATTCCTCAGCACTGAGATCAACAAAACCCTTCACGTTATTAAAACATATCGTGGGGTCATTGTAGAGGAAACTGTGACCAGAGACTAACTTGGTGGATCACTGGAGAATACTATGGCAGTAACAATGACTAATTTCATTCAGCAACCTGAAAGTGCGAAGGAGAACTTAGGAGCAGATGACATTGCTTTGAACAGTAGCAAAGGAAACGCGTTGTATCCCTACTCTGTTCAAAGATGACAGAGAGCATTTCTGTTCACTCCTTCCCCTCCCTCTTTTCACAATTTCCATTAATAGTCTCACATTGCCCAAGGCTAAGTACTTCAGAAGACTAATGCTAAAGCAGGTGAACCTGGCTGGACAACAAGGAGACAGAAAACAAGCAAAAATGAATGCATTGGGAAAGGCACAGAATTAGATATGGATACTCAGTGCAACCATAAAGACAATAGAAAGTCTCATTATGGTGAGGTAGGAGCTGAAGATGTAAAGAAAAGTAATTTAAAGCTTTGGCTAATAGAAAGAAAACAGTTATGGAAAGACAGAGCTTTGAAGTGCTGGCACTTCAAACACACAAGAGCTGACAAGGAAAGAGGCAAAGGATCACTAACTCAGCCTTGACTGACAAGTGAAAATTATGCTACCTGACAAGCAGAGTGAATGAAAAGATCTAGAGTCTGCATCTGTTTGATCCAGACATCTTCTGTTGGCAAGATTATCAGAAAAGTCCTTTGGCAATATTTGGAAATCATTGAAGCAGTTTGCATTTAGCACATTGAACAAGGCTCTCCAGAATAAACAAGCTCTTTTCTGGGAAAAAGCATTAAAAAAGTAGACTATATTACAGATACTGATCTTAAAGGAGTCGAAGCACACTAACACAAGTGACTTACAGAAAAGAATTCTCATTCAGGTTAAGAATGTGGAAGAAGGAAAACAAACCATGGGGACAATGAGCAGGGCTTAGGCCAGGGCTAGAAACCAGATGCACTGCCTACGTTAAAGCTACGCCCTTATGTTAATGACTTGATCCAGTAAGTGTCCTAAAAGCTTCAAAGCTAAACTGTATTGAGCAGTGCCTTAGAGTGAAATGTAAATCCATAGTTTAGAACCTAGTATTCTTGTATAACACAAGAAAGATCAGAAATCTTCAAAAGATGGGGATGCAAGAAAGCCACTGAGCAGGAAACGCCCTGGAGCTACCAACAGGCAACATAATGGAACATGGGGCTGTGTATGAGCTTCTTACCTCTCCAGAGGCTTCACATCCAACCAAGCGCTCCTTAACTTAGTTGGGAACAAGAGCTTCTTGCAGGTCTTCCAGCAAGGGAAAAACAACCCATGTAAGAGGCTCTTCAGGAAAAGTGATCATCATTCCTGTTCAAATTCATCTGAGGGAGATATAAATATCTTTATATTTTATTTTTCACAGCCTTTAACAAAGCAGAATCAAATAAGACTTTAACTCAAGTCCCGAAGGACTGCTGTAATCTCTGCCTACAGAAACAAATTTCATTTTGCTTATCTATGAGTCCTGAATTTTATGTGCTTACTCATATGGTGACAGCTTCAAGATCAACAATTGCCATGTTAAGAATGAAAATCAGGAAGAGCAAAACTTACTCTGACATTAGGCTATTCCTGGAGGCAGGGAGAGCTGACAAAAGTGAACTTGCTTCTCCCACATGCAAGGCCAGTGTTCACAGTAAACTGCAGCCCTATGTTCAGAGACAAAGATGAATATTATAGTCCATAGTTGCTCCTGCTCAAACCTCAAACAGAAAACATGCAACTGCTGTTTGTGAGAACCCAAACATCTATTTCTATACAGCTACATACAGCAGCTCAGAAACCTTTGTCTTGCTCTATGGCCAAGTACACAACTTGGTTTCTGTCCACCAAGTTGTCTTCAATACAAAACTGTGAGCCTCTACATGTAAGCTGCTTATTAGAAGAGTTTCTGACATGCTGTTCTTGTACAGTTCTGTGTCATCACTGACAAGCACCAGAGTATCACAACCCCACACTGAGACTGGGAAAACACTAACAGGTAAGCAGGATAGATGATCCTGGACCCCAAAATCCCATTGAGATATCAGATACCACTCTGGTTAGCTTACAGAACCAAGCTTTTCAAAGTGAGGCCACTATGGATATTTACAATGCCTTCAGCATTTCTGGAATGTATTACAAAAATCGTTTGCCTCCAGTGAAGTTAGGCGGTGTCAAGACCAGGCTGCTTCTGGAAGGGAATGGGCAAAAGATTTGGATCCTGATTTTGGACTTGGGTACATTAATTCCTCTTTGAATCTGGCTACTCTGTTCTCTGCTGGTTAAACGAGCCATTAATACTTGCCCACTTTCCAAGGCTGTTATGAGACTAACTGCAGGACTGCGAGGCAATCAGATACTTCAGTAAGTTGCTATCGGCACCCCTGGGGACCTTCTGCCTCTCATAAGTTGAAATCCTGCAGGAGCTGCCAACATGCAGAGCTCTTCCTCAGACTTCCTATAACAGGCTGTTGCTTAGCCACAACACAGCCCTCAGAGGCTATATAACTCCAGATGTCATCATGCGGTTAATCCTTGTGCAGGCAGTGGGCCAGAGGTACAAATGTCCGTATGTAATTACCGTTCTCTCATGACTAAACACCAGCCCATGCTCAGTGCCTGCCTATCTTAGAAGTTCTTTACAGCTTGGAGCTCTCCCTCTCTCCTGCTTCACCAAAAACTTGCTGATCTTGTGACAGTATTTAATGACTAGTTTTGCTTGAAGAAGCAAGGCATGAAGTTACTGTGCTAGCACCACATTTTAAATAATATTTATTTGCAGGTATGCCCTGTGAACCAGGGCAGTGTGCCCAATATTCTTGTTATGGGAATATAAATTTGTTTTTTTTTCCTTGTAATTTTCCCTGTTCCTACAAATATATTCCTTCAAGTGAAGACCAGGAGAGCCCTCCTGTGGCTAATTTAACACCTGGAATATCTCACAGATGCTGCGTACAGCAGTAAAACATATATTATACTCAAGTTTTCTTTTGCTTTTACCTCTGGTCTCACCTCCTTTAAATATGGTTGATTTAATGAACCTCAAATTTTTTTTCCAGGCAGTAATATCTCATTCTTTTTTTTTTTTTTTTTTTTTCCCATTTAAAATGAAAAAGGCATTCCTCATAATGTATCTCTGCTTCATTTCCCAGTTTTGACAATAGGAATGTAAATTATAAAATAACCCTCTCCGAAATGTTTCTCTTGTGGGCTGTAGGGCAGAAGAGAAGCATATGGGGGATTTATTATGCACAATGACCTCATTCTTTCCAAGCTCCCTCACTCTCAGAAGACATATTTGAAATTCACACACACAATTCAGAACTAGTAGGCTACGTCTGTTGTACACACACACAGAGCTTCCTACATCACCCAAAGACAATAGGCAACAAACTGGTGGGAGAGATCATGTTATTTTTGTATTAGGGCTCACTCCAGAGCTAAATGAAGCTAACAGGCACCTTAAATATCCCCTATATTCTGCAAGAGATTCTCAAAAGCACTTTAAAGATAAGACAGTCAGACCCACCAGGTGTCCATTTTTAACAATTAAAAAAAAAAAAGATTACTCATGTTTTGTATGCTTTTGGAGTCAAATGGATGGGTTTCTGTTCCCTTATTTCTACTCACAATCCAATTCAGAGGAATTAATCAAAATCTTGTAGTTACAGTCCTGCTGATATCAATAGAAATTGAGTTTCTTCCATGTTTTCTTGATCATGCCCTTAACCCTTGTGAGGCACTCATTACTATGCAGGTAATAGACTAAATTTCACTTCAAAGGGGAAAAAAAAACCTTAAACCTCTCAAAGGCACCTATTCTCTCCGACTTGTAATGCAAGCCTCACTCACCTCCCTCCTCCTCTAAACCTCTAATGTTATTTTTGTTTTCTTTCTTTCTTTTTTTTTTTTTCCTTCATTATAAACTAGCACGAAAAGTAGCCGTAGGGCAATGCCACTGGCACAGCAGAAAGGGTAAATACTGGATCTCAAGGGGTGCCGGTTGGAAAAGCATTTTCATTTGCTACATTTGCCTTTTTCTGCATATGAATTGTTTCTCTTGTAACATAAGTGTTGTGACTGAGGAAAACAACTTACCAAAGTACCAATCAGTGATACAGTTTTTGGTGTTCCTATCTGGCCAGACAGACAGTCAGTAATAACATTGCAGAAAGTTTTATGACTGACAGCTTAAGGAAACTTCTGATCAAGGTACAACTTCGTAGCAATCAGCGGCATCCTAGAAGCACAGCCCACCCTTTCTGTGTCTGACATAAGGTCTGGACAGATTTTACTCTGAAACGCAGCAGAAGAAATCTTGAAACAGCAGATCTAGAGGCTCTGGGTACAGGTGCTTCCTGAACCAGCTCATATAAAGCATCATGAAAGCTTGACCAAACTGAGATGACAAAGACAAACCATATCCTCTATTTTCAGAGAATCTGATTTTTCCCAAAACCAGGGGACTTGGATTAAAGATTAGATTGCCTTTTAAAGGGGAAATTTAGACCAATTGTGTTTTGGCAATATTGGATTTTAGTATTTGCCTAAATTATCCCCATCCTACAAAAACAACAACAAAACAAAAGCAAAACAAAAAGCATTGATTTCAGTAGCTATCTTTCTGGTCTAATCTTACATTCTTTTTTACTTAATGACCTGAACTCAATAGGACAGGTGAAAGTTGTTCTCAAACCAGACAAGCTGATAATACACAATGAGGAAGTTTAATAAGTGGTGCAAGCCTTCTCAGGGAGATGTATATCTCTGGGTAGCAAATAAACTCTCTAGAAGAGTTGGCACCATTCCTTCCACCTTCAGCTCTGCTATAATAACAAAGGAGCACACAGACCAAGCTGGTGCCTTCTAAAGAAAGGGCACTGCTTCATGCAGCACACAGATATGGCCTCATCTGGTAAATTAATTCTTAGGCTATTAAAGCATTTTTATTTTGGAAAACAAATTATGCTTGCTTCTTGGTGTCTAGGCAGAGACATTCTGTGGCAGGATGGTAATGGCATTTGAAGCCAGAGTATCTTCCTCTTTTTCTATTCTACAGTTTCATTGGTCTGCTTGGGTAGAGGTGACAGACAGGTTTAAAATTTGCAAGACAAAAACAAACCTATTAGTGAAATATCAGCAGTTCATCTGAGTGCCTGGAGACCCAAGGGCTGGGCCATTTTAGTAAGCCTGATTTTAAAAAGCAGATATAGAAAAACGCCTTCCCCTTGCACAACCAACTTGCTCAATAGGCAGAGAGTGACCATTTAACTCAGATATTGCACTATGACATTCTTTTGAAGTGTTTCTCTATGACAGCATTTTTCCACAGTGAAGAGCCAGACTTATTTATAAATATTATATTATTTTTCTGATCTCCAACTAGATGACATATACAAACTTTCATTGTGTTCTTGGTTACAGAACTCCGGCATAATCTCATTTATATGTATATACACATAAAATATATTTAGGGACATGTAAATAATTTGCCTTAGAAGAACAAAACCAATTATTTTAATAGACAATCTTTAGGCATAAAATTGTGTTCAAAATGAGACTGAAGGTTTATGTCTTGATTTTGTTAGCTGAACAAAGGCTTGAAGGATATCAATCATGAAGTCTGTAGCTGGAGAAGTTAGTATAAAAGTGTTCTTTAATAAAATACAATTCATCTCAGGGACATAAAAGAAGATTCTTAAATTCTCAAGTCTTGCTCTTGTAATCTGAGAAAGAAAAGTTACTATTTCTAAAAGACATCCTCGTAAGTCAGTGGGAAATTCATTCTAATTCAATTTCATGTATTGTATGCCGCAGAGAATAATTATAAAAGGTTTGATACTTAGGTATTTTGAAATACCAATAGTTCTTGCCCGTTGCTTAAAAAAAAAGTCTTCTGTACCTCTTCACTTTAATTCATCCATTTAATCTTTAAAATCAATTTAACTTTGATGTTTTTATTATTTTGCTGTCATTTTAGTAATTCAGATCTTCAAAGGTAAGAACACATTAGCCATTCAAAGCCAAAAATCAAATAAAGCTACGCTCCCTACTCTAATCAGAGCTTTCATCTGCACATTTATGATCTCAGGAAGAAGCCAAATTAGTCCTAATTGCCTCTAATTTAACTTGGCCACTCAAATAGGATATGAGATCACATTTTATCATACTGTAGATATTTTAATCGCTAGTGTACACAGACTGGAGAGTTTGCTATGCATTGAAACAAGGCCTATTTTATCACATGCAATTTTTCAGCGTGCCTTAACTTCTGTGTAGAAACAGACCAAATCTCTTTCATTTTAAAACTGTATACTTCAGACAAAAAACATTCTCCTGTTTGACATGCATGTGAGGTTTTAGGTTGATTTACAATTGTGGGCATTTGTTTATTTAAAACATATAGATTTTTTTTAAGCCTCAAGTGGCCTAACTCACCAGTTGCAATTACTTCAGCATCGTGCAACTTTAAATGAGGAGAAGACTTTAGAGACTTTAAGAAAAGGAAAGTGCTGGGAGAAGAGGCACCTGGGAGCTGCTGAGACAGACCCAGCCTGTGTTCCTGGTTGCAGCCGGCTGGTAGGAGAGTGAAGCCACAAAGTCCTTACAGCAGCCGATATTCAGGTCTGTCTGCAAGGCAATGTCCATCTGTCTATCATCTCCTGTTCAGTTACCACTACAGTTTTGTAGGAAAACTTGGAAATACTTGGGTGTAGTCAAAGGGCTGAAGGAAGGATATTTGCATCAATATGCTGGATCAGCATGAAATAGAAATTCTCTAATTTTGCTTAGCATATGTTAGTTTTGATTTTCAGCTCCAAGTGAAATACCTAATTATCACTTCAGCACCCTTTTGCTTAATTATCTACCAGCTTACATCTGCCGATAGTATCTTTCATTTGAACTGAGATGATCAAATGTAGTTAAACACTTTTAAAGAATATTCTTTCAAACAGTTTAATGCATTTTGCTTGGCTGTGTTGGTGCTCCTTAGGGAGCCTATGAAGACAGTGGCAAATCAGGAGTGTTCCTGACTACAAACTAGAGAGGGAGCAAATGTTACACATTTACTTTATAAAGCAGAAGAGCTGGGTAAGATAAATTTTGTAATCAGAAACCCTGGAACTGGCAAGCCTATTTCAAAGAGTTATGTGTAACTGGAGAACGTGGATGCCATGTAACCTCTGTATTTAATAAATGTTCAAAAGTCAGGTTTTTATTACTGGAAATTATTGGAAAATCTACAGACCACGCATTATTCATAGCAGTGAGTTGGCAAGTAAATTTGGATAATGGAAGTGTCGAGAAGCAAAGGAGTCACAGTTTTTAGTTATGGGCTATAAGTTATTTTCCTCCACTACATGGAGGAGCTCAAGCTATTTCACTGGCATTTGTTAAGAAGGACATTTTCAGCAATATAGCATAGCAGTTAGAGATCGGTCTTGTGGAAATCTAATTCTCTCCTACTTTTGGACACGTGCCCCTAAATCAACCCACGTCTCTACTGGGTAGTTTAACTGCTTTGGGAAGGGGGAAGAGAAAAACAGGCACAAGCATGAGCAGCAAACTGTCTTCCATCATCCACCTGGATTGATGACTGGTAATTCTCCTCTACTGTGAAACTGATAGCACAGCACATGGGCATTCTGTGTGTTTTTCTTTAACCAAATCAAGGAAATCTCTTCCCTCCCCATGGAGCAGAGGAAATATCTAGAACAACATAGGTTTTACTTATTTTTTTTCAGGGACCAGGGAGAGGAAGTGACAGAAGCTACAAAATTAACTTCAAAAGTGCTTCCTAGATGAGATTGAACACAGCAGTGTTTTCCACTGAAGGCCCTCATGCCCCTTGGCTCTCTAAGGGTGAGAGCATCTCCCATTTTACTTCCACACTTCGAAATTCATTAATGCACACAGCAGCAGTGGTGCATAGCTCTAGGTATAAATATAGCATTTCAGCACCACAGCCTCCCACCCTCATCTGTGCTGTTCCAACTTTTATTTCGCACAGCAGCAGCCTGAGAAAAACACACCTAAATCTATGTTCTAACTAATAAATAAGACATTCCAGCATTGTAAAAGCCATTCTTTAGAAACAGAAAACTGCCAGAGCAGGTCAGATCTGAGATTTGCTATCTGGTCTGACAGGAGCCTCCCAGAGAAGGAGGCCAAGCAGCTGCTGTGCTGCAGCAGCCAACTTATTCATTTGGCACCAGAACCTTAGGCAGGTCTTTGTGAGAACTTTTGAGACACCAGGTGGAATGCTGCTGCAGCATTCAGCCACTGAGTTATAGACTAATATTTAATGAGCGTGCTCTATCTGAATTCTTTTTAAAATACCTGTATTTGCTTAGTACTCTTTGGAACTTAGTACTCTTTTGGAAGTTATTCTTGTACACTAGGAGTTAACTGGCTGCAGTTTTGCTAGCAGAAGAGATTGTTCAGTGTTATTGTTTTTAACACCAGCAAGGATAAAAGAAAGAATATTCTTTAATGAAGACTTACAAAATTTTTAGGGAAACAGATAGAAGTATTCAGTATTACAGCCTTGGATGGACCAAGTAGGAGCTTCAGTCATGGCTTGATAACTCTGAGATGAAGGCAAGACAGCACAGCCAAATCAAGACTTTTCTGATGGCCACATCTGTCTGAGGTAATATATCAAATGGGAAAAGTGTGCCCAGAATACAACAAATGGATGAGCTGGTTCTCTCTTTCCCACCCTCCCCCATGGTTCAAGTGAATAGCCAGGTGCAGATTTCCACTTGGAGGATTCTTGGCTCACAACAAGGAGATCTCTGGATGATTAACTAATAGTTTCCCTGGAGAGGGGAATGCTTGGGAACAGGAGAGAAAATTGCAATGGCAAGGCTCACAGCTCAACTGCTTGCATTTGGAGCCCATGGGATAGCAAATGGGAAGCAAAGGCAGCGGTCAGAACACCTTCCGAATGCTTTTTCTCATCTTAGGGAAACAAACAAAAATACCCAGTGACACTCAGATCTGCCAGCATTAAGGACAACCTAAGAATCTCAGGTTTCCAGACTTTAAAGGAATTTGGATTCTTGTTTTAAAATGTAATTCAATAAGAAGCATTTGGATATTTCTTTGTAGTTTAAAAAGAAATATGATCTTTTGATTCCAAATTATCCTGAGAAAGTTGGGTATTTTGGAAGCAGAAAGTTTTCTTGCTGAACGCCTTCAGAAAAGCGGCTTTGTATCAGATTTAACCCCTAGATTCCTCACAACCAAGTAAGGATTGATATTCAGCGTTTTGACTAGCTGATAAGAGGCATAACTTCTCCTTGTTGTACAGCCTGTTTTGCATGTGTTGGCCATTTAAATGTATTAAACATGATTTAGATACAGTTCTGTTATGTTTCTTACAACTGTTGCTGTTTTGTGCTACCATCATTGCTCTATTGTAGAAGACGTGTTATTACTTGACAGGCTGTGTTGGTGTAAGTCAGTTTATTTTCCCCTTATTTTGTTTACTGCCTTGTGGGGGAAGACAAGCACCAAATACAGATAAATATACATGGAGGAATAGCACAGAGTAAGAGCAACAGGATTACTTCTGTTCAGATCACAAGCCTCTCTTCCCCCTACTTGAGATTTCAGCATGATTAAATGTTTTTCTCAGGTGAATTTGGTTAAGACTCCACCACACATTCAGTTTTTTAGTTGCTGGTTCATGACAGAAAGCATTACAGCTAAGTCTGTAACAACTTGGCAAGTTTCACCTCCTTATTGCTCAGAGCATCAGACTGCTGACACCAATTAGTTACTTGCATCTTATTTGTTTCATGAGTCATGATATACATGTACATCCTGACCTGCAGGGGATGCTCCATGGCAAGCCTGCAAGGTGGCACTACTGACCTCCTTGCTTTCTCCACAGGAACCCAAGGCATAAAGACCTGAAGGGCACAATGAAGTCCTGCCAACTGAAAAACTGCTGAACTCAGGCCTGGGATTTTTTTTTTTTAAGCTGAGTTCCTAAACACTCACTGACAGCTGGCCAGAAAAACCGATTAGAAAATTGTCATGATGGTCATGCTATCTGAATGCTCATCAACTAACTATTGATGTAGGCATTTAGTTTCCAAGTTAAGTAAACTCTTCAGCTACAGGAGAACAAAAAAGTACTGGAACAGTGGTTGGCTATACAATAGAGCATTACAATCACCATTTCCAAGGCTACACTCCTTTTGTCCAAACTAAGCTTGTATTATTTCTAGTGAAAATTGAATTGTCCTATCCCAGCCTATTCAATACTCAAGTGCTCATCTCTGCTGCTCTTCATGCTAGTGTGCCTTTCATACATTGTATACTAAGCTGGTAGCTGAACTAGATGAAAAATTCATGTGTTTTTGTTGCCTTAGCTTTTATTTGGGCTTGGAAGAACAATCTAACTGTAACAAAATTTCTGCTACATAAAGAAGTCAGCTGGAAAATAGTGAAATACAGAGAGGGATGGGAGCAGAGCCACCCCATGGGCTGCTGTATGAACTTCATGAACTTTCTCAGATTTTGTAACCCCCCAGAAAAATGTAACCTAGAAAGTTTTGAAAGACAGAAGTTCTGCATTTCCCTGTACTCCCCAGATGAACTGATTGAGTTTTTTTTTTTTTTTTTTTTTTAGAATTTCGACATTCTAGCACTAGAAAAGTTTAGGATACTTTGTTTAGCAAAGGTTAGATCATTGGCTCCACGTGCCTTTTGAAGTCTCGTCTCTGGTTGTGCCTAAATCTGTGACAGTCAATAGCTGAAACATTTCCTGTGATCAAATCAAAGTATGGTAATTGTATTAAGAAACAGCATGAACATGCACATTACCAACAACTGGTTAAGGAGGCAGTGTGTTTATTATAAAGGTAGTAGATTACTTTCCACTTGAAAAGTTTCCTCTTCTCTTATGTACCTTTACAAATTTGTCGTAACTATGCAGACCACTTTCCTACCTTACAAGGTTGTGGCTGTTTAATGAACTAAAGCTAAATACGTTAATGTCACAGCTGAGATGTGACTAAAAATTATATCTATACACCATTATCTCAATTGCATTAGTCAGGATAATTCATATTTTCTGTTTGGCAATAGAGTGTAAAATATTAATTAAAAGAATTACATACAATGTAAGGATGAACTCAACTATGTTTCAAGTTTAAAGAAGAGTGATGGAAGTATAAATCATCCTTTCAAATAAGTATAATAAAATGTGTTAGCAGATCTCTTTAGTTCCAAATGTGTTCTTTTGTTACAGATATGGAGAAACACACACACACTATATATAGTATTAGATAGGTATAGATAGTATTTCATATGAAAAAACTCAGACTAAGAGACGAAGCTCCAGGTTACGACTCTCAGATCCAAAGTGTTATTTGCAAGGTTATTCTCCAGTCAGAATGCACCAAAGCCGTGAATGTAATCACACACATGTTGATGTCATGCATTTATCCGTTAACCAAATCAAACAGTTTCTTAAACTACATCATGGGAGAACTTGCCCTGTATAACTGCCATGTTTCTAGTTCTCTGTCTTAGAAATGTGTGATAAGCAGGACTTCAGTATCTCACAATTGCTTTCTCAAAACAATTGTTTAGTTGAGGAAGAAAGCATAATAGAAATATTATTAATTTATTTGCAATATTTAAACCTCATGTGATATTTTAAATATGTTTTAGATACCTCATTATGGAGTCTGATGGCTTCTAAATTCTTCAGGGACTACGTATGAACACACACACACACCCCAACCCCCCCCTCCCAATTGTATTCGTTTTCATTCTGGATTGCTTACTTCTTTCTCCACAGATTTTTTTTTTTTTTACTCATTCTTTATTTGTCACTTACTATCACTGTTACAGGAACCCAGCTGGCAAGGCAAGTAGAGAAGTCAAACTGGGGCTTCAAACTGACTGCTTCTGAAATTCTCTTGTAATAATTATGAAATAAAAGTAAATTTTAGCTGGAGCCAGTAAGCTCTGAAGTTTAATTTTAGTGGAAATTTTGGCACTATATAGATTAAAACATGTTTAAAAGTGCCATTTAGTGTTATTAAGCCAAAGCATAATTAAAAATATTACTTCCATGTGCTTATATAAGATTTTAGTTTACTAATAGTATCAGTAGAGTTAGGAGAGACAAGGGTCTAGGCAGGAAAGATCAAGGATCATATCAAAGTGGTAAGAGGAAATCAGGAGTTTAAAGGAACATGAATTTAACAGCTGCATTTTGAAAGAAACAATGTTTTCACAACAGGTGGGGAAATAATGAAGTCAGAAGGGAGAAGATGTAGACTTATCTATATGAGAGGGGAATGACCCCAGCCTTGATCTGAATGCAGATGAACAGGAAAAGGGAGAAGAGGCATAAAGGAACATGACAGTTTTGGTACAGAGCTAAATCAGTGGGGTACTGACATACAGAAGATAAGTTCAAAGTGGTAGTCCTTCAAGGAAATTCATGCTTGGGTGTTAAGTGATTAGATTTTATTTTAGCCTCATTTTCTCTGTACCCCTCTTTAGAAAGTCTTGACCGGTCCCAGTTTTCTTCAGTTCCAGGCAGGAAGAATAGTTGTTTGGAGTCAACCTCCTGATTAGGTGACAAAAAGATGAAGAACAGGTAAGGTAAAGAACTGTGCAACCCAAACATTGCCCAAGACTTAAAGCTGCAGCAAAATGATGACATGAAAGAAATCTGAACAGCATCCAAATCTAGAGGGCATAAAGCAAACCTTCAAAATCCAGTTGACTGCTGTCAATGTCACACATACAAAAAAAAGTATAGTGAGAGGACCGGTAAAGACTCCATTGCCAACACTCCTTGTCATGGTAAAACCATGTAGGCATGTGTCTTGGCAGTGGATGAGATCTGAGTTCAACGGAGTTAAATCAATTTCGCTTAAAGTAACTATCACTTTATCCTTCCATAGGGTCTCACACTGAATTCTGTTATTTCAATAAACACACAGCTGTCACACAACAGGTTTGCAGAGGTACCAACCCACACGAAGTGTCCCCAACTCCTTCCACTGCTCCGAAATGGCTGACACCTTCTCTCCTACAAATGGAGGACTTGACACCACATACTTAGTGGAAAACTAGGTCCAAACAATAGTTATAACAAGAACAAAAAAATCCTTTTGTACCACCAGCTGCCCAATAGCTTTTTTTATATTGCATTTTTCTTCTCACTACCAAGCCAATGAACAGTATATTCTGCTTTAAGATGCTAACTTTTTAAAAGTGTTAAAAACAACTCATACTACACCATACCTATTATACTACAAGGAGCTGTGAGGAATAGAGTTATAAAATGAATGGCTCCACAGTAGTGGCGTGGAGACCAATTAATGTAACTCTACAGCCCTTTATATGACAGTAGAGCTTGGAGATACCACCTTATGCCACTTCTGCAATTCCAGGAAGTTTTATGGACTACAACTGAAAGTAGGTTAAAAGTCTGTGCTAGTTTTCAAATGATAAAAGCAAGCAATTGGAGAAGATTCACCTAACATAATTATAATCCAAGCACTACAGTAAGGGGTTTCTCAAATACATGCAAATCCCATCACACCTAATACATTAAAGCTCATTTCACTGGGCAACCCTAAACTGCTATAGTGTAGGATGTCAGAAGTGAAAAAACAAAACCCCGGTATGCAGCACAGCTATAGGATATTTTCATATCAGTTGATGTTCACAGAAATTGTTTGCTGAAATACTTGGCTGGTTGTTACAGCAATCTCACAGAATGGATTGGGTCAGAAGGGACCTTAAAGATCATCAAATTCCAGCACCCGTGCCATAGTCAGGGACACCTCACACTAGACCAGATTGCCCAAAGCCCCATCAAGTCTGGTCTTGAACACTTCCAGGGATGGGGCATATACAGCTGCTCTGGGAAACCTGTTCCAGTGCCTCACCACCCTCCTAGTAAAGAATTTTCTCCTTGTATCTAGTCTTAATCTCCCCTCTTTCAGTTCAAATCCATCACTCCTTGTCCTATCACTCCACCCCCTGACAAAGAGTCGCTCCCCAGCTTTTCTGTAGTCTCTCCAGAGCCTTCTCTTCTCTGGGCTGAAGAACCCCAACTTCCTCAGCCTTTTCTTCATAGGAGAGGTGCTCCAACCTCTTGATCATCTTTGTGGTCCTCCTCTGGACTTGTTCTAATACTTCCATGCCCTTCTTGTGTTGGGGGCCCCAGATCTGAACACAGGACTGCAGGTGGGGTCTCACAAAAGCAGGGCAGAAGGGGAGAATCACTTCCCTTGACCTGCTGGCCACGCTGCTTTTGATGCAGCCCAGGACACAGTTGGATTTTTGGGCTGCAAGCGCATATTGCTGGCTCACGTTCAGTTTCTCATCCACCAACGCCTCCAGGTTCTTCCCCTCAGGGCTTGGGTATTAATGGTATTAATATCACTCAGTTTTAATATTTTCCTTTTTCACCCAGGTTCAAGGGGTTTCTGTTTAGTCCATTAAGAGGAAATGTTGAAGAACAGGGGTGTAATTCTGCTCATTTAGAAATCCCCCACCACCACTCTATTGAGGGCAACAAGCAACAGCAGCATTTTCACGTCTCCAGGCAAGAGCTGACAAAAGATTCTAAAGTACTTTCTAAGCCCTATGGAAGCTCCTTAATTACTGACCACTCAACAGCTTTCCCATTCTGTCTGGGTTTTTCACCAATACAACAATTTTCACTGACCAGCAGTGGCTTCACATTTAACTTACAGCATCTTTGCTTTGATCAACAGCATGTGTTTTAGATGAGGTTTCAGAAGTGAAAAGGTGACCTTTATGAAGCTGACATCACGTTCAAATGGGGAAAATGAATTAGAGTGAATTCTGGCCAGTTAGATGTAAAAACATAGCAAGGCAGGCCAAAATAGTTTAAGGAACAACTTAGAGAATGCATAAAGGGTAATAAGTCACTTTACAAAACCATCAAAAACCAGAAGTCTGCCAGTGAGCCTGTAGAATAAGTGGTCCAGACACAGAAGAGTTATTCAGAGAAGATAAAGCCAGAGCAGATAAATTAAATTAATTTTTATGCATAATAAGCATGGAAGAGTTTAGAAAATTTTCCCACCAAAAGCTTCCACTGACACATACACATTTTTGTTTTAATGGAAACTACCTCAAAGGTTCTGTATTCAACTGAACTTCAGAAGAGACCATAAAATAGGTTCATCAGGACCAGAGGGTATTTATCCAAGAGCTCAGAAGGAAATGAAGCATGAAATAGCTTAAGTAGTAGGTGCAGTGTATGATTTCTTATTTAAACTGCCCAGGTACAAAAACAGATGGAAAATGGTACAGAGTTTTAAAAAGCCAGATGAAAACAAACAAAACCCAACCCACACTGTCCTTTCTATTGTGTTAAGTGGTTTGAACCATAAGAACAGAAATTGTGGATGTATGTTAAATGGTATATCAAAGAATCAGCACAGCTATCTGGAAAGTCACGATATCTGAGGAGTTTGAAGATGCCAGGAGCTATGTAAACAGAAAATTAAGTTGATGCAGTCTCTTGATTTTCAAAAAGCACCAGCCACTCAGAGGCTCAGAAATGAAGCTGGGATTAGCAAGTGGTCATCACTTGAAAAAATAACTTGTTAAGATTTAGGCAATCTGAACACTAATTATCTGTTCGCCTTTTGGTGGAGGATGACAATTTGTCATCCCACAAGAATTACAACTTTGGAGCAGGACATTATGAGTGTCTGTTTGCTCAAAGACAGCAGACACTCTTACCTATTTTGTAATAGGCCCTCATAACATTCATGTCATTCATTTTTACTTTTAAAGGAATCTAAGCAGAGCTGCATGGCTACGTGGGCTGTGCTAAAAGAGGATGCACCTTCTCCAGGGCACAGCAGAGCATATTTGAGAGGCTGCAGGGTTGTAGCAGGCCAAAGGTCCAAAGAGGGTACATTTGCCTAGGTAAAAACTTTCCTCTGACTTGACCTCAGTGCCCCCTTTTTCCTTTCAGACACCACAAATTCTCCAGCTCTATCAATTCTTAAAGAAACATAACTGTTTCTCATAAGCTATCATAAAAGAAATGCCAAGATGTGAAAAAACATTCCTATAAACATTTACTTTTTAACATTTCTTCTCTCCTTACATATAGAATATATTAAAACCATTACAATAAACCAATGATTTCTGAAAGGGCAGGTGATCTTGTATAAAGCAAGCTCTATTCTCTATTTTTCATAGTGGGTAGCACAATTTTGTTTTGAAACATTCATTGCTCTCATGAGAACCCACCTGGAGCCCTGCATTCAGATCTGGGGCCTTTGCCAGAAGGACATGTGTTTATTAAAATGAGTCCAGAGGAGGCCACAAGGGTAATCAGAGGGCTGGAGCACCTCTCCTATGAAGACAGGCTGAAGGAGCTAGGGTTCTTCAGTCTGGAGAACAGAAGGCTCTGGGGAGACTGTACAGTGGCCTTCCACTAATTGAGGGGGCCTGCAGGACAGCTGGGGATGGACTCTTGGTCAGGGAGTGGAGTGATAAGACAAGGAGTTAAGGCTTTGAACTAATGTTCAAATTCTGAACTAATGTTCAAGTTCTGAACTAATTCAGACTAGATATAAGGAAGAAATTCTTTACACAGAGAATGGTGAGGCACTGGCACAGGCTACCCAGAGAAGCTGTGGATGCCCCAACCCTGGATGTGCTCAAGGCCAGGCTGGATGGGGCTTTGGGCAGCTTGGTCTCGTGGGAGGTGTCCCATTCCCATGTCAGAGGGTTGGAACTAGATGGTCTTTATGGTCCCTTCCAACCAAAACTATTCTGTGATTCTATGATTACCTGTGTCATAACATTTACAGTCTCACCTCTACTTGCCAGCAAATAGACAGGCAGGGTAGGCGAGGTGGTGGGGTGGCGATGTATGTGAAGCAGGGGCTGGACTGTGTGGAACTTCAGGTTGGCGATGGCAAAGTTGAGAGCCTCTGGGTAAGGATCAAGGGACGAACGAATAAAGGGGATGTTGTTGTGGGAGTCTATTACAGACTGCCTGGCCAGGACGATAGCGCCGATAACTTATTCTTTACAGAACTAAGAGAGGCCTCGAGATTAACTCCCCTTGTCCTTATGGGGGACTTCAACCTGCCAGATGTAAACTGGGAGTGCCACACGGCTGACACGAGCAAGTCCAGGAGGTTCATGAAGCACCTAGACGATAACTTCTTGGTGCAGGTGCTAACGGAGCCAACTAGGAAAGGTGCCCTCCTAGACCTGTTGCTAGAAAACAGAGAGGGTCTGGTGGGAGATGTGGTGATTGGTGGCCGCCTCTGTCATAGCGACCATGAAGTGGTTGAGTTCAAAATTTACGGTGACAGAAGGACAAGTGCCACCAAAACCTCATCCCTAGATATGGGGAAAGAGGACTTCAGGCTGCTCAGGGAACTAGTCAGCAAGGTCCCCTGGGAAGCTGCTCTTGAAGGCCTCGATGTCCAGCAGTGCTGGTCATTCTTTAAGCGATGCCTCCTAGAAGCACAAGATCAGGCAATTCCTAAATATCGCAAGTCAGGCAGGCGGGGCAGGAGGCCGGCGTGGCTGACCAGGAACATTCTGATGGAGATTAGGTGGAAACAGAGAGTGTTTCGCTACTGGAAGGAGGGCCGGGTGTCATGGAAAGAATACAGGGATGCTGTTCGTGTTTGTAGGGAGAAAATTCGTGTGGCTAAAGCACACCTGGAGTTGAAGCTGGCTGTGTCTGTGAGAGAAAATAAAAAGGGTTTTTTAGATATGTGAATGGAAAAAGGAGAACTAAAGAATACATAGGGCCGCTCCTTGATAGGGAAGGACTCCTCACAGACAATGACATAGGCAAAGCAGAGACGCTTAACGCCTTCTTTGCCTCTGTCTTCAATGCCGATGATGGGCTTCGGGACCCAGGGTGCCCCGAGCTGGAGGACCGGGACGGTGGGGATGACAAACTCCCAACCGCCCCTGAACGTGTGCGGGATTTGCTACTCCACCTGGATCCCTACAAGTCCATGGGTCCGGATGGAATTCATCCCCGGGTGCTGAAAGAGCTGGCGGACGTCATCGCGGAACCTCTCTCAATTATTTTTCAACGATCCTGGGAATCTGGAGAGGTCCCGGTAGACTGGAAGCTGGCAAATATTGTGCCGATTTTCAAGAATGGTCAGAAAGAAGACCCTAGCAATTACAGGCCTGTCAGTCTCACGTCAGTGCCTGGTAAAATCATGGAGAAGATGGTTCTCGAACTTATTGAGGCGCACCTGGGGGACAAAGCAGTCATCGGTCCCATCCAGCATGGGTTTGTGAAGGGTAGGTCCTGCCTAACTAACCTGATTTCCTTTTATGATAAGATCACCCGTATGGTGGACCAAGGGAAACCAGCTGATGTGTTTTTTTTGGACTTCAGCAAGGCTTTTGACACGGTTTCCCATAGGATCCTACTGGACAAAATGTCCAGCATACAGCTAAATAAAAACATCATACGATGGGTGAGCAATTGGCTAACGGGCAGGGCCCAAAGGGTTATGGTAAATGGGGCTGCGTCAGGCTGGCGGGCGGTCACCAGTGGGGTCCCTCAAGGCTCCATTTTAGGGCCGGTACTTTTCAATATTTTTATAAACGATCTGGATGAAGGAATAGAAGGTATTTTGAGCAAGTTTGCTGATGACACCAAACTTGGAGGAGTTGTGGACTCTGTTGAGGGTGGAAAGGCCTTGCAGAGGGATCTGGATAGGTTGGAGAGCTGGGCGATCACCAACCGCATGAAGTTCAACAAGAGCAAGTGCCGGGTCCTGCACCTGGGACGGGGAAACCCTGGCTGCACGTACAGACTGGGCGATGAGACGCTGGAGAGCAGCCTAGAAGAGAGGGATCTGGGGGTCGTGGTAGACAGCAAGTTGAATATGAGCCAGCAGTGTGCCTTGGCAGCCAGGAGGGACAACCGTGTCCTGGGGTGCATCAAGCACGGCATCGCTAGTAGGTCGAGGGAGGTGATTGTCCCGTTATACTCTGCGCTGGTGCTGCCTCAGCTCGAGTACTGTGTGCAGTTCTGGGCACCACAGTATAAAAAGGACATGAAACTGTTGGAG
The DNA here is from genome assembly GCF_047663525.1 of Anas platyrhynchos. Taxonomy (NCBI): domain Eukaryota; kingdom Metazoa; phylum Chordata; class Aves; order Anseriformes; family Anatidae; genus Anas; species Anas platyrhynchos. The sequence continues at coordinate 42,259,343 of NC_092589.1, forward strand.
AGTGTCCAGAGGAGGGCTACGAAGATGGTGAAAGGCCTGGAGGGGAAGACGTACGAGGAACGGCCCTCAAGAAGAAGCTGAGCCTGCAGAGAAGGCTCTTCTACAAAGAGATCATGAAGAAGGCCGAGTGCGGGGCGCCTGCCTCCCACAACGGGGACAAGGCCGCGGCCCAGCGCCATGTGGGGGTTCAGGTCTCAGGGCAGCAAGAGCCCTGCCCCCCCAGCAGCGGAGACGGCCGGCTTCTGGAGCAGAAAGCCAAGATGCTCAATGACCTGCAGGAGCTGAGGAGGCGATACAGGCTCCTTCAGGAGGAGGCCTGCCTTCTGGAGGACGAGGGCTCCCTGCTGGAAGGCAGGAAGAAGACACGGAGGCTCATCAAGGACGTCAGCGAGCTGGGCCTCCTGACCAAGAAGCTGAGGGAAAGAGTCAGGCAGCTGAAAGAGCTTGCCTCAAGATCTGAAAATCCTGCTGCAAAGACGGAGCAGGTCGACCAGCAGATGATTGAAAATGAGGCGATGGAGAAGCTTCAGCTGCAGAAGAAACTGGACCTGGAACGCTCTCGGCTGAAGAACAGGAGCGAGGAGCTCAAAGAGCATCTGGCACAGATGCTGAATGAAAAAGCCAGACGCGACCAGGAAAACTCTCAGCTCCACAGGCAGAATGAGAGGATAAAGGAGATGGAAGCTGAAAATGCTGCTCTGAAGCAGGAAGTCCTGCAAGTGTCAGAGCAGCGCAATGCTAAACATCTCATAAAAGTACTGCAGTATCTCAGTTGTGAATTTCAGAACATGAGTCAACTGGCAAAAATAATGCAACAACGGGAGACGGAGCTAGAGGAAACAAAGCTCATGCTGCAGAAGAAAGAGGAGGAGGTTAAGCATTGGCAGAAGGCTTGGGCAGAGCAACAGAGGGCACATGAGGAAGAGCTGCAAGCGTTACGAGCGCAGCTGACACAATCCGAGCAGCGGTGTCAGCAGCAAAGGCAGCAATGTGAGCTGCTCTCGCAAGGACTCGAGCTGGAGAAAAGAAAAAATTCCAACCCTGTCGTCTCAGAACTGCCCCAGGCGATGACATCTCCCACAGCACAGGCCCGGAACCTCACGAACCATGAAGACGGCTCTGATTCTTGGGAAAATGCAACCACAATCTACGCAAGTTCCTTGATGTCAGATGTCACACTCGACAGTCCTGGGTGCTGCCTTTCCTCGGACGACAGCTCTGTAGATGGGAGTGAAGAATCGGGAGCAGGGCACGTGTCCTCCATCCCCCAGTCCCTGGGTCCGAACGAGTGCCCCGAAATAAAGTTTCCTCTGGCTCTGGGAAATGGCATTTATGCCTTTGGAGACAAGGAGCAGTGCATCAGGCTGCTGAGGGAGCTGCAGGACATGAGGAGAGGAGTTCTCCCCTCCAGTGCAACTGCAGCAGAAGGCTCATCCAACAGCCAGGCGCCAACTCCGGAGCTCCGTGATTCCGTGCCAGACAGTGGTACTGAAGTGAGTTCCTGCGGCAGAAGGGGACGGAAGAACCGGAGAAGGAATAAATCTTCTTGATAAGAATTTGTGTCTGTGTGGTGGTTGTACTTGGGCAGGTGGTCGAGTTCCACATTAGCCGCTCTCTCCCTCCCCAAATACGACACGAAGGGCTCAAGGGTTGAGAGAAGGGCTCAGGGGTTGGGTTGGGTTGAGAGAAGGTCTCAGGGGTTGAGATAACGCCGATCTGCCCGGCATGGTGAGTGGGGCATGGGGCAGGCTGTTGGGACGGGGTGTATTTGTGGTGGGGTACATTGGGCTGGGGTGGGACGGGGGGCTTGGTGTGAGACAGAGGCGTGTTTGGGGGGGGGGACAAGGGACACATGGGGCTGGGGGGGACAGGGATTTTTTGAGGGAGGATATGGAGTTGTTGGGGGGGACATAGGGCTAGGGACAGGGGGGTGTCTGGGCTGAGGGGTGTTGGGGCTGGGGTGAGTATGGGGAGGGACATTGGGCTGGGGGAGGGACGGGGGGGACAGGGCTGTTATAAATCAAGTCTCAACTCAACCTGAATTTAGTAATATTCAGAAAAGGCAAGTAAACAGCGCTGGGTGTGAGGGTAGTCAATGCTCTGCCAACACGCACACCCCAACATCGAACCTTCTAAATATACAGAACTTTGCTTTTACACACTAAACCCGAGTGCGCCTATACCCATGTACAATCAGAAAAGTAATGTCCATGACTGGGGGAGCATAGCTGGAGTTGGGAATCCTGGCTGAAGTGCTCCCATACCTTCCACGGCTTCATTAATTTCTCTCAGATCATATAAGAGTCTCCATTTGCCATCCCTTTTCTTGATTACAAACACCGGAGAATTCCAGGGCTAGTCCTGGGAACAACGTCTCGCTTTACGTTGTCAGGCAACTCGGCCTTCGGGCCTTACGTATCCTGTTCTTCGGGGATCGAAGAAAAACGTATCCAGCTCCTTTTCAAGGCCATAGGGCCTGGGTCAAAAGGCACGTCCAGGTCACCAGGGGTGTAGCAGCAAAGGCCTGCGATGGCTGTAGCAGCAGAGGGGCCCATGGCGTAGCAGAAGGATCGATAAAGGAGCCCGCAGCTCCCTCACTGCCTGGCAAACCACACGTTTCTGCCTGTGGCCCCACACGGCTCTGTAAGGCCTCAGAGACTGCTCGCCAGGTGCCGAGCAATCCCACTGCAACCTTGTCACTTTTAGTTGCAGAGTCCCACACCTTGACCTCCATTTAGACCCATATTTCAGGATCATTAACTGTCTGATTGTTAATGAGGAGATTAAGGCGCAAGGTTAGCAGGACAGTCTTTGTTCCTAAGGACGAATGAGTCCCCAAAATGCACAGCTGCTGACCAGCAAGGGGCAGTTGCGTGCTGGGTCTGCTTCTCCCAGCCTGAGCTTCTTCCCAGCTCCGGTGCCTATTTCCAGAGACTTTCTGTACGAGCTTCTTTGGGCAGTTTGCTGAGTTTGGCCAAACCCATCTTCATGAGGCGATAGCTTCCAGTCTACCAGATCTGTACTGTCACTTCACACGCCTAAATTGGACCATTATGTTTAAATGGTAATTTATATCTAGTTTACATTAGTACAATCAGAATTGTACCCTGAACACAGAACCGAGGAGCACAATATTTCTCGTATCTTGCTGGTATGATGAGCAAGTGAAAATAATTAGCGTGCCTTTCACCCAGCTCTCTGAAATGAAGCATTTGCAGGATATATTTACATATTCCAAGCTAGAACATCACCACAGCTGGCACAACTTGCCTGGCTCCAATACAGTAATTTGTGCCAGTTGAGTAACCAGCCAAAGTGACTGGCCAAGCTGATGTAGAAGACACTAATGCACTCTTATCACTCTGCAAATATATTACAGCTAGTGGTGAGCATTTATGAAAACGAGCCTTCATCAAAAAAAAAAAAGTGGTAATTCTACATCCTGTTTGGTCTGTACAGCATCTAGAGCAAAGCCAAGTCAACAATTCATTGTTGCTACTTGTAAAGAAGAGAAAAAGAGCACTGTAATGGCTGGGTGCTACTAAATAAGGATATGATTGATGGAGTTGTTGATTCGCTTGCTGCAAGTATGTTACAAAGTTTAGATGCAACTCAAGGGAATACTCTCATTCTTCAAGAAGTGGTAATATCATTCATGAGAGAAAGCAGGTGTGACATTTTCCTTAGAAAACTGAATTTTCTGTAGCCGTAAGTCATTCTTTCATTTTCTTCTATGAGAAAATAGAAAAAAAACATCCCTCTTGTGATTCTGTAAAAGGTTTAAAAGAAGCCATCCTCACTTTTGATTTAGATCCAGCCATAGGTACTTGCTCCCTTTCTCCTGAGGTATCTGAAAAAAATGCTACACAGTTAAACCTCACAAGAATCACTGTCTCATCAGTCAGAGCCCAGGGATTGACTCTCAGTTTGTAGCTGGGGAATGCTGTAAGGAGAGTCCAGAACGGATTCCCTGCAGTTCTGCACAGTTTTTCACTACATGGGGAAAATGATCATTCTCCAGAAGATGCAACATTTCCTAAAATGTCCTGTTGGTGAATGCCAAGAGCTTCTAGCAGAAATTAATATTCAAAAGGGCTACTTATTTACATAATATTTAGAGGAGCAGCATAGATTCTACTGCAGCTACAAAAGCACATAGCGCTACCCTTGTTTCCACAAGCTCTCCAAATCAGTTATGCTATTTTAGAGACCTCCCTGTGATCACCTACAAGTTGTGACTTGCTATGTTGTTGTCAAAAAAAAAAAAAGTAGCAGTATAGAACTTGCAGTCAATAAAAAAAATACATTCAGAAGTGAATTCAAGAGAGTCCTCTCAATCTGGCTCATGAGATTACAGTGAAAATCCATCCCTAATACAGGTCACTGCTAAACCCATTTGCTGTTCTACTTGCTATGCAACTGTTTTCAAAACACAACTAATGGCAAACAAGTTTTAAAACAAGGTTGCTCAGTAGCAGTGAAGTGAAAACCAAGATAAAAGCTTCCCAACAACACATTTCAGAATTCCTCCTCAAAAGCTCATTCTAATTGTGCATCTCCCTCCAAAGGTCTGTGGCAAATGTTTTGATCCTAGCAGAGACATTCAGGACTTCAGACTCATATTGCTACTTCTAGAACCCACCTATGTTTTGGCTTGAGGAAACTCACACCAATGCTTTGTCCATTTGTTTTCCAACCAAGAAGAGGGGGAAAAAAAATGGAGGGGTGGGGGAAAGAAATTCCTCTAATTGAGAACATTTACACTTACTACTCAGCAAGTGATCTGCATCAGCCCTAGGTGATTCTGGAAGATACATTCCCTTGTGTTCTAGGAGTAATGTTTTCCAAAAGGAAGCCATTAATGCTCAATTCCAGCCATTAGAAAGTTGTATATGACTTGTGTGGGTCAACTACTTCTCAAGAGATACTTGGGTTCCACAAAAACATTCACACAAACCTCACTAAATCACAGCTACATGCATAAGGTAAGATTTGCTCAAGATTGCTAGCTTTGTTCAGACTTCAACCTCAGTACAAAATTCAGAGTAGAAATGTAGTGGGACCATATACAAAACTAAAACATCTCCCAAACTAGTGACAGTGAAAGTTTGTTTCATTAGTTACCTTATTCTATGCACAAACCTGAAATACCCTTCCCTAGCATCACCAAGAAGTTGAATATTTTCCTTATGCAAAGACCCTACTAGTGCCAAAGTCTTAGTATTCCTCTTGTGCTGAGCTATGAAGAGTTAAAATGTCCTGCACAGTAAATGGTCACAGAACAGTACCTACCTACCAATTACTGACAAATCAGAGTATTAGCCACCTTTTAAAAGATGTGCTGGAAGTTAGGAAACCTCCCAGCAGAAGCAAAGTTCCTTTCTAAAACCAGGGGGAATTTCCTACAGACCAAAGGCAAATCAAACATCAGCACATAAGCTGCACTTCCATTAACAGCTTGCTCTCTAGTGTTTTACCTAGCATGCCTCTGAAAAGGGCTCAGGGGGAGGCCCATAGCCAGCCTTGTGACAGAATAGTGATGGCCTCCAGGGGACAGATTGACTCAGTGACCCTAAAGAAATGCATGCATCAGAAATCATCAGTTTGTATCCTGCCCCTTTAGTGCATCTGTCAGGACAGTTCTTGATCACATAGCTCTTAAGTTAAGAAATGCACAAGTCAGGGCAGTCAGGGGGATGTACAAGAACAGCCATCCTTTGTGTGAGATTACATGTTCCCTCGTGCTCTGAGAAGCAACAATCTTAAAGCTGTGACACTGCACTGTAAACAATTTAGAGGAATGCCATAATCATGTGGACTATGGCTGAGAAAGGAACTAGATTTGAATACCCATCTCTGGGCAATTGCTCAGGCTGCAGCAGTGTTGACAGGAAGATTTCACCCCCGTCTGGTTGCTGTGCAGAGATTGTGCTCTGAAAGATCACGAGGAAGCCCCAGGAAAAGAGGACTGGGAAATGGATTTAAAATGGGCAGAAGCACAGCATACTTGTAGAGTCATAAACATATAACTTAGTGTAATTTATATACTATATAAAATTAACACACATGTATGCCATAAAATGTATGACAAATGTATTAGTAAACATTCAAAATAATAAATCAATTGTATATAATTTAAATATAAAATCCAACTTTAATGTTACTTCTTCTTTATGGAGTAGGCTGGCCTAGATGACCTCCAGAAGTTCATTTCACCCTACTCTATTCTTATTAGCTCCAGAAGTCACTCACTACTTTGAGGTCCCTGCTGTAATTTCTTGCTGGTTATATAAAAGTGGCTAGCAGAGCCATTGGCTTTTTAAACAAACTAACAAACCCTTATTTAGGGGAAGAAAGGCTGTCATAGCAAAAGAAAACAAGTTATAAACACTAACTGTAAGAATATATAAAAGCATCTTCACCTGTCACTTCAAATTCTCTCCCTTCTGAGTGAACTCATGTTCACCAAATAATGAACTTCGTCACATTTTGTGAGTAAATCTACACACCATCAAGCCACCTGATTTTTTTTTGCCAGCCTGGATACCACATTCATAAAAAGCAACTTGAATGATCATACAGCATAGGTTTGACATAGCACACAGAAGGCGTTTAATTTCAGTAACATTCAAAATCCTTACAGGATAATGTTTCAGTGGTTGAACAATCAGTTTTCATAGACACAGACAAGGCTACAGTGGGCTGAAAAGGAAATTCAGTGGTTCAAGGTGATTACTCAAGCAGGCATCTCTCCCAGTCTGGAATCCTACCCTGTAAGTCCTCTTCTAGAGTTATATATCTAAAACCCACCTATGAAAAAACAGTGCATGTTACCCAGACACCCAGTACTCAGATCCCTGCAGTCTTTTGGGAGTACCCCAATTTTTGATGCTGCTCTATTATTTAAAACATGATGTAACACCTATGGCCCATAAGCAGCTTCATTCCAAGCTATTCTGCTCCCATTGCAGAAAACTGCCACTGAAGGTAAAGGTATTTCAAGCATTCCTGAAGAGATGTACTCACAGCACAGCTAAATGGCTATGTGCTACTTGGCTCTACTAGCAGTGAAAGTGGGGGAATCTGCTCAGTACCACCCTGAGGGTCTACAGGGTGACTCAGATCCCCTGACTCAGGCAATATTTGTTTCTGCAGAAGTGTTGTGCTTTGGGGATTCAGGCATTTGTAAACAGCAAGTGTGAAAGGATGCCCAAGTCATCTATAGGGCAGAATTTTCACCAGGAACACCAATACTGTTGAAAATTAGGGACCTACAGGCCTGGTTTATTTTTGAGAAGAGGATTTAGGTGAGCATACTTTGATCTTACTTCTATAAAACAAGGACAGTAAGCCCTTTTCTATCTTACAGATCTGCAAGTCTAACATCCCACCTTGGTCTGTGACTCAGTATCTATGTACTATCAGAAAACAAGTAATATTCTGCATACTAGAGAAAAACATTGCAAATTCAATAGCAGACATTTATCTTAGATGCCCAAGAGGCAAAAATAAGGCACAACCAGACCAATAGCAAATTGCTTCACAAGCCCTCATCATGCATAACCCTATTGCTTCAATACAGTGATAACATCACAGCTGTGCTGTTCTCCACATAGCAACCCAAGAACAAATATGATTGAAGCAAGACACTACAAAACTTGTATGCAACTTGTTTGCACTGGCTTGCACTTGGCATCAGTACGCAATGCTCACAGTAGAGAAAGGAGCACATCTGCCATGGAGGCAAAAACTGTCAGGTTTAGGATTATATATAGTGATGGATTACACTGCACAAGGACTAAAATTTACAGGTGTCAGCTGGCTGGAAAGTGCCTGGAGTTCATGGATCATTTCACAACCACTTAAAGCTTTACTTTCATTAGACTGTGAGCATTATGGTTTTTGCAAATTAGAGAGGAGTAATCTGTAAAATGATCCATTTCTGTCCTTGTATTCCTGAGGCTAAGACTATTTGTTTTACATTACATTTGACATTCTTTAAGTTGTTACCAACCTGATAAACAGACTAGAGGAAACGGACCCAGAGTGCAAGGGAAGCTTTGATTTCTTCTTTGCCCCATATACAAACTGAATGCTGATTCTGGTAAAGGGAGGTAGGAAAAGTTTTATAAGGAAAAGGGCTACAGCTCAGTTAATGACAATAGTTCACATATTTGGTCACTCATAACTACAATTAATAATTTAGTGATTAGCTTAAAGTAAATCAAACACTGACATGCAACACAGAACAGCACAGCATATACAATAGAAATGAGCAGTGGCCTTAGAAATGACAGCATTAATGATAAATTTGAGGCTATCATGGAGAGCTCGTTTAGCCTTATTTAGTAGAAAAGTAAAGCGACGGGGTTGGCATAGCACGCAAAAATCTTGCTCTAATGCAGTATTTTAACATAATTACATATGTACATAGGCACAGTTACTTCCCAAGACTATAACATTTTCGATTAGAAAATAGTCCAAGAAAGAATAAGTACTTCTGTTGAAAACTTTTGAAATACCCAGTTATTTAGCCAGATAAAAACAAACAAACAAACATTAAGATAAGTATATTAACAACTGTTAGACTAACACAAAAGCAGTAATGATCGAGTAAATATCTGGCCTCCAAATAATGTTTCTACCTCCATTCAGACTTTGATCTAATGATCTAAACTGTTTTAACTAATGAAAAAACAGAAAATCCTCAAAACAAAGAACACCAAACTTGTCATGAATAACAAATTATTTCCAACATCTGATAGAAGAACTAGCAAAAAATATAGAAACTAAAGAACTATTCTCAAGACCAGCAAAACTTCAGAGTTCTTCAAAGGAGCATTACATCAACCCCCAGAGTAGTAGTCAGCTTGAGGAATCTGGGTCCTGCATAGCAGCTCCCCTGTCCTGCAGCCAGTCTGGCTGCTTTAACATTCCACTTAACAAAAACCATGTTACACAAGCTGTGATTAAAGCATTTATTTCTAAACACTAATGCTTCCTCAATTCTTCTTGTGCTTTGCCATTAGGACAGGTCCTTTGAAGGTTCCTGTCTTGTTATGGTCCGGGTCCTCTGGACCATCATCTCTGCTCCAGAGGACAGCAGTGCTCAGGAGCAGGAAAGGGCATTGATGAAGGCAGAAGACTCTGTTGACCACAAAGTCCCCACGAAGTCCAAAATACCCCTGTGGCAGTTTTATATGACATAACAAGATGACTGTGGGAAATACTGTATTCACAAGTCAATTATCCTAATATCTCCCTTCTAAATGACAGCCATATCATAGGACCCAGAAATAGTAAGTTATGTGATTAGTCACTGGATTGCCTAATAATTTCCATTATAAATTATTCCAAAGAAGCAATCACTTAAAACATGCATCTATTTATTTATATATTTGCTTATAATTTAATAGATAACAACTGAGATAATTTTTGGTTATTTGTAAGAGTCAAATGGCATAGAAGAAGAATTGGTTATAGAGTCACTGGTAATAAAGTGTATTCCTTTATTCAAAAATATGCTCAGGCTTTTGAATGGAGCTCACTTTTAAATTGTTGAAGATCTTCAGCAGGCCACAGTCTGTAAACATTTGTCTTTCTTTGAAGGTGCACCCGTAATAGCTTAGTATGGTTCAAGTGCAGAATGCCTAGCATTTATTCATTTGAAAAGCGTTTAAATGTATACAGTTGAAAAAGCACTTTCAAAATAGACACAGAACTATGAAATGTAGGGTCAAGCTTAACACTAGCGTGAATTGTTATATTTCTACTGATTATCACATAAAACAATCAATAATTGCCATGACCAGACTGTTTATAAGCAGCATTTACTTGTAGTTTTATTCTTTTATTTCAATCTCCCACCCTCCATCAGTAAAGACTTTATTTGAGAACAAGTGAGGTTAATACAGAGGTCTGTTTTCTGCCTTTCTGCGATGGGAGCAAAGACAGTATGTAATTCTTTGCCAAATTACAAGCTCCTACAATATATTTGCCAGGAAAATCATTTTCATCTTGAAAGCAGAGGCCCAAAATTAAATCAGTGAAGTGTATTATTCTAATTCTAATGATCTAATCTAATTTAAATGTAGATAAAACATCAATCTGTCAATGCTAAGACACTTAAAAAGAAAGTGATGAGGAATTTCTGACCAAAGAGATTGAACATGGCCATGCCATGCTTGCTCCCAGCCAAACTCTGTGCCCGCCCCTCCTTCCTGAACATCTCCAACAGGCTGCAAATATGATCTGCAAATGCAAATGGCAGGAAAGAAAAAACGTTCCTGTCAGCATCATAAAGACATAAAGACAATGCCTGAGTTCAGGCATTACAGAGCTAGTCTTTGAGTAGAACCATTTTGCAACTTCCATGAATATATGCTGAGGAGGAATATCTCTCTGTGTCAATTTTTAATGCCTGAAAACAGCATTGATTTTCATTCTATAACAGAGAAATAAGCCACCAAAAATTTTATACATTAAGAGAGTTAATTTCCAGGTGCAAGATAGGACTAAGATATTTGTATTAGAATGCAGCATCCATGAAGTCACATTTCTGCCAATTCACATTAAGCTTCCTTAATATTCCTCACAGAAATACCAACATATGCCTATCTCTATTAAGCCTGTCCTGCTCTCTTTAAAAGCATATTTTTATTAAAGCAAAAAAATTATTCAAGGTTAAACAGAGATGAGAGTATATTCACCTTCATCTAAGAGGGATTCACCCTGTTATCCAGCAGAGCATGCCAACATGTCAGCCCAAGCAGAACAAACCAACATCACTGTTTTTAAAGCCTTTTACATAAGAAGTTAGTAGTGTCAGGGGGTAAGCTAAAGTAAATAAATATCTGTCCCCACAGACCATAAAGAACAGCAGTATTTTATTGGTCATGCATGGGAAAAAGAATTAAACAAATTCTTCTTTTAGTTTGGTAGACAAAAATCTAGAAGTCTCAAATCACAGCTGTTTTTTTTTTAATTAATTTGAATCTCTTTTCCTAATTAATCTCCACACTATTCATAATTTTATGTGCTTATAAACATCACAATTAATTATTTAAAATAGCACATTACAAAGCATGAATAGCAATACACAAATTACTTTACCCAATTTTCTACTTGTAATCAACTTCAGACATCCAATGAAAATAGTCATTTTCAGATATCAAAACAGACAAAAGATAACAAAAACTGACTCTAACCCTCCTCAAGCAAACAATTATTACTCAAGAACAGCCCCATCTTCCATCTCCTGACTTTTTTCACACTTCTCCTGTGTTTTTGTTCAGGGTTACTCACTTTTTGCTAATGCCCAGTGGCTGATTTCAAAAAACCTGATCAGCAGGAACTGGCCATCATCTCCAAGCACAGAACAACTACACTCCCACCTTGCTAACCGTATCACTCCTATTTGTAATATGGGGTGTGTGGGAAGTGTTGATTCAAGGGAGAAGCAGAACAGGTGGGGTTGATGATGAATGTGATGTCCTCCACCTGCTATATTCATGGTTTTTCTGAATCTTTCTCTGAAACAGAGAGGAAATGAAAGGGAAAAGGGGGATTTTACTTATATGTTTGTGGTGTGCAGCACTTGTTTCACAGTAAGGGTTTGAAGGCCTTGCATACTAATGACCATGATAGAAAATGCAAAATTATAGAGATGATCTTATAAATTTTGGTATACTTTCTTTATTATTAACTATTTAAGGGGAAATTCCTTTGTATTTCTTCCTCTGGTAACACTTCAGGCTCCTGTAAGGGACAAGGAGTAGAGTCCAACTGTAAATCTCACAATTCAGTGTGAGACTTCTGGGCATCTCATACCTGAGGTGTGCACAAGAAACTGCAGCAAAGTGGTAGTCTCTCAGACTTCTCTCACAGCCCTATGCTTCCCACAGAGACTGCCAGGTGACTTCTGGTCTCAGAGAACAGAGAGGAATCTGCCCAGAGGAATAATAGAATAATTTGTGAACATTAGCTAATTCTGACTACAGTCAATGACCTTTGTTTTAATGCATTGATTCTACGTAAACAGATAGAAGTGCCACCAGGATCATAGAATTATTTCGGTTACAAGGAACCATAAAGACCATTCAGTTCCACGCCCCCTGCCATGGGCAGGGACACCTCCCAGCAGACCAGGTTGCTAAAAGCCCCATCCAGCCTGGCCTTGAGCACCTCCAGGGGTGGAACATCCACAGCTTTCTCTGGGCAACCTGTGCCAGTACCTCACAGTAAAAAAATTCTTCCTTATATCTAATCTGAATAACCTCTCTTTTAGTTTAAAGTCATTACTCCTTGTCCTATCACTATAACCTATGACAAAGAGTCCCTCCACAGCTTTCCTGTAGTCACCTGTAGGTAGTGGAAAGCTGCTGTATGGTCTCCCAGGGGTCTTCTCTTCTCCAGCCTCTTCAACACCAACTCCCTCAGCTTGTCTTCATAGGAGAGGTGCTCCAGCCCTCTGGTCATTTTTGTGGCACTCCGCTGGACTTGTTCTAATACTCCCATGTCCTTGTGCTGAGGGCCCCAGATCTGAACACAGGACTCCAGGCAGGGTCTCACAAGAGCAACACAGACTGGGGGAATCACTTCCCTTGGCCTGCTGGTCATGCTGCTTTTGATGCAGCCCAGGATACAGCTGGCTTTCTGGTCTGCAAGAACACGTAGCGGCTAATAGAATCTTAGAATCATTAAGATTGGAGAAGATCTCCAAGATCACCTGGTCCAAGCAACCCCCAACCACCAGTTCCACCCATTAAACCATGTCCCTAAGCACCAGGAACCTTTCCAGGAACACCCCCAGGGACGGTGACTCCACCACCTCCCCAGGCAACTTGTTCCAATGCCTGACTGCTCTTTCTGAGAAGAAATGTCTCCTCATTTCCAACCTGAACCTCCCCTGGCACAACTTGAGGCCATTCCCTCTAGTTCTATCAGTAGTTATCTGTGAGAAGAGGCCGACCCCCAGCTCTCCACACCTTTCAGGTAGTTGTAGAGAGCAATAAGGTCTCCCCTGAGCCTCCTCTTCTCCAAACCAAACCACCCCAGTTCCCTCAGCTGCTCCTCACAGGATTTGTGTTCCAGGCCCTTCACCAGCTTCATGGCATGTTGAATTTCTCATTCACCAACACCTCCAGGTTCTTCCCCCCAGCACTGTTTTCAATCCATTCCCTACGCAGCCTGTATTTGTGCTGGGGATTGTCCAGGTGCAGATGAAGAACCTTGTAGTTGGCCTTGTCAAACTTCCTCAGCTTCACAGAGGCCCACTTCTCAAACCTGTTCAGATCCCTCTGAATGGCATCCTTCCAGTGTGTTGACATCATCACTCAGGACATAAAATTGCATACTTATGTAGATAATTTTAATGTTAAGCCTGAAAAAACTACGAGTGAGTTGAACAATGTCAAATTTAGATTCATGCTATATTTGCATATGTGCTGCATGCTCCATAGTCTGCACAATCAAAATGATTAACAGTTAATAGATTTTTGGGTTCTATTTGTATAAGATTCTATTTGTTAAAAGTTTATCTTCATAGTAAATGAATAATTCTATACTTATTGTTATACTAAAATTAAATCTTCTATAATAATGTTAGTCTCAAGTGCAGAGGTGTTGCTGTTCTTTATGTTCCATGCTAACCAATTAACGGGTTTGATTATAGCCATAAATTAATTTAACTGAAACTATAAACTGGTTTTATAGTTCAGATGACAGATTGTTGTGTTCCTGACAGAGCACTCTGTATGACACTGTAGCACAGAGTCCTGGCAGTAATCAACTGCAATACGTATTTTCAGGCCATTCTACAACTCTTGTTTTCTTCTTTATGTATTTCTGTCTGTTATTGTCTGTATTTTAAGGCTTCTTCATCACCTCTTAGCTCTGTCAGAAACTATGATGCAGCTTATGTGTTGTGCTTTTCTCTCAAAGCACATAAAATAGATGAAAGACTCCCTCAGAGGATTTTGTTTGGCCTCGACTTTAATGAGTAGGGGCAAGAAGGGATTACTTTGATAAACAAGCTTTATTGTGATGGTTTAAATAGACTTCTTTGGCTCAGTACTTTGTAAGACGCCTTTGAATTTGTAGTGTGTCAGCAATGTATTAGCTGTTGTTTATATCTGTTCTGTCATGTTGGAAGGATATATGGAGATTGATGCTTTTTATTATTGTTTTAAACAATTTCTAGTAATGTAACTATACTTATGACAGGAAAAGCTAAACTCAGAAAAATCTAAATCAGATTATCAATCTGATATAAAAAAAAATAAAAATAAAGACAAACATTTAAAACTCTAGTGGAGCCTGGGGGATTGAGAAATCTCTGAATATGTTACATTGCTGCTTTACATATATTATGATAACAGTGTCTGCTCTATTCCAAACTTAGACAAGTAACAGAAGCCTTCGAACTGAACACTAAATTCTCTTGTGAAAAAGATCATTTTCTTCTTGTACAGTCTTGTTTTCATGGATTTATTTGCACTGCTAAGTTGCAGGGTTTCTGTCAAAGAATATTGGCAAACCAAATAATTATCTTTTTTGCATTTCTTGGTAGCTGACACATGCTCTTAGATTTCCATTTCTTGCTCCAAAGACCAAATACAAACCCATCTGAACTGGCACAAGCTCTTGAGCATTTGTTAACCTCGAGGCACTTTTGAGCATATGTTATTGCTGTTTATATTCAAGATATTAAAAGTAATTTAGTAGACTGCCATAAAGCATGGCAACATCCATCTGTCTAATGGTATCTGTACTCAAAACAGAACTAAAAACAAAAAAATGTGCTTGATAATATCTGCTCCTTTAAAAAAAAAGAACCCACAGAACATTTCGCTTAATCCTGATCTCTTTTCTACAATTGTTTAAAAACACTCTCTATTAGCTCTTCATTTTGACAGTAAAAAACATTTTCTAAAGCCTTACTGTCAAAAAGATATTAAAAAGAAGTAGTTTCAGCAGGATAAAAACTGATACATACTCCTAAGAGTCCTTATTTAGTCAACTACTGGTCCTGTTTCTGACCCCTGTATTCAACAACAGTGATAGTATAGTATTTTCAAGCAAGATTTATCTCCACATGTGATTATCCATTGGTGTACCCAGGTAAAGCCTGATGATTTTCAGTCCTTACCCACCTGAACAAGAAAGGGTGTGTATATGGTGTAAATGCCTTAGGTGGTATGCATATCTCCCTTGATGATTTTCTGAATTTAGGATTTTCAGATGAAAGATTTTATTAAGAGTTATTAATTTATTTAAAATTGCATTGTGTGAAAAAAATTCTAGGGACTTTATTTGCCATGTTGTCATATTATTCTTTCATTTAATAATTCAAATGTTTAGTAAAATGACACCCTGTGTCAAAAGAAGTAGATGATAACCTCAAGTCTGTCTTGATAATGAATCGGAATGACTTCTATGCATATAAATAAGAGTTTGATGGCCACATGTGTCATAGATTCTGATTGAGATCATAATTAGAGCTAACTGAAAAAGCTGATGTGGACTAATTTTAATATGGGGCTAGTTTGAGCACACTTCATAGTGATACAACACACATACAAGTGATACAAGAAAAAATCAGTGTGAAAAATAGAACAGTGCAGGCCAAGGAAAGCCACACTCTCCTTCCTCATTCTGCTAATGCAAGAGTAAAGTGAGGGTGTCCTAGTTTTTAAAGACTATTTCAAACCTTTTTACAACTGTATTCAGGAAAATTCCTATTGTAAAGAGTAAAGAAAGAACATGTGGAAAACTCGTACGAAGAGTTAGCCCATGCCAGTCTGTCTCAGTGTTCTGCACCATCTACAGAAACAGGCAGGCATCGCTGCCTACCATGTTGGTAAGGGGCTTGTTTATCTTACCCTCCATTTCTTTCATCTCTACTCTCATAAGGTTAGGTGACTAATTTTTCATTATGCATAAAGCTAAAAACCTGGAGGGCAAAGTACAGCAAATAAGGGAAAAATTACTGGCACGAAGACTTGCAAGCTGATCCAGTAAGAACACCCTCCAAGTGTGAGTCAAGATCTCCCTTTGCCATGTATTGGACCTAAAAGCCTGAGTGTTTGAGCTGGAGCCCCAGAAGATTTGAACAGAGGTTAGTACTTGCTCATAGTATTTCTTAGAAATCCAGTGACCTGCAAAAGAGTGGAAAGAATAAAACAACCACACATGTAGTAATTAATTCAATGAGCTTTATATATGTGTTGAAAAAATAGAGAAGACCTGTAATCTTCATCTTGAGTTTGGCAAGAATAGCCTCTGTGGTGGAGCCAAAAAGTCAGCATTGCTGATGGAGCACAGCAACAAAGGTTCCAGTTTCATAAAGCATTGGAGGAGAAGAATATCTTGTCTGAGCCGAACAGGAACTTTCAGGGAGAGAGGAAGTAAGGCTGCTGGCTCTTGGTTAGATTAAATTTCTGCTGTTACAAGGAGGAAATTTGGTGCTAATCTTTTTAAAGCAATCTCTGCTGTAATTGACTCTCTGTGAAAGCAAGAATCTAATGACGAGGACAGCTCAGGCAAAAACCAGGCAGCCCTCCTCACATCTGACTGCCAACCTGCTTAGGGTGAGGAGCAGCTGCATGTCAGGGCAGCCACTTCACCATGGCCATCCCGACAGGTATGCCTGGCCAAGCACTCCCATCTTGTGGCAAAGCACTCACTGCCAAAACCCACATTACTGCATCCACCTGCATAGTGAAAGCAAATAAAGTCACCTGATACTATGCTAGTAACAACTCTCCTCTGTTGAAGGCAGGTTCTCATGCTTAGTTTAGATAGTCATTGGGAAAATATTTACTCCAGATGACTAACATTAAGAATAATGGGAAGCAGGAAGGAACTTCACATCCTTAGGAACATATTTAATGACTTGCAAAATATTCCATCATACTATCTCATTTTATGAGGCCATGAATCCCAGTAAACACAGTGACACTTGAACGATACCTTTGCTTTCTAAGCTTCTTGGCACGCAACAGTAATACTTTCTTTTTTCCCGGAGAAGAAGATATTGTATCGTTTGCCTTTTCACAAATCAAGATGAAGTCTGAAGTAATTTTCCACACTGCAGGATAGAGACATCTGTTATCTCATTCTTACTTCTTCAGGGACATGTCCACTTTGATAAGAAGAATAATGGAGACTGAAATGTGTGGGTACTATAATCAGTATAGTGGAAGTTGTTATTTGCTGAACACAGTTCTTATCTTGGAAAAAAGGATGAGTGACTAAGCCTCTTAAGTACAATGCATGGTTTAAACCAAGATGTTTTAACCCCCTATAAAGCTTCACATTCACAATATTTTCACTACAACAATAATCACATTAAACCAACTTTTGGTTAATAGTATTAAATTGTAATAGTACACAAAGATGTTGTCTAACATCCATTTCCTGTTGTTCTTGTTGTTCTTTTGCATTTAAAGTTAGAGCCTGGAGTACATACCAAAGTGTTATACACTTAAGGGAAAAATCACTGAATATTCCTACAGCTCTTTTATTGTGAATATTTTTTATTTGCATATTTTTCTATTTATGGATCCAGGTCATATTTTGTGTTACAAATCTAAACAGTATTTAAGCTGTTTTGTTCCCTTTCAGACTACTGAATGCCGTGGTTTAGCTGGGACTCTTAACCTAACACTGATGTTGTGGATCAGAGTACCTGGTAGCAGAAATCACTACAGTTCCATTGATCTCAAAAAGAGCTATATTCAGTTCACAGAATCACAGAATCACAGAATTTCTAGGTTGGAAGAGACCTCAAGATCATCGAGTCCAACCTCTGACCTAACACTAACAAGTCCCCACTAAGCCGTATCACTAAGCTCTACATCTAAACGTCTTTTAAAGACTTCCAGGGCAGCCCGTTCCAATGCCTAACAACCCTTTCAGTAAAGAAGTTCTTCCTAAGATCCAACCTAAAACTCCCCTGGCGCAACTTAAGCCCATTCCCCCTCATCCTGTCACAAGGCATATGGGAGAACAGACCAACCCTCACCTCACTACAGCCTCCTTTGAGGTACCTGTAGAGAGCGATAAGGTCGCCCCTGAGCCTCCTTTTCTCCAGGCTGAACAAGCCCAGCTCCCTCAGCCGCTCCTCGTAGGACTTGTTCTCCAGGCCCCTCACCAGCTTGGTTGCCCTTCTCTGGACCCGCTCAAGCACCTCGATGTCCTTCTTGTAGTGAGAGGCCCAAAACTGAACATAGTGCTCGAGGTGCGGCCTCACCAGAGCCGAGTACAGGGGGACGATCACCTCCCTAGCCCTGCTGGCCACGCTGTTTCTTATGCAAGCCAGGATGCTGTTGGCCTTCTTGGCCACCTGAGCACACTGCTGGCTCATATTCAGCTGACTATCAACCATCACTCCCAGGTCCTTCTCTGCCTGGCAGATCTCCAACCACTCATCTCCCAGCCTGTAGCTCTGCTTGGGGTTATTGCACCCCAGGTGCAGGACCCAGCACTTGGCCTTGTTGAACTTCATGCAGTTGACCTCAGCCCATCGGTGCAGCCCATCCAGATCCTCCTGCAGAGCCTTCCTACCCTCAAGCAGATCGACACACACACCTAGCTTGGTGTCATCTGCAAACTTACTGAGGGTGCACTCAATGCCCTCGTCCAGATCATTGATGAAGATATCAAAGAGGACCGGCCCAAGTATTTTATCTTAAAACATCCGCTATTTAAGAACTCCAATTTCCTTCCTTCGTTATTAACTGATTAGAAGATACATATGCTAATCCTATAAAATGTGAATTATTACCTATCACTCCTAACTAGTTAAACTGTCACATGATGCTGAAATTAATAATGTTATGCTGACTGAAAGACAGAGTCTTCACCATGGTATGTAAACTTGTTTCTACCACCCATGGTCTAAATAAGAGCTGATCCATCACTGAAAAACAAGGCACAGTGAAGTAATTTCTATAATAGACTAGATGCATATGAAATATGAAAAATGTCCTAAGGAAAGAATCTAATTACTTAGAAAGACACTCCTTTTACAAAAAAAGGAGAACTGGCCAAGTTCCATATTGAAATCAAAATCGGAGCCAACATTAATATGCTAAGTATGCTTTACAAAGCTATTGTAGAAGAAAATACCGTGCATACAGAACGATTGTATCTTCACATTTTTTTTAAATAGTATAAATTATCACACAGATATATTCCTTTTGCCAAGATTCATTTTTTTAACTAAGTTGTTTTTAAAGAAGTCAAGCTAATAAAGCCATGCTTATAGCTTCAGTATGAAGTCATCCCGCCTTTCCCTAGGTCAAAAATGTCTGTCAGATGTCTTTAGAATATGAGTGTCTAGAGATGTACAGAGATTCATGTTTGACCATTTGTACTCAAGTACATAAAAAATTTTCCAAACACATTTTGAACTCTTTTAAAGAAATCCTAGGATTTAGTAATGCAAGAATACACTGTTTAGATAGAGCAAAGCAATTATATCATATTATAGAACTAAAATTCCCTGAAGTTGTACAAATATATCAAAACCAAAATTCATGATGACGTCACTTTATTGACACATTTAAAATTATTTGCCCAACACAGTTATGCTGCTACCGATGAATAGTGTGAATATTCCTAACTCACAAAAAAATCTTTATATAATAATATATAAGAAGCTGTCATCAGATGGTTAATATTATAAAGCTGCTCTGCGAAGCCAAGATAAAAGAATACTAAGGTGATTACAATTTTATTTTATTTTCCTGGCAAACCTTCAGGGAAGTAGAACTTCAAAAAGCTAGTGTATCAATAACATCTTTGGGAGACATCTGCCAGCTTCCACAAAACCCAAGATTTTCAAATCTGAGAGAAGTCTGATGAAGACCTTCAATTCACTTAAGAGAAGGCAGACTGGTTTAAAGGCACACATGTTGTCATAGCAAAGCTACCCATCTGCTATCCATCCCTTTCCAGCTCTGCCCACCCAGCTCCCATATGCTTCATCTTCTTTCTTATTTCCAGACTGTTTTCCTTGCTAGTTTATTCTCTACAGGGTTCTTTTAAATTGCCATCTAGACCCTTTCTTTTCATTCCTCATGACTGTCTTCTCCTCCCCTGAATTTCTTGTTTTTCCACCTAGATGTTACTGCTCAAGTCTCAGCAAAACTCCAAAAGGCTAGCTGTCCTTTGAGGTGCTTTTTGGGTCCAGCTGGATTTCAGCCCTCTTCTTCAGACTATTCTTCCCTTTCAATATCTATTCTTCCTTTCTCTTTGTTTTTCTCCTCGCTTTCCTCTGTCATAATTTGGTCTTAGTTATCTTCTAGTGTTTCTTGATGGAAAGAGTGTCAGCACCACACCATTTAGTCCATTATCCAGGAGAAACATTTAACTCCTTTGCTGTAAGGGCCAGACAGAAGAAATGCTTTTATTCCGAGGTTGCCGTACAGGCTTGGACACAGAAGACCACAGACTCAAACACATGGCAGCAGAGGAACTGGTCAGCCCTGTGGATGCCCACTACACTTTCCAATACAACCTCAACAGAAAGATTCCAACACATCCTTTATTGTGTCTTTTTTTTTTTTTTTTTTGGTCAACTTCTCTCAGTTTGGCTGAGCAACCAGTACTTTTTTGAGAAATAATAATTGAACTGCTATGGAAAGAAGAGTATTCTCACACTAACATTACTCATTTCCCTTCTCTTGGTGGAGGGTAATCTGCACAGGCACACGTCCATCCCCTCTCTGAACATAAATAAGATTTTATAATCTTGTTCTACATGATAATTCTCTGTCTTGAATTTATCAAGATTGAATTCAGTTATTCACTGATTGACTTCCAAAAAGGCATAAGTTAAATTGCAGGAACATTTTATATGTTCCTCCCAAACTAGGAAAAGCTAAACAGCCTCTACAATCCCTTTATAGAGGTGGTTGTTCTTAGCAATTGTACAATGACATCTGGTATATATTTACAGAGACTGTACTAATGTAAACAGAAGACATATAACACCTTTTTCCTAGACAGATGTTAAAATGACTATGAATTAATATTATGAATTGACTTTGTAATTTATTTTCTTATCCAAAAAATGTTCACTGCAAGGTTTGCTTTTCCCACTGAGTACCAACCTCTGAATGGACAAGCAACTTGTTCTGTTTCTGTGAAAAGAGGACTTTTAAAGACACCCGTCATGGATAATTGACACTTGTATGAGGCCACAAATTTCTCTGAAGTTTGGTCTCCTCCATAAGGAGGGGATGGCTGAGGAGGAGAGCAGCCCCTTTCCACAGAAACTTTGTGAGAAGCACTTGACATGAGTCAGTGCTCTTGAGAACCAAACCTTTCTCTTAAGAAGCCCTTTCAGATAGACTCAGTTACACAAATATCTGCTTATACATAGAAAGGTTTATAAAGAGAGAAGTTTTCTCCCTTTCACAAATGAAAACACACTAGAAATTAATTATAATTTTTATGGAGCTAAGAACCAGGTCCTCACAAACACAAATCTCCAAAGTCCCAAGTAGCCAGAACCATGGTTTTGATTAAGAATAAGCTACTAATTAAACTCAGCCAATTTTAAAAACCCTTCTCTGTATGTGAAATTCAATCTGCAGAAAATAAATCCCATGTAAAACAGTTAAGGAAATATGTAATTTCTAGATGAAATTGTCCAGGCAATATAACAAGAGATATCTTTACCCCTCCCAGCCTTTCTGCTTCCTACTCTATTATGTTACCCAAACACTGCTCTTGATGGTAAACTCCAAGAAACTAGGTGCAGAAATGTCATTCGGCCACTATTAGAATATAAAAGGCAGCTGTTAATGCTAAAATAAATAATTTGTTGGTTTTTTTTGAATAATTTTTATGCATTAAATATCTCTGAAACAGAGATTAGATTATCTAGTACTAATCACTGAGTAAAACACAATTGTGCCAAAAAAGATTTCACAAGAAGGTATTTTATTAGAGTGTAATATGAAATCTGTTTTTCCCCTCTGGCTTCAGTATTTGCCTTGATTGGAGGACCTTGTTTAATTTATTCCTGCACAGCAATAGCTAGTATGGAGTTTTATTAAAGCAGTTTTGAAATATATCAGAATCTTATAGAAGATCAAGAAGAAAAATGTTTTTGTTGTTTTGTGTAACAGAAGTGGGCTATCAAAAGCAGACATTTCTATTCAGTGCACCACATAAATTTAAGGTAGCATGTGCACCCTTCAGCGTTTTTCCTTCTCTTAGTTTAAATAAAGTCCATATCAATCTAGATTAAAGAATAACACTTTTTGACTATTTAACAAAATTTCCACTGTTCAAATTTATTGCCATGGAAGGTGACAATTCCAGCAGATAACAGAAATTTTCAAAAAGCTATAATGTTTCCCCAGTGAATATAGTTTTTACAACTTAAACTTTAGGGAAGACCTGTGTTTTTATTATAGGCAAAAAATAATAAAAGAACTCTACACATTTCATCCTTTTAGTATCCTAACTTACATGGAATGTAACTAAAATTATTATCAGCAGGGTTTTAGAACTGGGCTGTAGGATTCAATAGAGAATTTAAACTCTGCCAGAAGTGTTCATGGGCCATTAAAAATTTAAAAGAATGTAATTCCATGCTCTGCAGGAATAGATCAGCTCCAGCTTTAGGTTCTCACTGGAACAGTTTACATTTTGCTTTTTACCTGAAAAGTATATAAACTGGGTAGTCATCAGCTCTGGTTTCAATCACTGACTTTCCCTTGCAGTGAAACATAGCTGAAACACCGTACCTGTCATGCATTGCACAGCAATGAATCAAATGATTTATGAGTGTCTGACAGTGATCTGATGCTTCTAATTTGTCAATCAAAAGTGTAAGCTGTGACAAAAATCAGATAGCTTTTGTTATTTGGAAACACACCTGGGGAAGCTCAGTCTTACTTAGTTTCTCCACATACCCAGTAATGTGCCCAGAAATGTGTAAGGCAAATGGAAAACTCTTTCTCCTCAGCCTTAATGTTTACCTGAAATTCTTCTACATGATTTACACATATGCAGAATCCTTGTCTGAATATTATATGTGTAATGAAGCTGCTTCCTGCTAGGCTTATGAAGAACCCTGGGGATGTGCATGCATGCATGTTCTTGCCCTCCCTTACTAAGCTGTCCCAGGGATGCCAGAACAACCAAGGAACCTCTGCAGGTCCCTGCTACAGGGGCACTGGGGCTGCAATGTGGTGTGAAGTCCCACAAGCCTGGAGACTCTCATCATCAAACTCAGCTGGGAAGTTTTACACAGGTAACCTTTACAAAGGAAAAATAATGTTTCTCCCCTTCTGCAGTCAGTAAATCCTCTTTGCTCTTATATACCTAGAATCTTGATTTTGTTTTCCCCTCCGTCTTGATTTCAGAAAGACCAAGAAAAATGTTAAAATTGTGACAAAAATCATATTTTTCTTTTGCCCTGTATTTCCAGTACTTTCCCTGTCCTTTCCATGGTGCTTTTCCAGTATAGTAGCTAGATGACATATTGCCTAAACTGGACTCTGTGGATTACTGAAGTATTTCTTTCTCTTAATGAGAGAAATTGGGCATTTGTTTACCATAAGTCCTGCCTTACTCATTTCAGACTGTGGTAAATGTTTCTTCAGTGTCCCCTAACAGCTACTAACAGTAATAACACATATTCTTGGGGGAACACAATGTCTTGCTATTAAGACAAATGTTCTTTTTCTGAAATACTATTATTTACAAAGCAATTTACTTTCTGTATATTATCAGTGCAGCTGCAAAGGACTAAAGAAGGGCCACAATTCATGTAATTTGTACTCCATCTACAATTCCAAAATTCAAGAGAAGAAAACAAATTCATATAGAAAAAAATGTCTCTGAAGATTCACCCTGGAGCAATCATAGCTTAACCTAGAAAATTAGTTTCTCTGAAGCAGCATGCAGAACAGCAAAAGGATGAATAACCTGGATGGGCTTTCCTACTCACCAAAGACCGTGGCCTGCTGCAACGTTTTGCACAGCCATAAAGTATGGCCATATCCTTACAGCCAGCTCTGCACTGAGCATAGAGATTTTTTCTTTGTTGTTGTTGTGCTGGTGAAAACTTGCTGTGTTGATAGCTTAACGTATTTTAAATGTTTTTGTCTGCAGCTTGCTCGAGTTTTCTCGAGTCTGCAGTTTGCTCAAGTTGTTTCAATGACAGGGATACTTTGCCTAAAAGTTACATGTGGTTCATAAGTGAATTTGAACTTCATTTTCTTCTTGCAAATAAACATTGATTTAAGACTTTGGCACTTAACTCACAGTTAACCAATATAAAACCATAAGCCTTAGATTCATTAGTTCAAGTTAGAAAAATGGCTTTCTGAGATAAAATCCTAATGACCATTTGCATTTTTTGCAGGATTCTTATCTTATTCACACAGCCTGCTTGGACATCATTTTACAAAGCAGCTAGTAATAGATACCTTGCCATACTGCTGAGGCAAACTGTTAAGTTTGATACTAAAAATGACAATGCTGTAAGTTAGAGTGAAAAAAGAAAACAGACATTAAATCTGCTGTACAGCCTTTGGAGACACAATTACAACTTCTTTCTGGTATTCCAAGTAGCTGGACTCAACACAATCACAGTCTCATTTTAACCCGTAACTTAGTGGATTTCTCCTTGGCAAGCCCTGGCTCATGGACTTACTGATATGCGGCAATGCTCAGTAAACAGTACTCCAATTTCCTTTCAGACCAGCAAGATGTAGAAATGTAAATAAATAAATAAAATGTTTGAACCACTAGAGAGTGGGGATGATTTTAAGTTAGGTTGAATAAGGCTCTGCCAGAATTTTTTTTAGCTTCTTAAACCCTTTTGATTGTAGACTTTAACTTTAATGCCTTAAAATTCTCAAATTATCCTTCAGTCTGGTAGTGTTTTCTTTCAAAATTCTCAAATGTTTTCTTGGAGAAGTTGTAGTGCTTATATCTCCAGAAAACATCTCAAAAACATGACTATAAAGACTCAGAAAAGAAGGGAAAAGAAAAATGGTACTTTTTTTTTTTTTTTCTCCCCCCCCCCCCTTTTTTTTTCAGTTATGTGATTTGGGAGGTAGAAAGTTATGATTTCTGAAGAACAGCAACTCATCCCTCACGATCTGTTACTGTTTTGTTATGTGTTCCAGATGAGTAAAGATTTCCTGCTATATCTGGAATTTACACTAACAAATCTAATAAGAATAACTACAAATTTACTACTTTTCTTTAAAATAAACAAACTGAAATATGCCAACTTCCTATCATTGTCTTAGTGAATTAAGTTTTCTGTTGAATAACTTGTTCAGGAAAAGACAGAGTCCCAAAGACATGTTCGTCCAAAGTCTAATCAGAACACAGGCTCTTTTCTGAAAGGTTAACATCAGAAACGTCCTTGTCACGTGCCATAAGCACATGTACACACTCTTGGAAGTATCTCTGTCAATCTGTCATCAGATCTTGCACCTTCTACTCCAGCAGGATCTTGCCTTCAGTTTTCATATGTTCAGAGGGATGACCCTGTGCACTTGAGAGAGCATCCCTCACTTGCTTCTTACTCAACTCAAGGAACCGTACCCTGGCTCCCTTCCGCTGTCCAGACCTTCTCCACCTTGGGCCAGGAGCCTTAATATATACTCCTAAGCAGCATATCCACAGAGTCCTTCCACTTTCTGCTTCTTTCTCTTGCTAAGCCTCTTCCCTTCAGCGTTTCTTCTTATAATTTCTCTAGCTGTTTGATACTTTCTTCCCACAAAGTTTACTAGGGAATGTCTGTACTGCTTTAGAACATACAGGCCTGATTTAAACTTAAAATAGCTAATTTAGGTATCAGTAGCAGTTTACTTGTACCAACATCATGTGCTATGCCTAGGATAATTGACCAAATTACCTCACTTTCAAGGCATCTAAATATCCTGTGAGATGTTCCATGTGACTGGCCTACAACATATACTGGAGATATATAATTGTAAGCAAAATCAGGCAAATCTGCATGAACAGTGTTAAATAAAAATGACATAGCAGTAACCACAGTATAGGCAGACCCTCGGGACTAGGACTTTGCATTATCTATCCAGATAATTGTAAGATGCTGCAGTCATCACATCCTGCACTTATCCTCGTGGCTAATGAGCCAAAGAGTGCATTTGAGGTCAGACTGCAAGTACGAGCCAAATCCAGCCATTGCTCAGCCCTTGCTGTGTGGGAACCAAATACCAAATACTGGAGTCTTTCACTGGAGGAAACTGTTCTGATTTCACCTGCAGATTCCCTCTCCACATATTATTCCAGACAGCACTGTCTGGATACTGCAGTATTTTTCTTATTTTTAAACAGCGTGAGGCACTTGGCAGGGAATTCTCCATGCTCTAATGTGTGTTTGATCAAAAATTTAACTACCTCTTATAATTTAATTGTAAAATGAACACTTCCTCCTCCTGCAAATGAAGTTTCCATGGAAACTGCTGATGGTGCTGTTGCTACAAAATGGAGGGGGTTTATTAATGGGTCTTTCAATTTTTCTGGATTTACAAAACAGCTCTAGCTCAGAGTCTTGAGGCTTCCAAACTTCTCATTTGTTGCAGAAAAATATATTCAGAGAATGAGGTATGTAAACAGGCCATAGTACTATGACAGAGTAAGAGAGCCTAAACTCTTAACTCCATAGAGCCCAGGCTGAGAAGGGTAGTTGAGGTGGAATTACATTTTCTATTAAAATTGTTCATGCAGATTGATAAAAGATACTTATTATGGGATGATATATTTGTAATTTCAGAAGACAGTTGTAGGCGTCACTGATCAGGGACATTTTGAGTTCAGTGGGAGACTCCTGAAAAACAAGTAATTTATTTAATCAATACCATCAATACAATCCTCTCCATAGGAAAAGCTATTCTATTCTTTCCTTAAAAGCACTCTTAGCATGAGGGGACCATCCAAGACAACTTCTGATAGTTCTGGTCCAGTTTGTAGACAGCGGATATGCTTAGCAACACCTTTCTACGAATACCTATGTGCATACCTGGACCACAGGCAGATCCTATTTTATCACGCCAAATTATATCACATTGTGTCCACAGACACAGCAAATAAGTGGACTCTGAACCTTTCGTACTGTGAACCTTCCACACAGGACTTCCACACAGGACAAGAAGCTTTTTGAGAAGTGAAACCTGATTTGCATCTGTTTCAGTAAGGCAAGACTTCATAGAATCATAGAATGCCTTAGGTTGTAAGGGACCTCAAAGATCACCTAGTTTCAACATCTCTGCCATAGGCCAGGATGCCACCCACTAGATCAGGTTGCTCAGGGCCTCATCTAACCTGGAACCTGGTCTTGAATACCTTCAGGGATGGGGCATTCACAGCTTTTCAGGACAACCTGTGCCAGTGCCTCACCACCCTCTGAGTGAAACATTTCCTCCTAACCTCTAATCTAAATCTCCCCTCTTTAGTTTAAAACCATTCCCCTTCGTCCTGGCAATATCTGATTGAACAAAGAGTTCATCTTTTTTTTTTTTTTTTTTTTTTTCCTGTAAGTCCCTTTCAACTACTGAAAGGTTGGTAAGAGTCTTCTCTCCTGTAGGCTGAACAGCCCCAGCTTTCTCAGCCTGCCTTTGTAGGAGAGGTGCTCCAGCCCTCTGATCATCCTCATGGCCCTCCTCTGGACCTGCTCTAACAGATCAACACCATTTCTGTGCTGGGGGCTCCAGACCTGGATGTACTACTGCAAGCGGGGTCTCAATTCAGCTGGAGACCAAATGCCTCACTTCAGGCATTTGGTCTCCAACTAGGAAAAATCTAATGCAAAGTCTCTTTCTTTTCTATCTGACAGCATACAAAGTCGGTGTTGTGGTATTAAGAGCCATTCACAGAGAAGAAATTTGGCATGTCAACTCCATCCACATTAAATGACTTTACTGTATAAAGCAGACTTTTGTGCTCACCTAACAAATACCTTTCTGAGGTCCACACAAAGAGACTTCAGCTGTGGGTACTGCTAACCCACCTGAAGGTTGCCTGCAGTGTCAGGTGGCAAAGCCACATATGTTTATGGTTAAACTATTTCTAAAATGTTTCATCTACCACCACTAGGAATAAAAAAATATTTTCTAAAAGGAAGACTAAAAGGAAGATTTTCTGAAAATGAAAGGGCAGGAATGATACGATGTTCATGATCTCCTTCAAATCTGTGTAGAGTTCTAGTTGGTAAGTCCTGGACAATAAGCAAAGAAAACTGCATAAAACCTGTTTTGCTGATACAATTTCACATCCAAAAGAGAAAGTCTTTGTCCAGAAGTTAAACTAATATTTAAAAAGTAAATGTTGCAGAATGCATACATGACAATTTTACTTACTCATCAGCTACTGAATGCAAAATGGTCTTTGTCATCTAATTCCTTTGCATTCTTGCTGTTAATTAGCAAGTCTAGAGAAGAGAAAGCATATTAAAAGGAGTCAACAGGAGGCAACTCTCTAATGACATAAGATCTCATGTCATCTGTTAAAGAAATCCCACCACAACTTAGCTAATTATATCTAGAGGTCTCAATTTGTTACTTTTGATCTAGGATTACTAGACTTGCTTTCCTCTTGTTTCCTCTAGTTCAGAATTTCCTGAACAGTATATGATCTTTGATGCAGCTGTCCTCAGTCCCTTTCATCTGTCTGTAGAATGCATAAAACAACACTAGCAGAAGGTAATAACAGCTGAAGTCTTGATATCTGTGAGAATGCCAAAGTCATTTTTGACACTACAATCAATTATGGCAGCTTCTGCTAAAAGATAAAGCTTTCCCAGTTGGTCTTGATGTTTTTGGAAATGTTGGAGATGAGATGTCTCATGTTCTTTCTTGATCCTGATGTCTGATTTTCACCAGGTAACAAATGGCTTGCGATGAGAGAACTCCTGTTGTGTGCAGCTAGGATGAGACAAAGGTTACTAATACTAGATGATGGGTACAAATGACTAGTGTCACTTGAATTAAATGACATGGAAAGAGCATCTTTAGATATTGCTGCCTCTGTTCTTACCTACCAGTAAACAAACATCATGTTTTCTAAGGCCTTTCCTCTTAGATTCTTTCCTGGACAACGACATGAGTATGAAGTACTTGCCATGCAAACCATTTTGGGGTTAATTTGTTATCTGGGGATCTTAAGAAATAAAGGTCTATAATATCTGCATAATTTGCTGTGAAGTGTTGCTTGACTACTTGGAAGCCACGTCAAAAAATTATTGCTAAATTTCAGGAAGAATTTTTTTGTTTTATATTGATTCTATTTTATGAAGCAGTTTTTTCAGTCTACCCTGCTGATTAGGAAATGAGGAGAGTTAGCACCACTTTGCCAATATCACAGACTTTAATAATACACTTGCTAGATGAGGAATTCAAATAGCTTTCCTGTGGCCTCCTGAATTTTACATCTTTTAAGCCTGAAAAAGAACCTACACCTGTCTGTAAAAGCTATTTCAGAAACAACACATAGAAGAAGGATTACCAGGTTTTATAGCCCAGCAAAGAGAGATTTAAACTGATCTTCCCTGATGCTGATTTCAGATATCCACCTTTGCTTGAATACCACTCTTTTTCATTTTTTATTTTTTTTGCAGTGCAATCCCTTCCTTTGCAGGATGTAAAGACAGAATTTGCTTCCACGGTCACTAGATATTACCAGTCACTTGTTAAATTAAAAAATGCCAGAGTATGTATCATGTCCTCCCTGTACATTTCACCTCCATTCCCATGCTTGACCCTCCACAGTAGTGGAAATGATACAATTACATACACAGGTGGGTCTGATTCTGACAGTTAACTGTAGTCTCCACCAGATTTGTTTTGATAGGCTACCTCCCAGCTGTAGCACTGCTGTGATTCTGTTCTGTGACCATTTATTTTCCTGAGGAGAAGAATCTGGGGGTGTTGGTTGAAGAGAAGCTCAACATGAGCAAGCAATGCATTCTTGCAGCCCAGAAAGCCAATCATATCTTGGCCTGCAGCACGGCCAGCAGAGCAAAGGAGGTGATTCTTCCACTCTGCTCTGTTCTCATGAGACCCCACCTGGAGTCCTGTGTTCAGCTCTGGGGCCCCCAGCACAAGAAGGACATGGACCTATTAGAGTGAACCCAGAGGAGGGCTGCAAAAATGATCTAGGGCCAGGAGCACCTCTCCTATGAAAACAAGCTGAGGGAGTTGGGGTTGTTCAGCCTGGAGAAGTTAAGGCTCTGGGGAGATCTCTTTGCAGCCTTCCAGTACCTAAAGGGGGCCAAAAAGAAAGCGGGGAGAGTCTTTCTACAAGGGCATGTAGTGATAGGACAAGAAATAATGTTTTTAAACTAAAGAAGGGTAGATTTGGATTAGATGTTAGGCAGAAATGCTTTACTCAGACAGAGGGCGGTGAAGCCCTGGCACAGGCTACCCAGAGAAGCTGTGGATGCCCCAACCCTGGAGGTGCTCAAGGCCAGGCTGGATGGGGCTTTGGGCAACTGGTCTGGTGCAGGGTGTCCTTGCCCATGGCAGGGGCTTGGAACTGGGTGGTCTTTAAGGTTTCTTCCAACCCAAACCATTCAATGATTCTATAAAACCAAGCCCACTACTAACACTACATAGAAGAAAATATTCAGAGGCAGGTATAGAGATTTGATGGATCTTCAGTTAACCTAGGAGGTTTTTGGGGTGCAATCCTGGAAGACCTATGTTTTCATGTATTGTTTCTGTCATTATCTGAAGATGCAGTGTCATAACTTAGATATTGGCTGACTAACTGCTACTAAATTCATTTTATAATAAACAAAGGAAAGAAAGGAAAGGAAAGAAAGATTTGCAACACTTTCCTTAGATGGATAACAGAGCTCAATCCACTCTATTTTTCTTATTTTTATATGCTATTATGTACCAATACACCTTGTTTTAGTTCTTTTTGGTGTTACAGGGCAGTAAAAACCTTCCTCGTCATGCTTTCCCATCCAAGTTATATTATGGGTAAAAATATATATTGTTAATGTTACGAATTAGTTAATGTTACAGAGCTTACTGGAGTCTGGATTATCTCTGTCTCATTACACGTGCCATGGTGGCCATCCGTCTCCAAGACCTAGGCAATGCAAAACAGTTAAGATAGCACATGGGATTCCTGTGAAATAGCAGGTAACAAAGGGATGACCTTTCTCCTGAGCCAGCAGAAGCTGCTTCTGTGCTATTCCTTGAGGGCCGGGACACAAGAATATTTTTTTTCTGAAACTCTAACTCTGTCAGTGCTTACTCCACCTGATGAATGTCTGTTTCTTTCAGTCTTTTTTGGTCTTTTTTTATTATTTTTTTTTTTTTCTTTGATTTGCATAAAGCATTAGGCAGATATTGTACAAGGTTAGGAAATTCCTTTTTCTTTTAACATTGTAATCACAATTACTAATTTTGTAAACATCACTTAGAACATTCTTCTCAAAAGAAGACAAGATTAGTGAGAACAGTTTTAACAACTTTGAGAGAGATCTTATACCAACAAGGACTGTAATACCTGTAGTAGCATACTTTTCCCATTTAGAACAAAACTGAGAATGAAGATAGAAGCTGTGCACAAACAAGGAGAGCATTGTAACTTTGGAGTCCACCAGAAGCAGTGCTTCTAGCATCAGAAATTGCAACCTGCTGCTTTATCCATAAATATTTTATGAAATATAATCTACACATTTCTCTTAAAAATATTGCATAGGCTTTTTTTTACAAAACAAACGATCCATGACATTTCAGTGTTAAAACACAGATCATTTTTGCTTAAAGCTTTGCGACAAAGAAAGATCCTTGAAGCAGCTAAATAAAGTAGCCACCCCATTTTGTCTAATGCATGGATATTGTGACTCAGATATGCTGGCAACAGCTACCTCCAGAAGGCTGAGTCAATTTATAGCTTCATAAAGAACAACTTATAATGACCAGTGCTTATATGCTGTTTCTGATATTTTATTGATCAGTGTAGGTGTCCGAATGGTGATTTCCTGCTGCCAGCTCCACTGAGTAATAGCTTGTAAGTGCTTTAAATATTAAATATAGCTGGAAGATTTGTTTTCCACAAGCAAGGGGAATCCCATTGTTCAAGCCCTTGCAGGGTTATTGTATTATGAATAATTGAAAAAACTGAATTGAAAGGTTAAGGCTCCAAGCAACTCTCCCACAGCTCTGAGAACAGCTGGCTAAAAACGAATGGAAAATCACCCAAAGTTTGGCTGTTTCTTTCATTAGCTTTTAAAAATTGGTATTATTCTCATAAGCAAATTATAGTTTGCAATAATCAAATCATGAAAACTGATCTGGAGACATTCCACATACTGATGTCATCAAGATTTCCAATAGTCTGTTTAATTTTCTTGGCAGAAATCCTAGGAACAGAAATCATTCTGATCGTAAAGGGCAGGAGCATAGGTGCTGGGAGATTAGAGAAACAAGGTTTTCTAAGGACAAAAAAAGCACCTCAGACCTCAGCTCAGAGGTCTCAGAGTCTCAGCTCTTCTAACTGGATTAGAAATAAAGATTTCCAAATATTTCCTGATTAACTTGTGGCTGTTGGCTACAAGGTAAGCTATGTTTTCCTCAGTCTAGAATACTTGGTGCCTGTGCTCAAAATTGTTGCACCATAAACAAGGATGTGTTTACAGTACCTTTAAAGAAATAGATCCTATGTTTGTCTGAAGATAAGCATGCTTATCTGAAGAAACATATTTTTCATTCATGGAGTTGTCAAACTACTGAAAGAAATATATATGAATGTAAGGTGCCATCTCTTCTGTACCATATGTAAAATGTCTGTAAAACAGACATGACTGGAGGGATGAGCTTGGAGGTAGTATATTTTCCAACACTAAAATGGCAGAAAGTCCTCTGCAAGAGAACAAGAAATTTTAAGATTCAAATCAACACTAAGAAAGCAGACACTTTTGTTTAACTGTCTTTAAGCGATGCAGATGAGACTTAATTTCACTGTGAACAATTTTTATTCATTGAATTTCCTTTCTTCCAGCCAAGTTCTATTACTTACTAGAACAAGAAAACAACATTGGCATATTTTCCATTTCTTGAAAATAGAGTCACATTAAGAATGCATTACAGACTCCTAACATCCATATGCACTCATCTTCTTTAAGGACCAAACAGGCAAGTATTTAAAAATATCTTGTTTATCCTGTTGCTGCTGAATTTTAAGATCTAAACAGTAATGTGTACACCAAACTGATCTGAATTCCAGTCAGAAATTTCTTATGTTGCACCATATCGCCATCATTAAGAAGTTTAGTGCACCGTTAATAGGCTGGAGCTCAACAGCTAAGGAAAGCATCATCCTGGAACAAACCATGAGGTCTCAGTCTGTGTGCCTTTGTTTTTTTTTCATATGAAGTTGTTTGCTATTGGCTTTTTATGCACAAATGAAACATTCACATAGATGATCATTGCCACTTTTACCTAATGCAAGATCTTAAACTTTAATCTTGGTTTTACTTATAGGATTTGATAAAGTTCCTCTGAGGAGAGTATTGAGACAAAGTAAAGCTTCATATGTAAAAATTAAATTAAATTAAATTACTCTGGTAATCTACAAAAAAAAGTCTTCACATCTTTTCCACCAACTGACTCACTATTATATCTTTTCTTTAAACATGCAAGGAATGTTTACATGATGTTGTCTATGCTGAAAAAAATCTGGTAGCACTCACAACAGGTTATGAAGATTTCAAGTGCATACAATTCTCGGCAAAATCCAACAAACGACAGAGCAATTAGAAAAGGTTATCACCCATGAGTTAAACTGTAAGGAAAATCAAAACAAGAAAAAAAAAAAGAAAAAAAGAAAAAAATTCCCCTGCCCCCACTTTTTTTCCTAAAAGAATAAAGAATAATGTTTTTGTGCAAGACCTTTCCTGTCCACAATAAGATCAGGAGCAACACTGTGATTGCTGGCCTATTGTTGTCCACTCTCATCTGTTCTGTCTGTTTTTTTTTTTTTTTTTTTTTTTTTTTTTTGTTTTGTTTGTTTTTTCTGTTTGTTTATTTGGTTTTGTTGGTTTTTTTTTTTTTTTTTCAGAATAACATGAAAGGATGAAGGGATACATTAATAGCATATCAGTCAAATTCAGTCATCCACCACTTCTGCTTTTGTGGGCCAGTGCATGCAGTAATTTTTCTTTATAGTCCATGAATATTTTGGAGTAAGATTTGGTGCTTCAGCAGTACAAACTGGCATCCTATAGAACATCCCTGCTTCACAGAGCATTTCCAGAGCTGCTCCTGTGAATTCAATTCTCCCTATGTATCTTGTGATAGAGGAAATTCGATGAGCTACAATACTCATCAACAGAGATCACCTCTGTTTTTCTCTGGATACTTCAGGATACTTCAGAGATTTGACAAAGTTGGTGACATCCACAGAAAAATGACCCCAGGCCATAAGAGCAAATGAGCTTTACTAAATGCGATTCAATTAATTTTAGTTAATATACTGAACTCATGCAAATAATTTGCTGCGACACTGTGAGGGCTAAGGAGTAGCTCAGACAGGGAACAATTCTGTTTGAATAACAACTGTCTTCTTTTCATCTTAATCTCTGAAAATATTGATGAAGTAGACCCTGCAGGCAAACCATGGTTGATAGGGTGCCCATGAGACTGATAGGATGTCATTAAGCTAATCTTTGCATTAATGTTTAAAGAGCCAATGAATCTGTTGTTTTGTTTAGCTCTATGAACTGTTTTTCACATGGCAGCTGTTGGATACTGAGCTTAATTGACAGATTATTATGTGTCCTCACAGCTTCATATATATTAAACTTAAGTAGCCTTTTACAGTTAATCTCAGCTGAAAAGGAATATTTCACTAAAATTTCTGAGAAAATCAATTTTCTCCTCTTTCCCTAGCAGCATTTATCAGAGAGTAAATTAGAAAAGAATGATATTTAAAGGTTATTTTCCTGGAATTACAATTTTTTTTTATTTGTTTTAACTCCACTGACAGGTAAAGCTCACCAAGTTGTGACCAGCTTCATTTTTATCAAGAAGAGATTTATTTTAGAGAATGCAACAACTGTAACAACACAGACCAACTATGCACATATACTGCCTAACTACTGGCTCTGCTGTTAGATCACCGATCACATTCTGAATTTTCTTCCACGTGCTGATCCCCAACAGAACATGAAGGCCCCCCACAGAACAGAAATGCAGCTATTCTTGCTGTGCAGAACACCATGCAGTCACAAATGGCAGAGAAGTAAACCAAGCAATTCCACCATCCATTACGGGAAGAAGAAAGACCAAAAAAATCATTTACCACTCTGTGGGCTTAATGTTTTCCTCTTACCCATTGTTTTTACCCAAATATGTAGTGTGAAGTACTAGCTTGGTGCTTTCTTCTGTCTCGTTTGTTATAGGGACTGAGCTATCATAACATTTCTAATAACCATTTCTGTATGACTTCTGCTAAATGGAGTCTATAAAAATACACTGCTTGCGCATGATGTAGGTCTCAGGTGTTCCTCACCAGGGAGTTCAGAGACTAAGTGCTGCTGAAAGGACAAGTAAACCTCATCAAGTTTCCAAGCACAGTGCTGCAGGGAGCTCCCAGTGTTAAATCCTGCCATCAGGCCGAAGCTTGCTTTCATGACTTATTTCTGTGCCCTGGTCCAGAGTCACCTTCATTTCAGGCACTGAAAATCATTTTTGTCAGATAAAGACATAATTCTTTCTTTTCTGTCTAGCATGATTGTAAGAATACATATTATATGCAAGATGATTTATACCTGAGATTAGAAAAATATGCTTTAAAAAGCTTTTAAAAAATAAATTTAAGTTTGAGTAAAAAAGAGAACAACGTGCTTTGATCATGTTATTTCCACTAGCTCCTTCCAACCCAATCAGAGAGTGGTGAACAAGGTCTGAATATTTTTTTCTATAGAATACATTTCATTGCTTTGCCAATTACGTTGTTCCCTATCATAGCAAGACAGAAATTTTACTTTATATAGGAAAATGATTCTTCAAGAAAGATTTTTTGTCCTTTATATGTTCATTGGAGATATGTATGTGTTTCACCATTAGGCATCCTTTTTTTCTTATGACTGCATTCCCTGTAAGCATAGTCTTTTTCTTCAGTAAAGCATTTCTTCTCTATATCTGATTGCTTCCTCTGAAATCTCTCTTTGTTTGAAGAACGACAAAATTCAGCTACATAGAGAGTCACCTTAGAGCTTATATTATCTTTCTCAAACCAGTGAAGTTAGTCTCTAAAGACATGCCCCAAATATTCTCCTTTTAATGCTGTGTACTGCTAGCGGATATTTTCTAAACATGTGACACAACAAATGTAATGACCTTTTTGTAAAAAATACAGAATTTTCTTGACTTTTAGTACCATAGAAGGACAGAAGACTGCAGGATATAACTATCAAAAGTAAGCTGATAAGGATCTGGATGTGTAGCTTTCTTGTTGTTCATTAAGATTGTAACTGCAGTTCATTCCTTTCTGACAGTTGGTAAAAAAAAAAACAAAAAAAAACAAAAAAAAAAACAAAAAAAAACCATCAAAAACGAATTTGTAGGCAGCTATTCTCAACTGAAAATGCATCCTGAAGAAAAAAAAGTAACAATTTATGCAAGCATTTATATTGTCCAATAACATTCTCTATCATATCTCAGGAACAAAAAGAGAAGCTCCTCATAAAACTTACATGCAAGTTATGTGACAAGCATGGGTGAGAGGACATAAAGAGGTGATTTATCCACAACTTCTTCTTCCTAGGAACTGTAAGCACTTCACAAAGAGAAAAAGTTCTATTTCAGAGCTGAAAGGGAAGAAGAGATGAAGTGTTTGGTCCACAGTCTCATAAGTGGATGATGGAAACATAAATGGACTTTAGGTCTTCTAGGAATGCCTTCCTTGAGAAACAGCCAGAGGACTGAAGGCTGTGGTCTCTAGGTGCTCTCACACAATTGCATCTTTAACCTTTGCTTACACTTCATTAAGCTTTGCTTACACTTCATTGTTTCCTGTAAGTTTATTTTATTTAAAAAATATTTTTGGATTTTCAGAGCTTTATAGATGGGTGCTAGTGATAGTGTCTGCCCTACTGTAACTATAAATTATATTTAAAGTCTTGCAGGCATAGGTGAAAATGCACTTGATGAGGAAATGCTGTCTACGAGGCTGTCCAGAAATTTAATCACATACTACATGCCCATTTTCATCTCCTACCATACCTACCTACAAGCAAGGGACTCCGTGTTTATCTATACATTCATAAGAGTTACCTATCCATTTAAGTGAAAGTAAAGAAAGCAAGGAACAGCAGCTGGAAGCCAACGAGACAAGAAAAAAGCAGAACCACCTGATAGCACCATTCCATGAAAAGAGCACAAAGATGAGGTACAATATTATGAGTGCTAGCCAACATTTAAGAACCAACCAAATAATTTGCAGAATTATTTTTAGCATATCCTTTCATGAGTGTGGGACCTCAGACAGGGTCAAAATATTCCAAAAATGAAAAACAACTGCACAAAAATGCAATAGTGTCATTTTACACCAACAAAGTTTAAAGTTATTTTTGAAAATATGGCTTCCCAAAATGAGTCCAGATTTCATAGGAATAGAACAGTTGAGGAAAATATATTAGTTTTGTCATGTTGGTTTCCTTGTGGAAAGACTAATTTTGTTTAAGATGTGTAACTTGGCCATCAGAGTTGTAAAACCAGCAACTGTAAACCTCTTGCATGCATACCACTGGTCCAGTTCTGAAAAAGTCAGAAATTTTTCCTCTCTTTTTGAAGAGTTACATTTTCTTTGAAATAAAAGGAAAGAGTAAAATGTACCTCTGAACTGAATGCAATACAATCAGAGCCAGCTCCCACACTGAATTCAGACTGGTTTATAACCTCATTTATAAAATGCTATTGACAATTTCACCTGAATGCTCCATGTACCAAACACCTGTCTAGATAATGTAGTGAAGACGTGTACAGTGTCAGCACAAGCTCTTGTAAATCATTAGGAGATTGTCTCTGTGGGATCTGAGAAAGGGCACAGAAATTACTGACCAAGAAATGACATCAGAATACACTTAAAAGAAAACTGAAAAAGATAGATTGGTCTGCCGTCTTTTTTATTATTATTATTATTATTATTTTTAACTGATCCGGGAAAGCCAATAACTGCTATAGTACAGCTAATATAAATGCATTAGAGAAATACTTTAGCAGAACCCAGAAATCATGTCTTACTGTCATTTTTCACAAAGCCAGTTAGAGTTTTTAGTAACTCAAAGTTGCCACCATACTCTTTAAATGCAATTCACTTAAGCTGTGTGAACAGGGTGACACATCAGGATGGAATAACTGTAAGGATGAGGCTAACTAGAGGTAACATCCCTGTGGAAATCACCTGGGCTGTGTGGTTTGTGCCCAGGCAGCTCAGGGATGAGGTAGCTGTTTTTGTGCACATGTGCTTATGTATTTCCATCTGCCACTCTGCATCTCCGGAACAGCTTTGCTTTCATGGCACCATCTGCACAGGGACATTTCTAGGAATTGGTTTGCATTTTGGGACAACTTGGCATCTCTTTGTCTTCCCCAATTAAAATAATAATAATTAAACAAACAAACAACAAAAAAATAAAGTTACTTTAGGAGAAGCAGTTACTGAATGCCTTTCCTTCACAATGTGTGGAAACCTCTCTGTTCATGCTTGTGAGATAAGCTACAAATGAATAAAATTAAATGCTCCTGAGTGCTGGTTAACTATGTGACCTAAGCCTACATGGTTGGCACTTTCAGAGATCTTGACAGCTTTTCCAGGTCTTTCTAAAATTGGAGAGGTTTCTGAATACAGGAGGTAAGAAGGTCAGCTGCAGAAGGTGTCATTCAGTTGTTTTTACAAAAGTATTCTGTTTCTGTTAAACACATTTTGTTTCTGATAAAGAAAATGATTGTTAAAGGACATAGGCATCAATAGTACATCATTACTTCATTTTCTTTGCTGCCACCAAAGCATACATGAAGTGTGTAAGGGAGGCCTGAGAAATACCTTGTGCACCATTGCTGTAGGGTCAGATGCAGCCTGGGGAGCACCTCCTGCACCACACGGATGCCAGCATGTCCACACTGTTCATGAGCTGGGAGCCTGCTGTGTGCAGCCAGGGAGGCAGTGGGCAGCATTTCTCAGCAGATGGAAGTAACACGCTGTTTTCCTAAACTCGGTCTGACAACCTGAAAGTGAACCCATCAGCACAGGCACAGATTCAAGGCAAGCAAGGAGGATAAGGGATACTCATGCTCTGTTGATCCCCAGCTGACCAGAAGGATGTGAAAATTACTTAAATTTGACCAGGTGGTTTGCAGTATCCATCTTTGGGGTATCTGTTTATGTTGCAGGTTTTAAACATAAAATATCCATGTACAAGCTTTTTTTCAAGGCATTTGAGAATTTTTGGTTTATTAACGAGTTAATACTATGTTAAAAAAATCCTTTCCACCTGACTATGGACAGTTATGCCTTGAAATTATCCTTCAAATCAGGAAAACAAATGTTGAAGAAGTCTACCTAACTGCAGGAGAAATCTACTTACCACTACAAACAGACCACATAGCTTGTCTGACAACTGAAAAATTTAGTTTCTAAATGTGCATAAATAAGGCTAATGCTAGAGTGTGCTAGCATGTGATAACATTGGGTATTACACATTCAGAATGAAAACCCTGTTAAAATGAAGTAAAAATCTAAAGACAGTAAAACTTATCGAGAACTAGCAAACATCATTATTTAAAGCACAGTTGCCATCATGATGTAGAAATAGCACATAGGGCTCTTGCACATGACTGAATTCCAACAGGGCTGATGAACATTTAAAATCTACTTTCTATTCCATTAAACCCACTTTATGCCCATGCAATGCCATTATTGTGAATAATGAATAGTAAATAGGCAAATCCATTTGGAAACAACCTATCAATGAAAATGAGTGTAAGTCAAGCTGTTAATATCCTCATTATAAATAAAAGTACTTTGAAGGAAAATCAGTATCTATTAAAGAGATTTTTGTTCACAACGATCTCTATCACAACTGTACCCTGAGATCCCTCCTACATGCTATAAGCATAAAATAACAACCCTCGTCTCAGAAAGTATGCAGTCAAAGATGAAAGAGGAAATGAAGATCCATCAAAGTGAGGTGACTTGAATGAAAATGCCACTTAGGCCACAGAGATAAGCTTGGAAAGACAACAACTCTCTTGACACGGTGCCTGGCTGGGCACCTCTTCATCCCCAGGGCTGGCCACCTCCCAGGTAAATAGATGATGACAGGCACTTCAGGCTAAACCTTCCTGTGCAATAAGAACCTGTTCTCTTCTGCATCTGTAAGCTAGACAGACCACATGACTCCTATTCATCTCTAGCCTAAAGCCCTAAAGCCGAGGTTGCCTAAAATCCTGTAATAGACTCTCACCAGTTTTTGCGGTGTCTAAAGATGCTCTAAGCATCAAAAAGACTTGTACCTGACTTGGATACCAGTGCATCTACCAGGCCAAATCCAGTAAGGTTTTCAGAGCTTCATGAGTACTTTTGCTACGGAAGAGGAGAGGAAGAAAAGGAAGCAAGCATGTACAGCAAGCTTTCAAATGGAGAGATTTTAACTGATGCTCTTCATTTGCAGCCTTTCAGTGTAATAATGCTAAGGAAATTAGCTATTCATTCACAGGATGCCCACAGATGTTAAGTGCTAAATTCACTTAAAAAATTGAGACAATCTAACAGGGTCATAAAGGACACATAATGTGCTTTGTCTTCATCAGCACATCTGGAATTTCCTTGGTAAGTACTACAGTGGTAATGCTGCCATTTGGATTAACATACAAAATAGCTAAATCTACAAAGGAAAATGTGAGATATTCCGACACATAGAAATTAATAAAACTTCTAGATGGGATTATGAAGGCTGTTGAAAAGTCAGCTAATGTATTTGGATTAATTTCAGAGAGATTCATTATCTCTGGGCAGACAACAGTAAACTACATTTAAACTGATTTTTATTTCACAAGCAGTAAAATGTTATGGAAAGATAATAAAATGTGATCGTTTAGACTAATATTTCAGATAAGTCCCACAAAGGCAATGAACATTTGTAAAACATTTTCTTTTGGCAAGATGTTAATTTTAAGTTAAATTAATTCACTTGAAAGCTTGAAAGACAGTTGAGTGGAGTAACCAAGAAGTGATCTAATACATGTAAGTGTCTTGGAGAAGAAGAAGAAGCAGGCTATGGATCACCACTGCTCAGGTGCAGGGTTAGATAAAGTGCAAGAGGGGAGGGTATTCACCACAGAGTGACACC
The DNA here is from genome assembly GCF_047663525.1 of Anas platyrhynchos. Lineage (NCBI taxonomy): Eukaryota > Metazoa > Chordata > Aves > Anseriformes > Anatidae > Anas > Anas platyrhynchos. The sequence goes on from NC_092589.1 coordinate 42,300,720, forward strand.
TATGAGCTGCAAAGTGGTTCATAATCCTCTCAAAGGACAGGAGAACATTATGGCAGTTTTTTCCTGTCTTCTCTTCCAATCTGTTATAATTCCCCCCTGTCACACTTCAGCAATAAAAAAGGTGAAATTCCACTAATTTTTTTTGCACTTCCACCCAGGGTTACAATTTGCATTTTTTGCACTGTTATTTTGTTATTGTTTAAATTCTCCTCTCCCTCCACTGTTTCAAAAATGCAATTTATGTTTGATTTGGTATCTCCGTAATACCACTACGCTTTTTGTCAGCTGACGTCTCTACAAGTCAAAAAGAGAACAACATAAGTCTGAGAGTGAACAAGAATCTGCTGTGTGTTTGAGAGTTCACGCAATTGACCTGAAGTTAAAAGCAATAATATAATTTTTGGGCTTGCATTGCTTCTGACAGAAAAGAAGTAAACCTCCCTGCAAAAGTACAGTGAAATTTCTTCAGGCTTCACAAGCCAGAGACTGAAATATATTCTGAGCAGCACTAGGGGATATTCCTAAACACAGGGTGTGCTTTTGTACATCCCCTTCCACAGAGATGTTACTTTCAAGATTATCAGCTTAGGAACTAAGAAACCTATTTTATCTCTTCTCCACAGCAGTAAAATAAACAAACAAACAAACAAATAAATAAATAATCTTACAAAGCTTTATTATGCTCATATGGCATAAGGCAGTTATTTGCTTTTGCTTTATTAGCCAGAAATCCGGGAATTTGCTTGTATTTCCTTAGCAGGATGTTGGTTTCTGTAATGAGCAAGTCATCAAGGTTTTGTAATATCTTTCTGGAAAATCTATTTTTTGAAGAAAACCTATTTAACACTTTCATTTATCTGTCTCTAGAAGAATACAATATAAGTCTTTTTATTAGCTTTAAGAGAGTCTATTCAAAATGTTTTATCTGAGAAGACATAAATATAATGTTTGTATTTTAGTAATTTTTATGTTGAATGTCACTTTGTCTAAAGATAACAAAAGCTCTCAAGGGCAGGTTCTCTTAATAATGAGAGGCTTGAGCTAATCTGAGAGCTGCAGGAAAGGTAGTACAGCAAGACGCCGATAATTTGACTGTGTGTTTATTTATGTATTTAAGTTAGAAGAAATGACTGCATGGGCAGCTATTTTGTATTCAAGCCCGACAAATAAGGCTGAAACACCCAAGATCCTAAAGGTAGAAGACTCTTTGGATACAGTATTATGGTGAGCAACAGCACTCAGTGCCATGGATGAAAAGAAAAGCAGGTAAGGTAAGGTGGTGATATTCCCGGAGAAGGGACAGGGGGGAGGACAGGAGATGCTGTGGGCTGCTGTGGAGGGAACAAGACCACTTGCACATAACAGGTGGATGACACAGAGAAGACCAAGCTGCCTTTTTGTATTAGTGTTCACAAAATTTGTGGCATGCGAAACACAGCATAATATTAGCAGGTAGGTAGAAAGTCAGGCCAGAACAGTTAAAGAGCTTGATAAAGAGAGGATAAATTAATTGTAGTCAAGTCAGCAGGGCATACTCAGATATACCTTAAAGCCAAAAGAATCTCTTGTGAATCATTATCCTCAAGATGTCATGGAAAGCTGATGAAAGGCAAGCACTATGCTTCTTTTAACATGGAAAGGATCCAGAGAATTAATATATCAGCTTGTTTCATACCCTGAAAGGGGCAAGAGCAAATGTTAAATGAACAATTTGTAAGTATGAAGAGGACAGTAAATTGATCCAGTGGTTGTAGCCGTTTCCATGTAGACTGTAAATAGTTAAAAAGAACATAGGAGTTAATTATCCTCAAAGGTTATTGTGGATGAAATGAAGAATAATTAGGTTGTTTCATGGCAGGGAAATGTTGGAGGTTATACCAACTTTCTACTTAAGAACGGCAAAGTGCCACAAGTACCTGAAAAGGTTATGAAAACTAATCTGAAGACTTCCAGAAGCATGTTGGGTAAATACCTGTTAAAGAGCATTTAAAAGAGAATTCCCCTACTTCAAAGCAAGAAGATGAAATAGAAGACTATGATATATCTTCAAGCTCTTTATCCCTCAGATTCTGTGTTTCATATGTAGTAGGTGTGTATTTTCCTTACAGGTTCCAATACATCTGTATTTTTCTTTCAGATTTTCATATATTGATTTCAAAGGCACTGCCAGATGCCCATCATAAATCTTGCTAACTCAGAGCTTTATGGGGACCTTCAAGGTATTCAGTGACTTTCAGCTCATCATGTCATAAGATTTTATAAGAACACTATTTCTCTCTCTCTTTCAAAATACAACTCCCCTCAATATTTATAGTCTTTACAGCTATAAAGAAAAACTTGCCAATATGACCACAATGTAGGCTAAGATTGAAATCAAAGAGAATGAGATTCTTGCCTTTTAACATTGATTTTTGGAAGCTTGATGGATTTTGAAACGTTCAGGGTGGGTCATGAAACAAAGCAACAGCTGCTTTCTCCTAGTATCAGAAAGAGTTTCAAGTAAAAAAAAAATAATAATTTAGATTTACTCCTCTTTGCTGGGTTGTAAAGCATCCTATTCTCATATTGCCTTCTTTAATGACTTATCATCATCAAGATATTTCATCATCAAGATAGAAGGAACAATGTAACAAGAATTTATTAAGCATGTAACTCAAGTCTTAGGTTCCTATTGAACTACTTTTGCACTACTGAAAGAATAGAAATAATAATAATAATAAAAAAATAGACCTCCTCTTCCAGGTCATCCTGGATTACCCTTTGTAATTTAGAACACTCTTATATGGGAGCAGGTAGCAAAGCACAAGCCTGTTTCTAACACAATTGCTTTTATTTTTTTTTTTTCTCTCCATTACCTATGTGTAAACCCAGAATAAACTGTATGCTACATAAAACAGCAAGACTGAAAAAAGTGTTATCTGTGATTGTGGTGCTCTTGACATAGTGCTCAGGTAAGTTTTACATGTCACTCCCACCCTGACAGGCACCATTTAATATCTCAGACATGATAGGAGTCTAATGCTGTCACTATACTCTTACCATAGATATGCTACTACGTGCTAGCTACTACTCAACATGCATTTTTTCTTTGCTCTCACTAAATTAATACAAAATACATAAAATCTATGTCAATTTTACCTATTTAGTATTTCTCTTTCACTCTCAATTACTTTTTATATCACAATGATACCTTTTCTTTTCTTGTGTGTAATTTTTTTTTCCATTATCTATTTGCTATTTAAATTTTATTTGGGTTTCAATCTTTCAATACGTAAGCCCAGATTTACAAAATCCTTCCTCTCACTCCACTAACATTGTTTTGCATATACACCTGTGTGAAATTTTATTGGTTTGATTGAAATCAAGATATTTCCTAAACACCATTTGGTTAATCCTTTATGTAGATGTGTATCCTGAACACAAATACAGAAGGTGCAAAATCTGACTACACAGATAATGATTTAACAAAGCATTTGGGTGCATGAACATCTACAGCATAAGAATACCACTGTCTGTTAAATGTCCAGTGTTTTGCAAGACTATGCCCTAATGAGTCATTTAAATGATGAAATATGTCTGCAACTAATTTTTTTTTCTACAAAAGAAAACAAAAACAAACTAACAAACAAAAAAACCACAGACATATTAAACAAGCCCAAAGCAAATCTGTGAGCTGAAGGAAGCTGGGCAGAAATATACTGAAAAAGTGAGGTTCTGTTGTTCATATGTTTATAAAGCACCCGTTGTCAAACCCCACATTGTTTGTCAGGTGTAAAACTGATTCAGTTCTAAACCAAATCTTACCCTGGAGAAACTGAAGAACTGGCACACAGGAACCAATATGGCGTGTATCTAAGACAACCTGTAGCGTCATACAAGAACAGTAATATAATTCCCTAAATATATAAAATCTATAATTTGAGCACTGCATTTTAGGCAGCTTGATTAGCATAGTAGATTAATTGAGAATACTTTATTTTTAAGCATACCAATCCTTCAGAATCAATACCCTTATATTAATTCTGTGCATACAGTTGAACTCTACCATCACCAGTTTATTTTAAACATAACATTTTGCCTTCAGAAAAGGAATGAAGGCAATGTGTCTTGGTTGTTTGTTCTCCATTGAACTTCATCCATGCTCACCACCTCCTGGTTCCCTATTTAAGATAAATTATCTTCATTGATTGAAATGACATAGAAAGAATCTTTGACTTTGGGAAAGGAAGTGATGAAGATAGATGCATTCACCTCTTCACTTTAAAACAAATATTTTCAAGTGTTTTAGAAAAAACAAGACTGCTACAGCAAAATGTAGGTTAGGTACCTGAGAAGTATCATGCAAACAGGAAGATGCTGCATGATGCTGAAATGTAGCTTTTAATTCACCGGCTTTCATAACACTGAAACGATGTTGAAGGACTGCTGAACTAATCAATTACTGTGCGTAACGGTCTCAGAGGAACAGCTGCACAAATAGATTGAACATTACAGAGATCACAGGTGCTGGGATTTTAAGTCAATCATCTGTGCAAGCATAAACATTTAAGTCCAACGTCTCACATAACACCCTCTCAGACAGTGTGGAAACAGGCTTATCACAGTCATTTTAGCCATTTCTTACACCAGCAACCAATACTTTCTAAAAGTCTTATCTGCAGAGCCAGAGTTTAATGCTAACAAATCTCTCTCAAAATCAATTAAGTTAGATCTAATATTGGAAGATTTATTTGTGGAGAAAAGCAACAACTGTAGGAACAGGAAGCATTCTTATTTTTGAACACCTTTTCCTTTCTTTTTTTATTTTTTTAATTTTTTTATTATTATTTTTTTTTTAACCTTGAAAAATAATACTATATAGGTGCTATATTTCTATCACAAAACTGTAAAAAAAGTCAGTTGAATACTCAATGGCAGTATATTTATGGTATGTGCCACAGAAATCATAATGACCCCTTTTACACTTATAATCAGTGAATTTTTCATGTTAATTAATCAAATTAGTAAATATATATATATATATGAAAATATGATTTCTTTTTACACAAAGTGGGAAAGCATAAAAAAAAAATCCAGCTCAGAAAAAGAAAGAGCATTGAAAAGTCATCATAAACCAGAGTACCTTGCTCCTCAAAGTTTGGTTCAGAGGAAAAGGTTATCAAAGTCTGCATCTTGTATGTGACATTCTGCAGAATAATTAGTACCATTTTAAAATTAAAATAAGAATAATGATATGTATAAAATGAGATAGAATAACATTTAGAGCAAGCCAGTATTAATCCTAACAAGACACATCAACACTTTCAGTGCTGCCTGCTGAGATGCCCCATTGCTCTGTTTTCAGGTGTAATGCAAAGGATATGTGAACTGTTGCAAAAAGTAAGACAAGACAAATCCCTGTGTGTTATCTGGGCCTCACTGCAATGTCTGGACAAAGTGAAGGAACACAGAGTGAGGCCCTAAGCAACTCATTCTAAAAACTAGCAGAAATGGGGTAACTTTCTCTGTGGACATAAAAGCAGGCAGTAAAATCTTGAATGCTACTTCTCTTGAACACACTTTTATGTATCTTCTTTGAACTTAAGAAGCAGATTGAGCATTATTTATGATCCAGAATATGAAGAACTCTCCACAAAGGCCAGAATTTCATTTACATGTAGATTAAATTAAACAGGATATATCATATTATTTCACAAGACTGCCAGTGACTGGGACTAATCTGGAGCAATGTTTTGACACCACTGAAATCAAAGACTAAAATCCTATTAATTTCACTGCAGCCATGCTTTTATCCAGCTGCACACAACAGGGATCTGCTGGGGAAGATGCAGCGCATCCCAAGAAGAGGTAACTAAAATGTAATCATTCATAGTTTTGTTTGAAGGCTAGAGGGATGTCCAGATGTAAGGGATATCTATGAACATAGGGGAAAACATGCTGCAAGCCAGTCATCAGGGCTTTCGTAGTTGAATCTGAGTCTCTTATGAAACTGAGCTTAGATTTATGTTTCTTATGACTAATTAGCTGGTAAATACCATAAATAAAGGAAACGGTGCAAAGGTTGTAAAAGGAAAATAAGCTATAAAAATGCTGCAGTATCAGAAAAACACAGAGTTTGAGGAGGAAAGCTGATGTGTTGCCCTCACAATGAGTTTCTTTTGGCTTCAGCTTTTGTAACTTTTCAGCATTGTAATTCTGAATTTAAACTATTATGAATTTAAATTATTAGTAGAAATGAGGTCGATATTTTCAGTGTTTGTACCAGAGGGTTAAATCAGATGATTTTCTCTCTTTAGTCCTGAGGCTGTTCTCAAGTGTTCTGCATCTCATAGAATCATAGAATATCCCGAGTTGCAAGGATCATTGAGTCCAACTCTTGGCACCAAACAGGTCTACCCAAAAATTCAGACGTGACTTAAGTGCACAGTCCAAACACTTCTTAAACTCTGACAGGCTTGGTGCAATGACTACTTCCTGGAGCCTGTTCCAGTGTGCGAGCACCCTCTCAGTGAAGAACCTCTTCCTGATGTCTAGCCTGAACTTCCCCTGCCTCAGCTTGATATCATTCCCATGGGTCCTATCACTGGTGACTACAGAGAATAGATTGGTGCCTGCCTCTTACCTCCTGCTGTCATTCTTTCTCACTCTTTTGTGTTATGCATGGGCAGCTACACTAGGAAACAGAATGGGGCAGATTCGTGTGGAAAAAAAATTATTCTCCAACTGTATTTTTTCATAAATCTCAAGGTAAGATATACAACTGTACTGGAAAACCTAAGTGGAGCCAGGAGTGCATCTGCTTCAATGACACTGCAGTAAAAGTTATTTGTTGTACTCACATGGGTCATTAAAAGAAGATGAGGTAGACATTGTACTAGATTAAGTAAGTGGAATGCAATTATTGATGACAGTTTTACCTGGTCCATCTAATAACATCCAGCTCCACATATAACCTAGAGCAATCTGAGGGCTGCCCTATTTTAATGCTCTCAGATACTTTTTCCAAATAGCCATGATCTGAGAAGGTCTTTTCTTCCTAAGAATTTGTTTGACTGATCAATTTTTAACAGAAACAGAGAAGATGGGGTGCTGGGGTAGTGGTTCTTCCTATCCCATAGAAATCCTCCTTGGGCAAAAGTGTTTCAAGTAGGACAGCAAAACCAGATTTTGCAAGTTTACTGAAGGAAAATACCTGCCAAACCACAGATGAAAATCAGAGCTTGTATGATTTCAGAAACACTGTATGAAGTAAAACCACAGTAAGTGATTCTTGGACACTGAATTGTAGAAAATATTGTCATCTTACCAGATGAGGACTTGTGCTTTCCTTTAGTGCTACTTGAGTTACCAGCCTCACTGGATTGTTGTGGCAGGTCCATTTGCACTGCAAAATGGAAATTCTTCCCATGTCTGCAGGATTAGAAGAAACAAAATAAAAATAAATGTCTGAGATGAATCACTACGTATTTAAAAGCAAAGAATGCTAGAAAATTCAGCTGATGCAGTTTGATTGTGATTTCTCTGTATGACTTGTTTATTTAGTTTACAAAATCCCTCTAAATTTTCTAAGAATATCTGGATTAAGATTTTTCTTACTGATATTCAATAAAATCTTAACTATTTTATTTTTACTATGATCAGTGAAAGATTTTTCCAAACTATCCACTCACTATATGTTCACGTGCAGACTCATGATAAACTAACTCATTAGCTGAGACATGGTACCTCTCCAAAGACAAGATTAATCTCATGACCTTATAACATTATATTTGAGTTAATTAGGCTCCTTTTAGAGTCAGTGGAGTAGGATTCATCTGCTGTTTTAAACAGCTATCCCAAGATGAGACAAAGCTCACCCCAAACACACCTGTTTGTTTCCACTGACTTTAACACGAACTTAGACAACTAGCTCAGATGTAGACATCTCTGATACAGATTTCTAAATTTAGAGCAGTGAACCCTACCCAATGTGCACTCCTAACCCATGGCACACTGGGGGAAATTTGAAGCAATAAAAGAGAGTTAAGTAACATTACTTCACATTTTATGTGTCGACCCCCGACATGAACAATTGCTACTCTTCAGCTGGTACACATTGACAACTTCACTTACTGAGCTGCAATAACTTGCTGTTAATCATGTAATGTATTCCAGCTCCTCAGTTATATGGGAAGACTGGGAGAAACAAAAATTTATATATTTTTTCTTTTTTTTTTTAGCATTCTTATATTATCATGGGCTTGGCAGGATGGATTGTGATACTCTGGCCACAGAATAATCAGGCTTTCATGGAACAATATTACATCGTCTTTCTTTTTTTTATTTTTTATTTTTATTCATTTTTTTTTTCCCAATAGCATCTGAGCCAGCACCAGCTATCCAAACTCTCAGCACTTCTTAATTTTTCTCTCTTGGGTATGCAAAGAGAGAAGATCAGGTAGCTGACTGATGTTGATTATGGCTGAGTAGCCAAAGTTTGGATTCCCAGCCCTGAGCAGGATATCATATGTCCAGTTTGTTTTCATCTCGTAGTGTCTCTGTGGATTTTTTCTTCTGGGATTTTGCAGCTGTCTTATTGTATCAGCTTTTAAAGTATTCTCTACTTCACTTTGCAGTCTTGTACATACTGGCATTCAAACTGAACTTTTTTTCCCCTCAGAAGGCACATCAGTCACAGTGAATACAAAAATATCCACCTATTTTCTCAATACCAATTTGTTCTGTGGCATGAGAAATGTTTCCCAGATAATTGCCTTACCTGGCACTCTAACAACTGGACTTTGTGTTGTCTATGGTTATCTTTCATGACACAGTAGGGAACGTTGAATTTAAAATAAAGATAACATCCAAAAAAAAAAAAAAAAGCATACTCTCCCTGGTCTTACAACCCCTTTTAAAATCTTTTCTTTTTTTTTTTTTCTTATGAATTCTCAGCATTCCTTTCAATTCCTTTCTACTGAATTCATCCAAAACCTTCATAACTGTATAGGTAAGGATACAATACCTTGTAATGTATATAAATACATGAATATTTATATATTTATGTCCTCAAATTCAAGTGTAGAAATGGCCAGTTTGGGTCTAAACACCAGCTGATGTAAATGAATAAGGCCTGTCTTAGCATTTTGTTTAACAACTTTTGCCAGACCAGAACTTCAGATGGCAGAGACTGAAGCAGGATTAGCATAAAATGCTGAAGTTACACTGAGGTCATAGAAGCTATGCCAATTTAAGTCTGAAGGACACACAGAGCTCTTTAGATATACCTGAAGAGTCCTCAAGAGTTCTTCATGCTGAGAGAAGTGGTAATTTACTGGGAATCATAAACACAGCCCAAGTGGGCTTAACTCATTCAAGTTATTCACAGCAAGCCATCTAAACCCTAGAAACAAAGCTGTTTGGAGGAAAACTGGTATGGTGAACAAAGACCTTAATGTAAGCCTGTTTTGTGAGAGTTTGTCTTTTCAGTGTGTTGGGGATAGTCTAGGGCAGGGAGGATGAGGGAAAACAGTTCACATAGCAGCATAAACTCTGCTTAAGTCTCAGATATTAATGTGGATGGAATAATGAGTCAACACACCTCAGCTGTGGCACTCTGCTACACAGCTGTTCCAAAAGCAGGTTTGTGTTCCCCATTGCTGCTATGATGATACCGCAAGCACACCAAGCAGTGATTCAAGGGAGACTGTTGTCCCCTAAGCCCTCTGCCTCCTCTCCTCATGCATCTTCAGTAAATACACCTGAGAAAGAAATGAACTGTGACAGGCATCTTCATAAAAGCCTGATTTAGTGGAAACTTAAATTCAGTTAGCATTGCCACACATAGTAAGGCAAAAATCCCTTTCCCTTTGTTGTAGTCAGCATCTGTTTGAAGAGCTCCAGGGTAAATTTCCCAGAGTGGCCATTAGGCAAAGTGCTCACTTCAAAACATCAGATGGAAAGTTCAGCAACTTTTGTCCAAAACCTGATTCCCTTGAGCATGCCCCACAACTCTTCTGACATGCAAGCAAAATGATTTTGCTCTACCAAATCTCTGTGCATCCTCATCACTTCGTGCACTTGTGCTGTCCTCCCACCACCCCTGCTGGTCTCTCTTGGGGAAAGCTATTTATCAAAGTAAAAGCACAAAAGGGATGTGATAAAGCCAAAATTCCCCAGACTTCTGAAGGTGGTCTTCTGTTACAGGTAATAACAAAAGGAACAAAGGATTATAACTGCCAAACCCTCAATGTCTGCAAAAGAACAAAATTACTCACTTTCCACATAGGTGTCACAAGCTCTATCTTTAGCTGATTCAGGTTGAAGCATAGGAATTTAGGGACTGAAAGCCAAAGAACAGAAGAAAAATAACATTTTGTGATATCAGATACCAACTCAACAAATTTATCTAAATGCACATTTCTGACTTCCTGACTGTGAAGCACAAAAAGGTATTTAATTTAAACTAGATTCAAGAACTCTACAAACTCATCCTTCTCTTGCTGAAACAGCCAGAAATAGATTTTCAAACATCATTTGTCAGAGAAAGAAAGGTGAACAGGACAAGAAACATAACTCTTTTGAAAATACAGCCACTGAATTCCAAATTTTCTGACCTACGCCCAAAACTGTGTATACCACTTTAGCTGAATACGGACAGGTCCAATCCAACAGATAGTTTTATTAAAATATGATTTTTTGAAAATGTTTGTCCTGCTCCTACAGGGCCTTAACAGATACAAGCTTTTTAACCATATAGTCAACTTTCAAGTTCAATTACAATGAAACAATTTCTGTGCTAATGGTACTTCTCCATGAATCTTGGTTAAGGTGTTAATGAGCTACTATCCTGCTAACAGGAACTGCATGCAAATTGTTTTTCATTAAACAATTTTAAAATACCCTTATTTTAAACTTTTCCATAATCAGGCATCTCACATGTTTTGCAGCAGAAGCCAGCTAACTCCTGAATTAGAAGCATTATACTTCAGCTTTCCTGAAGCTGGATTGTTAAATATTTTAGTGTTATACCTGGGTAATGCCAAGTAGAGCTTATGTCAATATCTGAGTAAAAAGCAGAGAAATTAAGACATATTGCCTTTAAATGTGTATAACTTCCTAATAGATTCAGTGCTGGTCCTCATATTTATGATGTTCTCTGTCCACACATGAATAATGTTGTAGTGAATCTTTGGCAGAAATTGCTTGTGTCTCAGTGTTGATGAAGTTACAGCAGAGGGTTGGCAACAAAAAAGTGCATATGAGTGTGATTAAATCATCATCACTGGTGACACTTAGTAGAAAAGGGAAGATCTTTGCAAGTACAGTGGAACCATTTAAATTGAAATATTAGGATACTATATTAAAAATACTAGGTTATTATATTGAATACTTGGTAAATACTCACCGAGAACAAAATATAGCAGCTGATATATATACCATACAACTTCAACAGTTCCCAAGAGACCATCTTGGACAATAAGATTGCTTTCCAGGTTAAAGACCCATTGCTTTCACGTCTGGAGGCAAAGAACAGCGTCTTGGGCTGAGGACCTCACTACTGAGCAGCGCTTCATCTGAGACAAAGATCACCGATCAATGCAATTATATTAAAAATAAACTAAACTAAGTGCTGAGAAACAATGATAAGGAGTGAAATTCTTAGTATGCTGCCTGCAGAAAAGGTAATAGATTAAGCTGCGATAAATAAAGGAATAATAACCATGTCCTTTCACCAGCTAGCAAATGTAGAGCTTTATGACTAAGTGTAAAGATACTTTAAAGAAATGAGCAGATTTAGATGCACCTCACAAAAAGCCTCATTCTGCCCTCTCTTCCTTCGGGAAGAATGGCCTCGCACACCAGGAAATGTTGTCTCTGTTCGTGAGGAGGGCATAGAGGTGTTAGCCTTGGAAGCATTTCACATGGCAATTTTGCTCTTCAATATCAAGGCATCTGGGGAATACCCTGGATATGCACACTGCAAAGTAAGGCAGTGGAAAACGCAATCAATGCAATTGTTTTTGAATTCCAATTCACCTGGCAAATAGCTTTAACTCTACAGAACTGTACTAAAACACCTTGATATTTTCCAACTTTATCCTAAAACAGATTGCCTTTAAAAAACCTCAGTAGTTTCGTTGAGTTTTCAGCTTAGTAAAAGATTACTCTGGATTTTCAAACAGTTTCTATAATTCAGAAAACAGTTCACATAAACCCAGATTATATCCAAATTATACTGCAACCATACAAGAGTAATTCTTTGCACACATTTTCTGTTTGATAGTTGAAGGTTTGGTGATACTTCCTCTAGATAAGCTTCTAAAACTTTGGCGTATGTTTAAAGGAATTTTCCTTGCTTAGTTTTTCATAGCCTTTTTCATAGCCATCATTTCATATTTTAATTTAATTTAATTTTATTTTATTTTATTTTATTTTATTTTATTTTATTTTATTTTATTTTATTTTATTTTATTTTATTTTATTTTATTTTATTTTATTTTATCCAGCATGTTTGCATAAGTTATTCAGTAAAAGAATCAAACACATATTTCTACAACATGAAAGTTTATCATCTATTGACTGACCCCTAGTGGAAAAAAAGTAAAAATTAGAATAAATCTTAATTGGTATTGTATGATATATTATGGAGACTATGGGGCTATGGGGACTATAAATAAATTTAATTTGCATTTTAGAAAAATATAAAACAAATCTGAATGCATGTTATTTTTCTTCTCAAATTATATTCAAGTACGTTATTGAAATGGTAGGCTGAAACCAGACCCTGTAAAACAACAGTTGATTACAATGACTGTTACGCTGGACATTGAGAAATCAGCTCATAAATTTCACTGAACCTAAGTAACTCATTTAAAAATGCTACTGTGTAAAAAATATGACAAAAGCACAGATCCAGTGTAATGATGCTCTGCAACAGGGCACAGACCCTGCTACTTTCTCTCCGTGAGTCAAAATCAGTCATATATAACTATAAATTTTATCTCAAAAGTCATAGAGTCATGGAATCACAGAACATTCTGAGTTGGAAGAGACCTACAAGGATCATGGAGACCATCTCCTGGCTCCACACAGGACCACCCAAAAAGCAGTCTCTGTATCTGAGAGTGTTGTCCAGACACTTCTTGAACTCTGGCAGGCTCGGTGCCATGACCATTTCCCCAGGGAACCTGTTCCAGTTCCTGATTACCCTCCGACCAGGGTCGAGACATCACTGAAAAACATTCTTACTATGTTTTTTTTTTCTTTCTTTTTTTTTTTTTTTTTTTTCCTTTTCTTCACTGTGTTCTGTAAGTGAATCTCTCCTGTAACATTTGCTAGTTGGTACATGAAGGAATAAGGAGTGAATGTATATATGTATGTGAGATATCAATTTCTGTCCCTTTTTTCTAGGACCTGGAAGTAAATGAATACTTGCCCAACAAGCAAGAATGCTGAGAGTATTTCTTCACTACTTATCCATGTTGCCTGTGCCCTCTTGCCTGATTATCAACAAAATTCCACCTCCTCTCCCCTGACTCTGCTGGATTTCAGATACATCTTTGCAATTAAGCCTTTGGTTCTGTAGCATATGGCTGTTGATGGTTTTGAATGAAGAGAACACAGTAGCATCTGGAAAGCTTTGATTAAAAAATAAATTGAATGTAAAATAAGCCAAAACCTTTTCTTGTAAAGATGCCTCTTTCAGTCAAATCTCTCTGTTATTAGAAAAAATATTAATGGGTATTTTTTAAGGTTGCTGTATCTGAAAAAATCGGACTTTCTATCTACTCAGCTCAGCCAGTTTTTTCTTGTTCCATTATTTGCCATCTTTTTGCAGCTTGGAGAAGCAAATTTGCACTGCTGTATGATGGGACTAGAAGAAAGTCAGGGAGTCTGTAACTGGGAATAATACAACAAGACTGTAGTATGTAAATATGTGACTTGAGAGAGCTATTCTGGCTTTACATACGTGCAGTCCTCCAGTATTATTACCCAGCAACCTAGAACACACACTACCATCTAGTTCATCTGTATTTTTTTCTCAGTGCCTACCTTTGTAACTATCACCATGGCCTATACCCCATCCTTGTTTTCTCCACATCCCTTCTGTAACATAACTCACTCCCATGAACTGAATCTGTGCCTCTTCTCTTTGCACCCATTTTTCTTATGAGGGGCACCCTCTTTGATTCCCATTTACCCAGGTCAGCTTCACCATCCTGACATCACTACTGACATCTCCACTTCTTTTCCCTAACTTACTGATTAATACAAAAGACATAACGAAATTATCATGAGAAGGAGCACTGAGAAAAACTATTAACTGATATTGCATTGGGCTTTCCAAGTACACTTGTTTAGGGAATAAAATGAAAATTATAAAATGAAGATGATTCATACTTTGATGTTAGATGAGACACCATACTTTTATAATTAATTTAGTTCACATATTTTTCATCACTGTTTTTGATTACATTTATTTTCTAATAATTTTTTTTTGTAGTTTTTTAAAGGAAACATTTTGTAGATTACAGAAATAGAGAAATTTATAGCTGCTCATTCACTGAGGATCTTGTAATCATACATTGTACTACAGACATTTACAAATATATATATTTATATATACAAGGAGAATAAAGTGTTTTGTTGACCTTAATAGAGAGATTTTATAACTGTACCTGGAATTGCAATCACATTTCTGATGGTTTCTCCACTTTTTTTTTTCTTTTTTTTTTTTTTTTTTTTTAATATTGGACATCCTCCCCATTAGCAATAACATGAAACTGTAAAAACTGGAATGTCCCCATTTTTAGTAAAGATTTTAATGATGCAGTGTGAGGAAGTAAAAGTACAGTTTTAATCATGGTCAGAGAATGGTGTTTTATATGATATTTCATTCCATTCATTGTTCACAGATTACATAACAAAGAGCATGAGAATGAATATTCATTTAAATGTACTGTTCTGTAACTTCTTAGTTCTGATTCAGGCCTTTCCCCAAAATAGACTTGCAACAGGCATTTATCTCCATTCTTTCTGCCTTTGTTGTAATGATTGTTCCACACTCTACCTACTGTACTGATCTCTTAGTGTTTTTTCCATTCTTTATACTGCAAGAGGTCAGATTTCAGACTGTTGAGTACTTTTGACTCCTAAAGACCTAAGTGAATATTAAACATTAACATGTCAGATTAAAAAAAAAAAAAAAAAAAAAAAAAAGGAAACAAACAAACCTCTTTTGAGGTTATTTTATCACCAGAAACAATATCATGTAGGACTATCTTAGGTGTTAATAGTGTAAAAGTGCTGATTATTTCATAAAAAGGCATTATAGACCTTCAGCTGAAATAGGGATGTATCTCATTACCACTTAGGAAAAATGCATCATCTCACAAAATTCCCTCTAATAACAATGTATCATGGGGATAAAAAAAACAAACAAAAACATTGAAGCATTGAACACCAACTGTTTCAAGCTATCACAAGCTATTTCAAAGCTGTCATCTTCATCTGGATTAACTTTTGCCTTATTCATCCAGCAGTGATACCCATGTGTAGTCTGGGAGATGTGCAAAAACCCTTTGAGAATAGAGACGGGATGGTCTCCAGCAACAGAGCAGCAACCTGCACTCCTGCCAAGATCTTATATGTGGACCTGATAATCAGGATGCCTCCTTTAGGCTTGAAATAATCATGACAACAGCAAAACACTACCACAGCACAAGAACAGAACAGTGAGAGTTCATCAAACTTTCAGCTTTAAGAGCAGAACTAGAGTTTGGGCTACGGAGTCACATAGGGATTTTAAGTTTCCAAAAAGCAATAGAAGCCCTGAAAATCTTCCAGGCAAAGTGATTTCTCACAATACTTGTAGAAATTAAATGACAAACGTAGGCAGGAACAATACAAAGAATGGAAAATTTATACGCAGTGATTTATTGTAGCCTTTTTAGAGATGGTTGTTATTTTTCCTACAAGTTTTCTCAGATATCTCACAATGAAATTAAAATGTCTGTAGGGCAATTCTGTCTTCTGATTTGCTCTCAGACAATTCTTCATAGTTTTCTAAAAATACTTTGCAAGAATTTACACAACTCTGATTTCGCTAGTAGAATGTGCATCATATGATCAGACAGACTATGCCAAAATCATAGTCGTTTAACAACTTGGCAGCTAATATTTGTATTTTTTTTCTCTCTTCTTAGACTACCAAAGCCTGGCTGACTTTAGGAAGATCTGACCTCATTAACACTTTGCAACCTCATTTTCACTTTGCTTCTTCTGAAAAATACATATATTTTATAAATCCACAATATGAGCTACCGTTTCATACAAAAATGAACTACTTCAGCCTGTGATTTAATATTGCTGCCAGCTTTGCCTTTCTCAAGTCTTTGCCATGCTTCCCCCTCTAACTTCTCCAGCATACACATAAAATCAATGTTACTCTTGGGAATTTTCTTTTCCTCTTCAACCAAAATATTCTCATAGTTTGCCACTGAGTCATTAGAATCTTAATCTAGGTTTACTTAAGATTTAAAAACTAATTTTTCTTCTTTTGTGACTCACATATAATATTTCTCACATTTACATGGTATTTCTAAAGAGTATACGGATATTTTTATACAGTTTAGCTATTGGGGGTGAACACAAAAATAAGGAGATGCAAGTTAATGCACAAACCAAAAATACGTGTGGATTTACTGGTTTAAGTACAATCTATACATCAGATGCATCAGATTTTCTGTATGAAATCAATTTGCTGTAATTTACATTATGTCCATGGAAATTGCATGCAGTAAAAACAAAACAAAATAAAACAAATTCTTCCACTCTAATGTATAGATTTTAATGAAACAGTAGATTTGTGAATTTGTTTCCCACTAAAATATTTTTTCCTCCTCTTTCTTTTTTTCTTTTTCTTTCCTGTTTTCCCCATGTCTATTTATATATTTATATATTTATATATTATTTATATATTTATATATTTATTATTCCTAATCTGAGCTTTACATAGGCAATTTAATCGTTCTTCATATAAAACCTGGTCTCCAATTCTATTTGGATGAAAACCCAAAAGATTACTAGCTGCAAGATTAGCTCTCTAGAGACCATCCTTTCTTCTACTTATCTATCAGTCTTGTAGACAGTTCAGGAGACTGTGGGCAATTTTAAGCTTGAGATTAGCTACTTAAAAAAAATATAATAATAAAAATGTCTGGCAGTCAGAACCATTTAGAACCTTTAGAACCATTTGGGTTTTCTAATGTGAGCTCTGTTATTTCTTACAGCCAGAAAGCATCATACATTTCTGGAGAGAGAGCTTTTGAGAGAAAACATGTTTTGTTGTTGTTGTTTTGTTTTATTTTGTTCATTTTGTTTGATTGTTTGTTTTTAATTTCAAATACAGTGTGTAAAATGTATCTAAAGCTGATGAAAATGACATGCAAGATGTTTACACCACCCAAACCATGCTTTGAATGTTACTTGTTTTTTTGCACTTCTGTCATCTTTGTCCAGACATGTCACCTCTCAGTCTCTGCTTGGTAGGTTGTACCTTCTTGCCTTTCTCTACTCTCCTCCACAAGTGAATTTGGGAGCTGTCAGTGAAGCTGGATAGCTCTTTTCTGCTAGTCACCATCGGCTGAACCAGATATTATTAAAAGTCCAGTATAACTCTGGATTTACATACGTGTTCATACATTCATAGGCATAAAAACTATATGCTTTTTTCCAACGGCCTCTTGGAGGATTTATGTCCTTTTCTATTATTAAAACAAACAAACACAATACCAAACCCAAAACCCCACAACTTTTGTCTGAAGGTAGTTACATTCTGAAGTTAAATATGGTAGATGTGAACATACATAAACAAAGTTTTTGTTATAGAGTTCATCAGATTTTTACCTTTTAGAGAGAATATTTTTGAAGTTTATGGCCAGACAGAAGAGAATTTTTTGGCACCTGGTTCTTCCCATGTTGCATATGTATGTCTGGAATTGTTTCACTGTACAGTAGGGACTCATTACATTTTAAGGGCTGCAGCTATATACTTGAGTGTGTCATAGGCTGAGCTACCACGGAATCCAGGGGTTTCAGACAGGCTCTTCCTCAAGAAGAATCACACACTCCCTGAGAGTGGAAAAACATTATCATCTGGCTCCAACTTGCTTCGTTCATCCCCGGCACGTGTCCCAGCTGTTGATACAATCACGCATTGTACAATGGTAAGGTCTACAAAAGAAAAGGAAGAATAGAATTGATTTCCTTTCTATTAAAATATAAGCATGAGAAAGTGTGTCAGTCAACTGCTGCATTATCTTAGATCTTGGGAAACACACCTAACAGACAGTAATAAACAAAACAATACGGAGTTAAGGAGCAGCTCAAAACTGATTCATCGGCAGCATGGCTTGAATACCTGCAAATCCATCCCAAATCACTACCAGACTTCTATTTTGTGTGGCAATTAAAATCTGTATTTTAAAAACAAAACAGATTCCCTATTTCTGTTAAAAACAGGTAGTGAAAACATGGACCTGTGTGGTCCTTTTATCCTGAGTTACCCTCTGTCTGCTATATGCCAGCAGTTGTTATTTGTGCACTGTTAATTAACAGAATAACGCTGGGAAAAAATGGACATAGTCCATTTGAAGGACTATTTATATTAGCCTATAACATGAAAGAAAGTTCTTAGATTATTCTATAAACTCCTAGCAATATGCTATTATACTAAGCATGATTAATTCAGTTATCTCTTCTTTATTAGTTTATCCATCTACAGTAATCAACAATTTTAATAGAAAAGGCAACCAGGATTTTATTTATTTATTTTTAATTCAGGAAAAGGTCATCTAGACCAAAAACATAATTGCATTTACAAAGAGTGTCTTTTGTTCAGCTAAATATTTGGCTAGTTTAATCAAAATGCAAATTATATCACAGCTGAGGAAAAAAGAAAGACTACTTAAGAGCGAAATATTACAGGATTGCACAGAACTCTCTGCTAACAATTTATTTTGGAAGATCTCACTCTTAGAGATCAGCCTCATAAATCATGGACTACATTGCTATGCGCTTTTCACAGCAGCATCTCATGTCTGGAAGCAAACCTTTCCAAAGCTTCAGTGCTTGGCATATTGAATGCATGGGCCCCATAATTTTCCTGTACTCCTTGAGCACTGACCAAACAGTAATCTCTCTGAATTTCTCTGTGGTGATGGTCATAGCATAAAAACACAGTAAAAGTGCTTAAATATGAGCAGTCTCCTTACCCAGAAGCTGATGGCTTCCGTCTTGCATTGGAGAGGTTGGCATCTGCTTGCCACAAAACATAGGTCATGATTTTTCACCTGTGCTTTCCTTGGTAGTTCCACCTCATCTTCCCTCTGTTTTTGTTATTCATTGGATGAGGGTTCAGATTTCTGTCCTAGCTGGTGTTTGTTCTGCCCTGTGTAACCAGACTGTGGACTTTTCGGCAGCTGAATTCTGTGTGTCCCATTGCATTTCATCACCTGTCACACAGACTCCCATCAGCACATCAGAGAGGCAGAATCTGATCTTTACTTGGGTTCCTGCAGTTATCTCACAGCTTTTCCTGCAGAAATCAGTTCCACATGAATAGTTTCAACATATTTGTCTTGTTTCTGTATACTTCTTACCAAAGTAAATAAAAGAATGAGGGAGGAAATATATGTTTCCGTGAATGTTAGACGCTCTTCTTCATTTTAACTCCAAGCCCTTCAGGCTCCCAAATGCTTGAGAGGTGAGGTTATGCTTGACAACAGAGCAATGTCTTTTTCTCTTCTGGGTTCTTTCATTTTACAACTGAACTTTGGCATCTCAAAGCAAGATAGAAAAAAAAAATCTTTACAATCTGCATTAATAGTTCAAAAGAGTGGGAACATGAACAGGACTATTTGCCTGCCAAATCTACAATCAGGCTAACTGCCAACGTAGGAATTTAAGGCAGGAATTTGAGCAATTTCATTCCTCAAGACCCATAACTGTTCCCAGAGGTCTGTGGCACTTGGACTGTGATGCCCTGGAAGGAAAGAGGGGGTAGGGTTTGCTTCTGGGGATGTATGGAGTGCCTACAATATGACAAGCCAGAGCTACAAAACTTGTAGCTCCTTAAGCCCTTCTGGGAACTCATTATTGCTCTGGCTCATCTGTGAGGCCTGATCTGATGGACTCAATGTACATCTGCTGGGTTGGACCTTACAAGGAAAATGAACACGGTGTTCTGCTTTTATGAACTGGCTTCCATGCCAACAACTCCTCCACCTCCTCGCACCTCCATTTCTGTCATTCATCCTTGTCATCTCCTTTTTCTCTCTCTTGATTTTGCGCCTCAGATATTAGCTCCATCACGTCTGTGCTGAGCCACACCTGTAAGCTGTTTACTACATTTATTGGTCTCTTTTTTGGAGGTGGTTCAGCTTCACACAGAGTATTTAAGTATGTCTTTGGACAGAGAATGGTCTTGAGCATGGTTAAAAGGTGAGAAAATTTTCCTTTGGTCAGGAACCCATTTCCCTTTTACTGCTCCACTGTCTTTTGTATTTTTACTCCAGTATCATTTAGAAATTTTTTTAAACCTTCACTGGAAAAGGAACTGAAATCCAGCCCTTGCTCTCCACATGCCCTGTAGTTTTCAGTCTGTGTTTACTCCCTCTGAACTATTAGGAAGTCAGTCCACACAAAGGGGAATCACACAAGTGGATTTCAATGAGCATTAGCTCAGAAATACAAACTGCCTAGCAGCTATTTTAGTCTGACAGGAACTGGGGATTTAAACCCACTCAGGCAGAAGTTTAGCTAGGAAGCCACCAGCTACCAGCCTCCACAGCATGCAGCTGGGTAAAGCTTTGTCATGAATTCAGCCTCCACTGAGTTAGAGTGACCATGGAGTTACTAAGCCTGGCCTGAGTTCCGAGGGTAACAAAGACAAAAATGCTTCTTTATACAGAGAATTTTTAGCTCAAGTAAAGACATCAGATGTTGTGGGACTATATTGCCTTTGTTTATATAAATGATGTTTGCTACTGTAGCTCCTACAAATAAAAATATATTTTGTTGTGCTAGGTACTCTAAAACCGCCATAGTCAACATTTTTGGTTCTGGTGGGTGTACTTATATTTCAGTAATGTAATTTTAAAACACCATGAATTTCACCTTTCTTCAGTAAAAAGTCACGTTTTGCTCTTGCAAGATTACTCAGAGCAAAAACTAGATTTTACCCCAAAAAATCGCAACCTGATCACAATGCCTTGTCATATGTTTACTGCAGCATTAAGACAATTGAAACGTGACCACTTCCTCTTATGACAGTGATGCTTTGTGGTGATTTATAATTCATCATCTCTAATGACATGTAAATGTGTCTGTCACACTTTGTGTTCTGCCCCACTGGGACTGTCGGCAGGCAGGGTTTTAAACTGATCACTTGCAAAATATATGAGAAGGTCCAAATTCTGAAACTGTTCAAACTGACTTCAAATAACTGCACCTGAAAGGAATGAAAAGTTTTTTACCTTTGCTGTTTCTAATTCTTCTTTTTCTTCCTACTAAACATTACTTAATTGGACTAAAGGGAGTGAAAAATGATTAATGGACACAGATATCAGGTATTCTTATGCACTTGACACCTGGTCTGCTCAAGAATGAGATCCAATGGATGTTGTATCTGTTCCAAGGGATCCAGTTGAACTCTCCTACTTAACGCCATTTAGCTTTGTCAAATCAAGCAAAAATACAGTTTTATCAACAACAAAGAATCCTTGATCATAGATAGCCAAGGTTCTGAGCTGCTGTGATGATCTCCCACACATGGAGTAACAATATGTCTCATTGTATAATTATAATATTTATAAAATTATTAATTTTGTTCAAGATCTAGGCTAACATTTCCCATGGTTCTGAGGACAAAGACTTCATGCAAGGACAGCACAAGAGCTACAAACAGAGAAACCACAAGAAGCAGTGTAAGCAAATACCTTCAGTCATCATATGTTTGGGGGGATTATTTTCTCACTGACCCCATACAGAATGTTACCATGATAAGACAAGGTTAACAGCAATATTTACATCCAAAATAGCAGCGTGGAAGATGATTCTATTTGCAAGGAAGAAGAATGAACAAATACCGCCATCAAAAACAATCTCTGGGTGTAAACTCATACACTGGTTTGTAGGAAAGGACATTTGGACTGAATCCAGTGTAGTCTGCAAATATTTGAGCACATCTAGGGAATGAAAATACTATTTAAATATCCATTTAAAACACATTTAATAGACAATTTTGCTGTAGAATAACATTTACTTTGGCAAACTAGCAACATCTTCTTCTTATTATTATTAAGGATGAAGAGAGCTCTTTGCACTCAGTACAGAATGCATTCACCTGACAAACATACCATTTTCTCCTGACTGGCTCCTTTATTGTAGCAAAAGACCCACACCTGTTTTAGCTAATATTTAGAGGGTTGTGAGTGACAGAAATTAGCTTCTTTTATAAATATCCTATTAGTAATAATTCTGGATTTAGTTTTAAGATTTGTTTCTCTGGCATATTTATCTAATTTCAGTTGAAAACAATGGAAATTGAAAATCAGATCCTAAACAGTGAATGACAAAATGGAGTTGTAGGAAGCAGTGACTGCACATGAACCTGGAAGTGACATTGGCATATGAAACACATCTGCCAAGTTTCCTCATTAAAATATTACATTTTAATAAGGATAATTTATGACAAATTTGTCATGTTGCTGAAACTCTCCTTTGCAGCATAAATCCAAGAATGACAATTTAGTCAGATATAGAAATTTTGTAACATATACAATAACATATACAATTCTGGAATCTTTAATATATTCTGAGTTTTTTTCATCCTCAGGCATAGCTTTTGACCATAACTGTTTGTAGGCCCCAGTTCTCCTGAGGTTCAAAATAACAAATAATCATAAAATAATATTCAACCACCTCAAATGTACCAGTCCATCAGGCCTAACACAGTTGTCATCTGGAGATTAAAAGAGAATGATGAGTAGGAAATGCTGTTCTCACTGCAAAACCAAAATCACAAAGCAGTCCTTTGCAGAGATGCCTGAGCTGGCTGAGCTCTCAGGAGATGTTATAGCTGCCAAGGGTTCTGCCTGATCCAAAATGTTAGCTGTGCAGAGAAGGTCAGCAAAAAGGTTGGAGACTGTATGACACATGAGCTGGTTGAACTAACACTGCATTTTGCCACCTAGACAAACATAAGGATTCAAAGAGAAAGGCATCATGGCAAAACAATGGAAACCTTTAAAAAATGCATTAGAATTTCCAGTAAAATGGATTCCTAATTCTTCTCCATTGAAGGAGGACAATAATTGGACAAGCTAACTAAAGAGCTGAGCAAGAATTTTTAAAACAGACCATTTTCTGGTTTTATTTAGAGTCTGATAACAACTGGAGTGCTGTTATACCTCAAAATTATGAACACAAATAAAATTGTTGGCATGAAAAGACCTGTGTCAGTATTTGAAAAATTGTAGGTGATATAAGCAGTCTTTTCTGACTTCAAGTAACAGGAAGGGTATGGCTATTTGTTTTTTTTGTTGGTTTTTTTTTGTTTTGTTTTTGTTTTTAAATCAACACTGTTACAAAAAATGTGCTGTCAGTTATTTCAAGTACTCTATACTCATGGCAGAAACAAATCAGATTATTTGTTGGCAGTAATGTTCATTGAGCTTTATCTCCTTATAATCCAGCTTGCAAATGGCTGTCAACAGCTTTGATTGTGCATATCTGATTGTTTTATGTAGCTTTTGGCAAACCTAATTTAAAACCACAGATTGCTTGTAAGCCCTGTTTTCTTCAGATGTCATTGAGTAACCCAATAACATCTGAAATTAAGTCTTATCTTTTCTTTAATGCTGCCTTCTGGGAACTGACAGAATATTATTGTAAAAAATGGAAAAAAGAAAAAATCTGTAATTTGATTGGCCTTAAAAATGAAGACAGTTATTCTGCAAAGCTGCTACCATCTCTCATAGAAGCTACATCTAGTATCGATGCTTGCTTCTCCTGTGCAGCTCCCTGGTCAAACTACATCACAGAGTCTTGTCTGTCCTGATTAAATAGTGACTTTATTACTTTAAACCTTTAAACCTTTCTAATTTCTGGGAGAAGTAAATGCTTGGGACAGCTGATGCACAGTTTCTCCATCTCAGACTTATTACACCATAAAACCGTTGGGTAACCTCCCTTCAGCATAAGAAAAATTCCTTTACTAACTCAAGCAGGAGGAAAAAAAAATCATAAATCTAAATCATTTGCAGTGCTGCCCTGCCTATGCAATCTGTAGCATCCCAGTCTTCAGAACAAAAACATACCAGGGATCTCCAGGACAGACACAGGAACAAAGCCTGAGCAATAAGAAATTTTGTTTTCATCCCAATTTATCTCAGCAGGCTTTTGGTGACTCAATTTTTTTCTCTAAATTTTACTAAGATTTTTATATTAGCTATATCTGAAGTACATTCTATATTTTTATATTTATTGTGAATTAAGCTGATAAATAGGAATTTAGCTAACAGAAAATAGTCAGCCTGTGTGAGGACACAAGTAGGCACAGTGCAGTTTTAACATAACTGTATTTTTGTAGATTACTATCTATATAGGTCAACTTTTTCAGTTAAACATTTAGAAAGCTGTAGCCTATTGAAAGCAGTTTCTTATTGATAGCCAGTTCTGAATGACAGTTGCTCTCAAGACTTAACAATTTACTTTGCTAGTGCTTTCATACTTTAATTCATTAAATTCAAACTCGGCCCCCAGAACAGAAAATTGAAGTTTTCAAAGAAAACGCTTGAAGAGCCTTAAAATCCAAAGGTATTAAAAATCATGTTCATAAAGCCACTGGCAAGATTGCAACTCTCATTCCCAAATGTTTTCTTTATTCTAGAACTTTTAATTTAGGAAAAGCTCTGATAGTACAAAGTAAAATCTCTCCAGAACAGTTTATACTGTGACTAAATCTATGCAACACTATTTCTGGTGAACACAGAATAAAATACACACCCTTGTTTATTCACTGCTACTTCTTCAAGGTTTACAGGCAAATGAGAACCAGTAATGGGCACAGCCTGTTGTTTTTACCTGCTGGGAGGTTTCATATACAGCCTGAGCAGTGCATGAATGCATTCGTGATGTTTCTGGCTTGCTCCCAGCTCACATCCTCAGGGGGTTCCTGCCTACATTTGTGTTGTGCAGACATATACCTCCACTCTTCCTCCCCGCAGCATATCTGCCACCTGCTCTAATGCACACAAAAAAACAAGCAGTGGCCCACTCTAAGTAAAGTTTATGGCTTGTGTCCTTGACCTTGCTTGCTTTCCTAATAATAACGACAACAATAAATTCATCTTGAACATTCCAGAACTTTCAGTTCAGTTACAAAAGTAATATTCTGTTGTCTTTAAAATTCTCTCTTTATTTTTCCTTCTATTTTAACCAGCCCTGCAGAACTCATCATAAAAAAAAAAAGGCAAGGCACATGGGAAGCAGCTATTCCCTAGATAGACTGGCACCTGGGACTTGTTTAATACATCCAAATTCCCTTTGCATGTGTGTTTACAAACAGAAGGAACCAACTTTTCAGTGAGGACTTTTTCTCTATTGTATTTTAAAGATGAACAAGTTCTTCTAGACACATTTTATAATCTGTATTATTACCCTCAGAAACAATTTGTTAAGAATGATTTCAACTACCTGAATGTATCTCAATATGAAACTCAGCTTTATACTTCAGAGAAAGAAAATAATATAATGTAATATGAACTCTTCTTATAACCCCTCCTATCTTCGCATGGATCCCTAATGTTTTCCTACAGATGCTTCAATATGGTAGTTGTTAGTCCATTCTACCATAAAAACCTTGCCTCCCACCAGGCATTAAGGCTCATTTCCAAGTATCTGGTGCATAATTTTTTCCATGTCTGCTACCACCTCAGAGCTGTCTTTTCCTTAATATGTCCTCTGGAGATGCTGCTCAATGTTCTGAGCTGAACCACAGCTCCTCAGGAGCTGGCATTACCAAATCTGACAAGGTAAAGCTGTGGGAGAGGGAGAAAGGTCTCAGGTGGTGGCAAAGTGCTTCAGCAAACACATTTTGATCCTGATGAAACATGTGATGTTACAGACATGTTACACCTCACAGTCACAGAGCACAAACCACTGAACAGTTTCCTAAAGCAGGTCTGGGGATGAACAACTGTTCCCAAAGTCCTGTGGTGCACGATCAGCATTTCCACACAGATTTTGGCACAGTACATTCATCATAGGGTAGGAACATGTGCAATAAGGTGAACGAGTGCAATAAAGGGTCAAACGCTGTTTACTGTTACACCGACATGATGATTAATACCTGCACTGACCACAGTGGATTCACACTTAATTTACAAATTAAAAAAATAGCTGGAGACATGGCCAGCAGGATTTAATCCTGCTGGAGCATAACAGCTTTGGCAGGTTTGTACTGATGTCAGTAGGAACATGCAGCATTTTGGACCTCACTGTTTTAATAAGAAAAAGTTTGCTTAAAAAAAAAAAAAAAGTGTGTTCATTTACTGACTGTGATATTTTCTTAACCACCCACACAGTGGCTAAAACTATGTATCAGCATTGAGAGGCAGAAAATAACAGAAAATAAACTGCTTTTCTGAAAACCTTGTCTTTTTTTTTTTTTTTTTTCACCCTGTTATAAACATAATCTACAAGAGCTGTTTGTAATCTCAGTCTGTTTTTACATAAACTACTGAAGTTGGGGTTCTTGGATTTTTTGTAATCTCAGTCTGTTTTTACATAAACTACTGAAGTTGGGGTTCTTGGATTTATCTCCTAATTCACACAGCCTCTGAAGTCTCTATGAAACTGTGCTTCTGACCCACCTGATCTCTTTGATCAAGATGAGCTGGGCTCTCAGCCCTACCCAGTCCTCTGGGCTGATTTTGCATATGTCTTTCACCTTCAACCTGGGTTGCAACCACCCGTGGCAGAAAACCTGGACATCAGTGCCTTTGTGTCTCTGTCTTGCAAATTTTTCTTCTGAGAAGTTGTGATGTTTTTGCACTGCTTCTTCCTTGGTCTTTACCTGTTAGATCAAATGCATTCAAGAAAATCTTCCTTTCACTTCCTAAATAACATACAGAGTTCATAAATTTGTTATATCTGACAATCCTTATTGCAGCTTTTACACAGTGGCAACCTTTCTGCCACAGAAAAGACTCAGGAGACTTTTTTTCTACCTCAGAAACCTTCCAGCAAGAGGAGGAATGTACTTAAGTGTGTTTTCTAGAAGTCTCTACTTTGTACAAAGACGAAGCCATACCTCATTCCTCACGTTCCCTTAATTTTACTGTAATTGTGAATAAAGTGGGCTTCAAATATCTTTACAATTGTTTTATATTACTTGGATAGATAATTTTCTGGTTGTGCCAACAAATGCATGCTTAGCCTTCAACCAGGGAAAAAGTAATACACATTTCTAGCCATAATTGTGTGCAGGTGAAAGAACAAGAATAAAATTTTGATAGCCAAACTGAGTTCCCTGGAAAATCGAGACCTTAACTCTTCTCACCCTGAAAAATAAAAAGAGAAGTTTCAGATGTTACTTTCAGGATTAAATAAATATATTTTCATTTTCTGTATGACTCAAGTAATTTTTGTTTGTGACTGAGAACTCCATAGTTAGCAGGGAAGGAAAAACTTCTAGTCCACATTGTTCAGGGCTAGCTTAGCCCTTGAAAACAGTGCATCTTGTCCTTGCCACAGTACAAGGAACATTGCCCTTGTCCTTGTAAATGCCAGCCAAGTTTTCAAGATGTGTACAAAGAAGAAAGCACCCTGGAGTTGCTTATTCTGCCTGAGCACCTTCTGCCACTGATCTTCTGAGGTCTTGCCTGGACTGTCTGCACATAGGATCATTTCTGTCTATCTCACAGTAATTGCTGTGGTATGTTGGAATAAGAACTCATCTTATGGTTAAGTTCAGATGTCCTGGTCTTAGATTTCCATACATTCCAATACTCATGTCTCAGCACTGCAGGGGAGAGAGAAAAAAAGGTCAAAAAATCACAGTCTCTAATGTGCTAAATATCAGCATACAGTTAAAAGTATCTCCCCAGCCACTCATAGTTTGCAAACTTGGAAATGTCCCTTATTGGCACCACAGTGGCAACATTACAGGATAATTCTCAATAATATTCATAATTCCCCCAGTCTATCACTGAATTATATCTCCATATGTATCTCTGTTTTATCTGTGAAAAACAGTAAAACTGTTCATGGGACTTAAGTCCACAGTTCTGACACTTAAAAATACCTAGTACACTACTATCACTATCATTGCAGCAAAATGCACTGTATTTTTAAAAATGAAAATGGATAGACATGTAGATGTTCCTTTTCTGTTGGAATAATCATCATCATATCCAAATGCTCTTTTTAAACATTAATCTTTTTAATCATTAATAAAAGGAATCTATGCAGAGAGCTTCTTATGAAATGTCTTTAGAGTCTTATTTCTAAAGAGAGAGATCATCTTCATCTGCACTATATTGACACATTACACATTCAGGTTCTGGCAAAAAAAAAAAAAAAAAAAAAAAAAAGTACAACAAATGAAAATAGAATTTAGTTTAAAGTATTTCAGTGACCAAATCAAACCTTAGGAGATTAATGCTTCTAGGTAATGATATACGGATATTCCCTCAAGTGGATATGACTTTTGGGTATACTAGATATTCTTTGAATAAAATCAACAACAACAACACCGCATTATATTTAAATCTTATTTCTTGACTGGTTGCCCTCAAGGGGAAAAAATAATTAAAAAAAAAAAGTAGTTTTAAAATTTCTTTATACTCAAAATACAGTTTCCTAGCTAGAGAGAATGAAAAAAAATAAATAAATTCCAGCCCATAGTTTGTTTGTGCCAGTCGAAGAACAGTGCTGGGTAATGACTTATTCTGTGCATATCTACTGATATGCACAGAGAGATGCATATCTACTCTGAGAGAGATGGGGCTCGTTCCAAGGCAGGGCTGCCTAATTTACACCTCTCACCTCTGACAGTCACTGCCTGGGACTTGACATCCCTAAACACTTCTCCCGCGGTCCCTTGTAACAGAAACAGAACATGCCTTTTCCCCACCACCTTGGGTAAAGTACAGATTTTCTGTGTCATTTAGCTATTCCTTCCTTCCCAGAGTCTGTGTTTCAGGTGTCTATAAAACACAAGTTCATGTTGCATACAGTGAGGATTTATGACTAAAATTGGGCTACTTTGCTCCCAGGCATGGAAAAAATACTTTTACCTTTCAACCCCTGGAACTACAGAGCAGCAAAGCCAGGTTCTAGGAAGGAGGCAAGAGATGCAACTGCCTCTTCATGTTTATGGAAATCATAAAGGATCTCTTTCCATCTTTATGTTTAACGTGAAGATTATTTTATGCTTATTGGTTTACCAGTAATCTGAAAACAAACAAACAAAAAAAAAAAAAAATAAGGTAAAAAAATGTTACTTAGGGCATATTTTAAGAATATCTAAATCAAGGTTACCTAATAGTGATGCCTTTTATTCTTCTAAGAAAAAAAAAAAAAAAAAAAAAAAAGGTGTAAAAGTGTGGGGTTTTTGTTGTTGTTGTCCAGTAAAGACAAGAAAGACAGAGAGTAACAAATACATAGACCATAGTTCAATAAAGGCGGAAATCCCATCATTACCTCTCTCTATATATAGCCTGTCGTACAACTGGGAGGGGGATAAGCATTGCCCTTCGACTTCTGTGCTGGATGGTCAGGAAAGTTTAGTTGTGATTACCAGATGTGACATACACAGCATCATCTATGTGGGTGTATATGCAAACATATGTTAGTAGCCATTCCTCTAAAGGTCTTTGAGCTCCTAAAATGTAGGATACTGGTACAAAATATTAATATGCTCCATGCAAAGCAAAAATGCTATAAGTATGTCATTCGGGAGGTTTTTTTAAGCTTTAGTAAAAATTAATATAGCTTAATTAAGCTGTGACTATGAGAGGAAATCATGAACATTCTTGAAATATGGTGTCTTTGCATCAATCCATTAAAGCACACAACCAAGGTAAATTCTGAGTGTTGCAGTGTAGTTAACAAATTGTGGTGTTGCAATGTATGTACAAGCAGGACAATCACACAAATAAATTCATTCCCCATTCCTGTTAGCAGTCAATGTGAAACAGAATGAGATTACATTGGAAAACTGCCAGAGATTGCACAATCTTCTACTTTGTATCACAACATGCTTTGGCTGTGCTGTGGGGTATATAAAATCATAGAATTGTAATTGTTAGAAAGATCATCTGGTCCAACCATTCCCCTACCACCAGTATCACCCACTAAACTGTGTCCCTAGGCATCACATCCAACTCTTCCTTAAACACCCCCAGGGACGGTGACTCTACCACCTCCCTGGGTAACCCGTTCCAATGTCTTAACTAATACGTGTGTCCTTCACATTGCTCCAGTCACACTGGTGAAATTATTACAAGGATGAATTTATACTAATACATCTAATGCAAGAGGAAGTCCAAAGGGATGGAAAAAGTGAACAATGTCCATTATTATGTAAAGTATTGTTTTAGTTATTAAATTATCTCTGTTAAAACAATATCATTGACATAATGAAAAGCTTGAGTTCAGGAGTCTTGCAAGGACTTCTCTTAATCCCTCATCATTGCTCTCAGCAACTGTATGTAATATATCAGTTTTATCCCACATGGGGAATCATTACCCTCTGACTCTGAATTTGCAGAACAGAATTTAAGAGCTGCAGTCTGTTTCCCACATGATAGAAGACTAAATATTTCCATGAGGATTGCCTAGTCCGAGTGATACTTTTTTGTCACTGCATTATAAAACTTTAAAAATATTGGGAACTTTTAATGTTCCACTGTGCTGAAGGCATCCCTTATGGATTTACTGAGGCATCCCAGATCCTTTCATAGTCTTCCAGTCACACAACACAAAATAGTCAGTCTTCCTGTGCACGTCTAAAAATATTATTCACAGCTGTGTTTGGACACACATTTCAGGACTGTTATAACTGAGGCTGAATGTAACTGCTGATGGCTGCGATGTGGGTGGGAGGCTGTGCAGTAACGTGGCAATTTTCATCAGTAGACATAGGCAACGCTTACGAGAGACCCAACCCTGTCTCATCCTGGTACATCTGTGCTCAGCCACAAACACCTTTATCGTAAGGGGAAATTCTCCACTTCTCTTTCTTCTTTATTTATTTATTTTCTTTTCCCTAGGAAAATATGTGTGGGATATAAGAAAGGTGCTCGAGTTAAAACATTTTCAGTCTTCAAAACCCAAGCAATACCAAGTGTGTCCACATCTAACAGCCTCAGAAACATACCCCAGCTCCTGCCCTCAGGGCTCTGTACTGTGCAGCACAATTCAAAACAGCAGTTTCCTCCAGTTCCCAAGATGCTTGGCCAATATTCTCCAGATATCCTCAGAAATATAGATATGGAGGATATTCTCCAGATATCCTCAGAAATACTTGAGAAAAATGAAAATAACTAAACAAAAATGCATAAAGTCTAATGGTAAGCTAATCTACTACTAGATCTCTGTAATCGATAATTTTTGAAGACTGCATGCAATTAACACCAGAAGGTTGGAGGATTTTCCATACACAAGTTGAAAGTCCTATATAGTAGGTCGCATAGCCATTTTGTACCCCTTTTCAAAGCATCTCATAACCTCTACTGGAATCCACCATAACCATCAGGTTCTGAGGCCAGGTAGAGTACCTGAGCATGAGCTTACAGTAGGCTAGAAAATTACGCATTTCACTGCCTCGGGCTATATGTCTTTTTCCCAGGCTTTACTACCAGAAACACTACCAGAAATAAACTGCATAATGAACTAGACCAAGAGGCACATATAGGAACCAAAAGCAGCAGAGGTATAGGACACAACTTACCAAACCAAGAAAAAAATTCTTCAGATTTCAGACAGAGAGCTAAGGACAGGAAAGAATCCCTTAAAGGGTTATATATGCCAAAGCTGCTACATGGTAGTCATCATCCTTTAGAAACCCAGGCCTTCATCAGACTTCCATGGGAGTTTCAAGTCCCTTCTTGGATGTAATTTTCCAACAATCACTAGCTACTTTTGTACAGCAGACAGCTGATCTTTGGTATCAGTAATGCAATGCGCTACCCCAATAATGGGAGTACAAAGGTGTATCAAAGAGCATTTAAAATTTGCTTATGGAAGGCTCAGTTTCCTGAAAGCTGTAACTTGTAACTTTTTTTTTTTTTTTGGTCAAATGGCTCGGGACAACCATTGCAAGCACAAAGGAAACAGATCCCTCTTCCCAACCTCCCTTTTGGGGCATGCTGCAGAAAGATGCTCCCAGCCACAGCGGGGTTTTTCCCTGCATCCTGCTGCTGTTCCCTCTCTCCCATGGAAGGCAGCACCATTTCAGCCTACTTGCTCTTTGATATCCAGTGGCATGCTCGCACATTAGATTGGTAGGCATCCCTTTTCGTAACGAGCAGGTATGAAAAATAAAGTGACCTGGAACTTGTCTGACAAAACCAAATCAATAAATAGTTGTATTTGCACTGGAAAGGAAACAATTAATCTACTCCACCACGTACATTTATCTACAAAGGCAGGTTGTAAAAGCAAATCAAACTTAGGATTTGCTTTCTGATCTTCTGTTGGGCTTTAGACTTACCTGTGTGCATTTCAAAACATTGCCAGCCATGGTAATAAAAACAGCAAGTTAGAGGTAATTGAAAATGGTGTCACAGGAATGTCCTTTAAGAAGGACATAGATGGGTGAAGTTACAGTCCATACATAGCATGTGAGCCTCTCATGCAGAACTTCCTCATCTTCCATCCCTCAGGTTCAGCATTTCCTGAGGAAAAGGACCTGAGATGAAGAAGGGCTTCAGGTTCCTACATGAGAGCCCTGGGGTCCCAGTCCCCACCTGCTTGCCAAGGGCAGGAGTCAGGGAGGGAGGGATCTTGGGGTACTTGAGACAGGCAGCATGAAGGTCTGGAAAGCCCAGGGGAGACATTCTTTTCCACAGCAAGGCATAACTCTGTAGAGGAAGCAACTGTTGGTTTTGCAGAAGTGCAGACTAGTAACAATGCTTAAACCCAGCTTAAGAATTTTGCATCACCTTCAAAAGCAACTTTCATGAACCGTTAGTATCAAGCAAGCCAAAGATACTCAGCATCTCTCCAACTGACATCCAATATCTATGGTGTTGTATATTTGGTTACTTTTATAAATATACTTGTTTCTGCTGGCTTTTGTATTTTGATTACAGATTAAATTATTTCCAGACATTGTCTCATAACCTTAATTGTGTGGTAACAGAACAATTAAGTTTATCTGTGACCCTCTTCCTTCTGACAGAAGCAAACTGTGGAGAGCTCAGGCTTCCCAGAATTCAACCTCAGCACAGAGGTTCTTTGCCAGAACCATGTCTGACATGATGAAAGATGATCTCTTCCAAAGCATCCAGCTCAGACAGTAGAAGAACAGCAAGATACAATAAAATATGAAAGCTTTTTTTTTTTTTCCCTCATTTAGAGGAAAAAATGTAGACATGGCACAATTCTAGTCACTCTTTACATTAATTTTATGCTCTTTTAGCTTGTCTTTCATAGAGCAAATGCCTGTAAAATACAGAGCATATACATGTAAAAGCAATGGTAGTTAAAAGGGTAACATGACATGAGCCTAATCTGTCCTCTTTAATCAGCAGACAGAGCAAATGGAATATAACATGACTGTTTGCATCCTCTGTGGCTTGAGCTCAGAGAGAAAGCTGATACAGAACATTTTGCAGGAAAAAAAAAAAAAAAAAAAAAAAAGGACTTTTTATACACAAAGCATAGTTCTGTTATCAGAATGATTAAAGCCATTTACTGTAAAATAACAGCTTTCCAGATCCTCTCAGCATCCTGAACTCATTCTGCTGTTCTGTGGTAATTAGATGTGTTTCAAATGTTGTAAAATATAAGGCTGTTTATGGAAAGATGTTCTGCTAATCAAGATGTCTCAGAGTATTTGGTACAAGTTTTCACCTCTATTCCTTCTAACATCTGTCATGTAGGGGAGGTAATGGAGCTTTGCAAAAACATAACTAATACTTCTGCAACTGTAATTTGCTATAGCTTAAACCAAAACATTTAACAGAAAATTCCATAAGAAAAAAAGTAAAGATGGTGTGGTTGCCAAGAAAGTGAGAGGTCTGTATAAATTCTGATTGCAGGGACGTGCCTGTGTGTGTTTCTGGGTTCTGGTCCTCTGGGGCATGTTGAGGAATGAGCACAAGTCTCCCACAGCCCAGAGAACAATCCTGACCCACCTCTTGGTATAGACATATATTAAAAAAAAGAGAGAGAGAAAGAGGGAGAGAGAGAGCAGAGCTATCAGAATCAACATTTTGTGATCTCACCCTTCATTTCTGTTGCTTTCCTGGCAAGTCACAGTTTGCAAAGGGAGCTTTCTGGGGACTAAGTGGTCACCTAGTTTTTATTTTAGTTTCTCTGTCAATTTTATTTTTCCAGGGTTTCCTATTTTGTGGGGCATCTAATTCTCGGTGCAAGTGTAGTCATTGGTTATTGCCTACATTTTATTTACTCTGCCATTCATTTCATTGCCCTGATTCTCCCTACTAATGTAATCACAGTTGTTTTTCCGAAATGTGTTAAGGAGACAAGACACCCCCTTCCAAAGCCTCTGCTTCCCAGCCTTTACCAGCTAGCTGTGTTGTCACCTTGGAGCATACAGCATGATGGACCTTTGCTGCAGGGCCATGTCATCGCCCAGGCCGTATTTCAGTCACTTTCTCAAATCATTGAATTCTTTTGAGAAGTTTCCATCTGCAGCTCAGAATTGCAGGTACATCTCCAGCCTCAGAAATACAACTTTTCCTTGAGTTTTGACAATGCTTTTTGATAACTTTAATACTTTTAGACTATTTTTAAACAAATACACATACACCCAATGCTAAAACCCAAAATGATGATTTGGGCATTGATGTCAGAGCACTAAGGGCCCTCACACTCCATGCCCAGCCTCCCCAAGTCCTCCTTCCACCCTGCCCGTGGACCAGGAGCCCTCTTTCGGCTCAGCTCAAGGTTGTAAGTCCCTGCCCTAGTGACAGCACAGCAGTACCAGACCCACCTCTGGCCCTGCCTCTCAGGTGGACCTCAGTCCTATGCTGTGAGTAACCCATCTCCAAGATGAACCCCTTTGACATACCCTATGGTTGTGTTCCCCACTTTGTCGCTTCCTTGTCTCTCCTTTTGCTCCTGGCTGGGCTCCCTGCTCTGGACACCAGAGTGAGTTTATCTCCTCACCATGTCCAGGACAGCTGATAGACTTTTATTACAGCAATACCCTGTTGTGCTTGGATGTGGTGGGACTGCACGCCAGCGGTGATGGCACGGCTGTGCCATGGCAACCCTGAGCTCCTAGCTTCTCATGGTGCCTCAAGCCACAAGCTGCAAGAAAAGGGAATGAAACCTGGAAATGACTTGGCATAAACATATGCATCACAGAAGGAGTTAATCAGTGGAAGAACTAGGGACTGAACTATACCTTTTGAAGAGGCAAGACTTGATTAGCAGGGTTTACAAGCAGAAACTTCTTCAGAAGGATTTTAATATATTTTTAAATATAGATGTACATACATCCATGTACATGTGCATGGTGGTTCTGCCTTCTCTAGAAATGAACAAAGCTATAAGTTTCAAGGAAGTTTAGAGTTCTCTAAACCCAGGTAAGAGATGAATCTTTTCTGTGATAATTCTGTAGAAGTTCCTGCAGCCCAGCAGCACAAAATCAACCTGCAGTCATTGACCTGCTCTGTGGCCAAACCTGAGCCTAGTTGACTGCCAGGCAAGAGAGTTACCTTCACAGCGAGAGCCCAGTGAGATACAAACTGAGTGCCTGCAGCAAACTACACAGTGT
This sequence comes from Anas platyrhynchos, assembly GCF_047663525.1. Classification (NCBI taxonomy): domain Eukaryota; kingdom Metazoa; phylum Chordata; class Aves; order Anseriformes; family Anatidae; genus Anas; species Anas platyrhynchos. The sequence continues at coordinate 42,336,742 of NC_092589.1, forward strand.
AGACAGCTCAAGCAAGATCACCTCATCAAGTCCCCTCTCCTCTTCACATTACCGTTAATCAACCTGGGTAGCATCCCGTCAAAGACAGCTCGAGGAAGCTAGCAGTTGTGTCCAAGCGTTTCTGGAAGCTCTGAGTCCAGTTACATTAGATATTTTATGAGTGAAGAAATCCATGGAATGAGCCTGCCAAAATAAAAATCCACACCACATCCCAGGGCTTAAAAACAGATTTGTTCACAGTGACCATTTCTCTCAAGACTTAATAGAAAATTGCTGCCTTACAGTTCTCACCACATTAATGGCAAAAGGGGACAAATAGATACACAAGCAGGGAGAAAGTAGCTGATTAAAATTTTCAGCACTGTAAATAAGACATGCCTATAGAGGACATGTTGCACTTTGTAAAAGTGGATCACACTTTCAGGTCATCTGATTTACAAAATGCTTGCATCAAGTAGATTAAGTCCATATTAACAATAATCAACACTAAACTTGTAGGGTTGAGGCTACCATTGACAAAAGAATATCCTGTTCACATCTGAACATCAGAGTGCTTTGGAATATGATATATAAATTACTAAATGTTTTCTTTAGGTAATGCTGTAAATGTTGTTTCCCATAATATTTTGAGCTGACTTCTGCAAACTACTAAATTTTGTGCATCTTCTGAGTGGTAACATAAACATGAAGCCTTGGTTTTCTACATTTTTTTTAATTAATTAATTTATTTATTTATTTTTATAAAATTACAATTTTCTACAACTTTCTACAAAGTTACCAGCCAGATTTTCTAGGCTGAAGGCATGGTGGGCGTATTACTCAGTTCCTCCCTTGTTCTTATACCTTTTCTGAAGTATAAGTTACCAGTTACATCAATAATACTGCACTGTATTTGATGGAGCTTGGCCTGATACATCTGTTCTAGTGTTTGAGTAATTTAAGGAAAATGAATTTTTGAAGCAGATTTGTTATTCGGTCAGAAGCAGAGAGTTTTAAACATAATTTCTATTCAAGTGGAAAGCGTACGGGTTTTCTTCTAATTCAAAAGATTACTTACCTTGACAGTTTCACCAGAACAAGTATTTTTAACATGTCAACACGGATTGAGACTATACAGTAATCTTAATAAACAGATATCTGAGAGAGAATGAAATGAGAGCCAGAAAAGGAAGTCACAGAAGTGCATACATGTTCTAAAACAAAAATAAGCGGGGGGGGGGAGGGAAGGTGGGGATGATGGAAATGAGCTACAGGGACCATATTGTGGTTTCAGAAGTACCAATATTGGCAATGTCTTCCTAGTATGTTCCATTTGAGGAGAAAATATCATTGAAATATCTATTTTGGGAATGGTTGCTGTTGTGATTTAGATAGATATACTTTGATAGACTGGTGACAAAAACATTAAAAAAACACACTTGAGTTTGTTCATAATTAGAACTTCAGCTGATACACAGCTTGGACTGGGGTTTCAGCATATATGTGCAGATGGACACTATATTCAGAGGGAGGAAATTCAAGCACAAGAAACTGTAGGAGGGTTAGTGTCATAGTGAGACGGCTTACATCAATGTTTTTTTCCTTTTTGCTGCCAAGGCACGCACACTAATTTTACTGTAGCCCATATGGATAATTTCCTCTTTGAAAACAAAAATTAGTTCAGAGCAAATAACCAAAAATTTCAGGTAGCACACTAGAGTTCTGCACCAAGAGTATCAATGGATCAATACCATTTATCAATGACTACTGGGACATAAATAACGCTGTCACATGGTTACAGAGGAAATCATGATCCCGAGTCTGTGTCAGTGAAACAAAATTCCTTGTACTTAAACTAAATTATTTCTTCCACATCTATGATATTTGCAAGAGATAAACAGTGATCGTATCCCCTTCCATCTATATGGGAGTTGTGAAATTTCTCTACTTCTTAAATGTTCTAGTGATGAAAAAAGGTTGATGAAAAAACACATTAAGTTACTTTGGCAGACTGGTTTGGAACTTTCATAAATCTTTTTATTTGATAAAATGTTACTTTTTTTTTTTTTTACCTGGCATATGTGCAGGAATGAGGGGCCTAACAACCTTCTATTTGTTCCATCACATATATCAGCTCTCTGTTCTTATATGACTTTAATTTACCCATCAGTACAAAATGTTTGATTAAAATAGACATGGGTAGGTGGCACAAATTGCACTTAAAACAGCAATCTAAAATGGGGTTAAGAAAAATGATGTCCTTATGATTAATTGCAGTACTTCTTATTTGATGTGAACTACAAGTTAATGACTGCTTTTAAGATATTTTTATTGCTTCTTCTTTATTTATTTGTCCAAAAAGGCATTTTATTTTTATTTTTTAATCCTATTGAGTAACTGCTGTGAGTGGGACTTTATGTAAACATACTTGACAAAAATAGAAGAATAGGAATTCTACAGGAATGGGTTTCTTGAAGTGACAGATTCTGACAGTGGTAGTCCAGCAAAGCAACCAAATGAGTACCTCAGCCTTTAATTGTTCTGCACTTTCACATAACTGATATTGGCACAAAAGCTCCATTCTGAAGTGAGAGTTTAAATCATGGGATGATAGAGTTCAGTCAGACCTTTACATGAAAATGTACAAGCAAGCTGTTAACTAGATCTTCCAACATCTGTTTCCATCCCATGTCACTTTAAATATTTCTCTCCTCTGAATGATGCATAAATTAAATTAAAAGAGAATTAAAAGAGTGCTTTTTTTTGAGGGGGTGGGGTGGGTGGAGAGGAGTTAGGAGGGGAGTGGGCAGAAATGGGATGATAGTCTGCCCATCAGCATCACACAGTATGGCAAAATTTATCTCACACCTTTTAATGCCAGGGCTGTCTGCAAGCCTGGTACATGCTACCAACAACACCAGGAGTGACTGTTGTTAAATGCAAACAACACTCCATCACTTTCCCAGGCACAAACAAACAAGCCAAATCATAGTAAATTATATCTGTGTTTCACTCTCAATAGTAACAGAAGTAACATGAATAATAGGTAGACAAAACAAGATGACCCAAGTTGTGTTTTTCTCCTGTTGTCCACAGACTGTTGGGAATCTCTGAAGTACTTCTACAGAGGCTACAAATTAACTAAGCATTTTGGACTAGCAAATGGACTAGCAAATTGCTTGTCCATAGCCTTACACCATTTGCATGGAGTCCACACATTTGCTTGAAAACTTTAGGGAAAATATTTGAAGACCACACCACTAAGGCTTTTTCTTTTATGAGAGAGAGAGAGAGATTAGACAAGAAATATATATATAAGGATAAACATAGGGGATTATGATATAGGGAAAAAAATGATTATTGGAATAATAGCATGTTGATCTTTATACAGTTTATCTTATCTTCTTAAGTCTGGGAAACTTAAAGCTGGGAATTTCTAGCCACAAAAATCCAGTCACAGAAGTCATACACACTGGTGTAAAATAGATTACATGTTGAAAAATGGTTTTAGAATCACTCCTTTGTGCAAGAAATATTATTTTCTTCTCTCCTAAATTGATAAAAATACAATTGCATTTCCTTTCTGAGAAGCAGTTTTGACTTCCATGTAACAAAATTTCACAGGCGACCTCCCACGCAAGAAAAAGCACATGCCATGTTGGCCTCAGTGCTGTTCAGCAGCAAAATCGTACCCACAAAATAGGAAAATATTGTGCACATTCCATGCTGGAGCAAAGAGAGGGATCTGCAATGCCCTTCTCAGCTGTCACTCAACCTCAGAGGTGCTTAGATTTAAGCCACACACTGAACTGTCAAAGAGCAGCCAGGACTGCATTTGTGCGATGCTGAAAGTTTGATGCCTACACTCTCACAACAGCCCTGCAGGATTCAGAAGCGTGGAAGCACACTGTTCATACCAGACATCAGTTCTGGCCACTCCTTCTGGAGGTATTATGCTGGGCTTGTGTTTGGCAGGTCCTGTGTTTGCATTGGGAAGCCATAGTAGAACCTGTGCTGGGACCGGGGTATTTTCTACCTCAGAGTCAGTCATGGGAAATAGACCAATCAGTAGGAAATTCAGATTAGCCCTATTAACTCAGAACACATTCAGGCCATCTCTTTTCTGTGCTCTAGCATCTGTAGACATGATAACATTTAACAGTTTCTGGGGGAAAGAATTTGCTCTATTAGGAGCAGCAATGAGAGGTAGGACCTATTCCAAAGAGAAAAGTTGCAACTCCTGGAAGGCAAATAAGTAAACTGAGAAAATACTGGAGAAATCACTTGAGGCTGACTATCAGCTGGTGGATTTTTCTGAATACAAGAGGGGAAACAAGTAGTCTGAAGTGTAGAGGCCATGTGAGACAGAATTGATGTGGCAGGGTTTTAGATAGATAAGCAGAGAAATAAATAATATAGAGAGGGGAAGGAGCAAGGAAAACTGTTGAAGAGACTGCAAATGTCAGCAAGCAGTTGAGTAGGAAAAAGTGACAGAAAACATGACTCCAGATTGTAAAGGAAAGAAAAAGGGCCATAAGATATAGAAGACATGATAAGGGCCACGAAGAGACAGCAGTCTTCTGTCCTCTGCTCAGATATTTGTGTTCTGCATTAGGAGCAGGAGAATGTCATCTCATTCAGCTCTCACCAAAGTCCTGTCTATTTGGCTTACACACACCCCTACCTTCTCTTTCTCTCTCTCATTTCTGTTGAATCACTGATAATGGAAAACCACATCTTGCTCTGGTATGTCCGATAAAACTAAATCAGAAGAGATGCTTTCTTCCTTCTTTTCAGATATTAGTATTCCCTAGTGAATAAGCCTGTATCCTGTTAGTGCTCAGTTCAGTTCAATATCGGATGGCACAGCAGGTTATGTATGCTGTCCTTCAAGTCCTGCCTAAACCTTCTGTCATTATCTGTCCCCTGAGCATCATCACTGCCTTTCAGGGGCCCCTTCATTCCTCACCCACTCCTGGAGAGAAATCACACTTTTAGCAAATCTTATTGCAAACACCATGAAACAGCAGCAAAAGGACTTGCATACACATTTTAAAAATAAATAGAACTGCTTGACCATAATTAAAAATATTGTGGTGTATAGTCGTCCTCTTGTTCACTGAGCTTGCATTTTTTGAGTCGGAAATAAATTCACCACTCTTCAGTTCGCAAGAAAATTGGTGGCAGTTTTCAATACAATGCTCTGCTCTTATGACCTTCATGTCACAGTCATTTGTGAAATTCTTCCCTTTACCAGCATTTTAATCCATAACACTTTATTCATTATTCAATCATCCTAAAAAATATCATCAGCTAAAAATTAAGCTTTGGGAAGCAGAAGAAATGGCTGCAAATCTCCATATGTTATCAGTCTTAATTTTCTTCCCTCCCAGTCTCACAATCCTCCTTCCATTTGTTCCAGTAGTTCACTTATCAGCTCCCTGAGGGGACCACAGGCTAGTCACTTCTTATCTCTTTACCACAAATATGACATTACTTAAAGTATAAGCCTGAACAATGATATCAGTCACTGTTTTCCTCTCCCTTTCTTTGCTAATCCACAGTACTAATTCAGCCTACTCTCTTGCACTTGATATTCGCTGAAATAAACAGTTAACAAATACAAGCTGTTTTCTGTGCTTTTTTAATAGCCAGAGTAAGTATCTCTTGCTAGATCATGATGAATTTCAAACTATTTGACTATGTAAGAGAAGAGAATTAAAATATTTTTTAAATCATGTTTCATGGCAAATGCAGCATTTGACCAGTAAACTTGAGAGCAAAGGCTGACAGCTGGGCTTGTGGCAGAGTAACCTCTTCTCCACTGGGATTACTGGCAGGGCTGCTAAAGAGGCCAAGTTAGAAAACACTCCCACACTGAATATCTGCCCCAGGATGCTAAATCAGAATGCTTACTCCCAAACATAATGCTTTCTGCCAAGATTAGACATATGATTTCAACTTACAGGGTCAGGTTAGTAAGCTATCATCAATAAAGGACTACAACACCCTGACTTCAAGGACCAGATGGCAAAATAGAGAAAAGTTTGGAAGATCATGATTACTCACCACCAAAAATTATGAGGTAAGTATTTACAAAAAGTATAGATTTTGATTAAACTGTTATTCTGCAGCTTGCAAAGAAAAAAAAAAATCTGTCTACTGAGAAATGCTGTCAATGAAGAACATGTTGAAAAAGAGCTGATCAGTACTCAGGTGTTTTATCTTCAGATCCCTAGAAAATTTGTTTTGTCCAATCACTGTACTTTGAGTCATGCACATAGAAGGCAGGTTTAAATAGCTAATCCTTAACAGATTAAATATTTTCTACTGTGACTCACCTGATGTTTGCAGAGGACCTGTAAAAAATAACTATGTTGCTTCAGAGCCCCTGACATTTCACGTGGGAGATAGGTCCTTGATAGGCGCATCCTACCTGGAGCAAAAAACAGAATATATATGGAAATGAAGACCTTTGAAATATGTTCAACACAGTAACAAATTTTACATTGCGTCTTCTGATTCTTAGCTTTCTGGGTAAAGGATAATACCTCTTCTCTGTGGTTGTAGCAGTCAGCACAAGCAACTTATTTGATATCAAAATTGGCTTTGAGAGCTAACACAAGAAAGTATTATTACTGATTAACCTGGAAAAAACAGCTACAAAATAATAAAATTTTGGGTGAGCATAGGAGAAAGTGCCTGCCTACACCCATTTACAGCACACTTCAGCAGTGATCAAATTTTTAATCCATTCCCGAATATCAGTTGGAAACAACAATTGTCAGCTCAGAGGAAGGCTTCAGCTTGCCCTGACAGCCCTCATCCAAGGCTGGAGCTGTGGATGCTGGATGCACCCTGATGCTACCTGACTAGTGCAAGGTATAGGGAAAGACAGCGAGGTTCCTGGGGATGAAAATGAAGGCCAACAGCAAACCTAGGAAGGTATTAACATTTAGAAGAACCACATCAGCTGCCCAGATCAGTCTAAGAACTCTTACAGCTCTGAAGACCTGGATTACCAGATTTCTTGCATACACCTTAGTTTTTGACACCAGATTTCATATCTGAATGTACTTTTCCACATTTCCCTGAAATACATGTTATTTTCAAAAAGTTTAGGACTGGTTTGTGAGTTTATCAAATAATATTTTTAATACCAATAATTGTTAAATGCAATTTCAATATAAAACTTAATTTTAAATGTAAAATAAATATTAATTTCAATATTTGAAAATAACATTTTTGAACTGTAAGAGAGTTCAGAGTGACTCAAATGCTCACAGTTAACAACACAGTATAAACAACCACATAAATACGTATTTTAAAATAGCTTACTGGAATTATATATGACTGGACTAAGCCCTCACTATAATTCTAACTGGATCAATTAAGGCATGTGTGTCACTGCAGTTTAGTGAACTGCTTACAGTGAAACCTGATTGAATTGTAAGTAGATCAGGAAGATAGTCAGCCTGTGACATATTATCCAATGCAACATACGCAAAGGAGGAGAAGAAGCCCTAAGATTTTTATAATTTATCTTGGTCTAGACCAAGTAAAGAATAGGTTCTCAGTAAACAATTTACCGTGTTACTCACTGAAAAAATTCATCTGGATTTCTTATCTGGCAACTTGGACAAAATTACATGCTTATGTTTCTTTGGAATGGTTTAACACTTCTTATCCATGATTATGTAACTGTGCTTTATTTCAAGATAAATTGCAAGAGTGCAGCAAACCCAAGAACCTCAAGAGTTTTGATTTTTAGATCCTGTTTTGCCTAAAGGCACCCTCTGCTCTTAGACTGAATCAGTAGAAGTCTTTAGATCTCAGCTGAAGCCATGACCAATGTAGTACTGTTTGAGGTACAGCCCAGAGGAAGAAAACAAAACAAAACAAACAAACAAACAAACTTTGATTCTCTGAATGGGGTTATGAAATTTGGTCAGTTCAGAGTGATTAGCACCTTTACACAGAGTTAAACATTATTTTGTTGTTCAGTGGAACCCTTTTGTAGAATTAAATGCGAATACAGGTGAATTATAATCAATCTAGTGTACCAGCAGACCCCAAGATTCACTGAAAAGCTCCATGCACTTTGTCCAAAATTGCTGAAATTTTACCAAGTACTACTACCATTTGTAAAATGAAGTTGCTCCTTTGTCATTTTTTCGTTCTTATTGCTCCTCTGTATGTCTGGTGTCTTCTAACCATCTCCTCAGAGCTGAACAGTCCCTTTTTATTTGCACAGGCAACACACAAAGCTGCTTTAGTCAGTGATTTGTAATTTTCCCGTACTGCAAATACCATATATCCAGCTTTTAGTTACTTTAACTCCTACAACTGACATGAATAATACTGAAAAAATACGTTTTAAAAAAAATCATAAATTCATTTAAAAAAATCATAATTCATAAAGGAAAATAGAGGATATGATTAGGGAAAATTCTAGATATTCAACACTTCTTTCAGAAAGTTACATATATCCATAAAATGACAGTAACTGGAGACAATGATATAGATTTTTTTAGTTTCTCTATAATCGTTACAGAAGAGGTGAGCAGTGCCTTAATCAAATTCACAAACATCAACATTTGCTGAAGCTAGAGTTCTGCCTGCAAATGTGTTTTATGCCCAAGAAAAAGGAAGGCTTAAAAGCCAGAGAGTAGGTACATAGCAGATTCCTTCCAGTTCAGCTGGCCTTGCCTAAGACTGCATGAAAAAGACAAGAAAGTGTCACATACACCTGTGTCTTTTTCACAGTTCCTATTCAGAATAAAATGGGATCCATCACACCAATGCTTTGTAATAAGAGACCTCCAATCAATCATCATTATGGTGACAAATGTAAAGCACTATTCACCTGAGCTAAACGTAAATTAGAGACTGCACTATAATAAATCCTGGCTAAAATATTAAACTCAATGAAATTACATTCATTAATTCAAGAAATAAATTATCCCCTGACATGTGAAAAGCTCTATATTGTTATGTGAGAGAAACTGAAGTCTTTGGGGATGGTTAATGGAGAACAATAGAATTTCTTCATGGAAAAAAGCAGGGAAAGTCTGCCAAGTGCAGACATTCTCTTAGGACACACTTGAAAATATGAAAAAATACTTTTATATTCATAATTTGCAGAATGTTTTTAAATAAAAATAGATTTTATTTTGTGAAGTTCTATCTCCTCATAAAGAAGGGAGAGGAGTTGATTGAAAGAGTATGTTGATTCCCAGGGGTATTAATGAGATATTCCCAGTAAAGACTGCAATCCATTGCAAACCATATCTTTATCATGTGTTCCCTTGCACGATATTCTCTCCTTTGAGTCCTCCTGTTTCATGCTAGTTTATGAACTTGCAACCACTCAAGAAATGTCATGCTAGAGATGAAATTAAAAAGGAGGCTCACTTCCCTCCTGTTTACTTACTCTTCAGTTTGTCACCTCAAACCCCAGGACATGTGTCAGTTGGGCCAATCAGCAGTTTATTTCTCTCTCGAGGAAGCAGTAGGCTTTCTGAGGCCAAGTCTCTGCTTGCAGCTTCATTCCAGCTTTTCTGATTTGAGAACATGAACTACTTCGCTGTTACTTATCAGTCATCTTTGGACATATTTTTCCTACTGAACTGACCATCTGAACTGGTCACAAAGACTGTAAAGAATTGTGTGTAAAACACAAGAAAAGGTGAACAATGTGTCCAGCCTATAAAAGGCAAGGCAAAGAGTTCACAACGACAGCCAAAAATGTAGAAGACTTCTACAAAAAGGGATGTGAATTCTCTGTTCTCTGCAACAACAAAAACCTTGCTGGATGAGATAGGTATTAAAAAACAATTCTAAAAATTATGGTGGAGTAACAAATGAGAAGATTACCAAAATGGAATTTAAATTCCTAGTCAGGAGGGATTTTAAGACCAGGGCATAACCCAGGCAAAGAGAGGACAATGCAGCTGTGAGGTAGTTTTCTCCAATCCACCAATATCTGGAAGGAGGAAACCAATCTGCAGGACCAGTTTGTTTCCCCTGCCAGCCCTACCTAATACAGGCTTCGTTAAGTGTAAAGAAACCAAACAAACTGGAAACGCAGATGGTCTCTGAGCACCAGTGGCCTACAAACACCAGAGACTGTCCCTCTTACACACCTCACTTTACTCCTGCGCTGCTCAAGAGCACCATCTCCCAGCTGCCTCACCATGGCCATCTGTCCTGCGCAGCTCATGAAGTGGAAGGTTTACAAGAAATCAAGCACCGTGGGTTCCCATGGACTTTCATTTCCTATTTCATAATACTGCTCATTATCCGCACTGGAATGCGTGATGAATACATCCATACGAGCCTAGTGGAAAAAACATACCGGGCATTATCCACTTTATACTTTTCAAAGGCTCAGAAAGTTGGCCAAATCAAACTCAATTTCCACTGAAACTCTCCAAAGTCCTTCCCAATGAAAGCTATAATCCCTGCCAAATGTCAGTTTTCAAATTTTTGTTGCAGAGCTATTCAAATATTCATTTTTAAATGTTTTCATAAGGGGCAGAAATATTCTTTTTTCTTCTTTTTCTTCTTCCATTTACAAACAGAATACAAGTATCTCATCAAAATTTATTAAACAATGAAAAAAAGCTGTCTTTCCTAAGCAATATTTTGGCTTCAGAAGGGAAAGACTCTGCCTCAATGAAAAGAGGCAACTTCAATGGCTATCTTTGCTACCTACATCATATGATAAGTCTCCATTTTTGTAAGATCTCTGGTCTAAGTTCATAACCAACAACATTAATGCTGTCTGCTTTTCGGAATAGCAACTGTGCCACACTGTTATATCATACCCTGACCAAAGCTTATCTCTTTAGAGGCAGGTAAATTATCACCACTAGCATCCCAAGTGGCTGCCCTGCATCTGCCCTCGCATCTGCTGGGCTCACAAGGTCTCAAAAGTTGAAGCAATGAACTGCCAAATTGCATTAAAAATTCAGCACTTAATCATGCAGGAAAGACAGACAACTAGCAAGAACTTAATGAATCACACATATTTATGTATTTGGTTTTGCAGGTTCCTTAAAGCCTACCAATAGGTTGCTGTGTATAGGAGTATACTAAACTTCACAAAATACGCACAAAGCACAGTGTAATTCATCATTTTCGCTGGTATGCTGACAAAACCTTTATTAAGCCAGCAAAGTAGATCTTTCACAGCTTCATTTCATGAAAAGAAAGCAAGTATTTGTTATATTTACATTGTTGTTTTGTGGCACTGAGGTACAAATTCCAAGTTGTCAGTTTTAAGAGGACCCAGGCTTTACATTAAAAGAAGAAAAAAACAAAAAAAAAAAAAAAAAAAAAACCTTCTGACTCAAGCTTCCTTAATAAATCTTTCTGAATATCCCAGAGTAAATTTTCTTTAGTGTTCTGGTTCAACTCAAGCTTTCACCTGCTGGTTGAAGGTCTTATATCATTAGCCCGTGGGAGGAACAAGATTAACAGCTGATATTCTGGGGGAGGAAAGGGAAAATGATCATGATTCATTTTGTGCCTTTTTTAAAAATGACTTGTTATTAGTTACTATTTTTATGTGCTTCACTGGAGTGTACAACAACAAGGGAACTTCCATCTACTTGTGCTTGATGTTTTGGTGGTTTTATGCACAAAATCAAGGCCAAAAGACAGAGAAAGGTGGGAGAGAACTGTCCTAGAACAGAAGTTGGAGTTCCTCTCTTTCTGGGCGATAAAGTTCCCAACTGACCTACTACGTGGCCACGAGTGGCTGCCTCTCTAGGATGCCAATATCTGCAGGAACCAAAGGCATACCACAAACCTGGCCTCACCAGCCCACAACAAAGTCTGCAATGCTGAAATTTGGAGGGCAGATCTTCAGCTGTAGAAAGCTATTTAGGGAGGGTGAAAACACAATGCAAGAAAGTATAGTTAAATCTAATCCCAAGCCCTTCAGCTTTTCCTTTTATTTTTATTTTTTTATTTTTATTTTTATTTTTATTTTTTCTTTTACCAAGCATTGAGTAGGCAGTATTTTAGTGTTCACACTCCATTACCATCTTGTGACTGAGTTTAAAATCTTGAAAAAAGCCCTCATATCTGTATTTTACTTTGTTTCCACACTGACATGACATTTCCAACTATATCAATCCTAAAAGCCAGAGAAAAATTATGTCCTAGCTCATTTAAAACTGTAGTCAAACTCCAAAACAGCTAGATATTTAAGTATGGGATCTTGGCCAATCCTAAAAATACATTTGTGTAGCCTGGGTTGGAGAATGATTAGAGCTGGCATCAGACTTATTTCATAGGAGATTCTCTCTAAACATGCCACCACATTGTCATCACAGTTATCCCAATGGTCTCTAGGAGAGCTGGCAAATTTGGTATGGAAAAAAATAGTGGTAGCTGTGAAAATCTAGGAGATGTATTTTATTCATTAATTTCATCATTACATGCAGCAAAAGAAAAGCAAAAGCTAGGGAAGACTGGAGATAATGTTGGCAACTAAGCTGCCTATGAGAAAATGCCCCTCAAAGCAAATGCAGGGTTCTCTTCCAATGTCCAAACATCATTCCCTTTCCTTATTCCACTCAGCAATATGCCATCCACAATGTCACAACCTTTGGCCATGGATGAACATTTCTCTCCTTCCCTGATCCTCCAGCACTGTGTAATATAAGTTTATAAGTATATATAATTTCCAGTATTAGAAATACATCTTGTCTAGGAATTTCTATGCTAACTAATGCTTAGTGCAGATTTTTTAAGTAGTCCCTACTGTCAAATATAGTTTATAGCCAGCTGATCTGCATTGTCTTCTTCCAAAACCTCCGTAGATTCAACTGACTGTCACTCTCTCTATTTCAAGTGAGTGCTCTTCTCTACCACATTTCCAGCAGACCAAAATCCAAGGGTTCACTCAGCTCACAGAAATCAGAGGTTGGTTATTGGACTGAATTACCACCTTGTAATAAAGATTCCCATTTTGAAAACATCTCTCTGCTGTTCACTGAGGCATTTGATAAAATTCAGATTATTTTCAGCTACTGCAGAAAATGTCTAAATAAATCTAGAATCAATTTTAATACTAATTTATTTAAATTAATTAGATAGACATGCATATTAATTGTGTTTTCATTTTTCTTTCAGATATTTTTGGTCAATGGTGAAAGCAGAAGGGAAAACATCTGTTCCAGGTGAATGATGTACATAAAAGCCATCAACAGGAGCATTATACAAAAGCTGGCTGAGCCACTAACATTTCTCCACAAGTGGTGTCTAATGCATCTTAATAGCATAAGCCTAGAAACCATAAGAAAGCCTTTGTTTTTGAACAGTTATGCTAATTGAGGTTAAATATACATAATCGGATACAAAAGATAATCTGACAGCAAAGAAAACCAAGTGGATCAAAGATATGAAATTCTAATGAGGCACTTAACAAAATAAATGCCAACTTCCACTTTTAACTCTGTAGTGCACTTGTTTCAGTGTTACTACTCCAGATTTAAAGCAGCATAGCTGAGATCAGAATGTGGTCTGATCTAAGCATTGGTTGAGAATTAAATAGTATTAAATAGCAAAGATTATGCATTTACCCTGACACCTTACTTTTAAAAGTAGTATTAAAACTTTAAGTTTTTCACAGCTTCTAGAATTATTTCAGTCCTCTCAAGAACTGGGTGTAAATTTTGAGAGGATTAAGTACAGACTCAATTAATATTTTCCAGAAGCAGAAAGAGTAAGAGAGTGGTCAAAGGATATAGGTGCATTACTTGAAAAGTGGTTACTTTTGAAAAAATGTGGTAGCTAGTCAGGATGACAAGATATTTAAATTATACTTAAATGACATATTAAATAAAGAGGTTTTGTTTTCTAAACACAAGTTCATTTAACCCACTTACTAGTGATATGTGCTCACCATCATGTTAAAAAAATAATAAAAATAAATTAAGGATGTCCAAGCTTTTTGCTTGCTCTTGCATGTTGCAGGTAGGAGTGATCATTAAGGAGGGTTGCTTTATACTTGCCGCACTTTCCTACAACGGTGATATTGTTAAAAGGAGAGAATGTGCACAGCAAACAAGTAAAGACTTATCAGCAACAAAGCACTTCCATTATACAGGCGCCCTTTTATCCTGATCTAATTATTTCCATAAAGCTTTACTTTTTATTCTGGTTTCCACTGCCGCCATAAGGCCAGATCTTAAGCTGGCACAATAGACAGAGGAATATATGTCGAGTTAATTACAGGCTCTGGAGAGCAGCCAAGAAGATATACTGCTATGAAACATTTACTTACATTCCAGAGGTCATGCAAACAGCATTAATGGGATTCCCAGCTTCAAGACTGTGTGGAAATGAAAAAGGGGAACCTCCCATAGGAATATTGAAATGTAAGCTAAAAATGGAAAGTCAGACAATAGGGAAGGAAGCTTTAAGACTTATTAATGCAAGGAACTAAACTGTAATAAGTGAACACACTTTTTTTTTCTTTTACTTTTTTTTTTTTTTGACTGATATGCAAAAGGTAGATTTTAAGATCTAGCCTGAAAGTCTGCAATGTTAAAATAAAGGAAAAGCATGCTGCCAGCAGGTGAGGCTTCTCTCTCTGGTTTTCTGGCTTTGAGAGAAGTGCTGGGATAGTATATAGGGAATATCAGACAGAGTTGTTCCAGTCTTCCTTTCTGACTCCTTTCACATTCATTTGATACTTTGAAATGTGTAGCCAAGGTCCAAAATATCTCATCTTGGATTCCCTTTAAAGGATTCCCTGCCTCTTAAATCCCCTATTTTTCTACTGTCAAGCTGCAGGAAACAGGGTTGCTTGGCCGTGATTCCCTAGGTCACCAGCAGGACAGACTGACTGATGTACAGACACCAAGAGAGTTAAGATTTCTAGGTACAGTTCTTCCAAAAGGAGGGACAGGATAAACTGTCCCTGCCTCCTGGGGTCAAGAAACCAATCTTGAAGTAAATCTCCCAGCTGATCCCCCTTACACTGCACTGTTCGTGTCACAAGAATATCTCGGACTGCACAAAAGTCCTTTAGCATTAAACTCAACTGGATGATGCACTCCAGGAGTGCACATACTGTGCTAATGGACAGAAAGTCCACAGGATCAGACTGCATTCATTCATAAATAAATTCCCCCAAAATGTACACTGCAGACATCAGAAACCCCAGCAATAATAGTTTTACATTGTAGATTATCTCCTACTATGCAGCAGTTTTTGTTAATGTCGTTAATGTCAACATAACCTGAGATGATTCATTAGTTCATTCAAGTCACCCTAAAAAGAAATCAAGTGGGCCCTTAAAAAGTTTTATTCTGCCTTGTGTTGTATCTTTCTAACTACACTTTTTTTTTTTTTTTTTTTGACTGTTTTTACGCCTGTAACATCTCATCTAGAAATAACTATTTCTTTCATAACCTCTCAATACTTGTCATTGTTTTAGCGAGTCCTGCATCTGCTATGAGAGCGGTTGGGTCTGTCAGCCTCAGACAGTGTACAAACCTGACCTCGGGAAGTACCTTCTGTCCCATGTCCTCACAGAGATGCTGTCAAAGGCACGAGTGTGCTGTGGAATTCACTACTACAGCTTCTAAGAAAGAGATCACCCATCCACAGACTCACTTTTTATACTTGGAAACACTTGCCAACATCTGGTCAACTCATATCTAATTCAACTTACTCAAAGGCTGGTCTGCAGTGAATTGAGAAATTTTATATTAAAAAGAGGAGTCACATCACAGATCAACGTCTGTTTCTATAATTCTGTGTGGAGGAGTTAGAAAAATAAAGTTCAGTACTAGAAAGCATTAAATTGCTGTAAAAGTTACTATTTGAAGAATAAGCTTGGATCTTGAGGTCTCTTCCAACCTAGAAATTCTGTGTGTGAAATTGTGTGTGTGTGTGAAATCATCTGTTTTGAATACCGCGTCACCTAACTCATGCATTTCACTTCTGCAGAATATTATCTGATCCATCAAAGAAAAAGAGTATATCACAAAGCAATGAACCCACTTGTACCCCAGGTAGAATATGCCTTCCTGTGTTCAGCACAATACTAATGAGCAGGATGACAGTTTACACTTTCCCCATTCCAGGTGCTTTTGCCTTATCAGTGTTTTCAAGGAAATCATATTTCATGCTTAGGGAGTAATTAACAGTCTACACACACACACACACAGAAAAAGGAAAACTAAGAAAAAAAAAAAAGTCTACTTCAGCATTGTGTCTTCTTGGGGTCCTACCGCCAGGCTCTGCATATTAGTGTTCTCTTTGTTGGTGTTTTTCCTCGAGCCTCTTCCAGAAATCAGCAACTTTTGGGAAGATTCTTGCTTTCCCCTCGTGGTCTTAATTATTTTATTTTATTATTATTATATTAATTTTTTTTTTTTTTTTTTTTTTTAAGCAAGTGTCTAGTCCTGGTAGCTGTAAAGGAAAGCTTTATAGTGTAATCCAAGAGTATCATTTCAGCTTCTGTACCAGTTAAAAAAAAAAAAAAAAAAAAAAAATCCAAAATCTTAAACAAGAAAATAAATTCTCCTTACTGAAATTTAATTGGGGAAAGAGGGAAAAAAGAGAGAGAAGGGACTAAAGTTTAAGCTGTGAATTCTTGTGGTTGACAACCGTTTCATCCAACCCACACACTGACACAGCCCAGTTACAGTATTTGCAAACACTGTGCAAAGTGAAACCTTCACACTGTACATACAAACCACAGTGCTCTCTCTGCCTGCACCAACCTCAGAAGCTGTTCAGGTGTTTTTTCAACAACACCAAGCACCTGAATGGAGATGTACAGAAACCTTATCCCTCTTCAGATACCACAGCCTGCAAAGCAGCAAAGCATTTCTCATTTTCCCAAACTACTGCATGAGTTCTGAATGAGCTAAATTCTCCAGTGTGAAAACTAACAGCAGCTGGCAAGTGCAGTGGCTTCTTAGGAGGTTTACAGCTCTGGGTACAAAATCTCAAAGTGACATAAAAGCAAGGAATTGCTTTGGTTCAAATAATTAAGCATGCAGAAGCTTTTCACGTGCACTATAACGCACAAACACCGTTGACTTCAACAAAGTTGCTGCTGCGTTAATACATGAAAGATGCCAAACTGGCCTCTAACCTTAAAATGTCTGAATCTTTCTTTTGTCATTCAGGCAGCAGTACTTTAAATCTGTCTTGCTGACGTCCCGTAGCCACAAAGTACATGCATGCTGTATCGTGCTTTCCAATCAGACATACATATGTGGGATGCAACTGTATCCTTTATGCAGGCCTCCAACAGAAATGTACAGACTATTAAAAGCATTTGTTCCAATTTTAAACAGGATTCTGCCAAAATACTTAAGTATAGCCAGTCAGCAGACTGCACAGTGGTTACTGCGATTAAGTGAGACACCAGCCTAAGCTCTGTCTGCACCACAAATTTAACCAAGCTGGTAGATGGTCAGTGGTACAGTCTGTTGATCTGGGCTCATCTCTCAGTATAATACATCCTAAGTCATACTTGCTTCCATCAACAGAGTATCTGAATGCGTCTGTGGCTCTGCGGAAGCATGTGGGTGGGTGTGTGCTATTCACAGATGTGATGCTACAAGACCTTCAGGAATGTGACAGAAGAGCTTGCTGAGGGTTGTTTATCTTCTAATTTAATGCCAGTCTTTTAAAGGTGAAAAAATGAAAGACTGGCTCCCAGCACCGCGTTGCAATTTGAGACAAGACGAGTTTGTCTTCAAACACTTGGATGATTTACTTTCTGAATTATATCCCTGGATACTACCCTCTCCTTTCTCTTGCAACGCTGACGCAAAATCACTAAAACAACACAGGAGCCAAACAGTAATTAAAACTTTCCATCACATTGCACTGACATTATCAAGTCGTGGGTGGATTCACTGACACAGTAGTGGAAGTACGAAATCAACATTGGTTCCATTCTTTAGAGATGCTGTGCTGCTGGCACTCATACAGAAACGCCTACGAGTCTTGTGAGAATAAGATAGTTGACCTAAAATATTTGTATACACTAGGTTATTCAAACAGTTTTAAAGATATTTCTGAGAGAGAGCCTTATTTCAGTTTGATCTCTGGCTCTGTGCTCAAGAAACATCTTGCACTTCACTGAGAATTTGCTGGGAATCTAGATTATATCCCAGTGCTGAATGCTTGGCCAAAGAGATCTAGGGTCTCTGCCAGCAGAAATATACACTGGAAGACAGGCTGCCTCAGTGTATTTTACCAGTACTCCACCACATATTGGACTGATTTGAAACAACCAATTGCAGTTGTACTCTACCACAAAGAACAGTTAAATCGGGCACATTTCACAAAGAACCACCTCAGATGGATTTGAATTTATATGGAAATTTTTGTAATGTAATCTTTGCAGAGAGGGAAGCCATAGCTCATACAAATAATAAAGAAAATAATAACCTTTACACATCAAGCCTTGTACAGATAACCATTTATTCTCATTTATATTTATCTTTCTTTGCAAGCATTCCTCTGGAAAAGAGCACAGAAGTTTTGAGCTTTCTTTCCCTTTAAAAAAATCTACAAAATATGCCTGTCTTTCTGCCATTAAAAAAAAAATAAAAAGACCAACTGAAGACATGCTATGGAATAGAAATTCAAGTTAATTATTTGCACGTATTTGAAGGGAAGAAAATAATAAAGGCAATCCAAAATATCAGAACTGTCTTAAAGTATAAAACAGACCAGGGTAAAAATAAGGAAACACAACAACAGCAATCGTAAATTGAGTATTGAGAAAAAATAACTAAAAAAAATATATGTATAGATAGCCAAGGAAAATGGCACCAGTCACTTGGTAAGAACTGTTCTACAGGGAGCACAAGAAAAGCTTTTTCAGGAGGGAGCCTTCAGTGTTAGGAACAGGACCCAAATGACAAACTTCATAGACCTACGTTAAAATTTCAGCATTCACCAGCAAAACACATATAGACATACCACTACTTCATACAAATCACATTTGTCCCTGAGAGGCACCTGCTGTGGGCCCTTCCTCTCCTCCTTTGGGTGGCTGCCTACCCGGTGTTCACTCCAGCTCACCACCCCTGCTCCAAACAGGAGGTGGAAGCCCTGCGCCTCCTGCAGCCAGGTACCATGTGTATCTGGAGCCCTCCTCTGAAAAGCAGGAAGTTTGGACATGCACTTCCATGTGATAAGAAAGAAACTGAACCCTGGGCCCCCAAGATATCTGGCTGAGATATCTAAAACCTAAACAATTTGGTGTTCATCTCCTCCTCTGCCTGCCCCATTTTCAAGGAAAAAGAGACAAGCTCTGCTCAGCTCTTTTAGAAAAAGCTTTTGGCTGCCTTCCCTCTGCTAGGACACCAATCTCTGGTTCCCAAGGGGATGGATACCCTCCAGCAGCCTCAGACATGCTTTTAAAGCTCTGCTGAACATAAGAAATTTCCCAACGTGCCCCAGCTTAACCTATAACTCTCCATCTTCTTCAATCATCAGCAGAGATGTGTTTGCCCATCTCACGTCCTAACTCATCACATTTTGGTTGCAGCATCTCAGTTCCTAATCTATGTGAATTAAGGGGTGAGTTAGGCTGAAGTAGCTGAGTGTTTGACTGAATCCAGCCTTTGGTGTTCATGGTCACACAGGAAGTCGGTAACATCAGACTTCAACATCAAAGCAGTAATCCCAGGGCTGGGTTTGTGTCCTGAGCAATAGGTCACCCTTCCTCTGTCCAGAAATAACAGTGACGTAAGATCAATATTTGACAGTCATTTTCCAAGTCACATATTTTTCTTAACAGAATTCACAAGCTGAGTTTTTCTAAGACTCTCCATTTCTTCCTGATGAGCTACACACATACAAACTATTCCATCCATGAGTGCTGATACAGGGTAAAGTGCTGATACAGGGTAAAGGTCTTCCAAGGGCAGCTCAGCTGAGAGCTGGGCTGCATTACTTCATAACATACACAGAACTTCTGTTAATGCAAATCAGGGAACCTGATTCAGTCCCTGAAATACTTAGTTAAAGAGGATTTTCACTTGGTCATATTCTAGTAAATTATCTTACTGCTCATATTTAGCCCTATGAGACAGAATGTCAGTGCTCGCTCTCAGGTGTGTGGTGACTGAGCCCCTCCTCTTCCATTTGTCACAACACTGATGTCATTAGAGCTTGAACAGCATTCCCAGGCAACACCTCTTCCTGGAATTAGGGCCAGTCACAGCGCCTAACTCCAAAGTCTCTAGATTACTCTTTATCAGTAGAAATTGATAGAACTGAGTTCCAGAGCTCAAGCCTACAACCATCGCCTGCCTCCACTAATGATTCACACTGCAGACAGCTCCCTGTTGTTAGCCACTACTAGAACTCTGTCCCCCCCCCCCCCCCCCCATAATAGGTTCAACACCCATCCAAGCAATATTTGTCCCAGAAATACACCTCTCTGTTAAGTCTTCACTTGAACCATATGTTCAGTCCATTAAAAAAATAAACAAACAACAACAAAAAGCATGGAGCAAGTCAAAGTTGTTAAAATTATAAATTCCTGTCTCCTATGAACATATAGGGTAGAATGGACACTTTTTTTTCAGTAAGCTTTCCTAAAATTCCCGTCATGTTTTCTATTGTCGTTGCCTTGAATTATTTTAGGTTGTAGCACTTTCCCAAAGGGCAACATATTTACCCACTACTGACTGTACCTCTTTCTCAGCAGTAGGTACAAGAAAAAGTGCTATTGCAGTAAGTACCTGGATCTAATTTCCTTCCTGCTCCCTCATCCAGTGGGCATTAGAGAGGCTCAGGCAGGCTTATGATCTAATTAGATTTCCCCTCTTATCACAACATGTGTGGCTATCCTGGTAGCTTACTGATGAACCCAATCTCTTTTTGTTGTTCCCATTGCTAAAATGTTTACCAAACTTCAAAACTAAGACAAACTAATTTAGATTATAGCAGAGTGCCACCTAGTGCTAAGCAGGTTTGAATTCAAAGGACATGCTCTTATCTGTAACAAATTCCTGATCAAAAATTCATTTATTCAGATATATTAGCAGTATAAACTTACGCTCTCTGAGAGGTTGCATAGGAAGTATGAAAAAATAACAGAGGGAAAGTCTATAAAAGAGCCTGAACTAATTACGTTCTTTGTGAACCTGACAAGACTCTTCCATTACCTATGTTCTGCAGTTCTAGGTGAGTGCATTTAGACTGCCACACCTGCTCTGGACTTTAGCACAGAACATGATGCACGTAAAATGGAAGAAGAAAACACAATTGAATACTTTCAGACTACTCTGGAAATGCTCAAGGACAAAGGAGAAATAAAAGTCATGCTTACTTCAACCTTTGTTTTATATGATATTTTTTTGCCATGAAAAATAAAATCCAAATGTCTTACTGAAGCGATCATGGCACACAGGGCAAGGAACACGTTCTGTATTTTGGATGAAAGGCACCTATTGACCCCAGCATACATTAGCTGAAATTCTTATATGCCCCACAGCTCACTAAAGAGATATGAGGTGAAAACTTTGCTAGTGGGCTCTGCAAATGGCCTTGGACATGAACAGAGACTAGAGACAGAAAAGTTTCCACTCCCTAAATGATTTTACCAATGTTCTAAGGGAGATTTTGGGCTGGCAGAGGGTGGGGACAGGAAGTTGTTCCTTGACAGTGCAAGCAGAGATTAAGAATTTCCTAGTATTAAGCTGGGGAAAGTATTTCACTAAGTAGGATGATGTTCCCATGCTGTAGATGTTCTTCTCTGAGACCAACAAAGGAAAAATTGAGAAGCATTTTTATTTTTTTTTTTTTTAATTTCTTAAACATTCAACACACCCAACAGGTGTTTTGTAAAAAGAAGTTTTCCCAGAAAATGATACCCAGACTCCAGAAACCTCACTCTTGTCTCTTTGTGAGAGATACAAGTGGTTACTAACAACTGGCTCACACAGACTGTCAGGGTGGAGCACAGATATTCGCAGCAAAACACGATCTGAGGTAAAGTCTATTTGCTGCTTGTTGCGGTCTTCTTCCTTGGGTGTGTTTGAGAGAAAGCTGAGATTAATTGCCATTTATTATGAAAAACACGATTTATCTTTAGGCTAGTATTACTGGGCAGAGTGAATCAAGAAATAATTCAATGAATAAGCTGAGTTTCTGATTTGTGTCTCATCCTGTTTAGTGCTTTCAGACTGCAGCAAAGCCACAAAACACCACTTTCATTGTTTGCATTTGGAACCTGTTATTATTTACAAGTACGGACTGAAACATAAAAGTTATAAAATTCTTCCACTTTGGAGGACAACCAACATTTCATAATGGCTTACTAATTTTTTTCCAAATATGTCAATTACTTCCTTGCCATGGGAGAAATTAGCACAATTCATGGGTTGCTTTTTATTTTCTTTTTCGTTAAAAACGGAGTTTGAGATAGATGAAACACAATGGTGCAGCAATTTGAACCCTCTATCTGCTGTGCAGCTACTACACAAGCAAAAATAGTCTGAACTACTTTTCTTGTGTTATGACCACATATCATCAGCTCTGACCCAGAAATCTTATCTTGAAGGCTGAGAGAGGTGCCAATCTGCTGCGACTGTGCCTATTTTAGCCATTGTTACGATGAGGGATGAATTTGGTGGAAGTCCAGCAGCATACTAGCAGGCAGGGTATGGAGATGTCTCTGTAAGCTAGATGCCTTGGGAAGACTTGCACATGACCACCTGTTTGAAGCATCAGCTGGTCCCACCACACACCTTCCCTCTCTGCAAAGCTTAGGATGGGTGGCTCTGGGCAGTATGAACATTGCACACCTGCCCCCAGCTTCATACCATATTCTACTCAAAAGCTACAAGTAAGCGGAAGTGCCCTGATTTTTAAACCTCAATAAAAACTAAAATAATTATCAAGACAAAATTGAGTGTGAACTGTGATGGACAATAAATAAAAACCAAAAATAATATTAACAACAAAAACCAATAATAATAAATAAATAAAAGGATGCACTCCCACTCCTTTGTCAGGACCATCCCAGCTTCCTGCAGATAACTTCTGTCTTTCATTAACCTCAGCACCCAACCATCTTGCCTTCAGCAAGAAATTAAACCGCTACAGTTGGCCCAGCTCTCAGGTCCTGAAAACCTTCTTGCTTGAAGCAAAGAGAAAGGATTAACTCCATCCTGGTTAGTCATTTGCAAAAAGTTTCCTTTGCTCTTACAAAACATGCAGACAGATGCAAGGGGAAGAACTGCTGTCTCTCAAATTTCCCCTTTTACTGAAAGGGTTTCTCTCCCCACATCGAGTTCAACCTACTTCACCCCAAGTACAAGTGGTTTGATGTGCTTTTTCTTCACTTAAGTTCCTGGCCTACAACATGTTGGCTTTTAATGGATTTATTTGTTCATTTTTTTTTGTAAATATATATCATTACCACAACACATATTATTGTATGTACTAAATTCATATTACTAAATACATATTATTAAATACTTATCCTATTCATTTTATAAAATTCTAGCACAGCAGCACACCCCAGTTTTACAGAAGCAAGATTTCCTCATTCCATGCACAGGTAAACCAAAAGAACAGCTTTGGCAACAGCTTCTCCATTGAGCTGGGAGCAGAATTCAGGCTTCTCGAGCCACCACCTGAGGTATCTCCACCCAGCTGCACTTCTTTACACCAATGTTGCTGAGGCACCACCTGCACAAGGTCAGCCACCTATCCAGGACTCGGGTTTGAGAGACAGTTCTCCATTGGAAAACTGTTGTATCAACCAAGGACCTTCAAATAAAATCCAATAAATGAGTCCTGCCTTACAGAACTGCTCAAACAAAACAAAAGGGCCAAGTCTGAACGATCTGCGTGATCCCGCGCAATGGAATCCTCTTTTGGTTACTGCATTTGAACTGTTCAGACTGAAACGCAATGCTCAGCTGTAAAATATTTTCTTTTTGGCAGCTCACAATCTTGTTCCAAAGGCACATGTGAAATACATTCCTGGGTAATCTTGGAGTGAAGTGGGCCAGATGGTAGCAGTCAGATGTGACCCAGTTCTTCTTAAGCTCTCATATTTTCAAAGATGTGTGTTTAAAAACCTCATGATTCTCTCCCACAAAAGATATATTTCAGACAGAGCTTTTGAGGCAGCTGCAGGCACAAACAGAGCCATCACCTTTCAGCTGCCTGTGTCCTGGGGATAAGGAGTTGTGCATGTGTGTAAAATAACAAGTCATCCCATCATGATTTTCGCTCTGCTTCCTGAACGAGAGTGGATCAAGGGGATATCAGGCAGCCCCTGGTTTAAGGAGGGTGAGGGAGTGGAAATACTTTCTTAAGATTTCACTGAAAGGAAACAGATAAAAGAGAGATAGGGGTGGAAAGCTTTTCTAGTTGTTATATCAGCTGGAGGAGTGGGAACAGCTTTCAAAATGGCCATAGAGCATTTTAGTTTATTGTTTTTGACTTGTTTTCTCAGAAAGACTTTACAATGCCTGATTCTTGTTCAATTAAACATACAATACACAGCCCTCCTTCAGGAGGGCTCAGTCTTTGTTCTTGTTTTCTTTTCATGTTATTTGGCATAGGCATCTAAATAACATCCCCAGTGTGTAAATGTTTCAACATCCCTTTAGTGGTACTCAGAGTAAGCTCATGTAGCTAACACAGCAAAACCCATCACAGTAGCAGGGCCAAAGCAGGGGAACAAAAAGCCTCACCAGCCTGGATGGCCACTAAAGCTAACAGATGCTAGAACAGGCATAGGGTGGTTCCTGATCCTCTATCATGTGAGATTCTTCAGCCACCTCACAGTAGTCAGACTTGTTCAAACTTGTATGCAGACAGCCCTCTCCATAAACTTTTTCTCCATTAAACTTGATCTTTTCGTTGGTGTTCTCCCTGATGAGAAACTGCAGTCATCACTACATCACATAATCATTATTCCTTCAGAAATGTAAACCCCGTTATTCACTACCAAGTCTGTCTTTCACAGATTAAAAGAGGTAGGCAGAGTTGCCCATCAAAATGTCTTTTCTCCCCACCAGGACAGTTCACCAGAACAAATCAAAATGTGTATCACTCCAACAGTCTCTGCCAAAAAATTTCAAAGGTGCAGCACATGAAGAAGAAAACATAACTGTTTTCTTGTAGGTACTTTCAAAAGTACCTACAGCCCACCATGGCAATCACATTTTTGGGATTAAACGTCATGGAGAATAGAAGAGCAGAGCTCATACATACCCTTTCCAGTGCTCTGCAGCAGTATGGTGCACCCTGCCCAGGCTCCTCTGCATAAAGAGCAGCACCACCGTCATACTCCATCCTCACCTAGAGCTGGCACCTGGAGCCTGTGGAGAGGAGCCCACACAGAAGCAGGGGGTCTTGGGGGGAGCTGCCACCCGTGGGGGACCCGTGCTGGAGCAGTCTGCTCCTGGGGGATGGGCCCCGTGGTACAGAGCTGTGTGGGAGCAGTGCTTGGAGAGCTGCTGCCTGTGGGCAGCCCCCACAGGCTCAGTTCGGGAAGGATGGCATTCCGTGGGAGGGACCCCACATGGAGTAGGGGCAGACAGGGACCATGAGGAAGTGTCAGGGACTGACTGCAGCCACCATTCTCCGTTCCCCTGAGCCTCTCATGGGGAGGATGGAGAAGAGGCGGGAAGGTGGTGGTTTTAGTTTTGTTTGTTTCTCACTTCACTAGCTTGCTAGTAATAGGTAATACATTTTATTAATCTTTCTATGCTGAATCTGTTTTGCCCATGACAATAATTGTAGTATGATCTTCCTGCCCTTATCTCAACCCTTGAGCCCTTTTCATCATATTTTCTCACCCTTTCCTTTGAGGAGGGGGAGTAAGAAAATGGTTGTGGTGAAACTCAGCTGCCCAGATGGGTAAAACGACCACGGAAGCATATGTAACTAAAGTCTCAAACTGATAACAAATATTTGATTCTATATTGTAGCTTATCAGATTGAGCAGTTATGGGACCTTTGGGATCAACAAGTAGGTAAGCTGGTTGTGTTATTGCTCCTGAAGCTGGCAATTTCCAACATCCCAGGTACCTTGTGTCAGGGATGGTTATCAGAGTATGTGAAGAGCACAAAAGGGAAAAAAAAAAAACAAAAACAAAAACAAAAACAAACAGGATTCCATGGAAAAGCTTTTCTTATTTCCATTGAAACTGAATAACTGAATAAAGGACAAGACTTGAAACAAACACTTGAACATGAATGTCAACCCTTCTCAGCTGAATTTCATTGACTAGACAGAGTTTAGCCTCCCTGCTGACCAATTGGTGCTGTTGCTTACCATAAAACTTAGACCCCCACAGTGCATGCAGAAGCAGATCTGGAGGCAAGAAATACAATCCATATTTCATCAGTGTGATGGCTTTTCATTACCTGCAGAGATTAATACCTTTGATTTAGTATTTTGCTGAAGGTATTTTTGTTGAGTTTCACTTGCCTTTCATAGTTTCTCAGAGCAGCTGTCTGCGACATGGAGGCTGAGCTGGAGAAAAGTGATTGCTCACAAGCCAATGTGGCAACAAACCATTGACAGTACTAAAGGCTACCTATGGAGTTCCTAGAAAGTGAACAGCTTAAATATGAGCCTTATAGACTGGCTGCATTAAAATACAAGTTGCTAATTGAGAAAAAAAAAAAAAAAAACTCTAAATGTACTGTTGAGGCAAAATCCTATTTCTGCAAACCCACAGTCTACTCTGGTGAGGGGAGAAAAAAAAAAAAAAAAAAAAAAAAAGCACCTTTTTTGGCCATTGCCCAGACTAGATATCCTTATGATTATACCATTCACTTGGAGGTCAAAGTTTGGGCAGAGAGGTTAAATGATTAGTTTTTACCTGCAGCAAAGAAAAATACCAGATGTTCTGAAAGTGAATGGGAAAGTAAAAATAAACAACATGAAAAATATATCCAGGCAGAGATATTTTTGGAAAACATTTCCAACACTGAAAAGCAACTGTGCAGCACTGTTTAGTTTCAGTCTTAACACAAGCCCACGCAGAGCCAACTTAGATAATCATGGCTATAACAAAGGTACTGTAAACTAATCAAAATAATTCATCAAAAATAAGGTGTGTGTGGGGGGGAGTCCTGCAAAAATGGCTTGAAAGGTCTCTGTAGAAATTTCAGCAAAGCACTACAATTTCCCAAGGTGTACTCTAGCTCTATCATGAGAAACAAAACTGTCTCATTGGACATCACCCTGTACTCATTGGATCTATGATTTTTACAGATTTAAGTTAGAAGGCATGAGCATTTTTCCACCCAGACAGATTTTCACCTGTTGGTGAGAAAGACAAAAAACACTGATATGTAGCTCTAACACACTGAAATGGTGAACAGAGATGAGTAAGGTGACCTACAAGACAGCTTACAACAGGACTGGCCGTTACTACAAAAGAGTATAACCCAAGTTCTTATAGGTAAAGCTCTGGACTTTCAGATGATAGTGACCAAATGTTTTACTTTTACAACAGGCAAAGGAGGAAAAAATAAAAAATAAAAATAGGGGTAGTACACTCTGGTGTACTCTATAATACATGGACTGTCCATAGGAAATTTGGAGGACAAAGTTCAACAGCTTCACCTTGAATTCATAATTACTCAATGCAGTTCCTCAATTGCAGTGTGTTTCCTTGAAGGACAAATGTCAAAATTGACCATATCAGTTCCTCTGTGTTAAGGAAAGTGCTAATACAGAGTCACAGAATAAATACCTGTTGGAGGGGAGATATTCAGAACTTGCTTGGGTTGAAAAGCAAAATAATAAAATCCAAGTCTCCTGAAGGGTTGAATGGATGGTGAAGCCATGATTTCTGAAAGGTGAGCTTGTATCCAGATTTTTTTTTTTTTTAATAAATGATATAACAACTCAAGGTGAACATGAGAATTATGAACAAATGCTAAGATCACTATCAAAAGTACATCTAATTCCAGAGTGTCCCTAGAAAAACAGAGCACTGAAAAAGTTTGGTTGAGAACTATCAGTGAGGAAAATGCTTTAGGAAAGTGTGCATTGTAACAAGTTTTGAAAAAAATTGCACAACATAGTTCCCATTGCCTTGTGTCTTGTTACTTCTTACTGTTTGGAATTGCCTTTTGCTGTGGTTTAGCCCCAGGAGGCAGTTCAGCACCATCCAGATGCTCACTCTCCTCAGGTGGGATGGGGAGAGAATTGGAAAGGTAAAAGTGTAAGAACTCATGGGCTGAGACAAAGACGTTTTGCTATGTAAAGCAAAAGCCATGTGGCAGAAGCAAAGCAGAACAAGGAATTCATTCACTACTTCCCATCAGAAGGCAGATGTTCAGCCACTTCCAGAGCCCATCACATGTAATGGTTTCTTGGGAAGACAAACGCCATCACTCCAAATGCCCTCCCCCTTCCTCTCTACCTCAGCTGTTATCGCTGATCACGATGCCACATGGTACCTTTTAGTCGGCCTGGGCCAGCTGTCCTGGCTGTGCCCCCTCACAGCTTCTGGTGCGCCCCCAGCCTCCCGCTGGCAGGGCAGCACCAGGAGCAGAAAGGTCTTTGGTGCTGTGTGAGCACTGCTCTGCAACAACTAAAACATCGGTGTGTTAACACCACTATTTTCATCAAAAAGCCCAAATACAGCATTTAGTGAGCCTCTATGAAGAGAAATACCTCTGTCCCAGTCAAAACAATGACACCTTTATCTCTAATGTTCAGCTACTATATTCAGTACTATGCAACCTCACTGTTCTGATGCTTCTTCAAACCATCAGCAATAGTTTGATCAATTTTGGATGACAGTAGAAAGCAACAGTAAATTTTATTATTTTTTAAAGGCAAGACTGCCCTGAAAATGACTGTGGACTGGAATTCCTTGAGAACTTCCTGGAATAACCATCATAGAGGGCCTTTGAAAATTTGAAAGCAAACAAAAACAAAAACCGAAAACAAACAAATCAGGTTAAGGATATCAAAACAGTTTCATGTCAGGCTGATCTTGCCCATTCCTTTGCACATATGATTCTCATTCCCTCCACTTCTTGCACATTTCATTAAATACATATTTTTACAGAGACGCGGCATGACAGATGTGAAAAGACATGCACAGAGCAAAGTGCCCCTATGCCAAACTCTCAATGCATGCAAATTCTTGAAGCTGTACCTAGTCTAAAACTCGGGAGTTGATTCCCAGAATTTTTCTTGAGACAAGTCTCTAGAAACATTTTCAAATCATCAAAAAGCTGGAGTGTAACATAAGCCATTTATGGCAGTTCTCCCTATCTACAGCCCTCCCCCCTACACTCAAAACCCCTTCCTGCTCTTCACTGTAGAGTAATGCTTTATTCCCACAAGATGATTCTCAGGAGATAGCACATGCGAGGGGGAGATGTTATAGTTGGCAATAATTCAGCGCCCAAAATGGGATACAACCCATAGCTTCCCTAGGTCTTTCCTTATAACAGAATTAAAACAGAATGTCTTTCATACTATCTGTGACATTAAAATCTGTGACCTTGGTCAGACTCCAGAGAGATGGGGGAAATACTGGAATAAGCTTTGTGGTCAAACCTGTGGCAGACCTTGTGACCATATGTTCCTTTGCCCATTTCCAGTCAACCGTGTTTAAATCTGTGGGAGAATTAAGAAAAAATGTAAAAATCAAGTCAGTAAATGAAAACTCTGAGTACAAAAATTTTTCCCCTCCTCTCTTAAAAATTCATGGATCTTGATAGTCTGTGCTGCTGCTAAACTGAAAACACTCTGGGAGAAAGTAATCCAAGTATGTGAAACTGCTCCAAGAATATCACCAGCGTTGATAACGCCAGGGCATAATACTCACGAAAACCAAGAGACCTTGATGGACCTCCATCATTTGCTGTGGAGCAGAAAGCTGCCCACAGCCACCACTGGCTGGTATCAGGTACATGCACTTACACAACTAATCCTACCTGGTCTCTACCTGCAACTTAAGCAGGATGGCTTTTTCGTGGCAGCTGAATTTTCAGAAGATAATTTGAAAACCATAAAATGATTGTGATGGTTAGAGAGGCAGAATTTGATTTAATTGATGGAAATAGCCTGGAATGTTATCATCTCCTAAAGAGAGAAAAACATTCAGAAACACTATAGATAATTGAAGAAAGACCTATCAGAGCAAGGGGTGTACTCAGAAAGAAATTTCAGAGGCATTCATTGACAGAATAATCTGGAAGATATTTATTTGTGGGGTATTTTTATTCCTAAGGAATTATTGAGTCTAACTCAAAATACTACAGTATAAGCAAAGTGTAATGTGGGTGTACACATGGTCCTGGCAAAGTGTGGGATGGATCCTGTCCTGATAAATCTGTCCTAGGTAAGCTTTTCCAACCATTTAAAATGTTTCACATTTTTTTTTCTCTCCCAGCTGGCAGAAATACCACAAGATTGCCCTTCACAAAATAGGAAATATGTAATCTTAAAAATGCATTGCAGCTTTTGATGTAAGAAAATCAGCTTTACACGCTCAACTGACATTTAATTTGACATTTGCTAAACTTGGTGCAAACAGGATCCTTTCAAGAGCCTTGTCTATGCTACAGCCACTTCACATTAAACATTTGTGACAAGGATCTGCTTAGCATTAGCAGTGTTGGGTACCTGTGCACAGACAAGATTTTGACTGCTCTCTCCAGTCTTAAGACTGTGCTGTACAAATCTTCAAGGAAAAATTCAAATCAGTGCAATACTGAAAACAATGTTTTCTGCTGAAATTCTGCTTACAGTGGATTTCACAGCTTCTCTGTAAAACAAAGTGAGTCCAGCACGGATATAGCCCACACCCACCTTTATGCCCGAAGATAATGAGAGCAAGATTAGCATATACTTACGTCCTTTGTACATTATGTAGTTGTTTTCTCACTCTTTCACTGTCAAACTGAAACTTTTCTTTTCTGTTTTGCTGAAGATTTTTTTTTTATTATTATTATTATTATTTTTTCTGTTTGTATTTCTCCTGAGTTCCAGTTGAGCCTCCAGGCCTCTCTGATGTTGCAATAACATTAAATCTGTTCTGGTCTCCTTTTACCTCAGTCACACATAGCTTATCAAGTTCCCAGTTCTACCATCAGCATGCACACAGTGCCAGACAGAGACCTTCATTTATACAATACAAAATACCAGGAATTATTCCACTTCCATAATAGTTGGCTTTTGAGGCTGCATCCCTTATCGGATGCAGGTGGCTTGGGACTTTCCGCCTCTGTGACGTTCCTGCATGCAGTTATAGAGAACGTGTGAATGTACAAAAGAGAGACTAAAAGGAAGGAACATTGCCAGGGGAAGGACTGATCCTTACTTGACAGAAGTGTGGAGGAGGGAGAAGGGAGGGAATGTGCAGACACTGGCTGGAATGAGAAGATGGCATATTGAAAGGAGGTTGAAATAAGTTCTGAAACAGCACTGTAAGCAATAAGCAAATGCCACCTCTTTTGCTGTTAGACTGGAAGAGTGTTGAGGCACACAGGATGAAGAACAGGCTGTGTGACAGGGAGGATTCAGCACAAGGGCAGCTTGCAAAACAAGCGGTGCATGACAGAAACATCAAATTGATGAAAAGTCCCACAACAGGCAATACGGTATCTCAAGGGCTAGCTGGGGCACTTATTTGGCTCATCATACAAAAGCATGTTCTAGAAACTAACTCAAAGGTGCTTTATCACAAACAACAACACCAACTAAAAGTAGGGACAATGTAACTGTAACTGACTAATTCCTTAAAGTCTGTCTGGATTATATAGAAAATGTCTTTTACAGAAATCCCCAAAAAACAGCAAAGCAAGGTGGTTATCAGATGGCAAAATAATATGACATTGTGACCCAGAGGTGCATGGCAGGGGCTGCTCACAAGGCACAGGCTTTTCTGACTCCACAGAACATCTCAGGAAAGCTGGGCAGTGCCCAGAGGTTTCCTCCAGAAGAAGACATGGGGTTGAAAAACCCACCCCTTGAATCACAAGGACACACAGATCACTTGAACAGGTAGACTCTTTCCGTATTTAGTGATATTTAATAAAACCTTTTGGGAGAAACAATTTTCTAGAATTACTCATTAAAAATCAAACCCAGACAAACTCTCCACAAACTTGTTATTTCTCTAAACAACCCTTACAGAAGAACTGAATGCTCTTGCAACCTTTATCATATAAACAAAAGACAGGCATTTTGGTGGGGGAGGTGGTGGGGTGAGGATAGTCTTTTTTTGTTTGTTTTTAATTATCCAGTGAGAACACCACCCTTTTTCTTCCTTTAAGTCAGGTTATTTTTTTTGATACAGGGCCTTAAGTAAAGCATCCAGGGGTTTCTGTTCTGCTTTTTTCCCCCCTCCTTCTTCAATGGCAGCGGGAGTCCAGCCACTGGAGTCTCTCCTCAGTGGTGAATTTCACCTCCCTCCCTCCCCAGCACTCCTGAATGCACTCAGCTGTGCCAGGAGGCATCCAAGCTTCTCAACTCCAAGGCTTTTTTCTGTCTTTATAAAGAGGAATGGGGCTATGGTCAGTTTAAGGCAGCAAGGCTAACAGACATATTCCAGGGGCTTTCCACTTACCCGATAAAATGCCTTGTGACTCTGAAACACCTCTTAGGGAACTTTCACTTTAGGGGATGTGTCAGGAACTTCATCTCAGCTCATCCCAAATGAGGGCCACAGCTGGACCTGAAGGGAGGGCGCTGGGTCCTGGGCTGGGAAGCACAGCTCTGGTACAACCGGTGCGCCTCCCCCCCAGCCCTCTCACCTTGTCATCCTGCTGGGAAGGATTTTCCCCCTGTCCCATGCTCCTAAACTTTAATTCACTGCAGTGTGAAGCAGCCTATGTTTCTCTTTCAAGCATGACAAATGGCCTACAGCAGTCGTATCTGTTTGATGTTTGCATACGTGTATGCACACAAATACACTGCCGGCTACATTAAATAGTTTACAACGTGTATGCTGCCCGTTCTCATTAATTGTATAACCCTACTGTAAGCAATTTTTCATTCTTAGTTGATTAAAGTATTAGTACAGAAACCATCTGTCAGAAATAAAGATTAGGCAATGGGCTCGGACTTGTTCAGAAAGAAAGCAAACAAGCAGCACAAATATCACACCAGTAAAATCCATCACATGTAATATTAATCCTTTCATTGCCAGGAACCAACATTTCATTGGCATGAGGCAGCGGAAAGGAGAATTTGTTGTTTGTTTGGCCCAGCCAAGCTAAATTTCACAAGGACTTCCTACTTATTTTTGTCCTGATTATTCAACTGAAATACTGCACTGAACTGAAAGAAAAAAGGGGGCATAACTTATCTCATGGAGCAAAACAAAGTAGAAAATACATTGAGCAGCGTGCTATCATGAACGTTACAATCAAAATTTAATTTTTGCTCTATTTTCAAAGAAAATTAAAGCCAGAATCTATGCATTCTTGGGACGATTAAAAAAAAAAGAGAGACTGGAACATAACACACGAGAACTTGATATTTATAATGAGAATTACAGTAAGATCAAACCTAAGAAATGCTTGGTTCATCATTACCCATCTACAACCGTAGCTTCTTTCTCACTACCCTGGAACTTGTATTTCCATAAACAACAACAAGAAGACAACACATAGCATGTGGTCATATCCATACTCCTCTGTATGTAAAACCTGATTAAAACTTTGCATGCCATGATTCTGATATAGATGCATATTGCAAGAATGGAAACATATAGCGTGACCTTAGCATATCTGCCTGTTGCTCCAGTTCAGAACAACATACTCAAGAAAATTTGGTGGAAAAGAAGCATCACTGAGGTTTCCAGTTTGATTGGAAACCTCAATGGGGGTGGCAATGATTTTTTTTTTAAATTTTATTTGTTTAAGCAAGGATAAACATAAGGTATTTGGCTATCTTGGAGGTTTCTTTCTTCTACACTCCACCCTCCTTTAGTGAATGACAAAAAACAGCTGCAAGCAATGGAGATGATTCAAAGCCTTATAAAAGACTAAGAATCTTTCACAAGGAGTATGTTAAGAAACTAAAGCATATTGTGACCTTCTACATCTGCAATTGTACTGAGACCATTGGGAATGTGGAAGCATCACAATACTTAAACATGTTATTTCCAAAATATGTTTGTGCTTTTCACATGACTTAAAGAAGAACCCAGGAAGGTAGATTGCAATGCATATGACAAATTCTTATTTGTAGTCCCATGATGACCATCAGTTAGTTGCAGAAGGGTAGTGTTAGTAGGCTATTAACCAACAGTGGAAAATGGAAATGTCAGATAACTTTTGTAAAGTAAACAAGAACAATATTTAGGAGTGTCAGCCTTAGTCACGTTGCTGAATTAATTATTATTATTATTTTTTTTTAATGAAGTCCAGGAGCCTATCAAGAAAGCACAAGTTAGACAAGGTTCTTTTCTTTGTTTTCTAACATCATAGACCCAGACATTGAATACATGATGACGACATGCAATTTGCGTACAGAAGGAACCAGGATAATACAGAAAACAAAACGAAACACTGCACTATCTTACTTTGATTATTTTATTATTTTTTTAATCTTCAAAATGTTCTGCCTTGAGACAGGAATGCATGATAGATAGAAATGGCTCAAACATCTTCACATGAAACACTCTTAATCAAAATTCATTCACAATTATTTTTCTAAAACATCTACAGTTACATAATCCCACCCATTTCCATCCATTATCACAGATTTAATTATTTGTTAAACAGTAGTTGCCAGCAATTGAAAGCTGTAAGGCTTTTTGCATATTAGTAGAGTCTTCTGAACTACAAACACAAGAATATCACAACTATATAACTCTCACTTTACATGGCAACCCCAGGTGACAGATGTTCCAAATGAAATGTGTTGCTTACGTGGAGTTCATAAAAATGACAGAGAGCTCCATGCCTCATTAGCTCTAAAATCCTTTTTCCTTTACTAGGATTATTTTCTAAACCTACAGCATATTCCTCATTTGGAACCACACACTTTGATGAGTTGATCTTTATCTTCCACTGCTGCTATTTGGCAAATTCGCAAGTCAGGCATACTAGAGCTCTCCAGTAAAACACTATGTACAGAGCACAGTTTAAACAGATGGGTTGCTTGGAATCCATATCTCCCTCCATCCGGAGGGAACTACTTTGAGGTTTTCTTGAACTGTTGTAAACAAGAGGATATTTTTATATATATATATGCGTGTATATATATATTTATATATTTTATATATAAATGTTCTAAATGTCCTTTGGGAGTCCATTTGTTTTTATCTTTCCAAATGATGACTAAATACCTGATCTGTAGCATTTCTCCTGAGAAGATACTAGTAAGGGAATGACAGTTTTGATGCACTTTGGAATGGCACAATCACGTAAACGCTTGCACAATTAAGACTTATGAACTCATCCAAAGTATCTAAACATGATATTCTAACTAAAAACTAAAATACCAGCACAATGCAGCAAGTTAAAAAAGAAAATTCTATGTAATCAAAATATAAACAAGTACATAGGAAATGGATATCTGTCAGTAAATCTATATCTTTTTAAAGTAGAAAACGTATGCACTTAAGAAAAAAACTGTAGCTATCTGACAAACTTCGTAAAAAAAATTACTTTCCAAATGCCAAGATATCCCGTAACTGGCCAGGTATAGCCACATGAGAGCTGCATGGCTTAGAGCAACCCAGGGAGAGGTTGTGGTGGGAGTAAGGGTAGAAAAAAAAAATCACAAAAATAGATCAGCAAGTCGGAGGGGGGAAAAAAAGAAAATCACAATCTAAATTACTGTATGCTTATATCACAACTGCTAAAGGAGCCAGGAAAAAAAAAAAAGAAAAAAGAAAAAAAAGATTGCAGTTTAATGATTTTTAGAGTTACCTCTAAAAATTAAGAAAAAAATTACCAACTTAATACACTAATCCCAAGCACCAATTTAATAATTTAAGTTAACTGTATTTATATTTATCCTACTAGTGATGGAGCAAGTTCTGCTTGAAGGCTTAAAGTTTAACTCTGGAGCCCATCTGAAGTCTGTGTTCTTGCCGTGCATTCTCTGCCGTTCACATCAAAGTCACTGTAAAGACTCTCTTAAGTTTCAAACTCTCTAGGCAAGCAATTCTCTGAAGAAAATTACATCCTACTGTTTAAATCAACTTTCTGGTCATGAAAAGTGAAACAGACCAGTAGTTCATTAGTCTGTTATTAAATAGTCTGTAAAAATGGAACAGCTGACACTGTTCCTTGATAGGATTTGCCTTAGAACTAGCAGCACCCAGGGCAGACCAACTGTGAGCATGTCCAGACTCCTCTAGGAATTAGTAGTGTTAGAAAATTGCATATGTGTTAGATCAAGAAGGCATTGCCATACACGTGGCATCATTGCATTGTTTTTCCTCTATTTTTCTGATTAAGAAAAAACAAAGGAAAACAGCCCTACCAAGAACTTTTTGGTTTTTATTTGTCTTCGCACCTGGAAAAAGCAGCACGGTACTCCTCAGCTGGAATTGCTCAGTGCTTCTCATCCATTCGGTTCTTTCAGAAAGCCCTTTCACATAGGTAAGGTGGTCTATTTCAGCTAATTCTTAGAGCTAACCTTTTTTCCAGTATATGTTTCATGCCACTTCCTAACAGCAATTTCAGTACTGAAATGGATCTATGATAATGTCCACTACTAACTTTGACCATATCATGACACAAACCATCAAAGCCAGGCCCTTGGGATGGTTCCACATATTGAACTGAAGCTCAGACTAAAAATCTCACCAAAACTCAAAAGCTGGAGTGGTCACCAATCTCAGCTACTTTTCCTTATTTGAACCCTCACCCTGTAATGAAAGCACGCACACCAAGGGAAAATAACAACGGTCTGAGCTGGGAGCATTACGACACCGGCGAGTTATCTTGCTGCTCTTCAGTGACTGTGGACTCGCTGTGCTCCTCGCTCGTTTCATTGGAGGGCTCCTCGTAGCCCGGCTCGGCAGGATCCAGGCTGCTCCCGTCGCTTTGCTCCTCGCTTTGCTCCTCACTGGCCTCTGCGGACTGCTCCAAGTTGCTCTCCAAGGAAGCTGGAGAGCTGCCAGTTACACTTTCGTTTTGGTTCATTTCACTAAAAGGTTGTGGGAGAGGTGCAGGAGACTGTACAGTATTTTCACTGGCAGGGATGGGCAATTTGGTTGAACCGATGTCTACGACAATGTCATTTTGTGGTAGAGTTACCTTTTCCACGAGTTTCCATTGAATAATACTCATGTCTTTCCCTCCAGTTGAGATCAAGTGACCATCACTATGGGTAAAGCTGACGTTTGTCACATGACTACTGTGAGCACTGTATTTGTGACTTGGGGCCTATTGAAATAAGCAGGAAAGAAAAATCACAATCTTAAGCGGAAGAGCACAGGATATGGAAATCTAAAACTAATATCTTTGTTCAGCCCTTCAAAAGAGCCCCTTAGTCACACAGGAGTACCAACTTCCCCCCACAACACCTCTTTTCTTCTCAAGGCTTATAAGTTGGGACAGATTTAGATCTTTATGTGAAAAGTAAAGGACTTAACACTAAGGCCAGACAAAGGAAAGTGTGACTATTGTTACGTCACTTTTGTATACATATAAATATTTTTTCACATAATACATATTATATAAATATATATATAATGTTTTCATATAATATTATATACTATAGATTAACTTAATTGGGAAAAACATGTTTTTGTCCTGAGTACTTTATTTCCAAATTTGGCTGCCGGGTTCTAAAACAACTGGACTGGCAACATGTGTCTGGCAAGGAAAACGTCCCTCAACGCAAACATGCACATAGACCAGCCTGGTCTAGACTTACCTTTGGCTTGGAACAGGGATACTGAAAGAGATGAACCTTACAAAAGTCATCTGCAACTGCTATCACTTTTCGGTTATGGGATCTGACAAGGGCATTTATGTCTGTCCCATCTGATCCCTCAGGCCAAACTCCTAAGAGAGAGCAGAGCAGATATTTAGTGATGGTAGTTTTAAAAACTATTTAAAAGTATCCTTGAACAAAATTAAAATGTATAAAGCTGTGACAGACAAGCATAACAAAATGTAAAAAGTTGGAAAATGGAACAGGTGTTGAATTAAATGTTGCAGTAATTTACCTGTCTAATGCTGTTTCCTCTGTCCCTGTCCTCCCAAACACTTAGCCTTGGTCAGGATAGACTCTTGGGCTTGCAACTTTTCCTGTTGAAAACCTCAGTCTTGCTTAGGGCTTATTTTAACTGGTAGCTGTTAAATTAACACTTGGACTGATACATAAACATTTTAAAAGCAAGACTGATGTTGAAGCATGGAACAAGCCAAGGCCATCATGCAGAAGTATTGTTTGTTTGTATGAAATCTGGAGCAATTTTTAATATTTGCGTGATTCAAAGGAGATGATTGATGATACTTTGCACAGAAACCTAGCCTGTACAAGTTACATAGATGAAAGTGCTGTCAAGTGCTTAAGTACAATTCAATATGCCTTTAACTTAAAAAAAAAAAAAAAAAAAAAAAAGAGAGAGAGAGAGACTGATATGTCTAGACAAAAGAATAACAATATTGCTTGGATGAACAGCCCTGAATAATTTGGGGATGGGGGAGGCTGTAGTTTTAACAAAAAAAATAAAGACCTCAGAGCCTCAGAGATTCCCATTACAAAACTGGTGATTCACATCTGTGAGAAAGGCTGAATAAAAGATAAACAAGGTATTATAAGATACTAACATATGCCAAAGATGCCAGATTTTATAGCTCAGACTAAATTTTTCTGATTAATCAGGGAGTTATGAGGAATTTTTCCCTTCAATTTCCCCCCAATTAAAAAAAAATAAAAATGTGTCTGATTGACTGAGAGGGACGTCCATCATGAGATATGAAAATTTCTTCCTCCCTTATAGTCACTGGCTTTGGTAGAATAAAAAACACATAACACATGCTGATGAATATTTTCTACAATTACAAGCTGCCAGCATAGCACTGCCTTATCTTTTTCAAACGCCTTCTTTTTAAGCAAAATTGCAGATAACATTTAACTTTAAAGTTGTTGTTTTTTCCCCATTCTTCAGCTGATGGAGTCAGAACTTTATTTTCTCTGGAGTATCCAAGGCAGCTTATTACACTTGTAGCACTGCTGAAGACATAAAATGCTAAGGAAAATGTTTAGAAACATTTTAGTACTCTTTAACTAATAAAATCAATCTGAAAAATATATTAAAGATTTTTCAAGTAGCTCAAAATGAATGAATTCTACTTTCTCCTGCATTCCTCTATAAAACACTGTCATCAGACGTGAGTAATAAATTAACTTCGAATTAGTTTCCTGAAGTTTCAGCTAGCACCTTTGGCAGCTGTGCCAAAAAGCTATGCTATTTCCTCTTCTTTTTAATGTAAGATTAAAAAGACTAATATTCAAGATATTCAGCTGGGCAGCAGTAAGCCTCTCAAAAGAATTTGCTCAGAGAAAAGTGTGGAAAATGTGCAGCAAACAAGGGAGTGACTTCAAGTGCTAGGGGTGCAGATGATACCACTACGCCACTGCAGTAATACTGGCAGCTATTCTCATCCCCACCATGCTCTTCCATCCTTTCTTCTGCTGCCAACAGTGCAATGCTGGTGCTTACAGACATACTGCCACAGAGCTGAATCAGTAGAACATACATGTATAACCCTGAAAACCAAAACCCCATAAAGATAACATTCTCTCCTGAACATCAAAGTGAGCAGCCCGTGGCTTTGTTGGGTCGCTGAACCAGCTCACCCTAGAGTCAAGGCAGATTTCACCTTCAGGCACCAAGTATCTGCTAGCTTGACTTAGCTGCACTGTCTGATTTAATGGGAAAATACTTGTCTTTGTCTGGGACCAATCCGTAATTTTACAATTCTGTAAAGGGTGTCAGACCACCAGAAAATATAAAATTAAAGCACGATGAATCTTGGCTAG
This sequence comes from Anas platyrhynchos, assembly GCF_047663525.1. NCBI lineage: Eukaryota > Metazoa > Chordata > Aves > Anseriformes > Anatidae > Anas > Anas platyrhynchos. The sequence goes on from NC_092589.1 coordinate 42,376,697, forward strand.
GAAGTTTAAATATATTCTGTTCTTCCCCAAAATAACGTCACATTAACCTACTTCATTCCCAGCTCCATTGGCACTTTGAAGATTTTTAGTGAACTTGAGACTAATTAAACTTAATCCAGAGTTAGGTTAGAGTTCAGATTAATCCAGAAAGGAATGCAGACAGGATCTGCAGACTTATCTACTCTTTTAAAACAAAAAGTAAAAAGACTTCTCAAAATGGTGATTATGAAAGCTGATCATCTCCAGCCTGGCTCCAGTCACAAGCAGTTACTATCCAATAGCTATTAAAGAGAGTAAGTCAATGACTCAGATGTGAAACTGAATTCTTTCTGCACTCCCACACCTTGTCTCCTTAGGTCAGGAGTGAAGGACGCTTCTGGAAAAGTGCTGGGACTCAGCTGCTCCCCTTATTCTCTCTCTTGTACCAGTAAATGTAGTGGTACAATTTCAGTAGCAACAAAGCTACCTTCTACTACCTCTGAATTTCTGGTAGATATAAGTACTCTGCATAAAATGTAAAATGGTATCAGATCCCAGGTTATGCCTGAAGGAATATTTGGTATATTTGCCTTACAAAGCATTTACATTCCTTCTAGAGAAAAAGGTCACATTAACGTGGAACAGAGCTTTGATTTTCATTTTATTGTTGCCTGAATTGTCTGATACTCCGCTTAGGAAAGGCATTTGTGTTACACTGTTATTTCAGTTGTACCTCCACAACAGCAAAAAAAATGCAAAAATGACTACGGTGGACTGATAGCCTTCATCAGCCTAGGCTTGCATGTACAGAACATCAGGAGGAAACAGCCATCCACTCTTGATGTCACAGACAGACTGAATAAAAACAAGCACATATACAACCCAGTGCACAGTTCTCAGGCCAGTATTTTCATCAAAACACTAAGCTCCAGAAAGTATTCAGCTCCAGAAAGCTGCAAGAGCTACCATCAGCAAAAGCTGCTTGAAATGCTTGGCCACAGTCTCAAACTGCACTACTGAAATCAGGTCTGTGAGCTTTGTATTTTTTTTTTTCTTTACATGTTAAAAATGCACCACTAGGTAAAGAATCTGTTTTATCTTCAAAGCATTTTTGCTCTTTAGAAGCAGTGTGTGTTATTTATTCAACTATCAAAGGGCTGTCATGATTTTAAGTCACAACCTATAACTTATACTTGCATTATCATGTTTCTATCCCAAATCAACATACACAAAGATCAATGTACCTGTACCATATAAGCACTTTAAAATACCAGCTTTTTAGTTTGAAGTCCCCCAAACTGGAAGCCTAAAATGATAGCAGAAAAATCAAATCTACACTTCAAGATTAAATATAAATCAATTATACACTGTCTGTAGAGCATCCACTGCTCTGTATCACAGACAAGTATTGTGGTCGCCTCTTTGGGCTATCCCCGCTGTGCCAGAAAGAAATCACAAATACGCAATGTAAAGGGATGGCTTAAAAGAAGGTTAAATGGTGCTTACCAAACACTTGAAAGCCCAGCACACAAGTGTATGTTGTCCAATCTATATCTTTACAGTCAGAACGATTCCTGATTAGCTTGCAGCCACTTGGAATGTCCCCTGTAACAAAAAAAAAAAAAAAAGTGAATCATGAGTTACGGCACGTAACTTTGGATTTATACACGTGGTCTTTGAAGATCCTAAAATTAATGGAGGTAGTAGCAAAATGGATCTTAAAACCAACCTGGAATTGCAATGTAGAGACAAAGATACACCATTACCATTATCCCAGACATCTGAAGCTTTGCTTAGTATCTAAAAGCCACATTTACTTCTCATTTCCCTTTTCAGATCAGTGTACCTCAAGAAACATTTCCCTGCAGTTTGGTCCCCTACTATACAAAATGCCTTAATAAATTCTGTAATAGCAGAATGTCTATGCTCAGTATAGCTCCACCGATGTGCTAAAATTCAATCAAGCATTCAGGAAACTCTGCTTTTAAAACAGTGAGAAACTGCTGCCAGTGGAGTCTTGGACAGCTTTTCAACTGTAACTAGGAAAGGAAAGATTGTTTCCCAAAAGAAAGTCTATCTTTCAACAAACTAGCCCAATACTAATGGGTCATAGCTCTTTGCTTGCCTGTACAGGCGGTTATGTTGACCAACACTTTCTTTTGGTACATTCAGATACTGCACTATCCAGATTTGAAACCTAACCAGTCAGAGGCAGAAAGAACATAGTAAGGAGCCAGATATTTAAACTGCTGGCTCTTCTTGCCTATTACAGGAAAAGAACTACAATCCTTTTGTTCTAGTTAAAACCATATAAAGAATATAAAAAGTAGTTTAAAACTCACTATGTAAGTTGAATTTGTGACATAACTACTATATATTAAATTCACCTTTTCATATATTAAAAAGACAAATGTGAAAATGCTATCAACACTTAACTCACCGAAGTAGTATTATTACTTTGCTCAGTTTTCAACATCACCAGCCAAGATCAAGTTTAATAAAAAAAAAAAAAAAAAAGCAACCACACACACACAAAAGGAAAACACAAAAAAAGCCAACAGAACAGAACAGTGGCACAGACCTGCTGATTTTATTCCCCCCAAATAACTGGTACTGTTGACAGTAATTAGACAACTGTATATATTATTTTCAATCTACGGAGCCTTGGGCCAACATCAAAACGTAGTGCCACTTGCTCTGTAAATTCTAAGCTGTTAACCTGATTTATGACCTTGTAAAGAAGTAAGCTATATTTGGCATTGCCATTAGGTAATACACAGCTCTGAATAACATCAAGATATCAGGTTACAAAAGTTCAAATTAGTTCCTTTGTCAGGGAGCATTTTGAACAGTCTCGATCAAACACCTTCTTTTAAATATTGTGATAACGAATACATATTTCTGTTTCCAGTATATTCGATGTCATACTTACAGTATAGTATTTCATAGTCTCCTGAGTTTGACATTATATACTTGTTGTCTGGGGACCAATCAAGGTGTGTAATATAGCTGGAATGTCCCTAAAGAAGAATGCAGTAACAACAATGTGAAACATATTTTAAATAAAACAGCAACAGCAGTTACATCCAATGGTGGGATGGTTAACAGGAAAAAAACACCTCCCCACCCATCCCCTGGTCTGCTACAATTCACTCACACTCCTTTAAAGGCTGCTTACTACCCAGTGCCATGCTTGCTAACAGCTAAACAAACGCAGGCTGGGCACCCTGCCTCTCCCATGGCACGGCAGATTCCTCACTTGTAAACACTGTCGTCCCTCTTGGGCCACAGTATGATTTACTCTGAGAAGGTACACTGTTAAAATACTGATGACCTCATATTTGTATTTGCATTAAGAAAGTATACACTGCAGCTAAAAGAGAAGGGCAAGTAAACTTGCAAAGAATCGTTTTTTGACTCCTGCCAGAAAAGTGATGCATGGGACTACATTTTATTCCTCTATAAATTAAAAACAATTTTAATAAATGCATCCACATTCTGGTTATTTCTTTGCTTATCCTAAAACCTTAGGATGCATTGATTAATAATCACCATGTAAAACTGCAAGACTAAGGTCCAGTGTTACAAGAACACCTTTATAAGCTTTTTGAGAGCTTCTGTGTCTTATGCTGCGTGCATGTTAATGCCAGTTTCAAGAGGAGTTCTACATATAGGCACAGGGTCACCTATATAATAATCAAAAAACTTTGGCCTGATTGCATAGTTATGCAATGCCACATGGAGTGCTAAATATCCATCTTTGTTTCTGAAGAAGCTAAATGCATCTGGATAGCATGCTTTTCCCATGCATTAGTTCTTTTGCTGGTAGTAGCAACAGTAATAATAAAGAAACGGGAGCCTCCAGAGAAGCTGCGTGTTTCTAAAGGCTAGGAATGAGCTAGTTACTTTTAGCGGGATGGATAGGAAGTGAAGAAATTGGACATCCATTTCACTCCTCTTCCATCCTTCCATTTCTTTTTACTGCTCCTGTCCTCCAGGCAAGACCGTCCATTTTCCCTTTCCCTGCCAATCTGCTGGGCAACAACATGCCATCTCTGTGACTGACAGCTGCCAGTTCAGCTCCCTTCCTTTCTCGGTGGGCATTAGGAAGACACTGTCCCTCCACTCCCCTCAAGGCTATTGGCCCTGCCTGCCCCTGCCATGACGGGCATCACACAGGACACAGGCTGGTCCAGCTGCCATGCCAGCCTCTTCTACAGCAAAGTGCAGGAGATGTTGACTGCTCCCAGAGTTAGACACGGAAATACATCCAACCCTGTCTCCCTGTCACCAGTCCTCTGTGAGATACCCCAAATATATTTAGGAGAAAAGCTAGCCTTTAAGATTTATTCACTTATGAACCAGCCTGCCTCAAGCAGAGGAACTGTGTATTGACATAAGCGCTTTGCAGTCATAGGTAGGATATATGATATCAACAGGCAAACTTGGTATTTTGAAAATAAATATATAAATGAACTATTGGCTAGGATTCTTCCCCCCCCCTCCCTGTTTTCCAAGCTTTCAAATTTGCAAGCTAACTCCAACATGGAAAAGAATTGGTCAGTCATTTACTAAATCCTGCCAGACATTTGGCAGCTGTTAAAATTCCTAAGGGTGGTGGGGGAGTGAACAAAGCAATTGGCCGGGGGGCTCCATGCTGGAAAATCCCTTCCAGCAAGCAATTGCTGAATGATGAGTCGGAACATAACATTGTCCGTGTTATTAAGAAGGACAATCCCATTTTCTATGAAAATGCTTCTTCAGTAGCCACCACTGATACAACGTTTTATTTAGAAATGGAAACGTCTTTCCATTTCTGTACCTTTATGTACAATGAACATAATTACATTATCGCTGGCAAATAAAAGTATTTGGTCACATGGAAACCCTCTCCTTCATTGCTAATGCTTATCTGCTTCAGACTGAAGTGGTACAAGAGTCAAAATGGCCACAGCCTACGGGATGGGCACACGACTTATTCAGGTTAAGCCTCGTGTTATCAGATATTTGCAGCCCATGTGGCTTTCACCCCCCAGCCCTCTTGGTAAATGCTGAGCACTTGCTTTTTCTTTGCTAACATATCTCTGATGTAAAGCAAACAGAAACAGCACTGGCTACCCTTGAACTGTTGACATGTAGGAAGTTCATAACCTAGCCCATACCTTCACATTGCTGTCTGCATAGCTGGAGCCCTCGAAAAACAGCTGCACAAGCCAAAGTGGTTGTTACAGCTAATCTGAAATTCCTTCTGATCACAACCACCACCACCCCTCACCACAGAGACACACTCACGGGTCAGGGCCTTGCCTCTCCAGGAGCCCTAGGAAGCCTCACGGTGACTGAAAGGGGATTTAAATATAACAGCGGGAATACAGCCCTTATACACAAGCTGATGTTGGTTCAGTAGATAAAATCCTCCTGAAAGTATTCAAACAATGTTTTCAGCTTGGAAGAAACAACCAGAAGTTGACTAGCAGAAGGACTGAGTCATACTACTTGGAGGTCACTCGCGAGGCTACTGGATGACAGAAGAACGCCAAGATGGCACGGCGCCAGCACCCAGGCCTGGGCCAGGAGAGCTCCAGGTCCCAAGCACGCCTAGGTGCCTCCCTGTTTCACATCAAGCCAGTTTTGGGCCGTCAGCGTGCCGGCGGGCAGCAGAGGGTGGGTGAAACCCGATCAGCAGCCTCGCCGCACAGTCGGTCAGTCTGCACAGGCTGCAAGGGCCAGAGGAGCTCTGCCCTGACAGAAAGCAGGCTGCTAATTTTGGCTTCTACATGCTGTCATTCAGAATGAAAAAAAATGGTTAACAGAAATCTGCTTTGAAGTATTAACCCTTCTGTCTAAGTATATCAGTGCAAGTTTCTCCCAACCCAGTTTTTACAAACCCCCTCCACTGCCAAGGCAGAGGGACAGACAGACAGACATGTAGATGCTTGATAAGAGGCTGCGTACTAGAGAATGTCTTAGGGTGCACGAGAAAGAAAAGGATAAGGAAGAAAGGGAATACTCTTCAGAATGGTATAATTCAGCACAGCTTCACCATCCTCTGTGCACTGAAAACTGGCTGTTTATCAATATTCCCAGCTATTAGCTGCTTTAGAATTATGAGACCACTTATTACTCACACATTTACTGCTTTAATAAAGTGGTATTATCTGCAAACTAATTGTTCTCTGAAACACTGTTCTGCAACACAGGGGCAAGAGATCCAAGCATCAGTTTACAATATTATAACATGCTCTCTCTTGAATGAAATACATAGGATATACAGAAGTACATGACCCCGTACTTCTTCAAAGAACTCAGGGATCCTAAAGTACATAACAAGCTAGACATTACATATTTTAAGATTAGAGTGATTTTATCTTTTGTGGTTAAAAAATAAGTAATGGGGTGAAATGCTGTGTTGGGATCTGGCCAGTTGTCACCACTCTGGCTTGCCCCATACCACAACTGCCATCAAGGAGTCCCCAGAATGCCCAATGCTCAAGTAGCATTGGATAGTGTGGGGTATCTTCACCAAGTGCCCCCAAAATGAGAAATTTCTCAAAGTGCCACACGTGGCACTAAAGGACTTCCTAATGCCTGTTCACTTCTTCCCTGACAACTTCTGCTGCTAATCTTGTATCAAAGATTGAGAAGAAAAAATATATTACAAATTACAAATGAGGCTTATGGTCCCCTCACCTCCACTTTCAAATTAAACAAGTACTCCTATTTTTAAAACGAAAGGAATGCAATTGATTATAAACACATGAAAACTGTTTTCAGCAGGAGATGTATTCTTAAAAAATACAACATTTGATATGTGAACCTATTCTTGTAACATCATTTACAAATCCCTCTGAGGTTCCGATGTTCATTGTGTACATGTTCCCACCAACCTAGAGAGATAGCTGGACTTAAGGCCAGGGTGTTACACAACTAAAAACAAAATGAAAAATGGATGTCCTTTTTGAACAGATCATTTTAGCAAAGAGAAAACATCATGTAAATGTGAGCTCTAAAATTAACTTCACTATTTGCAAAACACACTTATTTACCCCAGACCAGAAATTTAGTGGTATTATTTCAAATGCTGTAATAAAAATTGCAGCTGAAAACAGTACATATTTGCAACCTCCAAAATTGTATATTCTAACAAAATTCCATCATCTAATGCTATGTTGGTCCAAAAAATACTTTATCAGTAGTGCAAAAATATCTGCAAACAAGTGTAATATTTTCCCAGAAAGATTTTTTCTGCATCTAGATTCAAGACACTTCTGCATCTTACTGTTAATTTTCCATTACAGAGAACAGTTAATAGTCTGAGAAATTATTCATATGTAATGCAAAAGTGTTCACCTGGCAACTAAGTCATAGTACACATTAGGTTGCAGTTTAAAATCAGCCAAATGCTGAAAAAGACATAAAAGGTATGACCGAAACTAAAAATGGCAAAATATCAACCTAACAAGATACATTTTCTTTTTTTTACACTGCTTAACATCTTAGTATATACATAACATCAAAATGCAATAACTGCTGATTATATTTGCTCCAAAACTTACAGTGCATTTTCCGTATCTGCTATACTTTCTTCCATTTTCTGTTACTATGTAGAGGTAAATAAAATTGTCATGGGATCCAACTGCAAGTAAGGTGCCATCTACAATAGAAGATCAGAATATTTGATAGAAATCAACAGAATGTTTATTTTCCAAATGTTAATTCAGATTTATCACCAAAACAATGTTCTCATTTAAGATATTGCTTACATGCTGTATTTAATGATACATAACTGTTTACATTATATTGGTTTTCAGTCAGTATCTGTCTACTTTGTGGCTAAGTTTTTTGGGCAAGTTCTTTCACCTCTGCTCTTTTTAAGTAAATGCCCAATGGACATGGTAAAAAGCCTCAGACTGCACTGTATTTCTGGAAATTGTTGATAGCAAGCAGGCTTGAGATTTCTGCATTACAAAAAACTTAGAACTATATTTATTCTGGAGTTACAGGATTTTTGGGGGCATGGTAGAAGGCAGATTGCATATAAATCTGCACTAAATCAGCTGTAAAGAACAAGTGGATCATTCAAATATTATAAGTGGTTTTCTAACCTGTATTATCTCAACTTAAAACAAAAAAATACATGGTTGAGAGTTGCCTTGAGTCACTGTAGTGTCAATGAACAATGGTGCTTTGAAATAAATTGCTGTGTTTAGCAGATGTGGCAGCAGCAGAGGAGCATTTTACTCACTGACATTGCACATTATCCAAAAGCAAACAAGAAACAGATTTACAAGATTCTTCTTCCACCCAGTTTTAACAGAGAGGAATCAGCCTCTGTGGATCTGTCATGTTACCTCTGAAGAGGAGACCCAGTACTGACTTGGTGTCCATGTAATCCCATACCAAGTCCTTAAACAGCTCTGAGTTTCAGACAGACCTACACTTATTTTTATGGTCTTGTATTAATAAACTTGAAAACTTAACTACAAAGTTTATTAATATATTGCTGAAATGCTAAGCTATTTACAGACTATCTGGGTAGACAGCTTATTAACAGCTTTTCCTTTTCTGTTAACATGTCAACTATTTTAATTGAGAATTTTTAATTTTTCTGGGAGCAGAGCATTATTATGACAGCACTGATCAACATAAAGAAAAGGCTAGGAAATGAAACTAATGTTTGCAGTTACAAGACTCCAAGATTTAGCATAGAAAAACCAAATCTGCTGTCAAGTATTCAGGTATTATTATTGTTATTATTGAGGTATTAAGTATCTGATAAAGCAGTCTTTCCAAAGCTCTGTCTTTTCTAGTGACTGGGGAATAGTTTAACACAGCTTAACAGAACAGACATCTCATTCATCAGAAACTAAAACAAGCAATTATTCTGAATGTACAAGTCTGCCTACCTACTGAGTAGCGCATCACTGAGAGCTGCTCATTGCCATCAGTGTGTATTGAAACCAGATCCCTCGTTTCTGCATCCAAAACAAACCACCTGGAGAGAGAATTCCAGTGAGTATCACTTCCATGAGGAAAAAAAATTAAATAAGAGAAAGCAAAAGAGCAATAATCACTGATTTGCTTCATCTTCTCACGCTAGCCCTTAAGGGCAGCATAGTGAACATCTGTTTTTAATAGAATGCTTTTCTGGTTTTCAACACAAGTTGCAGTTAAAAATATATATAAGATTTTAAATGCAGCAGTTTTTTTTTTTTTTTTCTCTCCCTTGAACACTGTAGTAATAACTTTAGTATCTCCTGGATGATAAATGTGTCACCAGATAGCTAACATGACAGCACCTTCTCATCTTGAAGCCCTAAAGGTACAGCTGAATTTTTAATCTACTACATCATCACCATTTTGAAGAATGGCTTTGATTTAAAAACTGATCTTTTGACTTTTATAAAGCAAAATTAAAAAACAAAAATACAAAGTAGAAGGGAATGGAAAACATTTCCATACTCATTCAAAACACAGAACCTATTCTATTTGGTATTATTTATTATTTAGCAGTAACTTTTATCCTGCAGTATTAATTGTGAGGCACAGGTGAAAAACTCATAGATGCTCAAAAAAGCCTAGTGGTCTGTACACTGAAACGGCCACTGACAGCAAACTGGGCAAGATCAGCAGAACCAGAGCTTTTTGTAAACTAACTCCTAAAAATACAGCATATATTACCAAGACAAAGGCAATTAAATTTAATTAGAAAAAAAAAAAGGTATATATAAAGCTATTGGGAACAGGCCACTGTTCTGCTGTGTATAACATACACTGTGACACGTATGTCACAAAAGCCTAAGATGTCAACATGGCTAAATACATTACAGCTGTCTTCAGAGTTTAATTTCTGTGCTTCAGACTTTGTATCTCAGCACTGCTGAAGTACATGATGGCCATGTACCCATCAGCAAACAGCAAGCTCAGACTGTGGATACGAGTCAGCCAATTCCATCCACCATCTAACACAGATACCTAATAGTAAACTCAAGAGAACAAACATATTGCAAAAGCTAGGACTGTCTAATACAGCAGAAACATATATAGCTGATATAACCCCCCAGGAGCAGCAGCACACATTGTTTTCTATGGATGGAGATAAGGTTCTAGGTTGTGCTGATCCAGTGTCTGGCAGCCTGGTATATGAAAGTGGCCTGGTCCCAGTGGCTTAAGCGCAGCTTGTGGTTAGAGAAACACATGAAAAAAATAAATAACATGCACATGAAAAAACAGCCCCACCTGGCACTCACTGTTGAGCAATCTACATGCAAGACAGATGGAGCCAGTGGAAAACAGCTCATCTGTTCTCAATGGACAGCAGCAGAAAACACACTCTGTGTTTCTCTGCTGTACTCCAAAATGCATACTTTTGATTTCTTCTAATCTGTACACTAAAGCTTTGCAGGTTATCTGAATGCATTAATAGTTGCAAGTTGCCATTCAGTTTAAACTCTGCCTCTGCCTTTGTCCCTGCCAAGTGTTTCAGTAAAATGTTATTTCTCTTATACCCGTCTGATAACCATACGGATATTGAAAAACAAAAATGAACATGAAAATGGTTTGGCATGGAGAAAGAGAGAGACGTGTACCTATGCCATATAGATTGCTGCCAGTGGGAAAAAAAAAAATCACTCCATGACAGCAAAACTGCTCTGGAGTTATATCCCGATGGAACAACAGAACTGTGTAGAACACACATGGAGGCATCACTGAGCTGACGGCATCTGTTTTTCAAGTAACACTAGAAGCTGGTCCGTAGCCACTGCACCGCTGCCCCATTCTGACTTTGTTTTCCTGCATCCAATACAGCATGGAGACTCTTTACTGCTTCAGCCCAGGCAGGCAACACACCTTTTGTGCATGGACAGCAGAGAGGGAGGTAGAAGACCTTTTGTTCTACCAGAAAACTTCGGTACTGTATGGCAAATCTGCCTATCTGTCAAGACTCAAGAACGTCATGCCTGTTTATTTCTTTTGAGTGTTGTAATTTTGGTGCCTGGTGATAAGAAAACTAATTATGAACAAAGCAATAACCAAAAGCGGCCCTCTTCCACAAAGCAAACGGGTACCTCCTCTTCCCATACCATGCTGTGCAATGAGGACAGTGATGACTCTGCACCAGGGACATGCCTCTCAATGCTGGCTCTAAGACTGGCTCTTTGGGTTCTTGAAGTTGTCACCTGAGCCAAGTAATCCTCCAGTAAACATGTTTCTTACACAAAATGAAATTCCAAAGCTTGGAAAAGCATGCAAAAAAAAAAAAATCCAGTGTACTGAAAGCACAGAGGTGGTATCAAAAACAGAGTTTCTGAGGGTCCTAAGAGAGCATGCTGAATTCCATTGGGCAATAAAAGAAAGTATTTCATCACACTGGTCCTCCTCCAAAGTTTATTCTGAACAAAAGATACTAAGAACAGTCTTAGCTAACCACGGAAACAGTGCACTGTGACAATTTTGATACTAATTTAGGAAAGGAAATGCTGGTCGCATCTAGTTCAGCTGTTTCTTGGTTCCTCCGCCATCTGGAATCAGACATGCTCCCTTCAATCACCCAAACTCTCCCAAAGCTATGGTAAATTTTGTAATTGCCACCAAAAAAAAACATCTCAATGAAAGCTGTCTCCAGTCTAGCAGCTACAGCCGTTCACTGGCATACTCCACACGTGCCCTTATCTCCCACAGTTGCGGTCCACCTTCAGACTGTTTTGGGAGAGAATCTTCCTCCCAGCATGAAAGGTATGCAAAATGCAAACAGCAGCCAACCCTGGAAATGCCACACCTGGCTGGGATATGTAAAGCTTGGCAGATGTCTCCTAACTCTCCTAACTCCTGATCTGCAGACCGGACAAAATAAGCAGTTGAATAGTGTTGTAAAAATAGCAGCTCTTTTACTTTTTCTGATTTGTATTGATTTTCTCACCATTATTATTGAAAATGACATATTTGACTTGTGAGCTAAATTAAACAAAACTGAACTTTCACCATGTTTATCTGTTTCTTGTCTTCCTATTCTTTTTTTAAAATAACTTATCTGAAAAATAAATTATTTATTTAGAAACAAAAATCCCGTAAACAACTCTTTTGGAAAGCAAATTCTGACCCATGACACAGACATTTATTACTGATAATTTACATCTGTGAATACAGAATTTGTCTGACAAAATCACCAGGGAAACAGAACTCTAAAATAGCGATATATTTTTTCACTAGGACTTGAAATTTCCACAACTTTTAGGTAATAAAGAATGTTGAACCTGCAAGGTATAAAAGCAGAGTGCTGAATGTATAAATGAACAAACCAACCCATCTGTTGGTCGGACTGCTCCCTGGCATGTTTGGGATTCGTCTTACTGCCACAAATACTGAACTGGTTTAAATCTGAGTAACTCTATTGACTTATTTACCTCCTTGGGGCTCTGGCTTATACTAGTATTGTTCCCCACCCTTCAGTTTTCTTAATAACATTAGTATTTTTGCAAGAATCCTGTTAGCCTTTTTCTTCTGTTGAGCTTTTGAGCAGTTATATCAACAGTACTCAAAATATTCTACAGCAGTCACAGGAAGATCTACTTCCCTGCAAATAATACCACTGACAGCATGGTAAAATTATCCATATAATGCTTTGAAAAACTCATTTTTCCGGAAGAATTTTCAATTGCCAGCCTATTTTGCTTTTTCAGATCTGCTCTTCCAGCAAACAGCAGGTTGCACAAAAAATATCAGTTCTCTCCAACCAGGCTTAGTCACTGACAAACGATGACCAGACATGCAGCAGGTATTTAAAGAAGTGGGAACAAAACCTGCAGCAGATCATTTGCAGACAGCCCAAAGAAGGGAAGTGATACTGAAATACTCTTCATGGGGAGCAGTATGTGAAAACCAATCCAGAAACATGATGTGTCAGCCTGATAAAAACACACTGCCATGAAGCTGTGGACAAGAATGGGAAGAGGCAAAAAAATCAGTTTTCTTCCAATGTCACAATTTTAGTCATCAAACCTAACCTTGTCAGCGCTCCCATTCCTTATCCCTGCCTCACTGACCTCTGTGTATGAAGCAAAACAGCGCTAGAGATGCAATGACACACACAGCCAAGATTTGGTTTTATTGAATCCTAAACAAATTAGACTTGTTTAACATTTGCTTTATGTGCTTGGGGCTATAAATCAAGTAAGTTATTAAATGACTTGTTAAAGGCCTGATTCTTTTCTCTCCTGAGGTAATCAAAATTTATCACACAACCTCATTCCTCTGGGAAATGCCTCCCTTAGACTGGATTATTTAGCGCAGAAAGCACTGTGTGATGCCTTCGGTTTGTCAGTAAATCTAAAACTGTTCTGTTTATCTGGATTCACAACTCCATCTATTTCTCATCCACTTGTGCACTTACCAGACCCCACTTCAATTCAGTTTATGTCTCAAACCTATAATTGAATCATGCAATTTCAGAACACAATAAAACAGAACAGTAAAAATGTAACTGCTTAGTTCTAAGGACTTGGTAAAAACACCACCACCGCCAAAAAAAAAAAAAAAAAAAAAAAACCCACACCAAAAAAAAATACCAAAAAAACACAGGGCCATCGACATAAACTTATCCAATACAGCGTAAGTGGGTTGCCTGGAGTAATTTTTCTTTTTAAAAGAATTTAAACTGAAAACTGCTGAATTGAAAAATGTTATGTTAAACCTTCTGAGAGGAAAAAAAAACTCAGTCAAAAGCAAACACCAGACTGCATGCTCTGACCACTCAATATGCCTTGATTGTGCTTTGATGTAATTTCAAAAATGCCTAGTAGCTACCCAGAAATGTGGCTTGACCTTTTTTTTTTTCCCTGTCTCAATTTCTATTATGCCAGTATCTGCTGCTCTGTTTAACAAAGGTAGAAACACTTACTCAGTTTAAGGCTGTAATTAGAAAGAGATGAAAATATTGAAAGGCACAACATGGAAAGCAAATGTACAAGAGCTCAGCAAGATTTTTCTTGTGAGGGTACACTAGGTTTTCTAATTTAATTTCATATGTAATGTATTTAGTGCAGACTGCATCAGCATCTTGGATAAAAAACACCTTGAAAAGAATTTAACATTTATTTTTTTCCAGGAAAGCTAAAGGGTGTTGTACATGCTTAGCAGTTTTTGAAACCAAAACTTAAATGGTTTTTAGGCATGTTGTTATGTAGAAAAAAAAATCTAGGGGCACATTTAACACAAAAAGAAACAATTTTCTTACATGTACTATGTGTTATTTTACCAATATGTGAATAAGAAATAGAATAAAAATTTCCTATCAGCTTCTCCAACCTTCCTTTCGCTATGTATATCCTTTTTTTTTTTTTTCTTTATTTCCTTTTAGTTGATACTTGCTAAGAATCCATTACATGGATTTCATGTAATGAAATTTCATGGCAGACGATACTAAGCCAGAGAAAGTTTGGATATGAATTGAGACAATTTTTTTTCTAACACTAAAAGAAGCCTGAGTTAAAGGACTTGACTCATGTTTTGATAGCTTTGAAATAAGCAGTGATTTTAGGATGAACATGAACTGCTGTAATCAAGTACTATTGAGCTATGTGCCATTTTAGCCTCTCACTTACACAAAAGTAGAATACTACAGCCTGTTCATTTGCCTCTCTATCAGTTTAACAGTTTGCATATGTTTGATTTGGAAGGGAGAAAGATCTGTACTGTATCTGTCTTATAAACTGATGTTATACACACAAGATAAAATATATGATACCTGGTAAAGTCAGAAATGAATGCTCGTGAAACCCTCCCAGCACACATACACACACAAAAATAACAAAAACAAGAGCTGTCTCCATCTAATCCCTTTAAGATCTGCCCCTCTCCCCCAACTTTTCATGTTAGTTAACTTAATACAAAAGAATAAAGCAAAAAATATATATGCATTTAATATACAAGAATCATAGTATCAAAATGTCTCCTTTTGATCATCACAACTCAGCTGATGCACTGTTACCTTCCCTTACCTTCCCGAGTGTGTTCCTATTGCAACCACTGCTCCACTGGGATGGAAGTCAGCGCAGTGCCCTGGTTCCTAAATAATGAGGCATGTACATGTTATTTTCCTGTCCACTCTACACACCAAAGCTACCCTAAAAGCCTAACATGAATTGACAGAAGAAAATCTACTTAGCTAGCACACTTGCAGTTCACAGATTTTTTTTTTAACCTATCACTGATGTACTACATGACCTTCTCATAAGTAAAAAGCTGAAATTCTGTGTAAAAATATGCTGTCTACACATATCCTTGTACAAGACAGAATTCACAAACCAACAATGACAATAAGGAAGGATTTCTGAAGCCATACCTTTTACATCTGCATGATAACCTCTGCAGATAGATTTAGTAATTGGGAAAAAAAGCTAAACTGTAACAAGTACAAATGACTTGGAGTTTTATCCTGACTTGGACTGCTAGAATGGCATTGGACAATGATAATCAGATTAGTGTATATACAACTTCTGAAGAGCTGTGTTAAGCTTATCAAAGCTTCTGAATGGCTTTTTAATGCCATAGTTTCAGGATTTTTGCTTCTCTCAATGACATAGGGCAAGGGTGCTTCAGATAATTAATGCTTTTTGCTATTTTCCAGTTTTATATTTAATGTTAAAGGGTTGACATACATCTAGCAGCCTGGTCCATTCCAGTGTGTGGTCCACAGAGTTCCACATACAAACTTGCCTATCTTGAGCACATGTTAAAAATAAGTCTTTGAAAGGATGCGATGCCAGTCCCCAGAGCTCATCTGTATGACCCTGTAAAGAACATGTATGTGATTTAATAACAAATAACACAAAGAGTCTCAAATTAGCACACCACCAGGGAAGCTCTAACAATTTCGAGTAATCATTCAAAAAAAATCAGTGTACTCACCTGTACCTCTACTAGGAAACCATCATTAAATGTTCCCCGCAAAACAAAGTTTCGTGAAGTACCCACTAAAAATTGATCTGCTTTTCCTTCTGCTACTGCTCTGATTGTTCCATATTGATCAGGAACCTAGGAAGAGAAACGTTTATAAAGCCACATCATGTATCTTAATAGGCACTTATTTCTGAAGTCTATTAATAGCGTACTATAACAGTACCAGAACTGCAGTTCTCACAGTACAAAGGAATAATCTAATCACACATACAATAGATCAGGACTTGACCCAAAACTTACCTCATTTATTTGTTCAGTACAGGCATATAAAACAGGACCTCTCTCCAAAAAAATCACAATTATTTCATTTTAATAGGTATTAGTAGAAAAAAAAAATACAAGAGTTCCATGGACTTTTATGCATAAAACACACCAAATAAATGTACTCCACATTCTTACAACTCATCATATAAGGATAGGAATAATATATATATATATATATATATATATATATATATATATATATATATATATATAGTTACTGTTTACTTTTCAAAACACATTGTGAAAATTAAGAAGGATCTTGTAGCCCACAGTAAATGCTTCCTGATTTCCTTAATGCTTCCTGATTAACCTTACGTAAATGTTCATATGCCTTATGTCAGCAATGACTCCAAGTTTTATTGAGTTTGCTTATTGCATGCTTGAATTCTAATACAGTGCTCTACTTTACAGCATACGTTTGTTTGATTTTTCTAAATGATTTTGCATTAGAAAACATGCTAACTTTAATATTAGCCACATAGGATAGAAAATCATTATAAGTGTTCACAAAGCTATCTACCAGGGCTCTGGTAATATTTCTCAACATAAAAAATTAGGTTTAACATAACATATTAAAAAAAGGAAAACAGAGACACTGATACGAATAGTGTGTTACTAAAGCCGAAGAGCTGTACAGGGTAACTCAAAATGGACTTAGTCTCAGCCAGGCTTTGTAAAGGTCAATGGACTCAAGATAGTAACAAACTCTTTTTCTTAACATATGTGCTAAGTTCGATCTAAATGTTTCTAGAAATGGACACAAGTGGAGTAAACAATTACTAGAAAAACTTTTTAAGAACATACTATTTCAAAAGGCCATCTTATTGTGAGGACAAAATAAGTATTTTCTTTTTCAAAATATATACTTTTTTCCGGTTCACCCCCATCACTGTCATACAGCCAAATCAGAAACATACATCGACACTAAATAGCTGTTTTTAAGATAAAGTCAAGAGAAGTTCCTCAACCTAACTAATTTTTGAAGAGTAGCCATATATATCCTACTGATATTTCTATATAATGTCAAAAACTCTATATGAAAATAAAATCCTGGTAACATTGTCTTTGTCCAGACAGACAAACTTAAGAAAAACATGAGCAAATTAATGAAAATCCTCAAAAAATGGGTGAATAAAAGAAACTAAGGAAGGAGAAAAGAAAAACCCCATATGGGCTTATTTCATGGCTGAAAATTGATACGCTTATTATAAAACACCCTCATCCACTTAAAAGACAGAAACTAAAAGACAGAAAACAGAAGATGCTAAATACTGATACTCCAAGGAGTGGAGAGGGCTCAGGCTTCCTAGTCATACATTGAAAATGCAATTTCTTTGTCACTCTTGCCTTCTTACCTCAATTTCCCTTTCGGGATTCAAATCATGATCCCACAGGATGATCTTTCGGTCTTTCCCACCTCCCGTTAGCAGCATTCCATTCCTCATCTGACAGAGGGTAAATACACTGCCATCATGAGCTTTGATTTGTCTGCTTATCTGATATACACCTACATGCATGAAAAGAAAATAATACAGAACGCTACTCACTTTTTCACCTGAGGTTTACAAGAAGCTGTACATTTTGGCGTAAGAATAAAGTAGCAATGTACAACCAATAATTACAATTGCACTGTTGGGCTATTAGTATTGCATTAGTACTGCAAACACAAGGTGGTAGTGTTTTCTTACAGGATAAAGGGATAAAACAAAAGGCCTCCCTTTTTCAAGAGAAACTTTTTTGAGATTGACTGCCCTAAAAATTGTGAAGGCAAAAACATGTATTTGCAAAATACTTCAAATTTTCTGCTATCCAAAAGAACACAATTTTTTCATATACAAGGAAAACTGTCTGAAAAATATTTAGTAAGCAATCATTAGAAAAGAATTAGAAAAAGTTCTTTCGTTAAAAGAAACTCAAAGACTTGTCTGAAGTCTCATGGGAATAAAAAAAAGGGGGAAAAAAGTAAATTATTTAAAGGAAAGGTTCCAGGATGCAGGATGCTAATATCTGACACTCCATGTGTCAGATAATTAAACAGCATTTGGCATCTATCAATATAGTAGTCTACTCTGAGGAAAACACATGAAAGAATGACAGAGTAAAACCGAACGAGAAAAGGTGTTAAAAGAGAACCTTTTGCATCCCAATTGTGTCTGTATTTGAAAAGAATTGCTGTAGAAAATTGTGTTTTAATAAAGCAAGATTCTGAGGCTTTGAAGATTTGCATATATACAAGCAGCAGTCACAGAAAAACTCTAAACACCATCCAAATAAATGCCAACTTAATTAAGCTGACTATGCCTACAGCTCGTCAGTTCAAGTTGGCGTGCTCTCACTTTGTGAAAAAGTTTGAGATAAGAACTGTGACCAATTCTCATGGGATGAACCAACGAAAAGATCCCATATTCAGTTACACTGATGTAATAAATGTTATATTTGTTAACTTTTAGTATTATACAGGTTAAAGGTTATTTTGCATAAGAAGAACCTCAAAATTAAATATCAGACAATTTGTTAAATTACTTTTCCATTGCAGTTAGCTTGAAAGAAAAAAAAATCTACCTACAAAAACAGACTTACCTTTAAATATTTGCTTTTTACATGAATGTTTTCCTGGCATACCAATTTAACCCAGAGTGTTTGAAATAGTTGCCAAGTAAAATAAATTATCCTTGAAATTATAAATTACCTTAGGGCTCAGCTGTGCCAGGTCTGCATAAATTTGGTAACAAATAGTTTTTCTTTCTTTTCTACAAAACCTTTGCCATAAAGACCAAGTTTAACTCAAAGTGCAAAAAAAATGGTTTTTAAACTATATTTTATAGCCAGGACTTGTACACTGTCTTAACTAGATACTCTTATTTGCATAATTGGTACAGATGTAAATTACATTTTCCCTTCACACACAAGTCCTCTTAACAATATTCTCCTGAGACCAAGCATGGTACAACATTAAGTCTTAAGAAGTTAATTTAGCCTGCACAGCCTTTTTCAAATCACAGGATGAAAGGAAATCTGATTAGCTTCACAATTTTATAATGCAAAACATTTAGATAAACTAGTTTTCATTCACTTCAGGCACAGTCTCATAAATTACTGATAAACCCTAGATTGTGTTTAAGTCACCAAATTCATGAGACCTGAAGGAATTTAGTACCGGTTGTTAATACAAGAAGTGTACATGCACAGCTAAGTTTTTTTCCCTATTACTATTCTAATGCAATTCTTTATGTTTGTCTTCTACAGATAGACTAATCTGCAATTAACTGTGAATGTATCCTACCTTTAGGTCCTTTTCCTGGAGTAGATTCTACAGTAGTTTTGCCCCATATAAGTATTATCCCACCTGAGTCTCCAGTGAGCACATCACCATTTCCCAAAAAAGCCAAACACTGAACAAATTTGGGTTTTTCATATTTCTGAAACAAAATAAACAGAAGGAAGGGATAATTGCTTGTATTCTAAGTAGTTATAATAACATATCCATTCCCATATAACTCTGAAAACATAAAAATCTTTTTGTTGTTGTTGTTGTTTGTTTACCTCTCTGTTCAAACAGTATAAGGTGACAACAGCGCAAATTTGTAGATAGCATGAACAGATCCTTCCACTGATTTAAAACTGACCTCATATCAAGACATTCTTACCCCAAATATCCCTTGCTTTCTTGATAATGAATTGCCACTCCAGGTCCAAAAAAATATATGAGATTTGCCACATGTTATTATAGTATTTGCATCAGTTGGATGGAATTCCACAGCGAGAACAACTTCATTTGTAGTCTGAAATAACAGAAATAATATTTATTCAGATGTTCATATCCTAATTTTACTAGCAACTCATGTAAAATTACAAGTTTCAGAACAAAGATAGGAGGAACTACACAGGATGTTGTATGTATACAAAAATACGTAAGTGTTCCCTGATAAATTCACTGTGTGAATAACTTCACATATCATTTAAGTATTGCTTTTTCCCATATTCATAAGGTGTTTTGTTTGTTTGTTTGTTTTTAATTTTTTATTGCTAATAAAACTTCAGTAAAAAAAATTTCAGACTGCAATCTACAAATGTACATATACCAAGAATCAATGTTCAGAATTTGATTCAGACAGAAATGAAAATAAGGAATGTCTAGAAGTGCGTATGTGTGTGTATATATATAATATAAACAATTACAGGCTGAACCATCACTTCAGCTTTTTAAAGTGTCCAGGATTTTTTTGATTTTTTTGATTTTTTAATTAGGAAAATATTAAGAGAATTATTTTATTTGGACTGGTCCTTATGGAAGAGTAAAAGTTAATTAGAAGTATTCCAGTATTCAAAACCCTTTCAGAATACAAATTCAGAATACATTTCTTTTGTGCCCTTATACAACCCATCAGAATTACACAGTTGTTTCCACGTAAAACCAAGTTTATGTCTCAAAAAATTACTATATTTTTGTAATGAAAACATCTGCATTTTAGAATAGGTATTTGTGCAATATTTACCTTTATTTCTGCTACTTTTGATTTCTTCTGCCAATCCCACACAGTAAGCATATGCTCATTAGAGTCATCAATTACGCACAAATGAGTACCAGAATCCTAAAGGAAAAAGAATAAGAGGTGCTGAAAAAGAACTATTAAGCCCTGTTCAAACAAGGGGCATGTCAGTAATATTTAAAAGACACAGAAGTACAAGTAAAAATTTAGTAAATCCCTTTTAAGGGATTTCCTTTTTTTCTTAGAGGTAAGACATATTTTTGTATAATCACACCACATATCATCATGCTTCAAAAAATATTCTAAGAAAGCTTTAAAGATACCCAAATCTTTATCTTTTTTTCTTTTTTTTTCCTTTCTTTCTTTCTTACTCTTTCGTATTATCATACTAGTAGCATAAGTGTTTATTCCTTTTTCTAGTCTGCAAATACTTTGTTTTTCCCCAGGTTCCAGAACACACAGTTCTGCTTGTGGTTTTCTTTCTTAAATGTCACCATCACATACACACAACTTTGCAATAGTAACATTTTGAAAGGACATCTCTTTTTTTTTTTTTCCCCCCTTACAGAACATTAAGTGCCAAGTAGTTTCATTATGTAGTTGGTAAAACTAGAGCGAGGGTAACACTTTATGAACAAAATGATGTTTACAGAAGCAAGAAGATTGATATCTTCTGTATTAAATAACTGAAATGTCTTATTTTTAAAAATTCTACAACAAAACAGTAAATGTAGCTATGCAGAATTAAAGGAATTGACAGAGATTCTTAGAACAAAAACATACTTATTCACAGCAACACATACTTGCACAAACCAGTTGTTTCAAGGACATTTGTAGAAAGTTTTGGAGGAGGCCTTATTTATTTTAAAGTTGATTCTTGCAGTTCAGCCAGCATTCTCTAACGAATTATGAAAATAGAGGTGGCTGAAATTTCTGTTCCCAAATACTAACACTGTTATGAGCAGCAATACGCAAACATACTTTCCAATTAAGTGGAAAAAAAAAAACCTTGAAACAGTATTGGTGATATAGACAGTTCTTGCATAGTTTAGTGGGATTATGTGATTAAAAACATAGTTCTACTAGATACTTAACATTCAACTTTCAGTCTAATAAAAACTAGAACATGATATTCAAAAGAATTCCTTAGTGTTTTGTTTATTATTTTTAATTTTTATTATTAAATGCTGAAAAATGCATTTAATCATCTGAAAAGAAAACAGGGTTTAAAAATTTCCTGGTTTGTTACAGCAATAGGAATTACAGTGTTTCCCTCACATTATTTTATTTATGCTACACCCTATTTATAAAGAAGTTTATATCCTGAAAGTCAATACCTATACATAACTAAGTAATGTTTCAAAGTTTAGTGAAGCTGCAGCAAGGGAGCATAAGCATTTATTTTCAACAAGTTTTCCCTGGAGAGCCTCAAAACACAACTGTACAGTCGTACAGTCCTAAGCAGTCTGCCCTGGATGAGTTATTTCCATAGGTCCCTTCCCATATTAATTGTTCTGTGCTTCAGAACAATTTCTCTATAAGCAAAATACAGCTGATACCTTTTTTCTCTCTCTTTTTTTTTTTTTTTTTGATACATTTATTCTCTGGCACTTGCATTTATTCTCTGGCACTTGCATTCTTGGATGCAACAATCACAGCGTGGGTTTTCAAGAGGTCTGATATGTCTTAATGTTTTGGCAAAAGCACAAAGGTAGCTTAAACATTAAAATACATGTCTTTTATACAAAATAAACTCAGCAGCAATTTTGAAATTAGAATTTTATCAGTGCCAAACAACACATTTCTGTTTAGTACTACTACTTCTGATAAATTTTGTGGGTTTAGTGACAAGACTTTTGTTTTTTATTCTATGCAAAATTAAGAAGCACGAATTGAATAAACTATACCTTAGGAAAATGGCAGAGGATTTTTATTTATTTTTTTATTTATTAAGTTTTCTGTTGGTGCATAAAAACCTATTCCAGTTGTGCAAACAGAAAAGTTACCCTTTCCATAAGAACTCACTAAAATGTCTTCATGAACCTCAGTAATAAACTTGCTTTTAACATCTAAATAAACAACAGCTCCCCACCAAACCCAGCAGAGATTTCAATTTCTACTCAAGGTATGTCAGTGTCTGCTATTTATATGTAGTGCTAGTTTGTTGCCATAATTTTACATCTGCAATTTCCTGTTTTTTCACCTCACTTGCTGTCAGCTGTTTTTATAGAGTATGCATAAACTTTACTGACACACTTTTAGTACCAAAGCAGGTCAGGTAGGAAATCGCATTCAGAAATCTCAGTTCAGAGACTTGCCAGTTGACACAGGGTTGGATAACTGATGTAAAACACACTAGGTAGCAGCACCCATCTTACCGCTTTTGAAAAATCCAGGCACCCCACTCCACGCTCAAAGGTCCCCAGGCCGATGACCTGCAGCGTCACCAGGCTCACCGAGTCCCACACTCTAACATGGGGCTGCAAGGGCTGTGCAAAAGCAACAGGACAAATGGGTGTCACCAGTGGCAAAAGTGTCAAACACAGGCTTAAAATTATGTCAAGCTACCCAAATTGCAAACTGTGGACTGAAATGCATATGGCCTCTGTTAATGCTGCTGCTGGATTGTATCTTGAACCTCAAAAGACAAGAGTCAAGACAGTTTCTGCCCACCACGCACAAGCTGCAAACATCAAGAAGGCATTTGGTAGCTGTGAAAAATAAATCTCAGCTCAATTCAAACCATTGAACAAAAATAGAAGAGTCATATTGCATTTCAAACCCCAGACCTAAAAATCTCATACAGCAATTGAAACAATCGATCAAACCCTATTTTTTAAAACATAAAAGTATGCAAATAATAATAATAATAATAATAATAATAATAAAAACATGCCAAAAAACAATGTTGGTGCACTGAGTCATCTAACCATAACTAGTGAATGAAAACCTCCATGGCAATATTTCATCCAAGTGCTATCCCAAAGCAAGTTAGCTGCATAAATGTGAAACAATTATAAATGCAGTGGGAATTAAATTGTCTTAAGGACAGCATTCACCATAAAAAAAAAAAAAAAATCATAATAAGATTAAACAAATACTCAGTGGAAAAAAAGACATTAAGTTAAACACCTGAGAAAGGGTTGTACTTAACATGTTTCTGCACTTCAAAGTATCTGATTTATTTTTTTTTTTCCCGCCATCTGTAACTTCAGGAAGATAATCCGATTATTCAAATTGTGATAGAGTTCAACATCAGCCAGGGACACGAGCATTTAACTATGCTTGTCCTCAACTGAGCAAGTTTGTAGGGCAGCTTGGCACACCTTCTCCCAAAGTTGGCTTCCTTTCCCATGAAGCCTTAGGAGTACACAGACCCACTGTACTGGGGTCTTGTTTTCCTCTGGGAAGTTATTGAAAAATATGTGACAGAAATGATATGGCTTTATAGATCAATTACAAGGTCCAGATTTGCCTTCAGAATTAAAACCAAGTTTCTCATGTTACAGATAAAAGACTATGAGCTTCTTCTCTTTTTGATGTATGGCTGAGTACTTCCATGGTACTATCTTTTGCTAGAGATACTACTGTTACCTTAGAAACAGCACAATATCTCAGTATATGCAATGCATTACAAAAATAACTGCAAACAGAAGGTGATGATAAAATTAAAACACTCACACACACAAATACCACAAAAAAAAAAAAAACAACAACACATTTTTTCATTTTTTCCTGATTTTCAGAACAAGAGACTATTGCTTGACAGCTCTATTACTTACCCTTCCATCTTTATCCACTCCAGCTAACTGTCCTGTTGCAATTCTAATTTTGTCTGGATGAACTGCAAGACTAAGACAGACAGAAATATGACTCGCTTTTGCTGTCATTGGCCTTCAAAACTGAAAGCTTTTTTTTTTTTCTTTTGTTTTCAACAGAAGTTCAGAAAGACACTTATGATCCTAGATCCCACTTTTAATAAGACAGCTTGAATGCTTTCCTTGACAGACTATTTCATGGCATATTTTACTGCAAAATCCTGATGGGTTGATCAGGTTTTTGCAATGGCTGCAGGCACGCAACCAGGAGTGCCCAAAGAGCCACCTTCACATGTGCTCAGACAAATAAATTTCAGGTTTGCATTATATCAGGAGTCCACTGTAACAAAACAGCAATGTCCCGTGTTGAACTTCCAAGACATTATTTTTTGCCATGTTTATAAGCATTAGAGCATACTTCATGTCCAAATCAAGAGATAGCATGAAACTGAGCAAAAATGGTTGAAAAGATGGCTGAAGGCATGTGCACCCAGGAGTCAGGCCTTACTGCTTCTTGAATCTTGAAATGAGTTACTGATATAATTTTACTAATGAAAATCTCCAGTACGGTGCATTTTTAGTGTAAGTCAAAATCTGCTTTTGTTTTGAAGACCATGTTAAAAAACAGATACTGTAATTTCGAAGTCTATGTCCTCTTACTCCTACTTATTTCTTGACTAGCTTTCTCATTTTCTTTCTTTGTATTATTACAAGGGTGAAGAAACAAGAAAATAAAAACAGGCAAGGGGGAGCAGTGGAGGGGGGCTGAAGAAGTCAGAGTGATGAGCACCAAAATGTTTACAATTCAGTCTAGTTTTCTGAATGAACATGAAGATTAACAAGACTAGCAACAAGATTGGGTAGACATGTGTGGTGCCAGGAGTTGGACTCGATGATCCTTGTGGGTCCTTTCCAATTCAGGATATTCTATGATTCTAAGACTAACAGCATTACTCCCATAGCAAGCAATTACAGTTGTCAAAGCAGAGCCAGGAAAAAAGAGGTTTAGAGAGCAACTCCTTTCTTCCATTCAGGTACAGCAAAGAGCCTATGTTTACCTTGAAACCAAAGCCCGATGCTGCTCTTCAGACTAACATTGTAAAGTGATGAACCTTTGCACCAACAATGACGTTGGCTTCGATTTTTCTGCTTTTATGTTTTGTTTGCAAGTGTCTTTCTTGTATGCCAGATGGTCTTAATACTTGGATGGGGCGTCCATTAAAAAAATTATAAAATTACTGCTCAGACTTCCATTTGGTTTTCTAATTCTCCTTTAAGTCTACACCTTTGCCATATTGCCTTTAAATTCCTGATCTAGAATTAGGCTGATGACCATTTTTAATTATTGGGACATCTATGTAGAATAATTTATGCAGGTATCCTGTCTCTAATCTGGCAATCCTACAGTATCTATGTATCAAAGTTTATATTTAAGCCAGAAAACCTAAGCTAATGTGGACTGTTCTATTACCATTCATTTGTAAGGCATTTAATACACTGAAATTTACAGGGATTGATGAAACAGAAAATAACTGCAATCATGATGACATTAAGGAGATCACAGATACAGTGAGAAAATTTTAAAAATAAATACATTCCTGAATTATGACACACACACAAATGTTTTATACTAACCATTTAACGCAGTCCGTATGACCCAGGTAGTGTCGCTGAGTTCTCTCCTCATAGTTAAATAGTACCACCACTGATGCTATGAAATATACAATTTCTCCGGTAGGAAGGAGGTAAACATTGGCTCGACAATCTCTTCCACGATACCCATATCTATACATTTATATATTTTTAGAGTCAAGGTTTTCATAATCACTGTATATCACACACATACAAGAAAATCCAACAAATTTTGAAAGGATTCCTGGGGAGCTCTCATGCCATGAAATGATCCTTATGTTTTCCTCTGAAACTACAGCACAGTTTCACTAACAGTTTAAAAAAAAAAATTAAGAATATGATCAGACTTCAGAAATCCAAACCACTTAAAGTGATATTCATTGACGTAAAAATAAAACGTGCATAACGTACACTGAGGCAAAACAAACGTAGCTGTGTCACTATATAGAAATCCTTAATGTGAATTTTCATTAGGTAACAGCAAGACGTCACGGTACAGGCTGTAGATCTTTTTTCAGTAACAGAGCTTGGGCAACCCCATGCCAGGGACCAGCATATTGATTTTGTCCGGCCTTTCAAAATAAGCGTGTGAAAATTCCTAACGCCCTTCAGAAAAAAGCAAGCTTCAGCACAGCAGCTGCCAAGTCCAGAAAATAGTTCTTAAGAACATTTTAGAGTATTTTTAAAGGAAACAAATCTCAAAATGAACTGACACAAGGAAAAATAATCTACCTCAAACTACCCAAAATATATAAAAGGGATGATTTTTGTAGAAAACCTGTATAACTACCATGACACTAACAACATTCAGATGTTTTATGCACTACAATCAAGACATGACTTAGCACTGATCAAATGTAACTGTATCTTGATATTACTTTGAAGCTGGTGCAACTTTCTTCATCCAGGTTATTAATACGTCTGTGTGCCTGTGTTTCAGTTCCAGGGTCACTCTTTACTAGTAAAATCAACACTCAGACTTGAACAGCAGCTTTGAAGCCTTATATATATATATACACACACACATATATATATATAAATACATATATATATACATATGTATTTATATGTATGTATATATATAATTTCCTCATTGTGTCCTGCACTCTTCAGGGAGAGGTTCCCTCTTTAGTGCCAACTAATATACCTAGAACAGCAGGAGATGCCTCAAGCAACTTTAGGTAAAGGATTCCAAGGTCTTGGTTAATGAGATAGATAGGATAAAGTAAAAGACCAACACGGAGAAAGCTGCATGGGTTAAGCTGGCCCTCTCATAATTACAGGTGCAGGTGCAGTAGCACAGGTTTTGGAGTTTTTAAACCAAAATCTCCTTGCTTGACAGCCTGGCCTCTGTTCTCGAACAAGAACTACTTCTCTAACAAAAATACCACCCAATGCCACCCTCCACATCCAAAAAACACATGAGTAGCAAAAAACAACATGAGTAGCAAATATAGGTCTTTCCTCTTTTGTAGTTACTGAAACTACAGCGATGTAGTCCCTGTAGCCCATCAAATTACAAGACTACTGTACCACAAGAACACTTGCAAAATTAAACATGTTCATTTAATAATGTAAATAAATAGTGGTTCAAAGAGGGACACTGCATTCAGTTACAAGTCTTTTTAGAGTAAGAAAAAGAAAAAACGTTTCTATCTTGCTGTCTTCCCTTTACTACAGAAGAACACAATGGCAACTCTGAAGCTAAGCTTGCTTAGCAAATAACGTGAAGAGAAATGCTGATACAACACAATGCTGAGAGCATGAAAAAGGATGCTTCAGTTTCTCCTTTATCAGTATTTACCTTCACACTAAATTTTCCTCTCTTTCAAACACCAGTGGAACAACAATAACAACAACAAAAAAAATGCTCTAGAATGGCCCTTTATGAAAGCAGAACAAATAAACCAGACCAGTGAACTTTCAGAAATGACAGGCTATAAACTAATGAAAATATTATTTCTATACAGAAGCATGAAGAACACTATTCTAAATGGCATCTCAGAGGAGAAAGGCAGATGCTGTTGATCTGCTGTATATAATAGGCAATATATTGATAAGGATTTCTTGTGATTGTCATCTTTGAACATCCATCCTTTCATCTCAGACGTTTACCATGTGAAGCTACGGCTACATATTTTAGCACCCACTGTTAAGCTCTGGCATTCATGAGGCTGCAAAAAACAGTTATGTTTTCTCAGTCCGATTCTTTCCTTCACCCTCCTACATAATAACGTACCAAAGAGTAGCTGCATTTTCTAGGAGCATGTAAAGCAACAACCTACTTTGTGAGAGAATTTTTTGCTTTCTTCAAGCTCTATCCCAGGCATCTTGAGAGAAAACAAGAGGTGTTGCTGCTCCACAGCAGCTCTTTCCTTCTCCACACTCTCAGAACAAGAGAGCAGAGATACATTAATACAATGATTGACCAACTCTCTGCAGGAAAAACAGCAATACTACTTTGATGATTAATTTCCACTGAATTTCAATGTTTATCTTTCAGTAAGACATGTTTCAATGAGACTGAAGGAAATTCAGTCTTAATACTGTGAAGGTTTGGACTGTGTTGTCACCAAAAAAAAAAAAAAAAAAAAAAAAAGATAAAGATATATTTAACAGCTTTTAGTGTTGTTTGTTTTATATTTTTAATATGGTAAGAATAGCCAAGGCCCCCACGGAAAGTGATCTGCTGTACAACAGTATTCAATAGTATCATTACAACTGACTTGAATTATTCTTAGAAAGAGCACCAGTGTTAAAAATAAGCTTATAAAGGGAAATCAGAAATTCCCTGCAGAAACTGAGCTACTTTACACTAGAAAGAGGCTAAAAAGTCACTGCCTATCAACAGCAGCACTGACAGTGATCTCTGTAGCTTCTAGAGCAGCCCATTTCCCTCTTAGTAGGAATACCTGATATTCTTTAACCAGTTCTGAAGTGCAGTAAGCAAGATTGCACTGCAAAGCAGGGATACCCAAACTAAATTTACATGAAATCACTCGGGAACCAGAGATGGTCAGCTCAGATTTCCCCATGAACTACTACTTCTTGCCAAGCCATGCAGGGCAGACAAAAGCAAAGTGTGTTCTGCTGAATCTACAGTACCAGGTAGCAGTCACTGAAAACACCCACAGGACACAGCTCATCTAAAAAGAACAATTCCACTCCCACCTCCCCACACAACACAGTCCAAAAACCCTACCACACAACCTTTTGCCTCTGTTCTTGCCTTGAAGTTGTTTATCCTCATGGTTCATCAGCTAGCCTGTAAATAGCATCCAGTATGGTAATATCAAAGGAAAGCCTTTGCTGAAGAATTAAAAGACCTTTAAAACAAAGCTTACCAATTGAATTATTCAACACTCCATTAACCTTTCAGTTGCAAAACACTGACATTACTCAAATACTCTGTGAATAACTGTCCTCATACCTTGTTAATAAAGTGTACAATCTTCAATCTGCCATTACATTTGGAAGTTATGGCTGGCTTGCAGATTTCTCAGCTTTTCTAAGCCTGTACACAAAGTACATGATCTCCTGCTGGAACTTCACGTCTCCAAAACTGAAGGCCAATTTTGTTCAACGTCATATGGATCAACAGTACACCCTCACAAATTTTACCGCTTTTTCCTCATTGTTTTCTTCAACATTATATCCAAAAGATATCCTATAGCCAGAAATATAGCAGTCTGATTTAGAATGACATTTCCTTAAACAGATTCCAAAAACATGTGGACAATTTGTTTAGACTAGATTTATTTCACTTTAATTAGACCAAAGCATGAAACTGATTTAACCTGAACTTAAGGTCCTTGGACACTAAATAAATGTGTCCACAGAGGGATTTGCACCTACTTAACTGAGGGTATGATTTCACGATCAGTTTTCATCAGTCCAAACTTCTCACTGCTGCTGAAACAGTAGGTTGGGCCTTCCTCTAGTGCGTTGATCCTAGCCCTTGCATGTTTGTGGGACAAATCAAATTAATGAGTTGATCCCGCTGAAAGTTAACTCCACAAAAAAAGATTGCATTTCAGCCAGATCAGCAACTGACCCAACCCATTATTTCATGGTCATATGAGTGCCAGCATCAGCACCCAACAGTGGTGACAGTAGGAAAGCAAATCACCTCAACTTTGCAAAGCCTGAGTAAGAGCTCAGTTTTCTTTCCAATCAGACTTTTAAAAGAAAATATTCCTCTTTTATGGCCTAAGCTTTCACAATCTGTCTCCAAAGTTCAGAGGATACTAGCTCCACAGCTGCTTTTTCATAACTGAATACCCAATATCTTTAGTTTCAAACATTTAAAAGTTAATAAAAGCAGAGAAAATAATACAGAAATCGTCTTTCCTTAACTGAGTAACAAAGGGTGGCTTAAAATACATGCCTTATGCACATACGCTAATAGAGGTATGGGGAGACCCTGTCTGTACATATCCTGACATATGCCAGCACATCATCAATGTTTATAAAAATTTTCTTGCTTTCAGCAAGATCAGGAGGATTATTACATCAATTTGAATGCTGTCTAGACCTGCTATTTTACAGGAGGACTAAGAAAATTATATCATCACAGCTTACAGGAAGAATCTGTGGAGATGAGAGGGGGTGATGGGAAAACCCAAATGTGTGCAGAAGCATGTCTCTTATGAACTTCTGATCTGCAAAGTCTGTAGAACTGCTGTCAGCCACATACCAATTTACTTCTTCATATGATATATTTGATTTATTTAATATATTTAATGTAAAAGACTGTCCAAGAAATCAACCACTTCATTTTAGAGCTGAAACAGAAATAGTGCACAGAACTGCACTTATCTGTGTTGTGTTTTTTTTTTCTCCTGTTAATATTCCACTCCCATGTAAATTGTCAGTGAACAAAGAAGACACAAGACTGATAAAAAAAAAAAAAAGGAAAGGCATGGCAAGACAAAAAAAAATAGTTAATGATATCAAGGATACACCCACTCCAGTTTTAACTTCTCAGGAGGCAGCTCTGTCCTAATATCATCATAGTTTTCTACATCAGAAGGAATGAACATTGTGATTGGTCGACCCCGCATGAACATCTTGATATATTCTCCCTCTGTTGAAACAAAAAGTATATTAATCATATGGCAAGTTTACACAAGAAATGAGCGCACACACACAAAAAAAAAAAAAAAAACACAACCCAAAACTAGTAATTAGCACAGAGATGCAAATAATATTTGTGATATAACAATTATTTTTGAAATGTGAACTTGGTTAAGGCCCAGACTTTTCTAACCAAACACGAAAACAACACGCACACACACACACACACACACACAGGCACAGTAAGTGCTAGTTGAATTTAAGATAACTCTCTGACTAGATTAGGCCTGTAACATTTTCGACATGTAAATTACAGAGCAAAGGTAAATTTTAAATCTAAATTAAGATATGAAATTGAATAAATAAATTATAATGAAATCACAGGATATGATATTTCAGGTTGAACAGGGACCTCCGGACATTTTTAAGTCCTGCTTCTGGCTCTAAGCAGGCGCAGCCATGAGGTCTGACAGTATTGGGATTTTTTGGGATTTGTCTGGTTCAGTCTTGCCAAGCTCCAAGGATGGAGATAGCACAGCCTCTCTGGGCACCTTGCTACCTGTCAGCACCCCCAAGGCCTTTCCCACAGAGCTGGTCACAAGGCCTTTCCCCAGCCCCTCTGTTCCCAGTCTGCATCCCTGCCAGGAGGCTCTTTTTTCCGATGAGCAGGAGTTGGCATTTGTTCTTGCTGTTTTGTGAGGTTCCTGCAGGCATACCACTCCTCCACCCTGCTCATGTCCCCCGGTCTGCTGCCATCTGTAAATTTGCAGGCACTGTGTTGCCTGTTCCAAGTCACTGTAAAAGTTGTTCAATGGGACAGCTTCAGGACAGACCCCAACAGACTTCACTTGTTACCTACTGGTCACGAGGTAGCGCAGGACCCCAAAAGCACAGCCTCTG
This sequence comes from Anas platyrhynchos, assembly GCF_047663525.1. Classification (NCBI taxonomy): domain Eukaryota; kingdom Metazoa; phylum Chordata; class Aves; order Anseriformes; family Anatidae; genus Anas; species Anas platyrhynchos. Next base: position 42,408,813 of record NC_092589.1, read on the forward strand.
ATGTTAACCATCCAACGATATCTTTTACCGACTGAGCTGCCCACCCATCCAAACTAATAGCCCAACTAATACACAAGAATGCTTCAGGAAGAAGCATCAAAAGCTTTGCTGATGAATACAATCTGAAATTTACAAAGTAACTAATAAACTAACCTGATTTATCAATTTATTAAAATCATTTCAATTGTATCCCATTGAATATTGCACCATATCCTAAAGGATGGAAAGATACAACAGATGACTCCAGCTGTAACACTGTCTTCAGCTGCGACAAAAAATATGCACATTTATTGGGGCACCTGTGCACTCTAGAAGTCTTTAGAAGTTCCCTTTCAAGGAACACCAGTTTGGTTTTTTTTCCACCAGAGAAAACTAATTACAGAGTAGCTAAATGGCTTGGTCAAACACAATAGCTAGTGGTTGGAAGGTAACTCATTTACGTTTAAGGAAAAGCTCTAACTAGTATATGTTACTAGGATATGTTACCCCTGTCCTACAAGGGTTTTCCTTCCACACTATGACAGAAATGATTTTTCTAACTTCAAAAGAAAAAAAACAATACCCAGAAATAAAACCTTTGAAGACTTTTAAGGGTCTTTACACTCCACCATGCAGCAAAAAATAGTATTGTGACACAGTTAAATCATGCCTCTAATAAACAAGAATTACTGCCAACACTTTCAACTCTACTGACACAGGAGCTGCATTTCAAAAGGCACTAATTAAAAGGGATCCAACTATTTCATTAATTTTGCATCAAGGTGTTTTTTGTTTGTTTGTTTGTTTTTTAAAATCACACCAGCTTCTTTAGTGACTAATATCTGTTGTTAATGTAACTAATATCACAAATTAAATATAATACTCTGCTGTGAATCTTAAACATTTTATTTTTTGGAGTAAGGATTTGAAAACCATAGCAGAGAAAATGGAAGAGTTTCAAACCAACACATAAGTAGTTGACTGAGACTGGATTAGAATAGCTGTGAATTAGCACTAAAGTATGAAGAAATGTTTAATCACATCTAATACGAATCATATTGAACTTTGAAATGAAGATCTTTAAACAATTATTTTTATATTTGTTTCAAAAGACAAACATGAGACAAACATCCTGTAAATGTCCAGGTAATCACAGAATCACAAAATTTCTAGGTTGGAAGAGACCTCAAGATCATCGAGTCCAACCTCTGACCTAACGCTAACAGTCCCCACTAAACCATATCCCTAAGCTCTACATCTAAACGTCTTTTAAAGACTTCCAGGGATGGTGACTCCACCACTTCCCTGGGCAGCCTGTTCCAATGTCTAACAACCCTTTCAGTAAAGAAGTTCTCCCTAACACCTAACCTAAAACTCCCCTGGCGTAACTTTAGCCCATTCCCCCTCATCCTGTCACCAGGCACGTGGGAGAACAGGCCAACCCCCACCTCGCTACAGCCTCCTTTAAGGTTTCTGTAAAGAGCAATAAGGTCGCCCCTGAGCCTCCTCTTCTCCAGGCTGAACAAGCCCAGCTCCCTCAGCCGCTCCTCGTAGGACTTGTTCTCCAGGCCCCTCACCAGCTTCGTCGCCCTTCTCTGGACCCGCTCAAGCACCTCGATGTCCTTATAAATCTTTCCTGAATTAAGTTGTAGTATTATTATATAGATTGTATGAATGTGAAATCTATGTTTTGCATCTGAAATATCTAAAATTGAAATTATGTGAAACTCAGACTTATTCTGACTGAATTCTAGAATGAACACAAATAGTTTATGTCAAACTTGGATTATCCAAAAAGGCAAGAGAAAGCAGGTAATTTCAGTGATGACTGCAAAAATAGTCTCTTGCATATCAAAATATTTTAAAAGATGTAAAGATTGATAAATAATTGAAGTTGTGAGTAAGATCAGAAACATATTCACCAAGCTTAAGATAGTGTCCCTACCCTCTCTCAATTTGAAATTGATCACAGAAACATATTCTCTTAAGTCTTACGTACAGTCAGAAGAGAATGAGAGGGGAAAACCTGTGACTATTTTACTGCACCAAAGATTCAAAGCAGTGTTGCACAGAAGTATACACTAGAAACATACACTATATTTATATTTACATTCCAAGTATTTCATTCATTCCAATGGAATGATTTAACTAGGTCAACAAATCCATGTACCTGAACACAAGCTAGTTAAAAGTTCTCTACCCATGCACAATATTCACTCTGAAGATATAACAAAACAGAAGGCTTATCAAAACCTTTTTATTTTTTTGCTCTTAGTGCACAGTAGTTTTAATTTCTTGATGTTTAACAATTTCTATAAAACTTTTTTTTTTTTTCTCATTAACTGGTGAAGTAGATCCCAGTTTATCAAATTGATGGAGTTCCCAGCCTTAAAGGATATGATTACTGTGACTCATTTTCTACTTCTAGCATGCTCAAATCAACCTTCTGAGACCAAGAACTCGTTTTACTTGAATTTTGTCTCTCTCTTGATCCTGGTAGTAGGTTACTCAGCCCTGGAAGCAGTAGAAGTGAATTTCCCAGTGAGAGTCCAAATAAAACTGAAAGCCACTGAACATAAATAAATAGATTGATCACAGGCTAAAAAAATACTTCTTGTGCAGAAATTGCAATAATAGAGCAATGTAAAACTAGCACAAGTGTAAAGGTTTTTCCTTATTTTAGATATTAATACAATGAAAGTTGAGCCATTTAAGTATCAAAGGAACAAACACAAAGAAGATAAAAAACAGTTGTCCCATTTCTTTCAAAGAACAAATACAGATCCTTTGAAGGAGTACCCTGTAAGTCTGTCCATTGACAACAGTAGAAAACTTGCCTCAGATCAAATATCAAAGAACACAGAACAAAGAAAATCACTTCCTAGTAGATAAATTAGAAACAATAGTTATTTTACCAAAAGTGCACTGCTTAACTACATTGCTGAGAAAAGAAAAATCTGTGTTGTAACTACTCTTACAGAAATTTTTAGATGATTATCCCAAATTAGAAGTGTCTCATTTTTTCCATGAAAATATTTTTATAGTATGTCTTTTATAAAGAAAACAATTGTTACCAAACCCAAGGGTAATCTATCAGTAAAGGCCTGTCTGCTAAAATCTGGTGTTTATGCTCTTAAAACACGATGTAACCTGAAGGTATTTGAGAAAGACCACCCACTTCTGCAAGTCAAATTCTCTGTTTATCACTCATCTTGGCACATCTGGTTCCATAAGATCAGTGCAAAATGATGCCACGAATTTATGTTCAAATTTCTTATCGCTGCTTAGAACAGCGGAGACAAGCTGCAACTGAAATGCATATGGATGGAGGCAGTTGCACCTGTTGGACCCTACGGACAAGAGAGACAGAGTCTAAGAATTTTGTCAGGTCTTTGGTCAGAAGATAAGAGGTCTTGTGGAGCCTGGAGAAAAGACTGCAGGGCTGTCAGATGCAAGTCATATCTCTGAACTGCCCTATTAAAGAAAGAACATTTTTGGCTTTTATTAGCTAGCTGTGTGTATTAAAGATTACCTTTGAACATACACATTTAACACACTTGTTAGAGAGACACAGATTAGGTATAACTTGATTAAGCCTCTCCCTACAGAAGAAGGAGGATAAAAAAAAAAGCAGACAGACAATCCACTGAAAGGTTTTTGTCTAAGACTGTAAATTTCCTTTCTTCAGGAACCTGTAGGGCAGATATAATATTAATGTAAAAATCTTTTGAAATACTAGAGATGATGGCAGCATATCAACAAAACCATTCTTCAACAGAAACTAATTGCCTAAGGCCAAATTCTTGTAAATGCAAGTTAAGAAAACCAGAGATTTAACTCTTTCATATCCTCCTTGCTCAACTGCATACTCAAGAGCATCACACTGTTTCTTTCCTGTACTCTTGCTATTTCCAGATACAGAACACTATGTCAGATTCTTTTTTCCTCACTTCACCTTTGGAAGAAAAGGGTCTTTGCCATTTCATAACAGAAATGTGGACAAGTGGGTATCGGGAGAGAGAAAGAAGTTATAAAAAAACTTTGAGGGATAAAAGAAAAATTAAAAATCCAACACTTCTCTTATCCAGCAGCCTGAAAATAGCAGGTAACCAACTAAAAATTTTCTGCTCCTGATGAAGAGATGTTCAGACCCCTCTACCCACTGTGCAGAAGCATTTTGGGAGAAGGGGGAACAGGAGAGGACACCTGAAATGACCTTTGTGCTCAATAAATCAATATGCAACCAAAGATGTCCCATAAATCCATTCAAATATGGATCAAATGCACCTAAAAGCACAGTTACAGCTCCGCAGGCAGCACACCCAGGTGCTGTGGATTATCCACACCAGACAAAGAACAGCTCAAGCACAGAGCTGCTACAAAAGGCCGCATCACGTGGATGCAGCACTCTGGCTTCAAGGGCCAACTCTTCACTGGGAACAGCTGGAGCTGCTTTTGTGAAGCTTTGAGCTCAAATTCACAGCCCTTGCCAGACTCTGCTTGGCTCCACAATAATTCACCTCTGGAGCCTCAACAATGTCTTTGCACAAGTGCCAGGGGACAGAGGACCAATGCTCCCAGTTTGTGCTCACAGGCTCAGCTCAGGCATATGAGCCTCACATGGGAGCCCTCTTGCTGTGCTGGACCAAGCAGACCCCACACAGGCCCCTTGTGGGATCCCCAGAGGTATGGGGAAATTAGTAACTCAGTCCCAAAGATGCAAGAATGCTTGATCCAACACACAAAGGTGCTCAGGCAGAGCGATGCAAAGACAGAGCCCTGCTGCTCCACAGAGAGAGCAGGCCTAAAGCTTTGCTGTCAGCCCATGAGGCTCTGCAAAGCCACGTCAGGAGCTGGAGCTACCTCCACAGTCAAAGCCAGCCCTGCCAGTAACAGGAGCCCTGTGCTACCCCATATGACATGTCTCCTTGTGCCCTCCCTGACTCCTCCACTCCGGTTATTACACTCAGGGTGCTCCAGCACTAGCTTCAGAAAGCACGGTCAGGCTGTTTACTTTTTTGTGTGGCAGCACGGCTGCTAACTTCAGCACAGGTATGGCCAGCTGCTGTCTAAAAGTAGTGAGTGTCTAAAGTGTCTAAGTGTCTAAAAGGTGAGAATGAAAACCCCGATCATGCTCTGCCTCACAGCCTTCCATTTGCAAAAGTAAGAATATCCTGCTACTTAACTGTCCTTTTGCATGGCAAATGTTCATTCTGTTCCCATGTGGCCCCAAAATTTACCTTTTAGGAATGTGGGTGGCAATAACTGCATGCAGTGTTACAGAGGAGAACCTATCAGGGTTTTGATGCAATATTTTTTGCATAAGGCTGTGTGTCTCTATTAGAATTACTTCTGCTACATCCTGGGATTGCATTTATATTTTCATAAGTGGTCCAATCTTTGCATGATTAACAAGAACATTAGAGCCCTCTTCCTCATCGTTTCATTTTGGCAGACAACCTAACAGGCTTTTACATCTAAAATGTTGCTAGCAAATCCTGCGTATGTGATCCTGCACTTTGAATAATTTAATTTTGTCTTATACTAATCCAGGGCTCAGGAACATCTAGGTCTTACTGTATTAAACTCCCAGACTCTACCGTATCAGTTTGGTCACTTGGTTCCACATCGTCAGTGAAATTTCCTCCATGCTCCTACTTTCCTGTGCTAAGTTCATTAGTATAAACGCTAAGCCAAATAGGTCCCAGCAGGCTGCAAGCAGACATTAGCAACCAGAGTATCTACTCTACTGAGAGTTCTCTGAAAGTTTATGGCCTGCTAGAAAAGAGAGGTATAAATACCTTGATGAAACAATGTGTTGCTGCTAAGAGGGAACCTGAGAAGCCTGCCTGATCTGCAAGCAAACAAGTGCATCTCCACTGACAGGCACTGTAAACCAGTGAACGTACCTGGCATGCAGGGAAACTGTTGGTAAAACATGCAAGATATGGCAACATATGCTATCTGAAAGGTTGAAATCAGTGCTTACATGAAGTCAGAACAGGAAGACTCATGCAATTGCACTTAAGCAATTTATTACTTCGTGAATCATATTCTTGGGGGAATATAGAAGGTTTTCAAATGAAAATAAGTCAGAAAATGAGTACGAACTGCAAAACAGGAGAAAAAAAGATCAAAGAGATCTTTGTAGATTAACTAAGAAATATCTACAGAGAAGAACAATTCAGGAGGCATATTTATATCCTTCAGAAATTTGAAGAGTGACATAACTAAACCAAAATCCTGACCTACAAAAACATGCCTCAAAACGAAAGAGTCAAGGAACATACAGTAGTTTCCTAGAAACGTGTGAGATGCCCTCATTACCTCTTACTGATTTTTACAAGAAAACTGGAGAAAATATTAGAAGAAAAAATTATATACCACTATTCCTCATTACTTAGGCAGACTCTGAGGTAGCCCTGCAAGTCTATGCTGTAATTAACTGCTCTTTGGCTAGCAAGGCTATGCATAATAGGAAGTCTAATGAGTATACAGCTGCTTTTTCATTTATATATGCATGTGTATGTATACATGCATACACATAGTAGATAAATAGTGGATAAATAAAGTTAATTATTCATCTAAGTTTAATTATTTTAAAAAAATCATTATGATCTTGTCTTGCAAACTATTAATGACTATTTTTCAATAATGCCAATGGGAGAGCAACAGGGACTGATGCATCAAAACCCACATCTCAAAACCTGCAGCTCAGATCTACTTGTGTTTATCATCTGAATCTTAACCTTAAAGCAAATTACAAGCAAACTAAAAACCTCAAACATCTCCAACTAGCTTGGCCAAGCAGAACTCTCTAACAATATATAATAAACTACCATATCCAGAGTGCACTTATTAATCTGTCTTCACATTCTAGCTGCTTGACCATTGAAAGTATGCTTTTTAATTCTACAAATAGCTTCTCTCCCACAAGCTTTCTGCTTTCAGGCCTGTGTCATTAAGAATCTAGATAGTAACAACAGTTACCTTTTAATATTAAACTTGAATTATTGCAATGTAAACTAGTTTTTTATGTAAAAATAAAAAAAAAAGTCTGACAAAAAGCAATACTGAACACTAATATGCTCAATAAAACTGAATCTAAATGATTCCTGCTTAAAAAAAAATAAATCCTGACTTCTTCAGGAACCAATGATAAGAACTCCCAAGCACTTCAATGCAAATTTATTTTTCTGTCAGTATCTAAGGCTTTTAATAACAAGTAATGTGCCTGCATGAGAGCCAGCAGCCCAATAATAATGAGATAGACTGGGTCTTTATTTGCCCTCAGATACGTGAGCAACTTCAACAAGCATCTGACAGAAAACCCATGATAGCAAAACTGTTCTGAAGCAGCTACTAGATTTTGCACTCTCTGTGGACTGAACATACTGTCAGCAGGGTAAATATTTCCATTGTGGGCTTCATGATTGCCTCATTCTGGGAAGCTAGAACTATAGCACAGTTTTAAAACTAACAAAAGAAAAAAGCACTGGAAACTAATAAAGCACAATCTAAAAAGAAACAAACTTAGGAATGCAGTGAATGTTTTTCATTAGTGCCCTTTTAAGTAAGCACCTGCTTGTTCCATCCATAACTTTATTGGATTTTTACAGAATTTTAATACCTCCTAGTATTGGATTTTATTGCAAAAAATTGTCCTGGTTTGGAAGGATAAACAAAGAAATGCTGAAAAATAAACTTAAAAAAAATAAACCCGAAAACCTCTCCAGCATATGTAAGGAAGTGTGTCTAATCCTTTGCTCATGGGATTGGCTTCACAAAAGCGTTCCTGCATTACATCTGCTTCAGCATAAGCCCAGATGCACAGAGCTCAGGACTAACCTTAATGTGGAGCAGGTGCAGCTCAACACCACGTGAGAGAGAGAGGCACCGAGGGAGCAAAATTGGGTGCTGCAACAGAAGGTATGTGACCAACACCAGTAACACGCATGGCCTCAGCATGGTGTTATGCAGAGGAAACTCTCAAGTGATTGCCCACGAGGCAGCTGCAGGCTGTGGTCCCCAAGGCTGTGGCTGCTGGCAGGAAGAGAGAAGTGCCCAGGTCTTGGTGATGTTCACTTGCAATACCTGCAGTACACACTCTGTGGGACTCCATGTTGCAGCAGATACAGACATAACTAATGCCCTTCATCCCTTGAAGCTCACCTAAGAATATTTCTCACTTGCTCCTCAAGCCTTTCACTTTCATAGCTAATGCTTCAACAGGAATCACATTGAACATACACAGATGTTCATGATACAGATAACATTACACCACTTTATGATGCCAGATAAATAAGATGTTCATAGCTACACAGAATGGTCATCTTTCACTCCATTATTCCATGCAAATATCTTCTGCTATGATAATTTGCTATTTCATTGTGTTTCCAAGCATGTTTTATGTTTGCATAAAGACATTGAAGTACTTTTTCTGTAGATTTGCTTTGAAGCCTGGCAGTTTGCACACCAGCAGCCCTCCCCAGAGACCCCTTCACACAACTGCTAGGAAGTGCATTGATACAATCATTAGTGCAGGAGGCGTGCGCCGGGGGCATATGCAGTGGTTCATGTACAGCCCAAGGGAATTGCTTTATCTTAATTAACAGCGTGCTAGAGACTGCTCACCTTTAGAGGCAAAAGCTGACAAGCCACAAAGGAGTGTTAAAGCAGCTTTTCTTGCCTTTGGGTTGAAGAATGTGGAGGTCCTGCAGAAACAGCACCAGCAAAGGCTACCCTCCATTCTATCCTGCTCAAGACAACTCTGTCCAGCTGCAAGGGTTCTACCTTCAGAAATCATGTCAACTGTCTGGGCAACTCTTTCTGATCAGCTTGGTCAAACTGCAAATAGTAACTGGATATTGATATGAAAACTATCTAGTAGAAAACAGACTAAACCCACCTGCCCAGGATGCTGCACTGCAGAGAACTGGATGGGTATTTCTAAACTGATACTGGAGAAAGGTAGGGAAAAGCCCTCTGCAACTACACTAGCTTACAGGTGGTTACTTCTGTGGTAGTAAACAAAACAAAACAAAACCTAACACAAAACCCAACACAGGCACATAGAAAAAGCTGTCATAAAATACACACACACACACACAAAGCTGTCATAAAATACATTCGTTGGCCCATATTAAAAAAAAATAAAAAATTAAAAAAGCCTTTGTAGGTAGAATCCTCCTAATTGCAACTTTGCCAGTGTTAAAGGCAGAATGATCTGACACTATATGTTTTTAAAATGTTAGTAAATGCACTTTCTGTGACAAGAATTTCTCCCCATCTCCATTATACACGGGGCCACTCATCCACATCCTATTCCTCTTTCATACCAGCCAGGCTCAGAACAGACTAAGGCATGACACATGTGGAAAGGTACCCGTTCATCATTCAGTGAAAGCTCACATCCTCTGCAGTAACATAATAGATAGCAGGGAAACATTGAGGCCAAATAAGTTAGAGCCACCAGAAGGAGAGAACCAAAAGACAGCCCATTCTTGGTGGGACACACAGAATTGTACAAGCACATTGTAAGGAAAGAATTAGTATTAAAGGCACTTTAGCTGTATGCAATTTGGTATTGTGCAAAGTTGTGTTTGGTAGAAAGGGTATTTTTAATTTAACAAATTTGATTAATTCTTGCAAAGCTAAATTGCAGCTGATCTGGATGCTGCTGATTAGCTTTCTTTTTACAGTAACCACTGCTGCATATATACTCTTCTACGGCTGGCATAAAGATCCTTGGCATAAAGCAACAGTTTGTTACTCCTGAAGTTTACGCATCCCTTTTTACCCCCAATGTTTTCAAAGGATGCTTTTGATAAAAATCAATTTAGAATATTTTTAAATCTATAATTTCTCTGTAAATTAGAAAAAAAGAGTTACGGGATCCAAGTTGTTTTTGCTCTCATTACAATTTATATGTTACCTTCCAAAAATTTGATTTTTTTTTTTGAAATAAAATCTAAAGATCAAAAGTAATCAAATTATGTATAACGTAATCTTGCTTACAGCACAGAATTTGGAGACTACAGACTTGTAAAGTAGCAGCAAAAAGTATGAGACAGGACCTCTGTGTATATATGTTGTGCACAGCATGCATTTGGATAACATGCTTTAGTTTTGAAACTGCATGCTTCTGTACAGTTTGCAGGACATAAAAGCAGTGTAGTTTTGTGACACAAGAAGTGGATTTCTTTTGTTGCCATGTTCCACCATGTTCAGGGAGACCACTCCTATTCTTGTCTGAACAAGCCAGCAGTAGCATGTAGCCACAGAATGCAAGATCGATTGGTGCAAAGACAAACACTTTATGAGAGACTCATTTCTCATGTTAGGAAACTATATTAAAGACTTCAGTCTCTGTTCTTTTCTCATCAGTGTGTGTATGTTGTAATACTGGCAAGACAGAAAGCTGAGATAAAACAAATCTTTTAGTTGGCAGTTCTTAATATTCTGATACCTTAGGCAACAATGCAAGACTTCTAGAGCCTTATTTGAACACACATTCCTCTCTGAGGAAAGTATGCATGTACTAATTTATTTTAGACTACCCCAATAATCCACCCTATACATACGCACATTGTAATGTGTTTCAATATTAAGTTGAAATACAGACTTATAAGAAGTCTTAGGTCAGAAAAGACCTCCCAGATCATCTGGTCCAACAGTACCCCTACCACCAATATTACTCACTAAGCCATGTATATTTCATTTAAATGCTCAAAGTTTTTTTTTAGAGATCATGCACTGATGCTCTTTGATGGTGAAAAGCCAACTAAAAGAATCACAAGAGCGCTAAATCAGAAAGCGACCAACGGGCATAGCTTAAATCTTACCTTGGCTGTTTTTTTCACGAGTTGACATTTTTGCTGGTTATGGGACAGAAATAAAATATCTTAAAACTATTTCTAAATTCTCACTCTAACCTGCTTGGATGAAGACTGGCATATAGTTTAAAACTTGGAAGTTTTGCTTTCATAACCTCTCTCCATTTACGCATGTACACAAACAAAAATATAAGGGAAATAATCAAAAAAGCTTTTTTTTTTTTTTTAAACCCATCAAAGTAAAATAAATCCTTCTACCTCCCACCAAAATTTTCTGTCCTTCCTAAAGATCCAACCTGATGAGGCATTCTACATAATTTCAAAGATCTTTATAAAAGTCTTGAAAAAGAGCTGGAAAGAGCAATTCTTGGAGTAGTTATTAATGCAATTTTAGCTCTATATCCTTCATATATATTTCATAACCATCTTCCCAGTGTATTTATTTACAGGAAATACTATTCAGTCAAAGACAAATCTTTTCATCTTCATCCAGTATTTAAAAATAAATATTTTTATTTACCTTGGCTGACGATGACATCTTTGTGCCTGGGGAAAAATTCAAAATAATATCGTTAGTCTGTGAAATAATTATGAAATCCATATAATCTAATTTTATATATTATTCCATTTTTCAATCTCAGGGTCTGTGTACAGTTTAACTGTACTATACAATGCTATATAACTAATCTTGATGAACATAGAACATTTTTACACACACATTATTTTACTCAGGTCTCTGTATCTGTTAAGTCACTTAATGTCTTTGGCACTATGGCAGGGATTCCTAAGAACTACTGTGATAACAAAAACTATAAAGCTTTTTAAAACAAATTATGGCAGCCATATTCCTTGCGTGCAGAAAATTCCATTTTGAGAGAGCAAACGTGTAATAACCAAATGTTTTAAGCTGCCAAACACCCTCAGGACTGCATGCAAAGCATTTAACACCTGTCAAAATAAGCTGTCCACACACAACACCACAAAATTTTCTAGGAATTAACCCTGTTGGACATGTGGATTAAATGTAAGCAAGTTGCAGTTTCATTTAAAATGGATCCATGCAGCATTACTGGATATATAGCACAAAGTCTTCTTAAGGAGTGCAGTTCAGATGTCTCTTCTTGCCAGAATCAGGAATGAACTACTCACAAAAAGCCTCAGACCTTTTTTGTGAAGTGGGAAGAGATACTAATTTCCAGCATCAGAGCTACTTCTTATCAGAATAACACTCCTTGATGGGAGAATGTATTGCATAAAAAAAAAAAACTTGAATCCATCTGAAATTCAGCAGAAAGGTATGAGTGGCATCCAGTATTTTTAGCTGGATGGAGGTCACATTTTTGTAACAGTGACAAAGGGTCATACGCATGAGGAAAGTCATCTCTGGCTATTGGTACAATCAACCTTCATCGTGCTGCCAAATGACAAATTAAAGCTGGATTCCCTATTTTGCCTGAAAAAAAGAAAACTGAATGATGGGCTGCCGTGGGAACCCTATTACTTCTTGTGGCTTTATCAGACTGATTTACAGCTCAGTGCTGGCTTGAAGACTGAGCTTGCTAAACAAAGTCCATATCCTGCGCTGGTAGCGCAAAGCATATGTAAAACATTTCTGTCCTGGGGCCCACAATAGGGGCTCAGTTAGTTCTACTCCCTTGCATGAGACTCGGGTAACTTTAGGCAGATTAGGCCAACTTTTCTTAATTGGGAACTCTAAATGCAATATATCAATATGCCTTTGCACAACACAACTGATTCTGTTGGAAATCACGCATGCAGGATCTGACTAAGAAATTAGTACTAATGTGTGTTTTTGAATGCAAATTCTGTTTTTACTATAAATTTGAGCATAAGAACAAGGTACACACATACAGCGTGCAATATCCAGTCTTCAATTCAATAGTCTACAATTGACAATGTTGGAAGCTTCATTTTTGCCCAATACTTTCAGATACAACAGCTTCAATTTGTGAACAGGTAACTTTCTCTGACAGTAATTAATCCCAATCTTTCCCCATCCACTCTTTTGTTAGATACCCTATTTGCTCTAAGTAGAGACTGGAGAACGGTGGCATTTAAAGTCCTTCAGAGGAAAATGAAATAAGGCACTTATTTTGACCTTGCCTAAACCAAAACACAAAATGGAAATAAAAGTAAAATTTATTTTTCATTATTAACAAATTTAAAGCATAACACACTGAAAGATATTTTATTAAGATAACAAAAATCAGGAAAAGAAATTTTGATAAAGTAGAAATCAAGACAGAGGGATTTTCATTCCTAAAAATTATCTAGAAGTGTCCTGCTGTAATTGAAATTGCCAAAGGGCTTTTAAATTCCAGCAGTGAAAAACAATTACAAAAGGAAAAGAAGTACTTGCAAAATATGCAACCCATAATCCCTCGCACACAGCACTTCACTGCGCTGCAGAGCTCTTCAAGCTAGGCATAAAGCTTTTAGTAAATGTGCTGATATCCACACCCAAGATTAATTTATGATGTTTTTGTTCTTCCCATTCCTAGGGAAGAAGGAATGCACTTGCACCACTCTTGAATAAGTATGTGTTTGACTTATACGCAAGCTCAGGAGAGCACTACAAACACCATCATGGAAATTAATCCGAATGGCCTGAAGAGTTTTATTTGTCATAGTGGGAGGGGCTTTCAGGTAGTCCTGCCTTGGACCAGTTAATGACAATCTGAAGATTAATGAGAGCTGCAAGGACATCCAGCTGGAGAAGCTGGCAGCACTTTTGGGGGGAAGCTCAGAACTCAGAAGGATCTCAGCAAACAGGAGAGGGCTCAGCCTAAAAGCCAGCACAACAATTTTAACAAAGTGATCACAATTTCAAAAGAAGTCAAAAAGGAAACCAAGCATGCAAATGTGAAACAGGAAGCCCAAGTGGCAACGAGCATTGAGGATAAAAATTGGGTCACAGCAGGGGTCAACAATATGAAGTTAGAGCTAAATGCAAACTCCTGTCTGTGCTGACAGAAATGTGGAAGTAACTGCTCTGAGCTGTTCTTCCCTTGTGAGGCCCCTGCTGGAGACCACAAACTGAGAAAACCCACTGCTGAAGAAGAGCACAAGAGGGCTACAGAGCATCACCTATGTGGAAAGGCTGAGGAAATTGGACTTCCCTCTGTGCAGAAAAGATAATATAAGAGTTAAAAAGTGACAAACAATAGCCACCAATCACTACGCTCACAAAAGGTCATTTTGATTTATAAATGTGATGGCTTATATCCAGGATGGATATCCAGGCACACTTTTTGTTGGGAGCAGCATCCCACTGCTCACCTGGGATAGGTTGTGCAGAGCACAGCAGGGGAGGCCCTGGTCTCACCTCAGCACCCGTTGGCCTAGCACGGGGCCTAGCACCCTCCAGGCTCACTCCTCCAGAACTACATAACACCCCTCTCATTAATATTGTGGAGACACGGTGCTCTATGCCTCATCCATGAGCTTACTGAAACAGACAAACATTGATTTCCTCAGCTCTACTGTGAAGTTTGGTGACACCTGGGTTCACTGGGACAGTAACCCAGGCAAGCAAGCATGTGTATAGTCACTGTGTCAAAATCAGCTCACTAGTATAAATTATTGACAGCAGCTGTAAGGTGGGTCTAGAAAAATACTGCAACACTTTATTATTGAAATAGAATTAAACTCTTTTAGAAAGATAGAAGTAACAGAAGGAAAACCCTGGCACACTGGAGATTAAGCTGAAAAGAAAATCCCTGCCTGTCATCTAGAAACTGCAATCAGAGATCTGTTAAACAGTTCATTTGAGAGACCTTTCTGAAATCACAAACGTTTCTTTTACAATTACAATCTACTTTAGAAACACACACGTCAAATCCAGTAGATTAATTTCAAGGAGATATACCAACATTTTCAAATAATTTTAAAGCAGCAAAAGACTGGTTGGAAACTTCACAACAGTGGCATTAAGCCATAAATTATAATTCATAAGACAATTTTGCTAACCCAAACAAGCAATAGTAAAACATATTTACACTCACACCCCACATTCACATTTTGTAATGAATTTAAGATTCCACAGGCATTTGGAGTACCACACTTACAGATTATGCAAGTGATAACTCATGGCGAAAACAAAGATGCAAGTGGTCTTTGCATATGCTTATTTAAATTCACTGAAATTATGCAGTTTCACAATATTTTGACTCTAAAGTTTACTCATTTTTATGCACCAAACTATACGTACTTGTCTGCATTCTTTGCCACTTTCGATATTAATTTAGATGTTGATGCTACTCTCAGCAGCTTGTTACGACTGTCATCCGAGCCCTCCCAAGCACTGTGAGGTTTTTCAGCAGTCAAGGATCTCTTTATGCTAGAAGAAAAAAATATATTTTAGAATGACAAGTTAATAAGATAACAATAACTGGAATGGGTACACAACCAACAAGCAGCAGTAGACAAAAGCAGAGCTAGGTCTTCCTTCAAGCTGAAGCATGAAACAGGAAAAAAAAGATTAGTCAAAAAGTTCTAATGGGATGAATGAAAACAATGGAGCAAGACAGTTGCCAAATGTTTTATCCATGCCTTTCCATTTTCACATGCTCTTACATAAAGGCTTGAACAAAAAATCTCTATACTTCATTACAAATGAAGCTAACAAATTACCAAAAGGGAAAAAAGAGGCTATAATGTATTAGCCTTAAAGAATAAGTTTTAAAAAAATCACCTAGAAAAAAAAAGTAGATTTTTTTTTCCACAGATTAACTGTTCATCACCTTTAAAATACTAACTTCTGTGGTGAAACAGTTCTATCAGATTATGATTTATCTGCAAAAAAAATAAAAATTAAAGTCTTCTAAATCACATTTATTGCTTTAATCTTTTTGAAAAATGTCTGCAAACATCTTACATAAGTAAGGCAGGCTAGATTTAGTCCAATGTTATAGACAAATAAATCCATGAATTCTGATGTAGTTTTTCAGCAATCTCATTGTAGCCAATTTACACTAATGGTAACCTGAAAAGTTTTGCAGTCACTTGCTCATTAGTTTCATACCCATCTCAAATCAGGGTAAACATTCAAAAGTGATCAAGGCCATATTACTCAAACAACTGACTTAGTCTGCATCTGTCCTGCTAACAGCGTTACACTTCATCCCATCTGAAATGCTTTTTGCAGAAGTAAGTTCTGATATGCAGCCTCAGAACTGGCAAGCTCACCTCCACAACACCTCAAGAGGCTGGAAAAGGTCCTGGGACAAACATGTTAATCAAATCACATTAAACCATTAAGACACTGCAAAAGCTTTTTTTTTTTTTTTTTTTTTTCCCCAACACGGCAAAAGATTAGTATGCAAGACTTCAGACAAACACCTGTACAGTGAGATACTGGGCAGAAGAACAGGCCGCAAGTTCAGCTTCAGACAATGTAGAGTTTGTGCAAGACATGGAGACAGAGCCTTTATGAAGTGTTATAACATGCATCAGTCAAGTGGAAATTTAAATATTTATTAGAACTGTGAATTCAAGCAATGCAAGACAACAATCTTGTGAATTACAGGAAATTTCAGAGGAATAATTTTCATTTATTTAAGAGTTTGAGTCTCCTAAATGACAAACAGTAAAGGAAAGAATGTCATGCCTTCCTAAACTATAAGGTAACAATGAACCAAAAAAAATATAATAATTAAAAAAAAAATAGACAAAGAAAAACAAAAAAAAATCACCACCACCAAAAAAAATAAAGACAAACAATGCACCAAGTGATCTGGACAGTCTTTAAATCCAGAAATAATGACCCAAATCTTAAAATCCATTTAGAAAAAAAAAATTAATGCCCAATTTCCACTAAAATGAGCGGAAACACATAGGCAATCCTAAATAAGCTCCTACCTTCAGCCAAGTCAAGCAGTTCTATAATTTAGATATCAAAATAGAAGTGTGAAGAATTAGAATAAAAGTGAAGTGTCCTGCAATCTAGCAGGAATTG
The DNA here is from genome assembly GCF_047663525.1 of Anas platyrhynchos. NCBI lineage: Eukaryota > Metazoa > Chordata > Aves > Anseriformes > Anatidae > Anas > Anas platyrhynchos. Next base: position 42,425,604 of record NC_092589.1, read on the forward strand.
AAAAGGGTGGAGGGCAAAAAGAAAAAGCAAACAAATAGGAAAAAAAAATCCAAACTGCAGTCACATTACAGAATAATTTGAGAAGAAAAACATCCAAAAAGGTAGAGTTTCAGTAATACTAGCATTTAACAAACACTGTTACAACACATAGCAAACAGCCATGTGCAAAATACACTCCACAATTCAGCCTCTTCAGACAAAACATTTGAAATGTATTTTGAGAAAGATCAAGTCAGAATCATTGTTATATATTTTTGAATGACTGATTAGAGGTAAAGTAGCTTTACCATATAAAGATTTCAATCACTGAGAAAAAGTTTGTAATCTTAAAAATTTACTCAAATAAAAACTGCATTTTTAGATATTTGCTGTGTTGCAATGCATTCTGAATGCATCTTGTTTCACACAAAAAAATCAAACATCAACTTGATCATGAAATTAGAGCTATTTCACATGACTTGTTGTCAGATATGAACTCAGTATCATTTCAATCATTTTCTATCTCTGTACTGTGAAAACCTTTTAGCTGGAGCAGAACTCTTGCTTTCTTGAGTTTGCCTGTGTGTTTGGAGAGTCTGTGAGGAGGGCTGGGGAGAAGGTGATGCTTGAGTTTGTGGACTTTGATCATTAGAGTGAGATTCCTCTTTTTTTTCTTTCTGTCCTGGAGGTTTTTCCTTCTTTTTTTCTGTACCGCTGTAAAATAAAGTATAACATAGGGAGAAAAAAAAAAAAAAAAAAAGAGAGAACAAGCAAATAAATTAAAAAGGTGGGATAAAATGCCCTCTATGAAAAGATGGGAGAAGCATGTCACAACATTATATACATGATCACTAAGAAAAAACTCTGTCTACTCACTCTGTTTAGATTAGCATTTTAAAGAAGATTTGTCTACCTTTTAAATAAGACTTACTTACAAGCTCCAAAAATAAAAAAGGCGATGGAGGCACAGAAATTTGTTTACTTATTTTTACTGTGGAGATGTACTATGTTTACACTGATTTAAATACAACGTTCATTTCAGTACATCCTTCATGCTTGGGTGATGTTACAGCATTCAAAGCTGACAAAAGATGATGCAGCAGAATTCAAAGGAAATTATCCCCAAAAATTCATCACAATTTTGATCTGTAGTTAATGAAATTAGACTATCTTGCTACATCTTTAACACCATCAGTACAAAAGAGCTAAGAATCTCTTTATTTTCTAAGAATCATCTTTATTTTCTTATCTTTATTAGGTTAACATTTCAAACAGCCTTAAATACATGTAATTCATTAAGGATCTAACCAAAGGTCCACTACATAAAGAGTACGTAAAAGATACTTGTATTAAACAGTGTACTTTGCAATATACCAAATCACACAAATCATAACAGGACCTGAAAGAGAAGAGAATTCTGTAGTACATGACATATTTTGTAAACGAATAAAAAAAAAAACAAAACACTCTTCCAAGATACATTTATCAATGAAACAAAACAAGGTACAAGCACCAGCTAAAATAGGAAGAGAAGGATTTTTCTCTTAGGTTCAAAATAACCTGCAAAGTAAAGAAATAAAATGTATCTTTCTGAAGGGAAGTATTTAGATTTCTATTCCTTCACATCACTTCTCCCCCAACCCTTGTATAACCTTAATCGTTTTTCCATTTGTTGTTTTTTTTTTTTTCCACAAAACACTATAAATGAAAAAAGTCAATATTCAAAATAAATGAATGAAGATGGGACTTGATTTTAATATAACACTCATCTACCACTGAGATAAAACCCTCAACACTTCAATATTTCTAACTGCTTCCTAAGAAGCACTGAAGACCAGTTTAAATTGCAGAAAAATAACATAAAACACCAACATTTAAGGATCATTTAGGTTTTCTTCAGTAAACCACATCAGCTAGATAAACAATACAATACAATACATCAATGTCACACTTTCCTTTCAGAAAGATGAAAGCAAACCAGAGCATTCACATTTGTGTAAGGCATATATGTGATCATGGAGAATAAAGCTTGAAGAACTGTGGGATTTTTATTAACAGTTTATAGCCAGAATTCCCTCATTCACTAGAAACAGAAAAATAGAGTTTTTTTAATTGGAACACTTCACTCACAATGGTAGATACAAAAGGGCAAGAGGGCACTAAGCAATCTTTTTCTTTTCTTTTTTTTTTTTCCCATTCTCTGGGAAGAAATGCAATATAGAGGAATAAATTCCATGAATGTCTTATTACTAAAGATGCTCTTTATTCCTTTTGTGAGAGATACACTTGCATTCATACTCATAAATGTAACATTTCTCACGACTTCCATCTACTAGGAAAGAGGTTTTTTTTCCTTCCTTCTTTTATTTTTTTCCCTCTATTTTCCCTTTCTCTCTTAGGTATTTCAAAATAGTTTAATTAGAGGAAAAGTGATGAGGGAAACAAGAGGAGAAAGACCTGTTTCGTCTCATATTTTCTGTGTTCTTACCCAAACTCATTCAGCTCATCTGATCCACCTCCTAGAAATTATAGGTTCACTGTGAGAATCTCTTCAATATCTTCACTGAACTTGTCAGCTATAGACTGCCAACTTCCATTTATCATTACTTCTTTCCTTAGCTTTTCTGCATCTTTGAGTGCCACTGCTTGCTCTCAGCTGCAGCACAAGGTATACCTGAGGTTCCAATACAGTGTTTTTATTTGGCACCAGGTGGCTAGTAGGCTTTTTTTTTTTTGGACTGCCATTTCAATTTGAAAGTAAAATATGTAGATATGTGGCAGTCTAGGTATTGAATATCCGTGTTCTGAATGTATTTGGTTTACTATCTCCTGTTAAAATATTCAGCTTAATCGTATTATGACTGCTATTACTGAGTGGCTCTCCCACTAAATCCTCTTGAACAACTAATACCTCTTGTGCAACAACTGAAACCAAATCAAAGTACCTTTTCTTGTGGGTTTCTAAAGACTAGTTGTTCTGGGAAGCAGTTATTTAATGCATCCAAAAATTCTTTCCAAATCCCAACTTGGTGAGGCATTTCTTCAATCCACATGTGAATATTTGAGATCTATTACTATCCTAATTTTCCAGATTCTCCAATTTCACTTAGCCCAATGTTTCATCCCTTGGACCACAACACACTGGCAGCTACTGTGGAGGGTCATCATTCTGAAATACAAAGACTATTCTTACCAGAAGCTGTTTTCAGACAAACGTTTAGTCCTAAAGAAAATTATCACAGGTCTCTGTGACAGAGTACAGTACAAAGTAAAAACGTATTTCCAACTCTAGTGATACACAAGGTGTGCAACATTTTTTGTTGCAAAGTGTTTTGGCACCTCTATCACCCATCAGTTCCAGACTGTAGGGCTGAAATTTTCCAAACATACATGACTTCACCTCTGACAATGGGACATCATCTGTTTTTTTCACAGTGATGTTGCTGGGCTCTGTTTTTAGTGCTCCTGAGGTGACAGCTGAAATTTTAGCACACCTTTGTTGAAACGAGACACAATGCTGTTGTGCAGCTCTGAGCCATAAAATCATCTCCATAATCTTACAGTGTTCAGGTTGGTAGAACAAGGATTAAGCAGTCTAGGAAATGAAACTGTTTATTCATGGATGAAATCTCAGATATATCAAGTTTGCAGAGGCCAGAACCCCAGAAACATGCAATATTAAGACTGCACAAAACAAAGACACTAAACTTCAAGAAAACGACAGTTTGGACACAAGTAGTACTCCTGATACATGTGACTAGATGTATGGCTACCTATATTTAGAACATGCAAAGCTATAGACAGGCTTTGGGGTTGTTTGGTAACTCAAGTGTAGTTCTACATAAACAGATGACCATTTTCACCTGCTGCACCAGTTGAACCCCCATCCTGAAAAAAAAGCATAGACAAGTCAAGGTGAAGTGTCCCACAGTCATGTGATATCCTCTCTCCTTTTCATCATGACAAAAAGTGTTAGAAACAGACATGTTTATCCTGACTTTATTTAGAACGTGGAACTATTGAAATACAATTATGATTCCTAACACAGACACTATTTAGTACTCAGCAGTTTTGCTGTTGCAAAAAGAAAAGAAAAAAATCATCACCAAAGCCCACATCTTCAAAGCCCAAGAACTGACATTTCCTTTCACCTTTCTTGAAATGGTATTTTTATAAAAGGGAAAACCTGTTTTCTTACAAATACCAGACACTTTTTTTGGGAAGACTATAGGAATACGGGAGAACAGCTGAGCAGATAACTGAAGATGGGGGACTTAAACCTTTCTGAAACAACTCTTGAAGAAGGCAGTCATGTATCTTTAGCTGCACTGGTAGTACAAAACCCTCCATCTGGAGGCTTTGGGGGCCCAGGAAGAGCTGCTCTCCACACACTGAGGTTTACCTATTTTGACCCATCCAGGTCTCTTTCTAAAGACCTTAACTCACATGAAAGGGATGCCAGCCACTCCACTCTGTTCCTCTTATGTACTCAAGCGTGCAACAGCCAATGAATCAGGAAGGCGATTCAGCACAAACGCAAACTGAACACTGCAGAAGCTGGACTGGCTCTCATCAATGTGCTAAGAGCCACATGGGTAAGATTAATGGAAAAGTGCTAACTAACAAATACCTTCCTGAAGGAATGTATTTTGTCCTGGTGCCTCTTGTGCTAGTAGATAGAGACACACAGTGATCGGTTTCTAATTTATTGTAGAAAAATAAACATAAGTATTCAACAAGAAGATATACAATGCTACATGAGGGTGAAGAGTGAAGAACAGGGTGTTACCCTTACTTTTCAAATTCCAAAGGGAACTAAAACTTTTCTTGTTTTGTTCTTAACACAGTTTATATTTGCATGCAGCGTTTTTATTCCCTGAAATATATCATTTCCTTGTCTTGTTGTATAGCAAAGTATTTACATCCATACTAGACGATAAAACAGCTACTGGAGTTACCAGAGTACACAACAGAGGACAAGAAGTTGTTCACATAATTTACACAATTATACATTAAGAGCTTTCCCTGTCCTGTGGCTATACCTGGCAGCCTGTTCTTCCCAACAAATACATATAATTGCAAATTATTGATTAAATAAGCTATGTGATCACTATTTAACAGACCCACAGAAGGAGTAGTTACAGAAACTACAGAAGTAGTTACTTTGGTTGCTCTATGCAACTGAAACCATTACCGGAGGGGAAAAATGTTATTGTTTTGTGCATAGCAAACTTAAATTGCAAATATTTAATCAGTGTTATTTTTATACATTTGAGATCTGATACATACATACTTTACAAAGACTAAGACATATTCTAGGTTAAGATTTTAAATTTTAAAAAGTAAACTTATATCTTAAAACTCACTATTGTTTCACAACTATTTTGCTATTGCCTGCTATTTACACTCAAGACAATGAAGTCAGTTTTGTTTTTTAATTTCCTTGGGGAGGAAAAAAAAAGATTCAAATGAATACCAGAAGGAAAAAAAAATTCCAATCATATTGGAAATACATTTGCCTCTTCTGTCCTTTAATGAGAATGCATTTGGACAGTATACACTAGAAACAGTCTTCATTTATGAATTCCTTTTAGAACCCTGCTGTAAGCAGCCCAACAACATAGTATATTTCCAAAGCTAATTTTTGCCTCAGAGAGCTCTGCTGAGGGTTGTGCAGAGGCAAAAACAAACTCTTTCTCTGTTTCTTTTTGTTGTTGTTTGTTTTTCCATTTTCCATTTTAAAATATAATTTCAATCTTAATAACAAGTCAGTACCTTTTTGCAGCAGATGAAAGTGTTTCTTTTCTGGCAACAGATACAGAGGAACTGTGGCTTGTTTTTCTGCTTCCCGTACTCCCATTGGTTATACAGGACATCGAGATAGCTTCTCGGAGGCTTGGCTGACCTAGAGAAAAAAAAAAAAAAAAAAAAAAAGAGCATAAGGGTTTATATCTGCAACTCAAAAATCCATCAGAAAAAAACATGAGCTCTCAGAGGTGGACCTGGTATCCCACAGAAGCAAGCCGAAATGCTCAGGACTACCATCCAGTTGGTATCCAGTGACGTACTTTCATGAAAGACTTAACATAGCTGGAGAAGGGAGACCCAAGACCCTTAGAAAGGCAAGAATACACTCTTACAGGAATTAGCCTCTCTACTGCCACACTGCCAGCAAATAGCTTACTTCAGTGACATGCCACATCTCTTTCCAGTTGTGATCCTTAGGAAGAATTATAGGTTATGGCTAGCCTTGGTAAATTGGTTAGCTTGGACAGCTGTAGTACAGCAGATCAGATTATTTCAACTCTTTTTCAAAACCATCACAGTTCACAAATAATACCACATGAGGTTTGTTGCTTTCAATTTATTTTTTTTTCACTGAAGTTCAAAGGAGTTGCAGACAGAAGCCCTCTCTGTACTGAGACTTATTAAGTTATCCCTTAAGGAATATCCCTTAAGTTAACCCCTAAGGGTTGTGATACTAAGGATTAAAAAGAAAATCAAAGGTGGTGTTTTTTTGTTTTTTGTTTTTTCTCATTTGTTTTTTTTTCAGCTGCCCTTTCCCATCTTAAGAAGATATCTACTTTTGACCATATGCAATATGGTAAAATTATTTCCAATATAGCTTTCTCCACTGAACATCTGCCCTCTCCAGTGAATGCTGCAGACTCCCTCCAGGGATGAATCAAGATTGTGTATGTGAAGAAGGCTGTTTGTCAGATGCCCACTTCACTCATTGCAGAAGTTTGAAAATATGCAGTGAATGTGGGAGGGGACTGCAAGAAAGAGGGGGGAGCGAAGGCTCTTCTATTTAAAGAGCTGAATGCTAGCCTGGCAATTGGCTCCTAGACCTTCCTCTGCCACAGGCTGTCAGTTAACTAAATAAAAGGCATTTTACCTAAACCTGACATTTCATTATTTTCCACTAATTATCCCCCTTTCTCTCTTTTTTTTTTTTCCTTTTTTTTGGTGCCTGTCTTATTTTTAAGGTCATATACAGAAAAATGTTTTGTCCCCTCCTTCCCTCCAAGTTCTGAGCTTTCCCCTCTGAAGCATTACATGCACTGAAAAGAAATCTAGGCTACTCTCACATTAAGCATCCAAAGATCAGTGCTCAGTTTTGACCCCATCTCTGTGTCACATCTCCATTGCATAAACAGCAAATTGCTACTGCATCTCAGGGGCTCGTGATGTCCAGTCACTCAGACTTCAGCAACAAGCATGAAGTACACGACTGACAGGAAAATTACACGTCTGTGTTCATGGCAGGCTTGGAATAGTGAGAAATAGATAAGGCATGAGGCCGCACGTTGAAGATAAAAGTGACTAGTAAAAAAGTAGTCAGGGAGAATCAACTCTGTGCACTGAGGGCAAACTCATGAGGATGCATTATTAAAACCATACCAGCATTTGGTCAATTTGTCAAATTGCAGTTCTATCAGGCAGGCTGAGAGACAAACTAATTCTTATTTTAAACAAGCGCTTTACATGCAAGAGAGATCTGTCAAGGGAATATTAGATTTCAGAACTATTTGGATGAAGGCTGAAAAGGGTTGACATGCATCCTGCTTCAAACATACTGAGCAGCATGTGACCATCTGAAATTCATATCAGAAGTGCCAAAAGGAACATGTGGAATATCCAAGGCAGAAATGGGACTAAAGGAGATCCGAACAAAGTAAAGGCATGCGTAAGTGCAGAAACGCTGCAAAGATCATGGTTGTTTTTCCTAAATGCTGCACAAATCAGCTTTGCTTGATTCCTTCCAATCTGTACTTCTTAAAAATAACTTTATGGTAGACATATTTGCAATATAGATTTTAAAGGTTAATGTAATGTATAAAACCACAAAAACGCAGAGTTTTACCCCTTTCTGTAACTTTAATGCAAGAACAAAAGCATGCGAGCTTAAAAAGCACTTTTAGCATTAGAAGCCTATAAATTAACTTCTTTTCTTTTCAGTGACAAAGTAAATCATTTTCTTTGTGGAGATGCATAATATCAAGGCCTATGATTCACTCTTGAACTGCATATGACCTTAACATCTGTCTGCTCATCGTAATAGATCAATGCCTCTCCAACCAGCACTAGGAACAGCTTTCCAGAAACGTGAATTGGGAGATATAATAATAGAAGTGATTCGCAGTACTGCTGGAAAAGCATTCAGTGAACAGTGTAAAAAACAGCAATACTTCCAACAAAGTACAGAAACTTTCTAAGACTGAAAAAAAAAAAAAAAAAGAAAAAAAAAGATAAAAGAAGCTCCTTTTTCTTAAGCAATAAGCACACTGATATTTTGTTCAGAGAGTTTTTAGGATTCCCCCTCAAAGTAGAGAAAGTGCTGGTTTCATCCTGCATCCAGTGACAAAACTGATCATGAGTAAAACTGCACATCATTGAATGCTCATGACAAGAATGTGCTCTACTCCATGCAATGAGGAATACAATAATTAGAAGGGGGAAAAAGTCGATAAGGCAGTGAGGCAACTGTTACATGTTACATGCTTTTTGAGAAGGGGATTTTGATGGTAGATCTGCAGAGTACCTCATTATTTCAACAAGTGCATGCAAAATTAAGTTTGAGATAAAGATTTTTAAATGAAAATAAAAACAGTTTTTGTAAAATGACTAATGATTACCATAACGGAGATTTCCACAATCATTAATTTATTGAAAACTGGAACAAAATACTTGTACACAGACCAAAACTACAAAATGTGAGAAAAAAAAAAAAAGAACTGGCAGATTTTTTTTTTCAAGTATCGAAAGTATATCAGCCTCTCTTAGAACCAAGATAAAATCTTGGTCAGAGTTCAGTGTGCCACACAATGCACAATGAAACATAAAAATGAGCAAACAAAAAATACACACACACACACAAAAAAAATACTCAACACCCTCAAGAAATAAGCCCCCTTCCAGATTCTATGTATTACATTGCAACATGGTATTCTAAAAATGACCATCAGAAAACCTATTTTTAAAAGGGAAAAAATATCAAGTAAATGTCTAATTGCTTGTTGACAAAATATGTTTAAATTTTTAAGCTGTGGTGGAGAAGGAGGAAGGGACACCTTAAGCACCATGCAAGCCCCAGACAGCAGAGCACTAAAGACTTGCTCCCCATGGGTTCAGACAGCACCAGGCTCTTTTCAGCCGGGATCAGAGCCCTGGGGAAGCTGCTCCAAGGCATACAGTCCTCCTCATGACTTTTAACCAGAGGATCTCTGCAGTCAAATCAGTTTGAAAATTAATAGCATCTCAAGCTGTTTCTTCATGGCAAAGATAGCTTTTCTTTCAGCAAAGCAGTGAAAACCTGTGAAATAATGAAGCAGCTCGGGATAACAGAGATTCCGTATCAATGAACAACTGAGTTGTCCCACTATTCAGATTGCATGCCAATATCATGTTGTACATCTCTTACTAGCATAAATAGTCTGAAATTTTCAGGCTGAACAGCACTCAGCTTTATCTGTTGGTTTGGAACAAAAGCCAGACATAAACTGAACGTACAATGAAAGCCAGCGCGTGGTAACCAGGATTAAAGCCAAATTGTCAGAGATCAAAGTGGTAAAAATATCTTTTATGGATAGTAGATTCATCTCTGTTCTGATAATTTCAGAAAATATTATCCCTTGAGTTCAAAGAAGCATTTCGTTAACATCTGTCAAGTACACAAGTGTGTGAAAGGAAGATAAGTAGGATTAGAAAACACAGACCACAACAAACCAAGAATCTATTTCCAACCCTTTATCAGCCTCGATTAGCTAACTGGGGGAAAACTGAGGTACAGCTGTAAGAGGCAGTGGTAAGTTTTGAAAATACATGTCTCATGAACTTTTCTTTCTAAACATACATATAACATACTAGAGCTGAAGTTAGTGATTCAGTTATCTTCTCCAAACCGCTTATAGTCTATTATCGCCTTTGGTAACAGGAACAATGAGTATCTGAGTATCTTTATATTTGCTGATCCTCACAAGCAAACTGCCTTCCTTCCAAAGAAATGCCAAACCTTTCACTTCTTAGGATAGTTGCAATTTCAACTAAGTGTAAGTATGTTAAAACACTTTCTCTTTACACCTCATCCAAATGGAGTTAAAACAAAACAAAACAAACAAAAAAAAATCAATAATTCTTTCTAAGAAAAAAAAAGATTTTTTTCTAAGATTAAAACAACAACAACAACAATAAAGCCCTTCAACAAAAGCCCTTATGATATTTTATTTTCAACAGAACTTGGAAAAGATGTCTAGATATCTCAAATAGATTACATTCAAAGGGGTTTCCTGCAAATAAGTCTGACATCTTGAAGAACAGAAACAGTTTAGTACTCCTACCAAATAAATGTACAGTATTTGCTCAACCACACTGTTAGTCATCAGACTACCCACACAGGTGAGCCACAGAAAAACAGACCTAAATAGTTCTAAGTGCAGCAGAACATAAGGCTTTATCTGCACTTCCTTCCTAAAAGAAAACCATCAAAACCAAACTTGAAAGTATGACAAATCCTAAACTTCAAGATGTTATAAGACATTGTATCAAAGCAGCTGTAGTCACTTCTTTGTTTCTAAAGTTTCAAAGAATGTCAAGTCACTCGACTGATGGAAGACTGGCAAAGAAATGGCTTGGGAGCACTAAAGCTCCATTTGAGAAGAGTACTCTATTCTGAAGGGCTGGAAACAATTTCTTTGGTGTTGAGGTTTATTCAATTACTTTACTTACACTGTCAAATTCTGATTGAGACTTCTTAAGCAGCAAAAATGTTCTGTTCTTCTATCCCAGGAGCAAAAGCTACAGGTCAGGGTGAGATACCACTTCTCCAGTAAAGAATGATATGAATCAGGATAAAAAATAGATCAGCTTCCTTTACTACCTATGGGTTATACTTCATCTTGCTAATAACCCGATTTTAAAACATAATTAAGTTTTGACAAACTTTAGTATTCTTAAAACAATTACATCTACCTGAAAAAGTTTCAGATGCTTTTTTTTTTTTTATTATCATTTTTAATTGAAACCCAATTTCATAAATCTCAGCTGAAAACTGAAAATAAAAATTATCCCTCTTTTTCTATTATAAGGAAAAGTTTAATAGGGGCATGTTAATGTGAAACGGTTTGAGGACATATAGCTAATGCATAAGTAACTTCAGATGCAAGCAAATCTCTCTCAGTAGTTAGGTTAATTACAATATTAAGATTAATTATTAATTTACAGATTTTGTATACATTTTTAGAGCTATTGACTGAAACTTTCAATGCATACATTTCTAAGTGTAACTGATCCTTCTAGACAAAAAGTAATTTTTCTGGTGTTACATTCCCAAAAGTCCAGGAGAGTCATGCTGCTGCTCTGACGCTTTACTCTTTGGGCAGGAATTTTATAAAACTACTACCGAGGGAAACTGAAAACTTCCTCAGTTTGAGAGAGCCAACAGCTTATTAAAACAGCACAGACCTTTTCCTCCTCTCTCCCTACCATCCTATTATTTTGCTACACTTTTCCAAAGGCACCATCTACTTCCTCAACCCATTCCAAGTGAGCTGTATCCAAGCAGAAGAAATAAAATTTTAACTATGGTATTCTGAAACAATTTGATACACTCTGGCAAACAGTGATGAAAAAGCTACTCAAGTGTTATAAACAAGGCAGATTTTATTCTGAAAAAGCTAACTGCATCATTTAGCTACTCCAAGATTGCAATTCTTAGCTTGAGAAGTATCATGGAGAATAGTAGAGCAGCACCTCAGGAGAATTTGTCCACACTCTTCCTATAAAGCACACAAATGCATAAAAGCATGTCCAAAATTGTAAGAAGACTATGGAAAACGAATAAGGGTACTGATCACCACAACTGAAAAACACTCTTCTACAGTTGCTTTGAGAATTTTTATCAATAAACAGGATTATCAGGTAAGACAAATTAAAAAAATAATAATAATTTGCTCTTCGCTTTTCTTTCCTCAACTTGGTTTAGCTAGCTAATGCCCTTTAGTTCATTAACACTCCCTAGATTCAAATTCTCTGAATAGCTGAAGAACATCAAGAATAGTAAGAAAGATTACAGAAGGCAGAAGAAAAGGAGAAGACAAGGTAAAAAAAGGGGGAAGTAGTAAAGATGAAAAAAAAAAAAAAAGAAAAAAATTAATGCAGAAAGAACAGATGGCACTAAAACCAGTACCTGGAAAACCCATTAAGACCTCAAGAGTGTCGTTATTTGTTATGTGAGCATACAGCCTGCAGACTTCAATTGGACTATTCCCATGAGTAAAACGACACACGTATATGCTTGCCAAGTTAATCTTACTATCATGAATAAGAACCTATAACCTATCTCTCTGATGAACATTTTTCTATCTACAGTTCCATTTTCAGTTTTAATGTTTAATAATTAGACAACATAAATATATACCCTGTTATTAGAAAAATTATGCACAGTAGGATGTTTTAAAAAGAAAAGTACTAATAAAAGCCTATGTTATGCTTTCATTAATGTATCTTACTGAACACCTTAAGTCAATTTTTGTTAATAAAATAAAATGACTTCATGTTATTGAAATGAAACCATTTTTGAGATAAAGTAAAAAAATACAACTGAAGTGTTTTGTTTACATTACTGCAATGAGGTGGAATTTGATACAAGATACTACTTCAGAATTCTTCCTATTGAGATGTTGAACAGACATCATTTCACACCTGAGAAGGGAGCTGAAGAGTAAGGAAAACACTCCAGGTTACTATTAGAAAACTCCACTGAACAAAGAAAAAAGAATCTGCATTTCCAATATGCAGCTGCTACTGCAGATCCCCAAGATCTCTGCCATAAGTAAAACAAATGCCTCTTGGTCAGCCAGTCCACACTGTCACGGGAGGCCCTCTCTGCACATTGCCATCTACTTCTTGAACTTCACTTTGTGACCTAAATTTTCACACAAGTTATTTGATATCAGTTCTTGCCCAAGGAATAGGAAATATTTCCTATTTCAGGGGTTTAGCCTGTGACAAGTCACATCATTACTTCCAAGTCCAGAAAAAGGACATGAAATCTGTTTCTCCGTGGGCAGAGATCAGCAGTAATTTCTGGTAGATGGACGCTTTCTCAGGCAAGAGCTCCTACCCCAGCAATATGATGAGTCTGAGCTATTTTACTGGTGCCATTGTGCACCACAAACTTGTCTCCACACCCAGAGCCTGAGGGATGAATTCTCCCGTTACACACATTTTGACACCCTGAAAGATTTTAATAGGTTTACCAGGCACCAGCTGTGAGCCAATCTATCGTGCTGGCAGCCACAAGTACCAGACTGCTTTATGCTTTCCTTTTCTTCAGTGTCCAGGTAATCTTTGTTTTGGGAACTTTTTGTGAATGTTAACAGCATCAATCATGCATCAACAGCAGAGACATGTGGCAACAAGAGCACAGAGCTGCCAAAAGCAAAGAACTTCCCAAAGAAATACTCCTTGCCAAGACGTCTATAAAGCAAAACAAAATGAGAAAAAAAAACAACAACAACAACAACAACACAAAACAGCAAAACCCCAAATGCTCCCACACACTACAACCCACCCTACCTAACCCCCTTCTTCCCCAAACCCTGTAGCTGCTGGGGACCTGTTCTCTAACCAGCCCCTTTGATGTTTCTAAGAATGTTCAACATGACCTTCAGTTCAGACCCGACTAATTTTGCCATTCCATAGTTACCCTTAGCTGAGAGCAGAGATTCAGAAGTAATATCAAGGCCCTTTTATTTTGAAAAGAATGGCTTTACATAGAGAAATACTGAAAAGGAAGACAAGCCACATTAGAACACAATCTGCTTTTTGCGTGCAATAGCAGGTGTGCCGATTCTGCTGCAATCCCTGCTAGAGGGGATTGCAATTTCCCTCTTACAGTGTCTCCACTTCATGTTCTACTAGGAGGCACTGAGGTGGCTTAAAAACCTCACGCTCTGGCTTATCTCATACAGTTTGCATATCACCTAGCACCATATGAAGAGGAGTTTGCTTGAGTCACAGCTAGACAGTCAAAATTGTAGTCAGTAATCTACTAATAGTCCACGGAGTACGTATAAATAAAAATCTACCAATGCCTATGTCAAATTGTTTACCGAAGACTGGACTATATTCAAAATAAGCATGCAACAATAGTTACCTAGGAAAAAAGAAAAGCAAAGACTGCAAGAATAATACAAGGAATTCTAGCTTCAGCTATGGCTGATGCAATCAATCAATCTAAAATAAGAAAAGTAAGAACAGAATTGGCTCACCAGATATGCAATGCAGACAAACTAACAAAAAGGATGAAGAGATCTGTTCCTACACCAAGTTGAGCTGTCAGCTTCAGAATGAGAAAAGTCAGTTACAAAATGATCTGTATTTGCCCCCTTCAGCATGATTTGGCCTGTTCACTACACTTATTTTTAGTTTATGAAAAATCTCTCTTCAAAGACACTGCTGAGCTGGTTACAGAAAAAATTGAGAGGTTTTAGAAACCATTTCATCAGCAAGTAGGAAAGACTCATTCAAACTGGGTTAGATATTGCCCGCTACTCGGATTAAAAATCTGTTTGATGAAAAGATTCAAGATGGCTTTTTCGGGTACTGTGACTTTTGTAAGTTCAATTTATTTCAGATTTATCTCACCATCTTGCCATACTTCAAATTAAACACCTCTCTCAATTCAAAAATACATGCACATCTTTTTTTTGTTGTTCATTATTAAGGTGAACATGCAATCAAGCACTGCTGTAGAGATAAATACTTCTGTGAACCAAAGCCTCAGCTTTTTTTTTTTTTAATTAAAACTGTCTACAGTATTACAAAAAGGTATGCATGATCTCATTTTAAAATGTTTATTAAAATATCAGTGTTTAAGTTTGAATCGATACTAAAATCAAGTTGATTCTTAAAGTCTAATTTCAACCTTGTAGAAAATTTCAGTGATTGTATGTGAACGACCTCTTTCCTTGGTGACATCCTTGTACTATCTATCCACAACTGCTTTCATGATAAACAGTGAAGCTAAGGTGTCACCTGGTAGTATTAGTTAACTGAAGACAACAGGGATACATCCTCCACAAATTAAATACAGTGCCAGTTAGTCATAATTCATTTATGTTCAGTGTTCATACATGTACATTTCACCCGCACTCCCACCTCTATCTTGAGTTACGTGCTGCTGTCATTAATTGCTAGAAATGTAATATCAAAATGCTGAAGGTATTTAGATCCTCCATCCTTTCCCACCCAGGGGAATAATTATTTTTCATTGAATAAATTCACCTGGAGAACTCAGTACGGCCACAAGGCTCCCAGAGTCTGTAAGACGGCCCCAAGGCATTCTGCAAAACTCTGCAAGTTTGCCCTGCCTCTGAACTGCATTTGCTAGATATGAGACAATTCCAAGCCAAAGGTCTTTATATTTGTATTTATGCAATTCCCAATTCCTCTGCATGTAAACAGGAAGAATAAGGTTCTATGTTGCATTCATTTTGCCCACAGTTTTCCACAGACATTTTCTTTTTGTCATAACAGACAGCAGACAGCAAAGATTGATTTAGCTGAAATACTTGCTTGAGCTTTATTTAAACGGAGTTAGACAAGGAAGTCTCAATCTTGATGAGACCAGAGATGCATATCAGGCAGATAAAGCTGCATTTATAAGCAGGGTTGACAACAGTCTACCATTTAGCAAGTAAGAGAGAATGGCAGGATTCAGAGCCCAAGCCAATTAAGTGTCATCACTTCCTTCCATCTGGCAGAGAGACTACAAAAACACTTAATTAAGGAATTTGATCTCCCTGCCACATCCAAAACAATTCAAACTTTCAGAATTTTCAGCTTTTGCATTTTCAACCTGTATAATGCAGCCACCCAAACAAACATATGCTCTGGAGTGTCAGTTCAGTGTTATGCTAGTGTTGGTGTAATGGGCGTACGTCAAGGCTGAAGTACAAGGGTTGAGCCCAGTGAATTCTGGGCTGCATGGTTTCATGGGGGTAAATGCATTTATGGTGAACTAGAACTGTGAATTATCTGAAATAAAACCTAACCTTTTATTTAAGCATAGGCCCAACATATGTCACGTCTGTACACAGCTGTAGTTCTCTCTCTCTATACACACAATTTTAAGTTGGAGTAAATCCCACTAACAATGAAAGTACTTCTCCAGAACAGAAAAGGAAACGCTCATGGAAAAAACATGACGCGTTCACACACATTTGTACAAATTAGTGCAAGCAGGATCTAGTTTCTTTACTTTTAAACAACCCCATATATTTCAAAGTTACAGTGTAAAGGTTAGCTGCTAGAGATACTGTTAAATGGATGTCCATTTCTTATAAGAAACCTACTGGTGTTCATCCTTGCAGATGAAGAAAAATAAACTAGAAACTTCAATTTATTCTTTTAATTAAGAATTGAGGAGCGGGGGAAATGTAGACTTTAATACAGCCCTTCAGCTGAATAACTTCTATATGAAGTCAAAGCTCAGACTTAGAGCTCCCTGTAAGCTTCAGAAAACGTTGGCAGCTTAAAGACCGCAGCTGTAAAGCAGTCCACTGTTTAAATTAAATGAACCTTTTTAGAAGAATTAAGGTAAATTTCCAGTGGCCATAAATACATATAAATGTTAGAAAATTGCAAAATTATTAAGCATATTTCAAATAGCTATTAGTCATATACTGCAAAGCCGACAATAAAAAAAATTACCCTGTTCCTCACAAAATATACTCGCTTTTTCAGATGACACAGAAAAGGGGGAAAAAAGTCACCAACAGAGAACATTCTAAATGATAACATTTTGACTCTAGAAAGAATTTACCAAATATGGGCTTACCCTTACTTGGTGCTGATTTTCTCACAGAAGCTACATGGTCTTCAGAGATAGCAAGGCGCCTTAGCACATCAGCCAATGCTGCTTTTAGGACAGTGATTTCATCTTCTTGCTGCTGAACTCTCAGCTCCAGGGCTGAAAGTCGGTCTTGGACATCGGATGTGCTTGCAGCTGAGATGCTGTCATCTGTATGGAGGGGAAAGAGAGTAGAAAGAGTTTTAACTGTTTTGTTCTAAACCAAAAGCCGTAGAAAGACACAGAATGAGTATGTCTGTCCCACCATTTTGAAGTACTGAAGATGAACAAATATGTTCAGGCAAAGAAGGAAAGGATATTATGTTAAATGTATCATATGAATGCTTCAAGAGAGAAGTGCAGCTAATCATTAACTTAGAAGGCTTAAGTAGCATGGTTCTACCACAGTCAGAAGAGGAAATTACTTTCTGTTAAAAGTGTAGAAGGAAAAACATGTAGAAGAAAGGCTGAAATCAAGTTTATTTACATAGCCAACTGAATTACCCCCAAATTATAAAATTGAGGTTAAATTTTGCAATATATTCTTTAAGAACTGTTCAAGAATTTTAAATGAGGTCTTTAGTTTTAAAGCAAGACATAAAATTATAAAAAAACATATCCATAGTTGAGCATACTAGTATTGCTAGCCATGATATAATTGCATCAAGTGACAATCTCAATTTAAATGGTCTAGATCTGAGTTCTTAACTCCAATTCTTTCTCTGTACTTTTTTTCACATCACCACCCTGCATGAGCCAAAAAATAAAAAATAAAAAAAAAAGAGAGAAATAGAGAGAGGGAAAAAAATGACATTATAACATTTGGCCTGACGTGAACAGAAAGTAAATACACTACAAAAAGGTTCCAAAAACTTATTTGGCCACACAGAGATAGATTAGCATTGAAGGCGCAATCCAGCCAAATCTATTCTTCAGTGGTAAAAAGGAAATTACAGCTTCTGCATATTCTTTGCTTTTGACAGTTCTTTGCATTACTTCTGCCAAGCCAAAATAACACATAACAGATTTTTATATTTGGCTGTTCCAATAAGTCGGAGTCCAACCACTAAAAAAGACCCATAAAAGAATATGTTGCTCAATCACAAAATACTGAATTCCTTATCCATCCTCACTTAGGCTTACTAGAACTCAGGATTCAACAGGTTTACAAAATTTTTTACAGCTTGAGTTCTGCAAAGAGACAGTATGAGTTCATATTTTATGAAACATATCCAAACAGAAAATTCACACATGAGGAAAAATAGCTGGATGTTATTACTGTCAATTTATAATCTAAATTTTAGTTCACTAATGTGATGAATACCTAACAAAGGAAAAAAAAAGTTATCATAAAGCCATAGCCTTAAAATTCTATTTTTGACTAAATTCCTTAATTAAATTCCTTTGAAATACTTATATAAGGGTATCACTCTTACAGTGAATGTTTCATAAGCAAATGAAACACAGGCCAAAATGGTTCAAATAATTAAATATGAAAGAGATTATGGATTTTAGTGACAGCTTTAAAGCAGAAAGCCTTCGTGTATGATAATCACTACTGAAGGAGCAAGAATTTAGCTAAGTGAAAAAAAATTACAATATTACTTTTACAACATGAAAAAAATCCCGTAAGGAATTAGTAAAACAAAGTAATAGTAGCAGTGAAATTAATTTGTAACTACTATTAAACCAGAAGGCATGGTTACAATTACACTGATATGACAACTCCTAAAGAAGACAGTTTTGCACAACAATTTAATTCACTATTTTGTTAAACTAGAAGCAGAAGTGCATTACTGCATGGCTAATACTGTATTCATTTACACTATTAAATAAGAACTGAAGGGAAATTAATAAGGTATGCAATCAGACTGAGATCCAGAAATAGTAAATCAGAACACCTCTGAACAAAATGTCTGTAGTATCACTGCCCACAACAACACCTCATCTATCCAGAAAAGGTCACTTTTTTACGAAGTTATTTTAATGACTCTAAAACCCAACCTATTCAGTTCTCTTTCTAGTATTTTAGAAATCCACACCAGTGACTGCTGTTCCAGGTTGGAAAGAACTGTGAAAGATTCTTATATTAAAAATCCCATTTTCAAAACATAAAAAAAGATCTCTTTTAAGGAGTTACTGGAGGTTCCACATGTACCTATACTGCATGTTAAAAGGAAGTAAATTTATGTAAATTTACTTCATAAAGTCAAGAAGAGTTTTGACTTTAGGGAAGTGGATTGAAAGAGGCACTATATAATTCATACTTCTATTGCAATCACAATATTAGCCTTTGTATAAATGCAGAGGACAAGCCAAAACGAACATTGGACCAAACAAAAACAATTATTTTCAAAGTAACTTTTATGATCTTTGCATCTCATCTTACACTACCAGCCGTCCAAACAAACACAGAAGTTTGACATCTCCTTAACGCTTTTTTCCTTTTTTGTCTGCCAAAGCTTTCAATTAATGAACTATTAAAAAGTCTTATTATGGATAAATTCCCAGGATCTTTAAATATGCAGCAGCTTACTGTAAAACATTTGTAAAAGGAGTGAGTAGCTCTCTGTAAACTGTGTCAAATCTTCATTTTAGAAACTAGATGTTATTGTGTCCCCTGCATGGAGCCCAAATAATAGTAATTACCAAACCATCCACTACTGGACTCAGTCTGGTAAGCATTGACAAAAGTGCTCTACTAGAGCTTCTTCCCCCCCGTCCCCCCCATTGACTACCAACATTTACTAGACTGCCTCTGCTAAACCCCAGGAAAGGGTTGCAGTAGATGTCTCCTGCAGTCCTCTAAGCCACAGCTATGCCACTCATTAGAAATCTCAAATGGGCACGGGAGAGCAAGTCTTCCTGCCCAGAAGGGTTAGCTGCAATGCTCTGACCTCCTCAACATAAAGTGGGATGGTGAAGTTGGCTGATTCCGGTCTCTGTAACCCATGCTATGGAGTCTCAGACCTTTAAGATGCACGGTGAGCTGAGGCAAAAGCACCCTCAAACCCAACTGCCTGTCAGAGGTTGCAGCTCTATAAATGGGGCATGAACAGGAAACCAAGATTAAGCCAGTTAGGTGACTCAAAAACTGGCAAAGCAACGTGCTTAACACGAGAAAAGAGGTTTTGCATCACTGGTGGCTGCTTTGCATTGCAAGGGGGCACATGAGACACGGCGACTGAAAGGAGAAGCTTGACAGCAGGTAGATCACTAGGAAATCAAGAATATTTTGGTTGATCAAGGATCACAGTCACACAATGGGAAGACATTTTGTTATCCTCTATCACTCTACAGAAGCAGCATATATTCTGAGTGATGACAATTACATATTACACTGGGAACTACGAGAGAACTAAAACAAATGATTCCCAACCCAAATACCTCATCCATGACAGCAAATACTCAACTGAACTCCAACATGCCCTTCTTGGCAGTGTCTTGAAAGTAAGTCAGTTAGGGATTAGCTTAAAAGAAGATGTCTTGAAAGTAAACACAACTGCAATCCTTGAGATCATTTTAACAAATCTGCACAATACATAACTATTTTTTTTTTTCAAAATACCTGGCTCTTGTGGATTTCTTCCTTCAAAAATGCATTCTTATAATCCAAAGAACTACTTCAAAAGAAATTTAAACAAAAAGCTTCCTCTAAGGGCATGCCATTCGCCTTTCAGAGGGGAAACAGCTCTTAATGAAAGTACAAAGACAGTCACAAGTGAAGTGTAAGTCCATCTCCTCCCTTTCTCTTCACCTACTCCTAAACATCTGGCCATTCCGTCGTGCTATATGGAGCATCTATCCAGACCTTCCATGAGCCACTCAGTTTACTAAATCAGAGGGAGATTTATTTATTCAAAGAAAGAAATTGAGTTAGGAAATAGAGCAAGAGACCTAGGTGGAATTGACTATTTATTTCAATTCATTCACTTCATTTTAAACAGGACTTTTCAGTCATCTGCCTATTTTTTGTAATAACAAAACAGAATTATTTCTGATGTGTCAGCCACACTTCCCAAGCTGTCCATGACCTATGCTCTCAAAAGAGCCAATGGAACAAGATCCATCGTGCAAAAAGCACCACCTGCAGTGCCTGCTGGTGAAAGTGAGGAGACGTCCACATAGATGTGGATGGAAGGTCCTTCCATGTTGAAAAGTGGTATAAGAGTACTAGAACCCAAAGACAGCAGATATATGCTAAGTCTAAACATACAGTACTGTAACTTGCAAAATAATAAGTCTTGTTGTTTTATCATAGCTCACTATCTTTTATTTTTATTTATTTATATATATATATACATTTTTTTACTTTTAGCCATTAAAACATTAATTCCTCCCCTCCTTTTGGAGTAAGCAATGATGTATCTCCCAGCATACTGAACAGATAAACAGGTCTAAAAGCCCCTTAGGCTTTCTCCAGGGACTTTGACAGAGGCATCCAATACGTCGTGATGACACTTAACAATACTCCCAGCCCACCTATCACTCCACTTTTCACATGTCACCAACCAGGCACGTGAGGATAGCAGCATTTGAAAGGTATTTCCCTTAATCACTAGCTGCCTAGGAGAAATCTGAACTCTCTACTATTTAAAATGTGTGTGCATACACATACACACACGCACATAGGTATATTACAACTGAACCATATATTCTGGGGCCCCTCAACAATTCCAGAGCATCCATTATCAATTCTCTCAGCCAATTCCTGCCAGCCTTGACTAAACGTAAGTAAGGGCTTGATTTTAGACATAAGCAACATTTTAGAAAAACAAATTCTACAAGCTCCAGCACATGGAAATTTAAACCACAGGATGGAAAATACTACATTTTATCCAATAAAACCACACAAACCACAGATATTTTTAAACCCCTGCCTGCCAAAGCACCCACACAGTTTTCTATGTTTTCCCCAGAGTGGTAAGAGTCTTTTATTACAGAAATGCAACCAAAATTACTTGCAGTAGCAGAAAGGTCTGGATCACAATTTCTGAAGATAACTGGCCCAGTAGAACCGTTCCTCACTAGACCTGTGATGTGCCCATGCATGTAGGACGGTACGTATTTGCACAGCCTGCAACCTTTATCCTGAAGGTCAGTGAATTATTTGACTCTAGCTGAGGGATTTATTTCCAGAGAGATAACTGACAAATTTGTTTTTCTTACCATGCTAATTGAAAGAAAATTTCTTCAAAGTCCTCTGCCACTTATTTTTCTTACACCTAGCTTATAAAAGGTGTGAAGATCCTGTTCTGAGTCTGTAATGCATAACTCTCTAAGAAAGGAAGAACTAGACTCTACAATATTTTGCTTGCAGTATCTCCTTCACCTCATCCAAATGTCAGTATACATACAAACTATCTTGATTTTGTAAAGGACGTGAGTCATGGAAGGAGCATGAGAAGAACTGGAACTAAAACACGCAACATAAATGTGGAAAATTAAGAAAGCTTGATATTAGTAACAGATACCTTATTCATTTCTAATGTGCCTCTGGAAGCTAGACCTGGTGGCATGGAAGCTCTAAGTTTTCCCTTGCTGTGAATGCAAGACCTTTAACACTCTTGATTACCCCACATATCTTTTCATTTGCTTTTCCTTGTTTCCCAATTTTTCCATTCAGAATTAAACAAACAAACAAACAAACAAAACCTGCTCAAATTCATTAGGAAATCTGTAGTTGTTACTGCAGACAAAGGTAAAAGGTGTTCCTTTACTTTCTTGTAGAACAATAATGCAGATGTTTTGAAATGGCTACAGATCATTGTCTGCAGACTAGTACCCATCTTGCAGCTTGCAAATGCATGGCATGTTAGTACTTCCAGTATGAGCTAAAACTGTTATTTTTCTCTTGCACAAACATTTATTCAGGTTCTCAGGAAGAAGCAGCATGTTGTCAGTCCCCACTCAACCAGCTGCACGAGTACTATCATATTAAGAAAACTGTCTTGTACAATTCACTGGATTATTTAACATTTCATAGTTCAATCTTAGTCCCCTCCATGCTAGTTAAAAAATAAATAAATAAATAAATAAATAAACAAAGTATTATTCTCCATTAGCCTTTCATAACTATTTTTAAACTAATGTCCACAGTAAGCTTATTTGTATAGATCCTACACAGAATCAGACCATAAAATTAAAGTGCAATGCCCAATGCCTTAAACATTAAAAATGATCATCTTAATGGGTAATCTGCATTTTTAATCATAAACAATATAATATATATAATATAATATAGATATAAAACATTTTTCACTTTAAAATACAGCAGTGCAATCCAACCTTTTAACTGAAGGACACAGAACTGGGTCTTAAAACCAAACCAATCCAAAAAAAACCCTTAGTCAAGGCTGAAAATCTAGACTGCATCGAAAAACCTCAGTGAAAACCCCAATAGGAATATGGTTTATACTTCTATGAATTTTTGCACGACTTTGATAAATGAAAACTGGCACATCTGGAATAGATCTCTATAGATCGGTATATATCATTACAAATTATCATACAATCCAAAACTCAAAAGAAAAAAAAAAAACAATAAAATAACATGTTATAAATGATAAAATTAAATCATCATAGCACTGCAATATGTTTTAAAACAATAATATACAAAGATATATAATTATGTATCTATAGTTAAGATATGTATCTATAGAAAGATATATATAACTATATATAACTATAATAAAGATATATATACTATAACTATAGTGGGCAAAGTTGCATTTGGACTTTTCTATTAAGCATGCTACATATGTATAATCCAAGTTTTGTCTGTAGATGTTCCACTAGAAGATTTTATCTGGGCATGAGTATTCCGCAATGCAATAGTTGCTACCGATCTTTACAATTTTCAACTGATTTACGATTTATTTGAAATGAGCTCATGTCTGAGAACTGCACTATTGCAACACTACACTGAAAAGAACATCACCTGTGTTCTGAGGCAATTGCATTTTAAAGAGCTGGTCTGACACATACAATGATCTACCTTTTCATCCCTAATAATTAGTTTTGCTTGTATGTGCTAAACATATTTTGTGTACACAGGCTTATATTATTTTTTTTTCTGACATGAAAAGACAAGGGAAAGATTAAAATACAATACAAAAAAAAAACCATAATAAAGTAATTTTGTAATAATAACAGACAGTATTATGATAAAAATATATTTGTAATAATCCAGTATATCTGCTGCTGTAAACAATAACTTTTAATACGGATAATCTAGAAATATATCAGCATGAAATTCACAGGGTGCAACTCCACCCATGCTGTATCTGACTAATCAGAGTGTTCAGCTTGCCTACGTTTGCAGTAACTGGTACTACTGACTGAGCACCCAAGTTTAACAAGAAACAGAGCAGACTTCGTACTTGCCAATGCTAACTTTGATAAGCGGACTGAGAAAACAGAACAAAGCCAACACCTGCACACACTTCTTATATTTGACATTGGTATCCACATTAATTACTTTAAGAAGCAGGTAATCATGCTGTCTCTCGTGTCCTTTCCCAATCTGCATAGTTCAGTTCGTATCAACTCCACCTCCATTAAGATGCATCTCAATAGTACGATCATTCACTGTGTTTTCACCATCCACTAATTAAAACACTTTTTTCCTAGTGTCAGTTAGCCCTTGATGCTCCTGACATTGTCCTGAAGCACAAGATCGTTCAATGCTCAGCCTTTGACCAACAGGACATGCCCATATCTTTTTTCAAAGAGTGTTTCTGCATAACAGACAAATGACCTCTAGACACCATATGTAAAATTCATGATGGCTACAGACACCTGTTTGGGATGCCCTGCATATCTCACTCAGACGCAATCTCAGTCACCCCAGGCTCTTTTTAGTATCTGGTGGCACCCTATTTTCACGTCATGGCAATACAAAGAGAGGCAGAGCATCTTCTGTTATCTAACACACACACTTGGAAGTTCACAGAGGACTTCTGCAATGAACTGCACTTGCCTTAGGAGTAACATTTAGTGCACAGACAATCACAGAATCATCCAGGTTGGAAAAGACCCTCAAGATCAGTATTCCTTTGCTGAAAACATTTCATATTACACTAGAAGTGTCAGCAATATTAACAATTGTGAACACTTCTGAGATAAAATCCTATTTAAAGAGTTATAAATTAGTAACTTTGCCAAGTAAATTGTTCAGGCTAAAAATGTCAGTGCCAGGAGCTCCTTTCCCTTATCCAGCTCTCACAGGCACCTCACACCCACAGCAATCAGGCTTTTGACATGCACAGGGCTGTCCTGCCTGCACACACCGACAAGCAAGCCTTCAGAGTTTCAAATTGGGCAATTACTTAATGAGAAAATTGAGTAATTAGCAGATGCTTTTGACCTTAATCTCATTTTAACTTCATCTGTTAAATGCAAGTATCAGCCCACACTGCATAAAGGTTAATTAACACTTGTAGGCTACTGAGACACTACCATAAGTCTGCAGCAAAGTCGGTGTTGAACTTCATGTCTTTCTTTGGAAAGCACGACTAAAAGCCTTGCCATAAAAATAACGTAGGGAGCCAAGTAAAGAAAATTAAAGCAACTCAAAATACAGAGCAACTGCATTTTAGGCAGACTTGTCTTTTCTGAGTATTGACTGACTTGGGGGAGACTAAGTAATTAAAGGCTGCACCTTACTACCCATATGATCCAGAAGACTAAAGACAGGCCTAAAGGGCTACCCCTACCGTGGCTTTTATGTTCAGTCTTTGACTTCCCACTCATAACCATTTTCTTTAAACATATTTCATTGCTGCATAAATCTTAAGATAGCAGCATTAATTGTCATTGATCTGGCTCAACGTGCCAAATGATATTGGCACTATCCAGGCTCAGATAGAAGCACCAGGATCCAAAGCAGCACACAGAGCAGGTCCAGCAAACATCCTGCAGAATTCACTGAGAAACAAGAGATCATCTGAAACACCATGGCTTCCAGGAGTACTTTGCCAACTCATTTACACAAAGCAGTACCCACCAGTTACCTGGAGGGCAAGGAAGTTGGTGTGAGGGGTTGGAAATGGTTAAAAAAAAAAAAAAAAAAAAAAGACCATTCATAGTAATCTCAAATTCTCTAACTCTCTCCCCATTGCCCCAGGCAACTTATATATCTTAAACTGTTCTTGTCACAGTGATGATGCTAATTGATGCTAATTCCTGTTTAGAACAATGTCTGTATATTTAGGTATGTTTTTGTAGAATTTAAATCTCAAGTCATACGGGTTACTGCCAACTTTCCAAGACAATTTATTTCATTAATGTGCAAATAAAATCCAGTTTGGAAAACCCTCAATCTTCACATTGCAACAACTCAGGCAAAATCCACCATTTACTGTAGTCAATCTCCTCTGCTGCAAAACATTTGCATTCAGTAGTACTCAACATAGTTTTGATAGGAAACTTATGGAAACCCTCTGAAATCTTAAATATTTATTGTTTATTCAGGCAACAAACTAATCTGAGTTTTTATTTGTGGCATGCTTTTAAAAAGTACATTTTTGCCCAGGAGTTATGTTTCTACTCTCTAAACTCACTGTGTTCTCATCAGTTGCGAGGTCTAATTTCAGAAGGAAAACAGAAAAGCACTGAAATCATTAAGTGAGATAACATCAGCCAAAGCAACATACCCTCTTCTTTGATGAATACAATTTATTTGTACCATGCAGGGTTTATTTGCAAAATGTTACTCATCTCAAATCATGAAACACACAGATGAATGATCTTCAGCTTCTGTTATCTAGGAATCGAGTTAGACATTTCAAATGGAAATGTCGGAACACTTCTGCAATTAGTTGTCCTGGATGCTCTATCACACTGCTCTATTTTCTTTCCCCCAGGAGTCATAAATAAGTATCTAACTGTACAAACAAAGTTTATTTGATCTCATTCTGTGCTATTCTAAGCCACTATCATAAATGTAACTATCCATCAGGTCAGGAAAAATAATGTCCTGGCCTATTTTATTAATTTCCTTTTCCAAATAAATATGTTTTTATTCATGCTGCACACTTATAAATTGGTGTTGTACAGGTTGTGCTTCTGCCAGTGGTTGCTTGTATTTTACACACAGTAGGATGTTATCTTGTAGGCTCAGTATTACTTTTACACAACAAGAATATTCTCCTAGTGGAATGATGGACATGTGTATAAAAATATCAATATTAGAGTACATGCACATTAAAGAGATTCATTTCCTGATATTGATATTAAAAACAGCATAACCCGTGCTATTCTTCACGTTTAAGGGAAAGCTACCCAAGCCCATCTTTTGTGGTACCATTTCAGGATCAAAATTCAACTTTGCAGTGAATACTCCCAGTACCATCCCTCCCCAAATCCACAATTAACCTCTTTCAGGTGGGTTCACTAGATGCCACGTTCTTCCTCGGCCACCAGCCCACTGTGACTCAGTTTTGGGCCGACAGCAGCCTCAGGGCTCCCCCTCACAAAATAACCCTTGCCCCTGCAGGGGACATGTTCCCTCTTGGTCTGCTGGGAAGAAGAGGATGCCATGAGGTTCAGTGCTCAGCAGATACATGTGTGCACCAGGGCCAGTGCACACATTGCTTATGTGACACAGCAATTTCGCATAAATGCAAAAATCTCTTTGGAAGGAGACTTATGAACTCATTGCATTATCTCAGTTTTTTGGTATTTCAAGTATATGAGTTCTTCCCACTTAATTCACAACTCCATGCAGCCACTGTTTTACTTCTCTATAAGAGAGATCATTGAGTAAAAGGCCAACTTTTTCTCTGACAAGCTAAAGCAACCTTGCAAAGTCATTGTTCTCCCTTACATTTTGTTATCCACAAGCTAAGGATGGTCATGCATTCATTTCCTTGTGAAGAAAATATGCTGTAATGAGACAGAAGTACTTCTGGATGAAGTATGTAATTGTAGTTGTAACCCACTGCTGCAACCAGGGGATACAACTTGATGGTTTTAAAATCTCTTTGTGTAGGTAAAAATAGACACAAGGTTTGCTTCTGATATGTTTTTTAAAGGTTCATTGGTTTTGGGTAGTGTGGGACTAGATCTCTCTAGTCGCGAGCTAGATCTAGCACAACACTTAGAGCAACAGGCACAAAATCCCATTTGGGTTACCTCCACTGAGATACCTCCCCAACTTCTGCACCTGCTTGCAGCTTTGCTTACTTGAGGTGCATCCAAACCACCATTATTTTTTTTTGTTTGTTTTTTAAGTGTTGAAAAAGACCTAAAACTCCTTCATACAGAGCAGTCCTGGTACAGACACCACTAAGCTATCTGCTCCAGTTCCAGGACAAAGCACAAGCTCTGTGACTCCCACGCAGCTAAGCTGCAAGGCAGTATCTGCAACCACTCACTGCACACTAATCATCATCTCTATTTCTGTTACTACAGAGGAGAAAGTATTGAGAAATAAAGGGATATGTCCATACTATGTGTCACAGAAAATACTTCAGACCAGACAGCAAGCAGAAATACTGCTTATACTGGTGTAACTTGATAACCACCCTCAAAAAAGGCAACAGATCATAAATACAATTTAAGAAGTGACTAGTTCTTTAGCTAAGCTCATTTGTTTCATTATGTTAGCAATTAATAGTCCCAGCGAAGCTCTGAGGTTAGCACCTCCTATAAACAAGGTGTGGGTGGAAAGCATTGCTCACATCTCTCCTGCTGCTGCAGCTGCTCCCACCTGATGTGAGACCTACTGCACAGTGATCAGACCTGCCATTCTGCAGCATGCGGGTCTGAGCGACTGCAAACGATACCAGGTATTGTTTGCCAAGGATATTCTTTTAAACAACTCTGACCACACATCTACCTTCAGGTGTTGCCATGTTTTCTTTAACAAGGACACCACAAACAATCACTTTCCACATACGCTCTAAACCTACGAACAAATAATATAGCAGTGAAATTAAGCTAATTTCATTCATGATGAGGAAGACTTCTAGAACAGAAGGACATATTCCTACATGTGTGTTTACACATATATTTTAGAAAGTTAAAGTTAGTTACACATAGCCTGCTTCCACAGAAACTAATACATGAAAATGAAGGCTGCTTCCCCAGAAACTAATAGATAAAAATGAAGCCAGCTTCAATGATGGTATCGGTTCCTAATCCTGGTATTATTAGGCCACAGCTGAAAAAGGATGTAGTAAACTGAACACCAGCAGGGAAAAATAAATAAATAAATAAGTAAAAATAAAAAACAGCCCCCCCCTCTAAAAATAATAGTAATAATAATAATTAAAAAAAAAAAAAAAAGATAAGGCCTTGTTTACTCTTGATTGAGAGCAAAATAAATAGAATTTCACATTTTTTCCCCATTTGTCAGCTGGGGTGTACATGGTCACTACACTGATAACAAAATTTTAGTTCCAATTACAACCCAGTGATCTTTGCTTTCCCATTTAAAGTGGAAAATTCCAACTGAAAAGGAGGAATTAGGTCTCATCTTTATTTAGGTTAGGGCACGCTTCTGAATCAATTCACCTGCAAGCAAACACAGACACGTAAACAGTGTTCTATGATACTACAACTTCTAAGAGGAAAAAAAAAAATAAATCACTCAACATTTGGGACTAAATACTTAGGTTAAGAACAGTTTGGCTAAGACCTTTCAAAATTTCACCTTGAACGTATTTTATGTAAAAGTCCCATACAAAATTGAAGTATCATAGTCACCATGGATAAATCATATGAAACCATCATGAGTGTGTGCACGGAATTTGCCTGCATGGGAAAAACACTTTCATAGGGATGCATTTTCCTTCCTTCTCAAAAGGATCTTTTAGAAAAACACACATTTCTGATGTGGAATATTTGTCAAATTCTGTAAACATAAAAGGGACTATATTTCTATTAAGTTATTTTTAATTCCATCATGTTTTGTATCATAAACAGGTTACCTATAATCTATTCATTAGATGGATGGAGTCTTTGAAGTAGAAAAAAAGCTTCCGGTTTCTTTTCCCACTATTTGCTACAAAGCAACAGTTTTTAGGTAAAAAGAACATCACTATAAACAGTAGAGGAGATGGGACTGATTACAGATGTGTCTGGCATTGGAAGTAATCAAGTACTGCAGACACTTTATAGAGAACCAAGAATTAAATCTGGTTGTGACTAAATAACACCAGTGCCATGAATCATGAATAAGCAGCCTCATGCTTTGCCTGTTTTCTTCCTTATTCCTCCAAATAAGTAATTTAGTTAAGAAATGACACCAATCAAAGTCTCATTAGAAAGAAGGATTGTTCTACGCATAAGGCACAGATTCACAAAAATTCACAAGCAGCAGAAATGCTGAGCTGCAAATGGGCCCCAGCACTTGCATATGAGCACAGGATGGGTGTGTTTGAAGTCAGCAACACCTGAACAGCATGTTCTAACCACACAACGTTGGGCTACAACCCAGTGTATGGCCACATAAACTCAGGGAGTGAGGAGAAGAGGGAGTCAACAGCATCACAGCTTCCCTGTAGTAACTACTCAAGCGTATACTCTTACTCAAGAATAAATGCCAGGCTGTTAATCCACATTTACTAACCTGCTGTGTCAACATGCTGTACATTCCCACCTTCACTTAGTACTCCGCACCTCGTGTGCAAGCCCACACTGACTAGGTGTGACCATCCCTTGTGACCTGCGACATACCAAAAAGTCCTTATAGGGAAAGCACAATAGGAAAGGCAGCCTGTGCCTCTGAGAGCCAGGAAGACCTAGTTTTGACCCGTGGGTGGAGAAGGCACCTCATTCAGCTTCTCGTGGAAGGAAATGCTCCCCTCAATGCATTTCATAGGTACCAGTAACCTGACTGGGTATTCTCATGGTTTCAAGCACTTCTGAATAGCATCACAGGCAAACAAGGGCAAAACCCAACAAATTAATATGCCATTTTAGAGCATATGAAGAACAAAAATGATGGTGGGAGAGAAGAACACAGGCAGAAGACTTGGCACCTAAACTCTGTCTATGTTATTATAATACACCAGAACATCTTCTCATCATGCACTAAAAACTGTGACTAATGGCTGGCACACTTGGTCCTTCCTACCATCTCTTTCCCTGCATTTTCTAAGAAAATTAGCTTTCTTAGCACTTTCTGCAAGTCCTAAGAAAACGCGAACCGTTGCCCTGCACCAGTCATCATCACCATCTTTTCAACCCCCTCTTGATGACTAATACATATTCCTAGAACTGTTAGAAGTGAGATAGCAGAAGAGGCATAGCAGAAGAAACATTACAAAAACCAAAACCACATTTCTGAATATTAACTACCAAGTAAAAGAAGTGAGACAATTCCACTGAGTCAGGTAAATATAGCCTTCTTAGCACTGCAAGATGGAAAACCCTGGTGACTTTTGTATTTGTGACTTTATTTCGTATCTCCATAGCACTGGTGTTACAGCACAATACAGTAGGTATTTAGCTACATGTTACTGTGCAATACCGCAGATATCTAGTAAAGTATGTACCAGGGATACTTTTTTTTGTTGTTTCTTAGTCACATTGTAATATTTTTAATGATGTGCATGTGCAAAACATTGTGCAGCATCGCAGACTGGATGTAGCTGGCAGGGACCTCTGGAGGCTGCCTGCTTCAAGCACCTGCTCCAGCAGGGCCACTGAGAGCAGGACACCCAGGAGCATACCCAGGTCTCCAGCCAGCAACATGCATGGGAGCCTGACACATCTCCTGGCCAGACAAAGCGATGCCTGCTGCCCTGCTGGTGCCACTCTGCTGGCTCGTCCTGGGCACTGCTGGCTCTGGAGAGGCATGTCCCTCACTCCCGGATGAATACCTGGAAAGGGAATGGTATCTGAAGAGTAAATGGCACTTTGAGGGGATGTTTAATGGGATGAAGCCTGGAAACAGAACCAGCTGATTGAGCTTACAGTTCGCTTCATTAAGCATGGGTTCATCTAATACATGAAGCAAATAAATATTGTTTAGTCCAACAGCACTTACAATTACTTCATATAAGCACTCAATAATAGGTTTGTTTAACTCTGCCAAATTAGTAGGAGAAAGTAAGTAAAGCTGTAGTAACCTGATAAGGAAGTATGAAGTAGAATTTAGAAACAAGCATACACTATTTTGCAAACTCTGGTAGGTTTATGGGTCCCTAAGAGGCAGCAATGGTATTTTCACACCCTATAATGAGACAGGATTTTACCTCTAGACCTAAGAGCTGAAGAAGCTGAAACAAAAGGCTCTCGCTAGTACCTCTTCCTGACAGTAAAACTGTTTAAATGAGTCTCAGGCTCAAGAGATCGAACAGAGGCAGAGAGGCAGCACCCTCGTTGTCCCACGGTGAGCCCTCAGCAGGCGGCAAGAGCCTAACCCTCGTCTCCCACCACGAGCGGTGTGGGATAAACGGTGGATTCAAACCCACAGCAGCGCTCGCAGTGTGTTGGAAGATTTCTCCCATCTTGCCACCTAGAAATCTCATTTCAGGTAACCCAGCGTGGGTTGGTGAGGCAGGCTGGCAGGAATTTGCCCTCATTTGCAAAAATATATTAACTGAACAGGAGAATGCGGGCTCTGAGTTTCATTGTTTTGGAAGATGAAAATGATAACGTGGACCAGTTACCTAGTAATTACTCAGAAATAGTAAGTTAAGGTCGTTTTAAAGCTAGCCATGCTCTGACTCTCATATGAAACTGAATTGTGTGTGTCAAATACACTGAAACCTACAACAAATAATAATGATGATAAAAACATTATTATTATTAAACCATAATATTTCAAGTGTATAAACTGAGAGTATACAAATGCCACTAATGCCTCTAGCAGCAGCTGCTCCCCACTGTGACACAGTACCTAAGTGAACGCTCTGCTCCTTCGGTGTTAAAGATAAAAGTATCAAAATAAATGTAGAAGCCTGAAAGCAACCAATTTTCCATATCTGGGGACTCTGAGAGTGGCATCATTTTTTTTCCACACCCATTTATAAGTGCTGCTTGTGATGCTAAATGTCACTGGAGGCAAATATTTAATGCAAAGCATGCAAAGTTAAAGTTTTCTGAGCAAGTAAATATCTTCCTTGATCAAACTAAAAATTTCTATCCTGTCCTGTATAACCTAAGCTAAATTCTAGCCCAGATCAAATTTGATAGACAAGATATTTCTGAAAGGACATGTTATGATGTAAACCCTGCCTGTATTTTAGTTACAAAAGGCTTATTAAACATTAGTATATTAAAAAAAAAAAAAATCCATAACTTGACACCTAACAAACTTTTTTAAAAATCTGGACAAGTTCCCTATCAGTTCTGATGTTCCATTTATTAAAAGGAAGTTCTACTTCTTCCCCGCTGAACAACAGATTTATTTTAGCTCTGCCAACAAATGAGAAATAGGATGTATTTAAAATGATACCCAGAAATAACAGCCAGGAGGACCCCTACAAAGAAGGTTTTTTTTTTTTTTTTTCTTTGATTCTGTGTTTGTCAAGCACCAACACAAAACAAGTCACCACTACAGGTAACACACAGCAGCAGTAGCAGCTCTCATAACAAAGCATATCATTGTAGAACCTTTATTAAAAATAATAATAATAATAAATTAAGAAGTCATCCCCCAAACCTTATCCCAAATGCCATATCATTACTGCAAGGTCTTAATCTCCTACACGTAAAGCAAGAATGAGCATCTGTGGTCAAAAAAAAATCCATCTTTCTACAACTACGTCTCAGGCTTTTTCCAACTTCTTGTTACCAATTACCATTGCAAAAAGTTCTTAAGGCAAGGAACTCTCGAGAATGCGGTCAGAAATGTCATATGAACAAAGCAGTTGATTCTTCGTCATACCAGCTTCTTACTGCTGTAAGTATACTTGTCAACCAGGGCACATTCCTCAAAAAATTTATACAAGGGTACATTAGGTTTAATGATGTAAGTAGGAATGAAGTTTTAAATCAGCAGAATACATTACATTGCTAAAAATATCCAAAGTCATATTTTCTTTCAACTATGAATTCTGATGTTAACTTTTACTCAGCAAAAACCTCAATCTTGTATCAAGATATTAGTCAAAATTATTTTCTAAGATGCAGAAAAGAGTTAAAGTAGAATGTAAGCATTAAGTAAAGAACGTATTTCTTACACCTTATTATGCTGGATTTCTAGGCAAATCTCAGAGGCCAGCCCATCATGTCACACTTGCTTCTGAAGCTCTGTGTATGCCTCGAACTCAAGGCTGAGACAGTGGTATAGTTCTAATCAGAGGATCACAGAAACTCTTGGAAAAAGCCATTAAAATCAATGGAAATATCTTCACGTAACCCTCAACTCACCAGTAACAGTGCTGGCCAGATACAGCCGTAAGAATTTCTCTTCTGCTGAATTTTGTTCTGAAGATAAACAGTTAAACGTTAGCCCCTTTTTACTCTTCCACCACACAAAATTGTGCAAGTCTGCAAAAGACCGTATGAAGCATTTTAAAATTTCCAATTCACCCTCCCTCTTTCCCCAGGGTTGCTACATCTTAAATTCTAAACTGAATGCTTTGAATTCTAAAGCAGATAAAGTTCAGTGTGTTGCTCACTTTAAGAAAGCACGCTGCGGCAAGGTCACTTCTTTCTCCCATTAAATACGCATAGAAATTTACACAGCAAGTACCTGCCCATATTTATTTTTTAAGCAAACTTTCCTGTTGACAGATGCATTTTATGGAGAGAGAAAAAAAAAAAAAAGTGTAAGCTTTTATAGGCAAGATGCTGTACTTACATGAAAACTGCACTGCGTGAATCAGCAGACAAAGAACTACTCAGTGAAGTTTGTTTCATTGGGAATAACATGCTTCTCTACCATATACAAGAACAATACATTTGGTCTCTATTTGGACTTGGTGGTCTTTTTAGTATTATTTTTCTTCCTCCTAAAGGCTGAACTCAAACTTTTGGTTGATATGGCAAGAATGCTGCAATTAGTTATCTGATTTACACTAAACAGAGGCTGGTTTGATAGCAACTGTTTAAAGAAAGGAAGTCTGTGCTGAAAGATTTCATTTTTACCAAGGCACCGGTAAAAATGAAAATGGAAAAAACCCTTACCTCTGAAGGACAAATACATGTTTTACACACAGACACACAAATACGTACGCAGCTCAGGCTGCGGCGGGCAGAGCTACTTTAACCGCCTACTTTGAACGAATCTTTGCTGCCTCCTGCCTGAGAGGCCCGCACGCAGCCAAAGCTTCCCTGCAGGAGCTTCGTCTTCCTTTTCTTTCCAAAGACACAAACCCGAGGTGCTGCCTGAAGCGTGGTGCACAGCAGCTGCTCTGGCCCACGCGTGGGAAGGGTCACTCTGCACGCTTCTCTCTTGGTCCGCGATGCGCTGAGCATGCACTCCACCAAAGCCACCGCACCAGAAGCATCGTGCCCTGCGAGTATTAACTGCCTAATCACCTCCCCGTTATTTTCTCCACTATACACACATCTTTTTTTTTTTTTCTTCCCCTTAAGTTTTCTCAAGGTTAGGACGCTGCACCACAGTGAGTATCTCAGCCTCTGCACAAGCACCCCTTGCCGGCTGCAGTCAACTCAATCACCGAAATAAATATTCGTCCTGGCATTTACAGCTTTCCCTTTCCCCCCCTGCCCAAAAGCACTGTACTTTACCCGTACAGAAGTTCCCCAGCACGGCGGGATCGCAGCCATCCGCCAGGCAGGGCAAGCTGCCCTCCATCCCCAGCCCGCAGCCACCCCGGGGGGCTCAACGCAGCCCCTCTGCCCGAAGCCTCAGCCAGAGGCTGAAGGGGGTGGGATAGGGACAAAAATCCCAGGCTGCCGCAGGGAGTGGCTAGCCCTCAGACGTCAGAAATACACCAATAAAGGCACTTACGAGGCGCATGCAGCACAGAAATACTTCACGGCGTGCTGGCTACCCATCAGTGATCCCAGCGTTACGACTGCGTTGCCTTTTTTTTATTTATTTTTTTTAATGTTCCTTAAGGGAAACAGAATTCACCAGCTGCTCATCGACCTGCTTCAGAGTCGGAAAATGGGCATTGTTTATACACACACAAGATCCTGCACCACTTCCATTTAAAACCAAAACAATTAGGCTGTCACACGGGCACCCTGCCATGCCTCTTTCAGATGGGACTGCAACGCAATGTATTCACGGCAAACATTAAATACAGCTTTAATGCTGTGATGTTAACTAGGAAAAGCCAACAGCAGTATATATTTGCCCTCAGTCTGAACATTAAGAACCACCACAAATAGCTAATGAAAAGGATTTCTGTAACGGATCAATTAAAATAAACTATTATTGTTCCACAGCACGTCTGTGTGTGTGTTGGAGAAGACAGACCTAATGGCAGTCACAGTGCAACGTGAAATGAAAAGTTCACACGGAGGGGAGGGCAAAGGGGCGGTTGTTTATTTAGTATTATATTTGAATATTTTTCCTATGACATCTTTCAAGGCGAAAAAGCAATGACATCACTGGCAATATACTTGCATTCATTTCATTAAAATGAAGCAAAATGCCGTGGTTTAAGAGCAGCAGCTTTGCAAAGCCGCCACTCTGTTATGCAGAAAAGACCTCGTATTACAAATGCATTACAATCTATTTAGTACGATCGTGATTTTGTCTGTCTTGCAAGATGAAGCACAGCCAGATGAGAACTAATGAATGCAACATGTGTTCATTCTTTTGGTAGCCGTGCCTGAAGCCAGTTGGCAGAATGAACACAGCAAGATAAATGTCAAAACAAAGCTATTCGTGAATATGTATTGCATAGATTTTGCCTCATCTCTCTATCATGCTTCAAATAGTTTATTTTCAAACTTTGCAGGCATATTAAATACCTCTGGGTTAAAGTTTTGATTTCCAGACAACAGCAGGATAGTCAAAAAATACACAGGGGAAGTCCATGTCTCCATTCAAAAACAAGGAGGGGCAGCACTTTTTTCCACCCCCACAAATGAACAGTTGATAAGAAGGCTCACAAAAACACATATAGTTGAGACAGCACACTAAGTTTTTTTTCTTTTTTTTTCTTTTTTTTTTTCTTTTTTTTTCCAGAATTATTAATCTACATTATTTGAGTAGTATCTTTGTTTTTCAGCAGCTCCTCATACACTGGAGAAATTGACCTCTGCAGTGATTTAAAAAACAAATAAAACAAAACACACACACACACACACACACAGAACAACCAGAAGGACAGTCAGCTGAACCCAGCTCTGCTATATTAAGCAAGACGGACAACTACTGTGATTAATAATCGTAATAAAAAGAGCCTAAGAAGCTGAATGGTGGAAAGTGATAAAGGGTAAAGGGCAAGGGCACAATTAAGGAAACAACCCTAACTAAGCCAAGGGCCTCAACACGCAGCTGCAGCACAAGGATTGACCAAGAACCCATGCTTTCAACTTGCCCCAGACACTGGGTTGCATCACATCATTAGATGAAACAATCCTCATTGCAAGATGAAACACTGAGTCTCATCTTGTGTGGGCTGGACGCACAAAATAGCTTAACATGCACAGACATACATTTTGGTATCACTTAAAACTTATCATCCTTCGTAATACAGTTATGGTGCCCAGAAAGAAATTGTGGGTAAAATTCCTTCGCTATGCCAAAGAGATGTTGTGTGTGCTAATAAGAATGGTGAGGAAAGCAAAAGAAGCTTGATTTGTCATTTTAAATGGTCTTCAGTGATCCAAAGGATGACCAATCACATACAATGGCAGGAAGTGTTCAACCAAACAGAGTTCTAACTAAAAAATTTTTGTACAACTCATTTTGAGAATAAACATGTTGTATAAAAAAGGTTAGGATCTCCTACTGTACCAAAAGGATATGAACTGATATTTCCAGAGGTACCAAACCCAGACTTTCAGCTCTAAAAAGTATGGATTTCCTCAATATAAGAAAGCAGAAAAAAAAAAAAAATCTGCATTATGGCATTAAGCTCTGAAGAACAGCTTCAGGATGATGACCTGAAGACCCACGTTTGAAATTATATAGTTTTCAGACAGCTCACTGTATACTTGCTCATCCTGGAAATGAGCAGAAGTCTCATCCCACCCATCATCTATTCCACCCCCATCTGAGGACCTAGGACACGATTCCTTGATTTGCCTTTAAGTGTCTAATGAAAAACTGAACTCATTAGGATTTTTCATTCTCCTAGCTCTGGCCCATACCTGCCCTTCTAAGCCATCTCCCTGTTTTGCAGCCCTGCTATCTTCAACAGCTATCTTCCTCTGACCTTTTGAGGTTGAAACACCATCTCAGGCTTCTCTTCTTTCCCAATATTTACCATGGGGAGGGGGGGAGGGGGGGGGATAAGGAGGTAAAATACTCCTATGAAGTATTGTAGA
The DNA here is from genome assembly GCF_047663525.1 of Anas platyrhynchos. NCBI lineage: Eukaryota > Metazoa > Chordata > Aves > Anseriformes > Anatidae > Anas > Anas platyrhynchos. The sequence goes on from NC_092589.1 coordinate 42,463,813, forward strand.
TAAGTACAAAAGACAATACAAGTACATAAAACGTGACACAGACTAAAACAAAACACATATGAAGCAGGCAAATAACCTTTGCCCAGAAAAAAAAATCTTTCCACATCTTAGCAGTTCAAAATACAATGTTACACCATGAAAAAAAAAAACCCTCTTCAACTGATCATCATAAAGTAAGTTAAAAGACGAGGAACAGAGCCAAGGGCTTTATACAAGCATGTTTTGTTTCTTGTTTTTGTTTTAGGGGGTTGTGGGTCTTTTTTTACTTTTTTCTGTGTTTTTTTTTTTTTTTCCCCTTTCCCCATCCCCCCCAAGATGGAGGTTTGGGGGAAAATTACATATCTGGTGAGAACAGTGGTTGTCTCCAAGACCGCAGCAGCATCAGTCAGATGATGAACCTGAGGAAGGAGCCACCTGAGACACTTCAGCTTTTCAAGCTTCAAGCTTCTCAAAACCACTCCATCCCTCAAGTCTTTGGAGGCTGAGGCAAACAGCTCCTCTGGCTTTTAAAGAGAGCCACAGTAAGTCATGAACGCTTCTGAGTCATCGCTTGGATGCAAAGAGGAGGAAGAAGCAGGTCCCCTGCCACCTCCGCCATTGCCTTTTGGTGACCCTGGCCCAGCTGAGGGAGCTAGGGGTACCCCCACCAAAACCACCGCACCCCAGCCGCACAGGCTGCAGAAAAGATGCGTCCTTCCCAGGGCATCATTAATCTTCCTCTTTTGGCTTCTAGTGACTATCGAGTTTCCTTGGTAAGCGACCCTGCTACCGAGGAAATATCCACAGTTGCGCAAAGTTTGGAAAAGCTTAAGTGTGTTTTCAAAGAACCAGGATCTCTTCATGTCCAAATGCAGAAGACCGTAGAAACCACAGCTGCCGCACAAGGCAAACATGTTGATTATGTTATCTTCCCTCCAGCGGATTACTGGAAGCTCTCTCTACCTACCTTTCCTTAAAGAAAAAAAAAGAAAACTGTAGCTATAACTATGTCTAATCAATATAAACCAATCAAGTATACGGAGATTAATTTAATGACTCTTTGAATTGCAGGACAGCAGCACCAGTTAATTCTATTTCCGCATATATATGAAACTAATCATGTTTGCAGTGAAAAACAATCCTTCAATTACTTTGCCTTTTTTTTTTTCTTTTCTTCTGAAAAGAAACCACAACCATGTTTCAGTTGGCAATTGCCCTCACAGTGAAGAGGTAGCACCTTCCTACACCTGGGTGCATCTCTGTTGCTGTGTTACCTCCACCCCAGCAAGAAGAGAACAGCAATTTCTTCACTAACAACACAATTCCTTTGAAGCAACTAACCCATCCAAACTAAACCACGAAGCCTCACCAGGCCAGATTTATGGCACATGGCACAGCGACCAGCGCTGCAACAGCAGGGTGGCAGCACCTGCTGGAAAGAGCGGTGGGAGCCGCTCCTGTTCACAGCAGCTCTGCCTTCTGGTGACGGAAGGTGGCTGTGAAACAACCACGCTTGTAAATCATGCTTCATGCTTCATTGCCTCTTCATTGACAGACAAGTGGAGTCCCAGCATGAGCAGCGCCAGGACAGGGTGTGTAGACAGCACATAACTGCAGCGCACGCAGGTTCCAGTCCTACGCCGAGCTATGGAGGTTTTACCTACAATAAGCTAAAATACAGAAAACAAGAGAAACAACACATCTACATTTGATCTTTAGAAGCCATCCTGAGGCCGTCCTCCAGAGCCGAACCATACCAGTGACCATGCAGTCAATGACCTTGGGAAATTCGAATGTGAATATATATATTATTTTCTCTCTTTTCTAACAAAATCTCACCTAACTTAAATAAATAAAACAAATAACATTTCCTCCAAATGCAGAGCAACCACCTGAATGTCTGTTTCTGCCGGGTGGTTTTGCAGCTGCATCAGCAGCCCACTGCTGTTTGTCACAGCCCTGCTGAGGTGGCAGCACACTGGCAGGAGAGTGGGAAGGGTGGCAGTGCTGGAGGCTGGTATTTCACCAAACATAACATCAAACCACAGCTGTAGCATGCCTTCCGCTGCCTGATAGCAGCAGTTGCAAAGCAGACTGCTTGCAGCTGCTTTCCTGCCTACCCATCAAAAGCAGTACGGAAACAGCCAACAAACAAGATGAAAATGTATTAAATCTAAAACACAGCCAGGAAAAGGTTTCTCCAGTGAATTTTATTTTGGGCACATGTTCCAGACCACAGCTGTTGCCTATTCTACACGGTGGCCCGTGAAAACGTGCAACCCTGCCCCCTGGGAAAGGGAGGAGCCTGAGCAGCAGCATCCCTGCTAGGAGCAGCCTGGATTTTTGAGGGTCCACAGCAATTTCACCTCTGGTCCAATTTTGAACATAGAAATTTTGTATAAATGATATTTTCAAAGCTAGTGGTAAACCATTCAACATTATTAAACACATAGCATTACCATTTTCTGAAAGCAATAAGCAAAACTTTGTTTTTTATTGAAGACAACTAACTGGTAAGTCTTAGTCATACGAAGTCCAGGCTGTAGACTAGCTGTGGTGAAGTGCCTAACTGACAAGCCATTCAGGTCATGTCTACAAAAAGAGAAGGGAGAGAACAACTGCAAAAATGTTTCCTGACCAAGCCCTTTCAAAATAGAGTTCTTAATTCTAAAGATATTACCATGTTTAAGAGTTGTGTATTCTTTCAAAAGGAGTAAATGCCACTCTTGCCTATCAAAACTTCTCCAGATGTTGGCTGCTTCCACCAACACATTGCCACAACGTTATTTTTGCTATTTTTAAAAGTCATTCTAAACTACATTCAGCACTTTTTTTTTTTAAACTAGTCCACTATTTATGACAAAGAGATTCTAATTTATTATCCGCTTTGAAATGCTGAGGAAGCGGAAGAGCCATTATGAAAGCAACACTAATGAAAAAGGGCAATCCTGGCCACAGCATTAATGCTCATTAAGGATGTCCAGCACGAGATCTGCTGACGCAGCCAGTGCTCGCACGGCTGGCTGCCTGGCCCAGCAGTTGTGCCAGTGTGGAGCAATCCCCATTGTGCATGGAAACTGATGGTGGAGAGGGACTGAAAATCATCCCAGAGATTGGCTCAGACGTAACCACCCACCTCAGCATAGTGAGTAAATGAGGGAGAAAAGACACAGATAGTATCCTGGCTTCATCCCGATAACTTGGAACGCCTTTTGACTGCTAGGCTCCTACGAACACCACCAGGACCCAAGCATCCCACCTGAGGGGTGGGGTGATTGCCTGTATTTGGGACCGCACTGCACGAACACAGTATCTCCTATTTAAATATTACCTTGTACACGCAAATGCGATGTAGGTGTCAGACCGTCAGCTATTACAACACCTCAGAGCTTGACCTTATCAGAATATCATTTACAGCCACACAGTTTTGACATATTACATACAACAGCTGTACAGTCCATAAATTAATTACTCTTCTGATGGCACAGACTATCAAATGAAGTGGTTCAAAGGGAATCTGAAAGGACAGTTTTGTATCCGTGTCATTCCTTCAAGTCTACTTGTCAGAGTATTTTGTACTCTCAATAAAATGGGTCATAATAGTAAACACCATAGTCTGTTTACATATATAGGATTGAAATATTGTGAAATCCTAATAAGACAGGACTTACAACCTATGCTGTTGGAAGAACGTAATAGATACCATACATATCAAAAAACAAAGATGGAACTTCTGGAACTTTTTACTTCTGTTGTTTTTCAGTTTTGTTCTCAGTATCATATTTCATGTTCACTTTAAAACTTGGTGAACATAGCACGGAAGACTGTCTGAAGCAGATCATAGGGAGAGAAAAATGACCACTACGAACAAGCCATGCTATTTCCATGAATTGTTTGGTACAGAATTGTCATTAAAAGGAACTAGTATGGTTTAAGCACAACCAAAGAGGTCAAGGAGACTTCGAAGCAAATCAAAAAACTAAATATGCCACAGTAGAAATCATGTTTACTTGAAAGTTTGAATGACATTACTGAAATGAAATTAGATATTGATTTCCGATTTATTCTTACAGCAGGAATGTTAATGTTACTAAAAACTGACACAGCTGATACCTTTGCCAGTGTCTCTGGAGAAGGAAAGAGAAAAAAAAAAAAAAGGATAACCAGAAAACAAGAAGCAACTTACCACTGTAATTAGTCGTTTGACAGGTCAACACTGAGGTCAACTTTTTAATACAAAAATATACTTTGATATTGCCAGAAAAAAAAAATAAATTTATACGTCACGAAAAATAACTTCTTCCTCTGCACTGTCAATCCTGTTAGAACAGTTAAAGGTCAAAGCAAGAACAAAAAAGCTAATTAGAGGAAGAAAAACAGAAAATGCTTTGGTGTGCAGTGACAAAGGTCTAACCAAACTGAGGGATAAAACAGCTGTGGTGTACTCTGGACAAGGACATACCATGCTATGGGGCAAAAAAAAAAAAAAAAACAAAAAAACAAAAAACACTACACAGCAAAATAGGGGCAAAAAAAACCCCAAAAAACTACCACCACCAAACAAAACAAAACAAACAAAAAAAAAACACAGTGAAATGGAGGAGATCCTTGGTAACATTAAGAAATATTAAGAAATATAGTTGTATTTTTCAAGAATCCAGCTTATTACTAAAGCTTCAGAGACCTACCAAAGGTCAGAAGTGACAGGAATTTGATGGTATCAGATTACATAAGATCCATTTTCATACACAGCAAAACCATCAGCCCAGGAAGTGATGTTGGAGGCAGCAGTATATGGTCAAGTTCACTGTGCCCTTTTCTTTTCCAACCAGAAGCTTCTGTACTCCAGATCCACCTAGCCATCTTTGAGTGTTTAGTGCTGGAAAACAAGAGTACAATCCAAAACATACTGAAGCCAATAGGGACATATTGACTGGAGCAGAAATTTAATCCAGCCTCAGATGAAGAGTTTATCCATCTGTTCTTTGAGAAGGATGAAAGTCTATGTTCTAAGTGGATAAAATACCAGGGATTATGGGACCAAAATTAAAAACAACTTCTTTGCTAGCAGAGAAAATGAAACCACTGACTGCTATAAACTCTGAAGGGCACAGGATAAGCAACAAAATTTGCCCTGGCATTAGCAACACACAGGAACTAAATTTGTATTTTCTTAATTTTAAAATATTTTCTAAATACAAGTGGATATTCCCAATCCATGCAGCCAGTAGACTTCGTGTAGATAGCTGCACACTTACGTATGTGCAGGCTTACATGATCAAGCCTGATGAGAGAATAATTTAACCACAAGATTTTTAGACAAACTATTTAATTTTTTCTTTATGCAAGTTTCTGGGGCTTGTGTTTGTGTGCCTATTTTTAAGCACCAAGCGCTACCCTACAAAAAACTTGACAATTTTGTTTAGTTTTGAATTATACATTCCCTATGAAAGGGACTGTAAACACTTTTTCTCTTATCAGCTTGCAAGATGATGAAAGCACTCCATAAAGCTTTGGAGAATCAAAGGACAGAACCTGGCTATACGGCTTTTAAATTATGGACATTGCAAGGCATTGTTATATTTATAGTCTATGTTTTTCCTTAGTATTCCAAAACTTCTGAAGTCAGTGAGATGACCTCAAGACAGTCTTCATACATGAAAGATGTACCAAACCTAGTAAAGTGCTCTGAATTAGTTACCAAAACCAAGATATTTGGATATTTGTTTTTAAAAGCATATATACCATAGGTTCCATTTGACCATTAAAATACTCAGTCCAGTATGCAAGGCACCCCAAAGTTCCCACATTCTTCCTTTTTCTAATCCTAAACCAAAACAATTCCACTGTTGTTTTTTCTTTTGTCCTTCTTTTTTTTGTGTGTGTGTGTGTGTGTGTTTTGTTTTGTTACATTTTTAAGTCCACTCCACAGCTTCTGAAGTTTGCCAAAACAAAACTTTAGAAGACAAAGTGTATCAGCCATTTATTTTACAATGAGTTTGAAATCAACACAGTAGCTTGGAGTACAGTGAGCAATGGACAATGCTGTGTCTTCAGTACAAGTTTTATTTGGTAGAAGTGCTTTGCCTCATATCTCTATAAACAGGAAGACTAAGCTATTTCCTTCAACCAGCGCTAGAAAGTTACTAAAATAAGATAGTAAGCCTGTAGCAAAATCTACTTGAAAGCAACAGACCTGTGATACTAGACATTTTGACAGGCGTAATAGTTCTCCATTGGCTGTACTTACAGCTTGAATATGTCTTTTCTATTTTCAGCATAAGTGAAGGCTACTACTGGAAAGCACACACTACCAAATTATACTGCAGGATACCAGAAGGAAAGGAGTGATATTAGGTAACAGTAAGAAGACAGACAGAAATATCAAGGAAAGAAAAATTCAGACCCTTTTTCTGAAGTCTTCTTTTGTGTTTTATGCTTCTACAGGCATCATTTGAGGTTGCATTCAGTTTACAAGGCAATAAATTTGAAGCAATCCAAGAGTCATCACCCAATCAAATATCTAGTTTGTCACTTCTGTCAAATTGCCTAGATTCTGCCACCTCATAGGAAAATAAAGTGCAGAGTTGCATGATGTTAATCATTAATAAATAATTTGTTGCCAATCACTCGAGCAGTACTTGAATAGCTAAGATATTTACATTTTAAACAAATATATCTGTATCTCAGAAATAATCCTTAATGTAACTGCTTTGCTTTTTTCCCACCACCACAATACAACTCCTTGTTGTCTTTGGCCCTGCAAGGTGGCTCACAGTGAAGACCAGCCCCTTCAACACAAACTCAGGAGACAGCAGATGTTGATCACAAATGATGACACCTAATATCTTTAAAGATTTTCTGAACAGAGGACATACAACAGATTTTATTTCAGTGTCCTGACAAAATTCCAATCACTTTTTTTTTCTTCTTCTTCACCAAAGGAGGATTTTATTAAATAATGCATTTAAGAGGTAATTAGGCAACTGATTTTAACTATTTCATCACTATCAAGAGGTCAGGGTTTGCTCTCATGGAAGCCAATTGCAGGTTTTAAAGCATATGTGCAATCAGATGAAATCAGTTTCATCTTACAGCACTCTTCAAGAGCCATGAAGGATACAAGTGTTGGAAGGAGGTGGAGAGAAGTGGAGAGAAGAGGATTAAATTAAACAACAGTTTGGAGGAAGTATCTTGCTGTTGTTTTTTTTTTTTTTTTTTTTTTTTTTTTGTCTCCACTGATGAAATCAGGTCTGTGTCATTAAAACCGATGTGAGAAAACAAAACACAGCTAATTTGCATTGTCTCCTTCCTTTTCTCATTTAAAAATCAATTGCTATGTCCTTCAGCAGCAGATGCGTTAGAAGGAAAATAGAGCAAAACCAATAAGCTGAATTTGCATCCTGATCCTAATCACCAGCTCCGAGAGCCACACAAACTCATCTGTTGCTACAGCGGACAAGGAGACCTCTCACCAAGGTGAACGAAAGTGGCACCTGGGCTGCTCACCTCTCTGCCCCACGTGTAGGTGGGTATACACACGGTGCAGAGCAACTTGATGCAGTCAGTACAGAGCACAGTGCCCACCCTCCCACAGACACCAGGGAGCCAGACACTGCCTGTGGGATCGAGCCCAGCCATCCCCGAAATGCGCCCGGTAATGCTTCCAGAGGTCTGCTTACAAAGTGCCACCCTTCAGTAAAAGGATTAGAGTGGAAATAGCCCACACTTGGCATGAAGCTCTTCAGTTGGGGTTTGGTTTGGGTCACTGGCAAATTAGCAGTTTAAACTAGATTCACTGTTGGCAGATTTGATTTGGTAGGAAGGACTAAGCCTGGGCGGAAGGGGGACATAGCACTTCACACAGCCTGCCTCTTGAGCAAAGCAGTGGACAGACCAGAAGTCAGCAAAACACTCCAGCTGAAGAAACAGGGAGCAAAGACTTACCTCAAGGCTATTAGTTTACTCTGCTGTCATTTAACATTGTACAGCAATTCCTACAAGATTTTTAAATAAGGCATTCTCACAGATACAAGACATAAAAATAACATTTTAGTAAAACTACAGCTAAGCAGCATTTGGACAACATGCTACCATAAATATTATATGACACTATTACTCCTTCTTTTATAGCGTTATGTTCCCGGTGATTGATTCTCAGGGCTACTTCTGTAAAAAGAATAGCTATTAATATTATTCCATCAGCGTTTTAAAATAGTTGTTTTTTCAAATTTTTCAAGTATTCTAAAGTTCCCACATTTGTTTTGCTAGAAAGGAAAGTATTTAATAAATTCATAAAGATGGCATAAATAAAATTATGCTGGCTTAATTTCTTTGTTTCTTAGATAAAAATGTTTTATGGTACCATAGGTTCAGTAGAAGTTTTTAGGGTCAGTAAAAGTTTTACTGATGTGCTTCTTCAACAGATAATTTCACTGACGGCTATTAAAGCACTAGGTGGGTCTACCTGTGAAAATTATTTTGCATTATATAGTAGTACATTGAGTTCTGTCATTTTTTTCTCCTAGGAAAATGTAAACCTGAAAATTGGTCCACTTCAGTTCATTCATTATCAAAGTCTGAAATACTATTTAACTACCAGAGACATTTTCCTTACAGTAAAAAATGTCACCAATTTGTCATTTATATATTAGCTCCATCTTAAAAATTGAGATGGTATAATTGAAGTCTAAAAAAAATAGAGATCTTTGTAGTTAATAATAGAGAGTCATCTTTTCCCACATAGGCTGCTGCCCCAGTACTGTTGTAGATATCATCCCTCATGTTATGGAGTAAAGTAAACTAACTCCAGAAGCAAGGCATTCCCTTTTTCAGTTTATTATATTGGGTTCCTTGATGATCTTCGCAACGCAGTACTGTCCGACACAAAACATGAGTGTCCTGAAGGTGCTCTGCTGCCTAAACAACACACAGAGCATTTCTGGTCCACCTGAACTGGACACAACTGACAATAAACTTTGATGCATCCACTACTCTGTGTTTGCTTTTGAAATGTTTCCATGAAAAATAGGGAACATTTCCAGAAAATAGGGATTTATGTGAGGGGAGGAATGCTAGCCTCCTATCAGGGCAGTGGAATTCCTTCTACAATTGCAAACATATTTCTCAAGGTACAGGAGAGCCAAACTGGAAAGAAGCTCCACATAGGTCAGCTGGATACAGACACTAGATAGCAGGCTCTGTTCAACAAGATAGCAGCTTGAACAGAACAACTATAAACAGTGTCAGTTTAAATTAAATACATTTGTTTAAGCCATATGTTATATGACAGGTATCAGCCGCATCCAAGAATGTAAAATTTATGAAGCGGATGTTAAATATAAAGCCATCCTAAAAACATTCAACTAGTGGGAGGGGGACCATATTTTCTGGTCATCTTTTGTTTGTTAAATCAGAATTCTTCTCAGTTCTGCCCTAACCGCCCCTTAACACTGCACCCCTGAGCTGTACTATTTTCATGCTTTCTGCCTTTGCAACTCTGAGGGCTGCTAACTTCCTGTTTTTATTAAATGAACACAGAAATCCTCTTAACCATGATTCACAGCTTCACTAAGAGTGGCTTTAGGGAAAACCAAACTCATGAAGCATTCACCATACAGCCATTTCCCTCAGCAATACAGCTGACAATGTTGTAGAAAATAAAATAATAACAGAGCTATGCAAGGTCTCCCCTAGCAAGAGGCTGGCTAGAGCTTTGGCACTGAATGCACAGCTCTTGTTAAAGGTCACTGTAGTTTGGCGTTTCAGAACGCTTGCTTTAACATTCACAACAAAATGAACAAAGCGCCTTATTTTTATGGCTCATATTGATTGTTCCAACGCACGCTGATCCTATCTTCTACAAACACAGCCAGGATTTAATTGCACTGGAGCATTAAGCAGACAGCCTTTAAAAACTCTCTTCCACTAAACCTGAGCACCTGTTTGAGCTGCAACTGACTGCATCAGAAAGGACCGCAGCAGGTGCTACGCTGCAAAACAACCTGTATTCCTATATGTGGGAAGAAACATTCACAAAGTAATTTCAGAACACGTAACTGAGAAGGAAGAATTAGGAGTTTGCCTTTTTAACCTTCCCATAGATGAACACAATTCCAGCTTCCTAAAAAAATAACCATATTCCCATTTCTAGGTATTGCTACATTATTCCTAGCACAGCTAGTAGGGGCTGCATATTAACAGCAAAAAATCTAAACAAATTATCAGTGCAAAATTCCAAGTGTCAGCTAAAGCTGAAAAAAGGTGTGCATATATATGTATATCTATATTTACTTCTATCCATGCTTTTAGATGTATGCCAAAATTTTGTGCCTGTTAAGACCTTAGTTCTTCTTGGATCACAAAAACAAAGCAGTAAAGCATATCAATGAAAACAAGCTCGTCATTTTCCATATTGAGGAAGCAGTCAATTTTCCAGTCCCCTGTAAATTCCAAAGAGGTAATTTATTTGGCATGCCCAATAATGCAGAGGTACAAAATAGCATTCCAGACACCTTAAGCAAAGACCAAAGCACAAGCCACATGTGCCTGGACCACCCCACACCAAACCCTCTCCTACCGGCAGGCAGGATTTCTCCACGTTAGCTGACATTTTGTTCCCCAAACAACACCAAGCCTTGCACTGAGCAAGGCCCTTCCTGAGGCAAACCACTCGGCTGCAACGCTTTTCCAGTGAATATGAGACAAGAACTGCTTCCAGCTCTGTGACAGATGTGACACACACCAGCCCCGCAGCCTCTCCGAAGCAATGATGAGTACCGGAGAGCACCACAGAAAGAGACGCTGTGAACTCCCAGCAGTGCCTGCACAAAGGGTTTGGCTCCATTTCTTAACTCCTCCAAGGGAATCGCCTGTAAATAATGGCACTAAAGCTGCCTGCTGCTCTTTATCGACATGCACAGAAGTTGCCACTCCACAGGTGTGGGAACAAAGTGGAAAATGGGTATATTCAACACTATGCACCAAAAAGGAAATAATACACACTGTACATTAGCAGGAAGGGATAAGAGAGGGACAACCAATCCCTTTATTTTCTTTAAATATTTGCTTTTATCCTACTGTTTTAGGGTTTTTGTTGCTGCTGGTGGTATTTGTTTGTTTTTGTGGTGGTGGGTTCTTTTGTGTTCTTTTGTTTGAATGTTTTTTGCATATTTGTTTATTTGTTTCAGTATAGTGGACAAGCAAGTAACATAAACCAGGCACATGGAAAATGACTGACACCAACACTGAGCAACTAACCACACCAGGTCTGTGTTACCTTAAGCCACCACAGCTCCAAAGCCACTTAAGCCCAAATTTATTTTAAAAGTTCGCAATTTCAATTTGCAGATATATTTATATTTTTATATATGTATATATATATGAATATAAATGTGTGTATGTGTGTACATATGCATGCATCTGCAACCTAAAAAAACAGGTAGCCATCTGGTCACTTAAAGCAGCTCTCAGGATGCATAAAGGCCAGCACCGAGGTAGTGCATCTGTATAATAATCATAAAAGAGAGGAAGGAAGTACTGCATAAGTGAGAACACAGAATGCTAATAGGTGAGTCACTTCTGGATTCAGTAGTTTTGAGACCCCTTTTGGATATGAGCCATTGGTCAAGGGGAGATTACACTCACATCTCTATAGAACTCTAGAAGGAGTAACAGATCTTGACTCACCCTCCTCCTTCTGAGTCACTAGGCATCCTTTCCTTTATTTGCTGGCACTAATATTAAAACCATGCTCACCTGTTCAGGGAGTAGCAACAATATGCCTAGGGCTACTTGACTAAATGTCTACAGAGAAGAATCAAGCCTGGAATTGCCTATCAGCACAGAGAGTACTAGTCAAAACTCTCAACTGTGGACAAGACTAAACATTTTCCACTTAGAAAATAATTTTAGAAGTATTATTGCACATGGTACAAAGATAAATTATAGACTATTAGAACATGTTGTCAGGCAGATTGTGTCCCACTTCCTCTTCCTCCTCATCCAACACTGAACATAAATCACAACTAGTTATTTCAAATATAATCAAACCCTGCCTGACATTGAGACTTGCTGATGCCTTCACTCTGCCCATCTCTCTTCACCAATAACTTGGAGGAAAATTTAAAAAAAAAAAAAAAAAAAAAAACACTCCAAAACACAACAATTGCATCCCCCAAACACACAAGCAAAGCAACAAAGAAAGCCACACTAACAAGAAAAAAATAAAGTAAAAAAAAGCCAGTATGCATACATAAGGGGCTGGCAACTCTACAGTGAGAGGAGCATTCGGAAATGGTATACCAACTTCCAGACTTCTTATAACATGCACGAGTTTTAACCTTTCCATGTTTATACATTTTCACAACAGGTTAACATCTACCATCTCACTTTTAGAAAAAGAAGCCACTAACAATTGCATATGCAGCACATGCACTGCCAAGCATATGCATTACTGAGTGCAGGGAATTAGAACAGTCTGAATCAGTTACTGGTGTGATTAGACATTTTATACACATCGTTCTGTTCCTAAGCCTTCTCATCTCCTAGAATTACAATTACTGGTATAGGGACCACATCTGGAAAAAGAATTGTATAACTTGTTTTTAGACAACCACATTTCTTGTATGGTGGCTAAAAATCTTCCAGAATTTCTCCTATAAACATATTTCCAGTAATTTCAGCTCTCCCACACAGTCTTTGCTCCTATAGCAATAGTTTTCTGCAGAAAAGTATGATTTTTTTTTTAATAACTCAGACACGCATTTCTCTTGCATGATGAATAGTTTTCCATATTAAGATGACAACACTAGCACTGAAGCGTCCTATCACAGCAGGCAATTAAAGAGATTCAAATGAAAAAAAGTGTTAGTATCGCAAAAGACTAGCTGTTGCCACATCACAAAATACAAATAGATCAAGAGAAAGATAACATTTGATAGGTAGCCAATACAAAGGCTAAAATTGCCAGGTGGGATGGTCAGTGAGGGAGGAGGAAAATAAAGGAAGAGAAGTACTAGCACACACAAATCTTAATCAGTGAATTCATCCATCTGTCAAAACCACCTAGTACAGAAAGACTCAGCAATTGACCGTATCAGTGAGTTTAAGAGCTCAACTTCCTCTATTTCACTGCCAAGGAGGGCTGAGCCTGGCCACATAATGCAGAACCCAGCTGGGCGACATGACTGCGCACACCAACAGCAACCTGGGTGCAGGCAACGAAGGTTGCAAGCTGAAACAAAACCATATACCAACTTCTAGCAGTGACGTGACAGCTGAAGTACTCCTTTGGTCAGCAGACACAGTCACTGCCAGTCTAGGGGCAATGAGGATGCCGTTTTAGAGCTGGTTCTGGTATCAGGCAGGAGAGCTGGCCAGGGGTTCAAGTCATTCAGGACTGGTCACAAGCCAACCCTGGCCATGTCAGATCACTCCACAGAAACACGTCAAACTGTCTAGAATTTGAGAAGGGCAAACCTCAGGAAACCTACTGGCATTTGTTAACATAACTGATGAGCTGAAAATTTTCAGAATGGTTGCAAAGTAACTGAAAGCCCTTCCCAGCCTTTGGGCTTGCTTTTCAAGCTAAAGAAAAAACTTGGTGGGGAGGATTTCTTACTACCTGGACTGTGATTATAACCTTACTTGTAATGCTAAAGATACGCAGAAAACCTTCTCCTACAAAAATGGACAAAAAGATTAAGAAAAGCAAGCATGTTTCAGAGCTTACAGGGTACAGAGTAAAAACAGCTAGAAACCTACTTGAGCTGAACCAGAAAAAGAAATAATGGGGATATTACTGTTTCTATGCATTTAAGTTTCAAAAAAGAGAAAGACAGGCAGCTATCTACTCACTGAGGCTGAAAAGGATGCTAAGGGAAAAATAAGCAGGAACAAACACTGAAATGTACTTTGCCTTCCATTTCAATAAATATAATAAAATGATACACTGAAAATGAGGCTTGGATAATGGTTATTACCACATACAGTGTGGAAACAAAATTAGAACATTTACAAGAAAGAAATAAGGGGATCTGGATAATCTCCATCCCACAATGCTGAAATAATTGGCACACAGAACAATGACAGATACGCCAAAAATCATTAAGAGAGGGAGGGGGGGGAAAGGAAGTAGTTTGGGAAAGAAGGAAAACAATCTTGGCGCTACAAGCATACTAGTATGACCTTGATAACACAAGATCTGAAAAAGAAGTCGAGGAAATGTAGTAGTGAAATGAATGCTGAAATGAAAATTAGACAAATTTGATTTTAATGGTGTAGTTTATTCATCAAAAAAGGATAATACAGTGAACTTAAACCAGAAGTAAAGCAAGAGCTGATGTGATCCCTCTTCGAACAATATTTAAGGTGGAGACCTATAAGAGTTGAAAGAAGAACAATGCACTGGCTGAAGGAAAGGCAATAAAAAGATATCCAGAAAGAGAGACAGTACAGTGTTCCTTAGGTACTGTTAAATTAGTTATTAAATAATTTATGTACTGACAAAAAGCAAGTACCCACTAATGATTTCTGGAAGAAAAAAAGTTAGGAGAAAAAATTGTTCCTGAAACCATCTCACAGAAATTTGTCAGTCTTTTGTGTTGGCTAGAGCAACGCAAATGCAATGAAATTTGCATACCAAATGAAAACCTATTATGAACAATGACTTTTGCTATGGTCAGGGACCCATTAACAGGAGATGAAGGGCGGAAGAGAGATCTCAACACAAAAGACCATATATTCCTGTTAGCCCTCATAACAGCTGTTTGATACTGATGCTTTGCAGTTATTCTACAAACAAGAAAATGTATTTTTAGTAGAAACCCAGGAGCAATCAATTATATAAAGTACCGGTAAACCACTATTTGAAATTGTATATGGTTGTGGTTACCTAATTCAAAGCAAAACAAAAACACAAAAATGACATGCTTCCCCTCAAAAACTATTTAATTGAAACAGGTGCAGAGAAGACTACTCAGAGGATTGAAAAAAAATATTTTACAAGGGAAGCTGAAGCACTTGGAATGCTTTAGACTAACAACTACATGCTAAAAGCAACACAACCCTGTAGGTACATCTTGTGTAGAGCAGATAAGACTTCATAGGGAAAGGATGGCTTGTTCAGAGTGGAAATGCAGAGGCCAGTTCCAGCTCAGAGAGTGGAACTGTCTTTCAACCAAGATGGGGCAGATAAGGGGAAAAACCTGAAAATCCATTGATTATCTGAGACAGAAAAAAATAAAATCTTCAACAACTCACTGTTTGGCTCAGGCATGGAATAGCTCCCTCTGCCCTGAAGCAAGAGATACGACTCCAGCCATAGTGATGGAGGACAAGCAGTACTGTAGTGGGAAACATCAGCAAGGTCTGCATGGCACCTCTCTCATATTTTTAACTACCGTTCAAGTAATTTTTTTTTCTGGGTCACACTTCCGTAGTTCAGGTACTCTCCATTCCCCACTTATCCCTTGTTATAACAGAGGTGTAAGACAATGTCTCTGACCCTTTATGCTGCTTCTGTGGGGCACACTACAGTTTATTCATCATTTCTGTCTTTCATGAAGGCTTTCAATTTGTTAGAATGCAGAGAGAGAGCTAGCAACAGGCTCAACAAGATTTAAACTTTTCTTTTTTACATGATTGTTTGGGGAAATTGTCCCCTTCAGTCCTCCAATCCTAAATCGGCCGTACTTTAATAGTCCATTACAAGAAGAGAAACAAATCTCAATATTTACTTTTTGTTGAACTATCAGATAAACGCTCGGTCTATTTCTGTTCTATTCACATTCTCCCACAATTTCCATTACAAGGTATGCACTGAGCACTTTGACAAGAAGTTCCCCACCACTAAGAATCTTAGTGCTAGAAGAAAAAGGAAATATTTAGTTAGGTTTTGGTTTCAAGCAGAAATACATTTTCAAAATTAAACTGGAATTTCCCCCCACATCTTACTCCTTTGCAACACAGGCTCACACATTCAACCAACTCAGACATATAAACCATAAATTTTGCTAAGTGAATCTGAATCCCATTTAGCTGGAAACAGCTTTGGTTTGTTTAACTGTCCTGAACTACCAGTGAAACCTACTATACTGCCCTTCTGATTAAATTGGTTAGAAATGGCTCATGGCAACTTTTATTCACAGGTTTGCACAGTATCCAGCAAACAGGACTATCTGCACTGCGTACAATATACAAGATACTGTTGCATCTAAAATGAACTTGTTAATCATTAAATTGTAAAGATAACATTGATATATGCTATGCTGCTTATTTTCATATCCTTAGTAAAACGTAAGGCCTAAAAAGGAAGTCTGTGGGATGCATGCCAAAAACGTTTGGTTTTCAGAAAATTTATGTATTATCTTTCACATAGTAAACCCTCTTAGCCTCTACTTGCTAGTACAACAGTGTTCTTCTGGCAAATTAACCAACTTTTTCTTCCAGTTTCTGCTCCTTTTGTTCTGCTTTTTTTTTTTTTTTTTTTTTGAAAACGAGTTCATCTTGCCATACTCTGTAACAGCTTGCAGTAGTTATCTTCGAAAAAAGTTCCCTTTTCCAACTCACAAGCATGACTGCACCCTATTTAAAGATGAGCTTCATCTCTCCAAGTTTCTTATTAAAAAAGAGTTGATGATGTAATGCAATGTAATGGTAATCCATGGAAAAGGGTTTATAGTTCTCTGAAAGCAGCAGGCTACTGTTGAGTCCAAAGCAGTTTAGAGATGAACTATGAAAGGAGGAAAGCACACTTGATTTGCGTAACTGATTCTGATTTTATCCCTAGTCAGTAGTGACTTTACAGTCAATAAATGAAACAAACATAACTGAAAGGAAGACTAAAAGGGGAAAACTAAAAAGGGAAAAGCTATGCAAAACCTACTTTTAGCTTTTTTAAAATTATTATTATTATTTTATTTATTTCCTCATTCTTTATCTAAAGTATGAGGGTCATACCTCCTTGAAAAACCTTGGCAAGACAGCTATATAAGAACAATTATGACAGGCATATAAAAGCCTGGAACTATTGTCCTATATTAAA
This sequence comes from Anas platyrhynchos, assembly GCF_047663525.1. NCBI lineage: Eukaryota > Metazoa > Chordata > Aves > Anseriformes > Anatidae > Anas > Anas platyrhynchos. The sequence goes on from NC_092589.1 coordinate 42,480,836, forward strand.
ACTATCGTCCTATAGTTAATACCTACCTTTCTTCATTCTATGTTCAAGTGTTGCTGTTTACAAGTCAGCAACCTGTACCTCATTTCTCTACTATTCCAAACCTGAACAACACCCAAAAAAAAAAGCCAAGACTTTCCAGCAGAAGTGCTAGAAGTGTTTCATAAAGACTTCTTTACAGAGAAGCACTGGCTTTTTTTCTATTTCTTGATTAAATACAAGCATAAAGACAGTATATAACTTATTCAAGACTTCTGAGAGTATTTGATGTTTCTCTCTCAACAGCTCTCCTGGATTTGTAGGATTGTAGCTAGTACCACTTCCAAGTACCCTGGTCCTTTTCTTTCCTTCCCTTCTACAAAACAAGATGTGGTTATGTTTGACATCACGTTAAAACATTCTGTATTTTTAAACTGGTTTTAAAATATACTGCAGCAAGATAATTTTGTTTGGCAATTACATATAGGCAAAAGCAAACACAGCAACCACATACATATCAAAAATCAAACAAACTCATCCTGGACAAAGACGTTAGTTATATATAACATTAAGAAAGATCTGTAAAATTCACTCTAACTTAAACATTTTCAAGTTTTCATTGCTACCAGACGTCCCCTGCAGCCATTACCCTCATGCCACTGAATGAAATGGCTGATGGGTGGCTTAGAGAAGGTTTCAAGCTGGCACTACTATTTAACATTAAGCTCACGTACATCTTTTAAAGCACATATGAAACACCTAGTGTTGACAATTGCTTTTCCATATAATGTTGTGATTAGCAGCAATATTAGCTCCAGGAGCTACTGCCACCCCACTGCATTGCTTGCCTCAATGTCTCCCGTGCACAGTTCATACCACCTCGCGGTACTGCTGTGTTGGGTCTGTCTGAGCTGGAGTCACCTTCTCCCTGCAGCAGACCGCACAGTGCTGTACTCTGCACTCGTAGCTGGAACAGCACTGATATCACTCCAGTGTTGTGCCTATTGCTGCGTAGTGCTGGCACAGCATCAGGCCTCCTTCTAAGCCCCCAAGAGCCAGCAGGCTGGGGGTGGGCAAGTGATTGGGAGGGGACATTGCCAGGGCAGCTGACCTAAACCAACCAAAGGGATATTCCATAACACCTGATGTCACACTCAGCAATAAAAGGGGGGGCTCTCGTGGGGGAGGGGGCTGTTCCTCCTGAACAACCACTACACGTCTGAGGCCCTGCTTCCCAGGACGTGGCCGAACACCGCTCGCTGATGGGAAGTAGAGAATAATTTTTTCTCTCTCTGTGCTTCCACGTGGACTGATTGTTTCTTTTGTATCTGTTTTTCCTTCCCATTCCCTTTCCCTTTAATTAAACCTTTCTCACTCAAACCTCGAGTTCTCTGTGTTGTATTTTCTCCCCCTTCCTTTTGAGGAGAGGGGGAGTGAGAGAGCGGTTGTGGTGGAGCTTGGCTGCCCACCTGAGTAAAACCACCACAACTGGTTACTCCTGAGCTACAGACCAGCTAGAAAGCCTGTACTCACAAGAAAGGAACAAAATCTCCATTCCTAGCTCACACCAGCAACTTGATATAAACAAGCCTACTCATGGAGGTGTACAGGATTTACCAGCAATAAGGAACTCCTTCAGAAAACTATAATATTGTTTATAAACATATATTTTAAGCAACAGGAATTTGATCATTCTAGGAATCTCAGATGAAGCAATTCTGAAACACAGCTAACTGGTTTTCTTGACCTGATGCACCCCTGAACTGTATTCGCAGCCAGGCAGTAAGAGGGAGATGGCTGTGAACCTAGGGGAAGACCACCAAGGCTGGTGGGAAGGCCCACTGACATATGCTTAGAAATGGCTCATGGTAACTTTTGTTCTCCAAATGAGGTTTGGAGCCAAGATCCCTCGCTCTGCCCTATCTGAGCACTAACTGCTGCTGTTCCTAGCTCTGGGAAAGCCAACAGGACCCAGTATCAGCACATGCTCAGTCCTCTAGGAAACACTGTCTCTGCCAAAGCTAGAGATGGATCAGACATGTAGTTAAGGAGAATCAGTTCTAGGAAACACCTCCTCAAATCCAGAAGCTTCATTAAGGATCCTCTGCCTTTCCAGCCTGAACCCTGGCAGATTCACAGGTCTTTGGCTCCTGTCAGAGACAGCTACTCACACACCAACAAAATAGTCACATGGAGCTCTCATGACACCTAGGAAAGTCAAATAGCTGCAGGAAGCCCACCATAACTGAGCTTGGGAGAAAGCATCAACAAAAAAAAATCAACATCCTGTTATTGAACTCCCTGAGAATCTGCGTTCTCAGTTTGACTTGATTAGTGTCACCATTTTAACTAAATTATTCTCTGCAAGAAAGTTTTCTGGAACAAAGCCCATAAACCAATGATCCATGAAAAACAATTAGAACTATTTCCTTTTCATAAGTTGTATAAGCAGCAGAGATCCTGTCAGTTAGGGATGGAAGAAAGTCATCACATTACTTTCTTCTTATTCTCTTCCTCCTCCTTCCCCCTTATTCTTCCCCACCCATTCACCCCTTCAAATATATCACTCTTCAGTAATAAAGAGCAGTTTCCCTGCCTCTATGTATTCGGAACATATCACCCTTTGACTATGTTAAATAGAGCGTTTCCTCAGACACAGCATCTATTCTGTCCTCCTCATGCTCATACGAGCTCTATCCAAACAATCTGAAGAGACAGGATGTTTAAATTTGGGGGGGTGGGGGGAGGGGAGGAAGGGAACACTCTCTGGAAGGCACAGAAAAGGAGCTTTTTAAAGAGCATCATCTGTTCCTGAAAAGCAATCCAAATTGCGCTACTAGTTTTTGCCTACATTTCGTGGCCCAGTGTAGCATCAAGCCCATCCCAAACAGTTTAGTTTAGGGCTGCTGTAACCCCTCGGAGAAGTTCTAGAGAACACTTCTGACTATAACAAAACATTAAGACACCCAAGATGCACATAAGTCTAAACACTATTTATTCTTGGAGTTCAACCCTTCTCCCAGAAGTCAAGGGCAAAGGCTCCACCAGCTCCACAACTACCAGGACTCTTCAGAATTGTTAGCCTCAACTCTAACCCCATTACTAGGAAATCCAAGTAGACCTAACCGCCGGCCCTACAACTGAGCACAATAAATGGCACTGTTTATTTGTGTATGAAGATGGTGCTTCCCTCTTCCGTGTGCCCTGCTGAGCTGGAGTGCAGTACGAATGTTGTATCCACGCTTGATGTGACTGCTTTCTCAATGCTACAGGGGCAAGCTAATACTCCCATCTTACTAAATGTTTGTTAAACCAGTTAATAAAAGTAGTATAATACGGAGTTTCACTGTAAATTATCATCTTCCTGTTCCAAATGCAAATGTGTTTTCTTGGAATTTCAAGATTTTCCTCAAACAAAAGGTGTTTGCATGGGATGGAATATCCAAGAAGGTAAGAGAGTAAAAGGGAAGCATATTTGTGTGATTAAAGCACAAAATCTATACTTAATTAACAGATTCTCTGTTCCAAGATCTGCACTTATTTTTTATTGTTCAATTAAAGGAAAAATGTGATTTTTCAGAAGCCCTAGAGTAGAGAGCTACCCATATAATAACTGAATTCATATGAACTGCGCATTCATCTGCTTGAGTTTTCAAAAACCTGAGAGCCTAGGTACAAACACACACAAATCTAGATAGAAAATGTAATTTGTATTAACTTATTCACTGCCTGTCATGAAGTATAGAAGTCATCTCTTGGCCTTAACATGACCAGAGCTTTCTTTTCCTTTCCTCTTCATATATATATAATGGCATATTTCTTCAGCATTGAGCCCTTACACCTGAGCAACAGGCTTCAGTGGATCCTTTCACAGAATATATTTCTCTCAGTTTTATGTACATTACAAAATGACCCATTTCTGGTAATCACAAGGTAACTACTTATTCATAGATGTTTAGCATTTCCCTAGCAGCCCAAACAAAGAACAACGTGATTTTAATCTAAACAAATGTGGCAATATTACTTCATGGAAATCATTACGTTTGAGAAGCAGCAGACATTGCTGAGTGGATGTTCACAAAACAGACTCTTCCAGATTCATGCACGCACATGTACTCTCAAGAAGTCCCTACTCCTTGTAGAACAGGCTGACAAGATGTTCCTTAAAAAACACATACCTGCATCAACACTTTGATGCATCAAAAAGTACAGAAGCAAAATGCATCTTTCACCGGAGAAATAGCTTACAGATTCACACATTAATTCTGTACCCTTAAAAGTCTGTTCACTAACTGCAAAACAGAGTAAAATTAGTTCTTCATCCTTGACCAGGCAGTGAAAAAATGCTTGATTTGAAGGCCAGATACATTGTTCCAGCTAAATGCAAGACGTAAGTTCTCAACTGACATTTGCTTTGGTGAACTCACACAAATCAAGATCACCCATTCTGCCTTCAAAAAAGGGATTTGGGATTTACTGTGTTAATGGGGCATTGTTCATTTATAGGTATGACAGTTCACACAAACTTGTTTTTCAATGGAAAAAGTCACAGACAAAACTATTTCAACTCCCCTTGAAGAGAAGGGGGAAGCTTTTTGTGAAAGTTGGCAGTCTCCTTTGCCTTTTCTTCAATTGAAAGAAAAAAACGCCAATACAAGAGAAGTGGAACTAACTACACAAGAAATACTGTGAAAGCACAGAACAACCTGTCCTATAACCTGCAATTACAAGTCCCAAGCAACCTCCAAGGGACCACTAACTGGGAGTCACAAGCAAAAAGCAAGGGGTGTCCGTGCATTGTACACAAGACAAAATAAAGCTTAGAGCTCTCTGTTTCCCCATCCCAAAAATATAAAGGGGGAAGACTTTATACAGAGTGTACAGAAAGCTGCTGTTAAATCAACAAATGTAAGTGCTGTGTTCCCATCCAGTCCAGAAGAGAAGTTACAACATGCAAGGCACCACCTTGCCTTGCCTTTAAGAAATGATGCATTACAGCATCTGTACAGTGATCTGTGCACTCCAGCATACACTGCAGTGGCCACAGATGTTTTGTTTTTTTTTTTGCTTTTTTTAAAAAAAACAAAAACAAAAACAAAAAAACTTGCCAATCTGAAAAGTGTTCTTGTTGCACTTCCACATTTTCTAGGGTCTGTTCAACAACTGATGACAACTCTGAATCTCGGGATTAGGAAAGTTTCAAAGGCAGCTCTGTTAAATCTTTACCATCCTCTCCCATTTAAAACTCAGCACGTACTACTACTTATTTGAGTAAACTTTGGTAATCTTCATGCAAATGCATTTGGGTGTTTCATTCTCAGGGCAGGTAGTAGAGATGAATGCTCTTTCCATGACTAGAGAACTTTCCTTGAGCTAATTGAAAACAGACGTATTTTGAGTAACGAACACTGTTGCCAATAGTCTTGTAGGGAGGCAATGCAAGAATGATTTATTGACTGTGAATATCACGTAAATCTGTCCTCAAGTAAAAGGATCATCTCCACACAGAATAAATGTAAGTACTCAGTCATCAATGCTCTGAATTTTACATATTTCCTAACTAAGCAAAAAACCACAGCATATCCTAACCCCCTCAGAGGTTCTCACACAGCAAATTATATCTGTATTTATATCTAAATAGAGCCAGAAAGGCAACACTCAATTACAACATTGTAAAATTAGATTATATTTCACGTGTTTTCCAAGACTTCCTTCTACCATCCCATTTTCACATCACCTTTGCATTTATTACTTACTCTGTGGTCCAAGGGGAAGGCAGTAGTCAGTCAATATGCTGGAAGCTAAAAAAAGAGTTTTCTTTTCCATCTATAACAGCTGTTGTGAACTTCCTTTTTACTGCCATTTCCAGCAAGTGTTTTTATTTCATTTTCATCTGAGGCCTGCAAATTCTGACCATTACAGGGATGGAAAACAAAAATAATTTTTTTTCATGGAAACTTTTGATGAACATCAGATGCTTGAGCAACTCTCCTGATTCATAGTGGAAGTACGTTCTACAAACTTCTTTAGAGGCACACACAGCTTTCTTTTGTTTATCATTTGGGAGTTATCACTCTGAGGATCTGGATCTCACTTCAGCTATCTTGCATCTAACACACAGGAGATTTACTTTGAGTAAAGCTAAAGCTACATTCTCTGCAGACATTCACTGTGTCCTAGGCACATGCAAACTCTGACCACACTGAGTATGGTAGGTCCTCATTTGCACTGCAGCAAGAAAGTCAACATATATCAACGACTATGAATGCATTCAAAGAGAAAAACTGGAGGAAAAAAAAAAGAAAAAAGAAAAAAAAAGAGGTAAACCACTGTAAATACTTCAGTAGCCATATTAAAGTCTGGAAAAACAAAACAAAACACCCTCTGAATCTGGTGATCATTGAGTCAAACAATACTGGACATGAAATAACCTCAATTCTTCAAATTTGTTTTGCTGTTCTGTGACTATTATAAGCTACATTTTAGTCCTTTATGGTACAGAGTACACTTGTATCAGCCCCTCCACAGCAATTAAGAGAAGAGCTGTGCTGAGTAGCTCTGGAAGAAGTTGACTCCAAAAGCAGAAACATAAGAAAGAAACTTGGCAATCTTGACAAGTTAGGGGGAAAAAGTGCCTTCTTTTAAAAGAAGAAATTTGCATGCCCATTTTGACTCATCAGCTGTGGACCATGCTGATGAATGTCACATTGTACTCAAGCTGATGCCATATTTAAAGGTAACTCACCACAGACAAACTGATTTCCATGAAGCTGTCCAGTTACTTGGTGATAATTTGGGGCATTAAGAAAATAAGGCATAGCCAAATACAGTGACAAAGAAACTATAGAGGCTCCACCACCCACTACTATTGGTCCTTCGCGAACTAATTGCAAAAGATTGATTTCTTTATTTCCTTCTGTTCTAAACAAGAGTTTGACCCCTAGCCTTGTACCTGGCTGGAGAGGAGTATTAACAAGGCACTGAATACTCTCCAAGAGCAGGACTTGATTTCTGCCCTTCCATCCACCCAAGTCACTGCAAGAATGGGGCATGATGAAGCTCAAAAACATCCAACAGAGCATCAGACTTTTTCAGCTTTACCAGATGTTTAGCAAACAACTTTAAGTACAACAAAGTACTTGCAAGCTTGGCAAATGTTAGCTTCTGCCTCTGAAGGGCAAATTTCAGAAGCTCCACTATAAAACTGCAGTATTTGATAGTTAGCTGCATGCATATGGACGCACATAAATACAAATGACCCAGGATGGATGGATCTACTTGTGAAATGGTTAACCTTCAAGACTTGATTTCAAGACTCTGGAAATAGCCGTTTTTCCCCAAAGCAATTAGAATATCTAATTTGTAATTACTTGGTCACTTTCAGTTTAATAACGGAGAGACATTGTGCTAATCGAATACCCAGTCCTGCGCTCCCTAAAGTGCAACACGGGAACAGAGGTCAATGCACACAGGCAAGGAGACTCATCAGCTCAGTAGGCTCAGTGAAATATGCTTCAGAACTGTAATTGCCTTCCAGAAATCACTAATTTTGAAGGGATTCTTATAAATCCATAATTACAGAAGAGCAAATCCTTGTCATAAAACACTGACAACTATATTCATGCAGTTCTAAAAGAAGTGCTTTCAGCAGCATGGTCCATTGGAAAGGTATTCTTGCATTATGCTCCAACATAAACGACACTTTTGCAGTGCCCAGGAGCAGCACTGAAGATTGTATTACGGCAGTGAAGACATGCCAGGTCAATATATGTATGATCCATCATCCCTTCGCAGTGGAAGGCAACTGGAGTCCAGTGGTGGCATTTTGCCATTTTTTTTTTTCCAGGTATCAAACACAGCTCAGTATAACATCCTGTTCTACAAAACTCTTACCACCTACATGATTCAATACTTAGGAATATTTAGAGTTATCCTTACCATAAGTATTGGGAAGAGAGTCCATCTGTCCTTCTATCGTTCAGTTACCTTAGAACAAAGCTACTGAAGCCCACCAACCTCAATAGTAATTGCTGCCAATTTTCCTTTTGAACCTCAGCATTCCTTCAGAACAGCTCCACTGCAAGAGACGGAAGAAAACTGCCTCTGATGTTTTGCTGGAAGAGGAATACAGCTATGAACAAAGGTTAAAACTGAAAACTTGAAACTGCTTCGCAGAGGTGTGGCTGCTGAAACCTGACATGGTTGCGTCACCAAGTTTTTACTTTGGCAAACACAGCTTCCTGAATTCAAACAAATCTTAGACAGAACTATCTTTTGTTCCAGCAATAACCAATTATTACACAGGCACACTTTCAAGGTCGCTAGCGGGAAGAGTAAACTACACCAGGATATGTCAGTCACAAGTAATGTTTTAAAAAAGTTAACACCGAACTATACATATTTAAAGCCTCCCACTCTTAGCAGGATGCAAAGTGCTTACTTCCTTCCAACTGACCACAAATAAACATGAACAAAAAGATTCACAAAAAGGCAACATTGGATGTTCATATTCCTCTCTGTTACGACTTATTTCAACATTGCTTACAATCTAAATAATTCTTGTTTTACTTTGGCAAAACAGAACAAAATTAAATGTCTTGCTTGAATGATTTTGGTAGAAGAATATGTTGTCTTTAAAACAATTTCAAGAACAGGAGGAAAAAAAGTGTGTTTACCAAAGACTTTGTTCTCCTTTATATTACAAACTTTAATGGAAATACAGATTTGAAAAAGAAGTATTTTCACAATTGCTAATAAGGACTATGTAACCTATATTTGTATCTTCTTCCAAAATAGAATAGTGCTCAAATTATAAGTATTGTTGTACTTATAAAGACATTTATATTTAATGAATGCAAAGTCAAAAATACAATTATTCCTCAAAGTATCACTTATTCTCTTCAGGAGTGCATACATTTAGATTATTACTAAAAAAAAAGGGCATTAAAAACCACATAAAAAAGTCAGTTCTTGAAACAGACATCATAGGCAAAATTTAAAAAAAAAAAAAAAAAAGAAAAGAAAAAGTACTGTAAAAGGAGACATAAAGCATCCTTCTTAAGGATTTAAAACAACTTCTATTAAGACAGAGTAAGATCACACCACATTTTTCTGGCAGGGAGGTTTTGTACCTTTCTTTAAATAAGAGGATTATGACAGAAGTTAAATACAAGATATTGGACTGGACAGACACCAGCATGTTCTTGTACTAAAGGTCACTAAGTGTGTAGAAAGCTTTACTACAGGCTTTCCTATACAGTTGGTAAAAACAACAGTTTCTTTTATTTCAACTTTGTATTCCTCCTTCAGTTACAGTAAACTGATAATGCCAAGTGAATAATGAGTGATAATAAAGAAAACAATGCAATTGCTGTTGTTTTGTTTGGTTGTCTTTGACAAATGCGTGAATTGTCACATCTACTGCTTCAGTATATTGAACTATACTTCAGGTTGAAAAACTATACTTCTGCTTTACTGTGCTTCAGAATATATAACAATATTACAAACAAACAACACAAGAGCATTGTTTTGGTTAAGATGCTGTTCACTCACTGGATTTAAAGAATATTTTTAAAGAATCTAACAGGAAAAAAACACACACGGGTAGATCTTACTGAGATCAGTTGCAGAAAACAACTTGAATTGTAATGTTTACTGCTTTCATGAGCACATTCTCCATGCACACACACATGCACAATGATTAACTGCCATAATTCAATGCAAACAGTAATAAAAGCTTTTCTTCTCCCTAAGTAGAGAAGTTAAACACCTTCCTTTCGCAAGCTTCAAAAGTATGCATTGAGATAACACTGACATGAGGCCTCCTCATGCCCAAGAAAGTACTTTGCATCCATGACATATGGACTTTGAAGCACGAGTTTTCTGCTTGAACATGCCTACAAAAGCAATTCACATGTCAAGTATTTATACACACATACCTGGGTAAAAAATTAACAAATACAGTATAAGTCCAGTAGGCATACAAAGTGCTTTGCAGACGTACTCTGTAACATGGTGAACAAGAGTAACAATACTTGCTAAGAGCACACTGAAGTTTAAAGACCCTCTGAAAACATTTAACTCCACTTATTGCTCATTAATGGCAATTGGTTAGGATTTAACCTGAGCATCAAAAGAAAAGTTATTTCCTTGTGGGGAATTATGGACCTATCTGTACAACAACACATGGCGGCATAAACACCAGCCACCATCTGCTAGATTAGATGGGTCTCCAGCATGATATACCAAAATATCCACACCCCACTTACAACTCCTACATCATCTCTTGAAAACTTCACAATGGATCTCATAAATCTCAAGGACTGACAAGAAGACCTAATGTGACATGAATGAAAAAAAGAAGGGGAAGTGAATGAATGACACCACCAAGGAAATGTTCCTCCAGCCTCTGGAGGGCTTCATGACCTGCATGCAGAGGTCGTAGGTCATGCATGTTGTAGGGCTGTTCTTCAGACAAACACTGCCAGGCTGGAGAGAACACTGGTACACCTAACCAACACCATGTTTCTGAAAGCAGTCAGTATTTGCTTCTTCATTTATGTCAATGACACATTGAGAGACACTTGCTTCTGAAAAACAAACAAACAAAAAAACTCAGAAACATGCTTATGCTGAGAAGTGTGATAACTATAGTTTTCTAAAAATTGATTATTTACTGTAACACCTAATTGTTTCCTATATGAAAATCTAAACCATCTCAATTCTCAGGAGAATTTTCTGCTTTAGTAGTCTCTGCAGGAGATGTGTTTTTTAATGTAAACATTAATCCTGTGAGAACAAGGATAGAGAAAAGAGAGTGGGTGGGAGTATTTCCTTTTCCTTGGATTTAGTTTCACCAGCTGCTCATTGTTTACAGGCGATGTTCTACCTTTCCATTGTTTCATACATTTCCCCCACCCCTTTTCTTGATCCCTTAGAGGCAAGCACTTAGATAAAGCGATCTATTTTCCTCCCTGTAGTTAAAATTTGGTTGCCCAACTCTGGATTTATTTAAACCAAGGTCCAGTTTTGATATGCACACTCATGTCTGTCCTGCTTCCTTCCTTCACAAGACAGTAATTAAACCTCTGTAAATCCTCTTAGTCCAATGTGATTTTCTTGTCTCCTTGTCACTCCTTCTTGTTGGTTCATCAGGTTACCCTGTGTTTCTTGGTAAGCTTGGCTGGTCTTAACTAGATTAAATAACTGACTATTCTTACACAATTTTTGTAATTTCATCATGCTACTCATATTGAAGGTAAAAATGCACATTTGTGGAACAGAGCAACCCCTTCATCCTTAAATTCTACTGGAACTCTTTGGCATATTCAGCTGGCCATGACATCTTCTTACGTGAGTGCTTCACTGCACCAGACTGAATTACTCTCAGACTGTAGAATGTTAAGTAAAGAGATATTTGTTCTTATTAACCAGACAAAACAAGCAAAGCTCACAGAACTGAAGTACTCACCACCACAGCCCCATCTACTTTTTCTTTTAACTACCAATTAGAAAAGGAACCATTTAATTTACTTTCTATATTTGTAAGGTGACACATTACAGCGCAGACCATCTGCTTCACAGACCTATCACCCTTCTGGTTTCCCTCCCATACATTTATCTCAAGTATTTTATGACGTCTTGTACTGGGTTGAATTCCCCTTTTCTGAAGGATCCCTTCCCTGTTGACTCAGTCTTGCTGCATTACTACTGGCTTCCGTTTTTCTTTTCTGTTCCCACCTCCCCCCCAAGATGTGTCTTCTCTCTGAGACTAGATGTTACTTAAACTTTTATGATTTATTTTTTTTTTATGATCTAAATTCAAGTTTCTTTCCTTCCTAAGTTAGAGGCATGCCATCAAGAATTTGTCTGAAGGGGTAGGAGGGAGGGAAATAAATCTTTCCTCCACAAATTCGCTGGGCTTGTTTGGGCTGGCATCAGTTATCAGCTCAGAGCTTCCACCTTAGCTGTATTTTTGCCTATTATTTATGACAATTGGGCAACTATTAACAGCCTTGATGTTCACAACAAAACCACATATTGCCTGTACTAGGACTGACAAACATCATGACTTAGTTTCCTTTGTCCATTACAAAGATTTTCAGAACATTTTTTAGTCCGAGCTAAACTTTAGCTTTAAATAAGCAAAAGGTGTGGGGGTGGAGACAGACCTTTTTAAACTGCTAACTGAAGTGTTTAAATCATGGCTGACACATCTAACTTTAAATAATTACAACTGTTGTAATAGAATTTAGCAAACCGCAGTCAGGTGTCTCTATTTACTGCATAAAAAGGAAGGCATTCAAAACCAAGGGAACCTGTTAAAGCATGTTGTACAGCTTAGCTCATCTTTCCAGATCAGTAATACCAAAATCCAACAAATACCTTTTAATGCAGAATTGTATTTAAAAAAAAATAAAAATCCTTTGGTGGAGGAAAAAAAAAGTCTTCCTCCTTCATACCCTGAGTTATAAGAAACACAGAATACCTGAATACTACAGACTGTACCTGTAGTTTTGAATGACAATTTTAAATCCTACAGCTAACCAGAGTCAGGGTAAAAAAAACCTGATGTACACCACAAGGAATAAGAAAACAAAACACCCTAAGGCACACAACTTTAATTACACCTCTGATATTATCTGTATCAGTAATCATCTAATGTTGATTGTATAGATAGAGCTTGTTTATTTTTAACAGACCTTGTACTGTACATACAAAATAGAGGTACAGAGCCCTGGCCTGTGATTAAGCCCCCTAGAACACAAATTTATATTAAATTCAAGCAACAAGAATGAAATTAATTTTATTTCATTTTAACTGCAGTCTAGCAGAGCTCCTCACAGTATCAAGATATCATTAGATATAATTTCCAGCCCACACATTTATACTTACTATTATTATTAAATACAGCAGTAATTTATTACTATTTATCGGAACTAATTGTAACTTCACACTCCCATATGTAGTGATATCTGGAGATCTTTAATTATTTAGAGACCTTTAAAATCAATTTTGTACTTTTTAGTCTCCTCTGTGAACCACAGTCAAGTTCCAATTTTAATTCACGTTCAATGATTCACATGAAGAAAATAATCATAATAAAAAGCCTCAATTTATTACCCCAGTTCACTTTGTCAGATGTGCCAGACTGTTTTACAAAAGCACAAACAGTAAAGGCAGCCCCCCCATGCAAGCTTTTTAGGCATGCATACTCCATCCTTCAAAACACCTTATTCAGGACTCATTTCTAACATTTTAGAGGGTAAGGACCTTCTGCCCCATGCCTATACATTGGAGAAGAGAGACCTTTTTAAAAAGTATTCCCTGCATATTCCCTGCTTTTGAGATCATGAGCAAACAGCCTAGGTACGAGTGTAAGCTTCTGCCCTGCCACTCTGCAGTATTACAATAGCACCACAAAACATTTCACTTGCTTCTTCACTGTTGCCTTCCAAATTGAATGTAATCCTGCTTTATCGAGAACAGGCATTACACAATGAAGTACCTCCCCAAAGCAACTCATAGCACAGGCTGTCGCTACCATCCCCAGACACTTTCTAAATGTAAGCCAACACTGCAACATGTACTCAACGACTATTTCAAGCAGGCAGGTCCCTGGAACGAGAAGGGTTCAGGTATTTGCCTGCATTATTCCTTTCATTGTTGCAGTCCCAGGGAAGGGCCAGATGATGATGAGGGCTGAACCACATAAAGCACAGGTAGCCAGCGGGAGCTGTCCTAGCTGGACCTGCAGAGCTGATGGACAAGGTCCACTGCCCAGCCACGGCTGCTTTCAAATGGCCCAGGAGCAGCCAGGGGACGTATCCTGCTCAGAAAGTTCCAGCTGTGGGGATGGATGCACCAGAAGGAAAGCACTGGCTTGGCAACAGTGCACATGAACTTGCGGTTCAAGGGTCTGTCTTAATGGAGGCAGAATTACATTTCCATTGCTTATTCTTCTTAACAATGCCATTATTGTTACTTTACACCTAAAAACTCAGTGAGAAAGAGCACAGAAAATAAATCACTGCCTCAAATATAGGAGCTAACAGCTCATTTATGTAATTTCTACTTTAATCTTAAGTCTCCAAGCTAAGCCTTAAATGTTTAGGTCAATAGCTACTTAGCCTACTGGGAACACCATTTATGTTCTTTTTTTAAATATCAACTACATTCAAGCAAAACATAAAACTCACCAAAGCAGAGAACAAAAATATTATTCTACAACTAAAGCAAAACAGAAAAGAGGAATGTCTGGTTATTTTTAAGCACCTCTATGGAAGTTGTACAAGATACTTCATACTGGCAGTTGCTTTGGTCAGCTCAAGAGGAGAGTACATGCAGTGATACACAATCAGTATTTTCTGGAAAGATGCATTTATTACTGAATCTCCAGAAGTTGCAATCAAGAGATTCTGGCTCTAGCACACAGAAGTAGAAAAGACTTTCAGATCAGTCACAGAATCACAGAATTTCTAGGTTGGAAGAGACCTCAAGGTCATCGAGTCCAACCTCTGACCTAACGCTAACAGTCCCCACTAAACCTGTTACAGTCCTGTTACAGCAAACTAAAACAAAAGCCTCATAATGGGCCTTTCCCTAAAAAGGGTTCATTTTGCTCCACTGCCACCATTAGAAAAGATGTTAGAATCTGTTTCAGTATTGTCCCAAACATCAACAAGTGCAACAATCATTTAAACTGGGAAAAGTTTAAATGCACCCTTAACACAGCTCAGCAACACCTTTTAAAAAAGGTGTCTCTTCCCCAAACAGACAGTTGAGTGTTTGAATTTCTTCCACATCATTGACTGATAGCCCCTTCCCTGTGTCCCTTTCTTACCTTTTTTTGTGCTGACCCATAAACAGGCAATGCATCATTTCCAAAGTAAGCAAATGCTGCAAGCCCCTTCTATTCTCCGGAAATCTAACAATGCCAATACAGCTGTATAGGATTTCACTCGTTTGTTTTTTTTGTTTGTTTGTTTTTTTAAAAGTACATCTTTTAACTTTAAACATACACCTAACACATCCATTCTCCAATTCTTTTTCTTGGGGGACAAAGAAACCAGAGAAGTACACAGACACCTAACATCCTTTTCAGAGAGCATTTGTGTAATTAGATGAGGCCTCAACTCACAGCAACCAAACTCAAAATACTATATTTTAGTTAAAGCTAACACCACCTTTTCTTCCCACTCGCTTCTCACATGAACCGTTATTAACCTTTTCTTTCAGCAAGAAACTGCGAGCAAGCTTGCTTTGCCCCAAGTTATTTGGAGTCACCTGTTACTCACACCTTTTCACGGCATTTAGATTCTTTGCTATCTTCTGTGCAATTTAATCTGCCCGTGAAGCGCATATCCTCCTGAATTTAGAACAAAACATAAACATGGAAGTGTTACATCCCCATCTTCATGTGTTACCTGGGAAGGGATAAATAAACCAGATTACCACTGTGAGGATAAAGAGACTGCACTGGTCAAGGCACTCAGGTTTATAAAAGAAAGGATGTATTGGTCCAATGGACACTGCCCCTAGAAGAGCTGCACTGTCCTGGCATGAGCCAGCAGCCCTCCGTTGCTGCACTGCCCCAAACCAGCGTGTCTATTAACATTTTCTTTGGGCTGTCACCTAGCTTCTTCATTACACTTCCCCCAGAAAAAACCTGTACAGTGAATGCAGCTTTCTACAAATGACCTGCATGTGTGTGTGTGTACATGTCAAAGGGTGGTTTTATTTAGTTTGGAGCAGTTAAACTTGTCAGGAGACTTCAGAATATCAGCTAAAGGAGACATGTTCTTGCTCAAGACATTAGTTTAAGCATGCTGAAAACTGATGCAACACACAAATGTGCATCTTCTTTTATTATTTTTAGCACGGGGATCCACCTCCCCACTGCCCCAAGCTACACGTAGGGAATATTCAAATAATCTTCCTGTAAGCAAGCAGGAATTGTACATGCTTACTAAGCAGGGTAATTACCACTGTCATTACAATACATGGTAATCATGCATGGCCTCAGATGGTTAAACAAGCACCTTTGGAGATTTGCCACTGGACTTTCAAGGCACACACAGTGAAAAGAAAAAAAAAAAAAAAAAAAAAAAACAGTTTTTCTAACTACTTAACTGGAAGTGAAAATGGCAAGGCTAATCACAGCTGTCACAGCTTCATGCAACTTGATCCACTAACAATGGGAAATATCGAGACAATGCAGACATGGGAGGCTTGCTATCACTCACAAAAAACAGACTGGAATAGACTGCAAGGTAATTTCCCAGCTCATAGAGCAAGTGCCCATTTGGTATCTTCAAATCCTGCCAACAATCCTTGCCAGCAAGTTGTTTTAAACACCTGCCTGCACCTGGGGAAATGAAGAAATGCAGCTGCTAAGCCCTGGAGCACAGCAAGATGTGGTGGGTGCTGATCACACAGAAGTCAGCGAGTAGATGTCTTAAACTGCCTTTCAATTCAGCTACAACCTTGTTTTTAATTCATTTTTTTCTTCTATTTTCACTCTAGCTATGTTCCCAATTTCTCTGACAGCTTCCAGATATCCCTTGATGTAATTCACAGAAAAAAAAAGTTGTTTTTTTGTTTTGTTTTGTTTTTTTTTCCATATTAGGTTTTTCATCCCCCTTCACAAATGAAGTTTTGTCTTCTTTCAGCACAATATTCACTGAATGCAAAATGTCATGCGGTTACGGACTAACCATCGGCTCCAGACCTGCTTTGTCTGCACAGTAGGAAATGCTAAGAGCTCCTGCATTACAGAACGGGCATTAGGCAATTCCAGATGAGACCACTGCATACCAGGAAACTTACAAGTCACAGTTTCCAAACACAAACTTTTGCCTTATGTTTCAGCAGCTTACAAAACAACAACAACAAGAAAAAAAAAAACACACCACAATCAAAATGTCATCACCAGATTTCTTCCTCACAAGGTATTACAATCTGATGTTTTTAGAGACCAAGTGCTTTAGTTCGAATCTATTGCCTTATTTCTGCTGAAACCACAGAAGCTGCTAAAATTATGCAAAGCTCTGAATTAAAAAACAAACACAACACCAACAAAGCATATCTACAAGAACACTACCAGTTACCAAAACCAAATAAAAACAAAACACATTATATCCTCAAAAAATGTGTAATAAGAATCATGCATTTAAGGTTCTGTATCCTGGAAGGTACTGGGGTGTTTTTGGAAGACCACAATAAAAGCTTCTAGTGATTATCTTTCTCAAAATTGCTACTAACATTTAAACCTATGCAATTGACAAAAAGGGTACAATATTTATAACCTGCCAGTAACATCAAAGAAAAGTATCAGAAAGACTCACACCATGCTAACAATGCCCTCTTAAAATAAAATAATGTACGGAACCCCACAGGCAATCTGATAATTTCTTCCTGTGGAATTTAGTTTGAAGCTGCAAATTCCCACTGCCACACCTGGCTGAATCTGTGGAACCACTCTGTCCAAAGTCAGTCACGCTAGCTCCATCAGCCAACACCAGCTCTCTCAGCCTTTCTTCATAGGAGAGCTACTCCAACCCTCTGGTCATATTTGTGGCCCTCCTCTGGACTCATCCTAAGAAGTCTGTGTCCTTCTTGTGCTGGTGGCCCCAGATCTGGAGGGCTCCAGGTGGGGTCTCAGAAGAGCAGGACAGAGGGGCAGAGTCACCTCCCTTGCCCTGCTGGCCACGCTGCTTTTGATGCAGCCCAGGATATGGTTGGCTTCCTGGGCTGTGAGCACATATTGCCAGATCATGGTGAACTTCTCATCAACCAACACCCCCAGGTCCTTCTCCTCAGAGCTGCTCTCAATCCATTATCTGTCCAGCCTGTATTTGTACTTGGGATTGCCCCAGCCCATGTGCAGGACCTTGACGTATGCCCCCTCCTCATATCCCCTGCCTGTTCTTCCTAAAAAGCCTGTATTTTTCCATTCCAACACCCCAGTTATGGAAGCCATCCCACAGTCATGGGTACCATCCCATGTTCAAACCAATGCTGCCACAGTTACCAAATTACTAGTAGTTATTAGAGCAGCAATTCAATTCTCCAAAACTGATTAAAGGTGTTTAAAGAATCTTGTTCTGTCAATCTGACAGAAATTTAAAAATCAAGTTAAACTTCAAATTAATGCTTACACATGGGCGCATGCACCCCACAGTCAACAGAACTACTTAAAAATTAGCTGTCTTCTGCAGATGAACTAGCTATAGATTTGTGTCAGAAACCTGAAGATTGCACATGATCTTGACTAAGTCAAAAGAAAGACCATGATTTCCAGTTTCATGTATGTATATTACGTTACAGTATTTTATGTATTTTATTATCCACAGCTGGATAATATTCAGGCAACACGTAGAAAGGAAAACATAAATAGAAACACACCACTCACTTTCCGCACCTACCACTGCTCCCAACAATCAAAGTAAATAAAATAAATCACACACCTTCCATTAATTTTCAAGACATGCTAAGCTGCCAGCTGAAATAGCTCTCACTTTTTCCTGTGTATTTGGTAGGGGATTCATTTTAAGAGTGTGACTACTCCTCAAGGTATGACAAGCGGGCTTTTACTCAAAGCAGAAGGCATTCTTCTCTCTATTGTAAGTATTCCTGCTGGCATCAATCTATTCCTCCAGCACCTTAAGCAATAGAAGATCACGACTTTATTCTGTGCTTCCAGCAAACTTAAGGATTTAAGAATAAAAGGTCAATGTATCTCCAGTCTCTTTTATATTTGACATGTCAATAACTCATACTAGTGCCATGCACAGCTGTATAAACTCATACATAGAATGGATTTTTCCAAATTCACGGCAAGAATTTTAATTAAAAAAAAAAAAAAGACTGTATTTGGAGAGAAAGTGTTACCTAGTTTGATCATAACCTTCAAACAAATTGTATCAACACTTAAGTGATTCTTATGGGAATTTTCTATAGCAACATATGTATTTTTTGCTCATTTAAGAACACTAGTTCTGATCTATGACACAATTTTCTTTTGCAGGTGATGTTCTGACCATCAAATTTGATAATAAGTGAGTTGCGGAATAATGAAAAATAATGTTCACTCATCATAATGTGTCATTAAAGAGATTTTACATAGACATTTAATTCATCTACCAAACACTTGCGTGCTTGCAAAGCCAACATGCTTCTGTATCTTTTGACAATAAATGCTACTTGGCACAGTTAAAAGGCATGCAAATACATCCTTGTTATTGTGCAAACTTTTTTAAGTCCAACTCAAACAAAAAAAAAAAAGAAAAAAATGTGCAAATAATAATGGATCTAGTGAGGTTAGCAAAATGAGCATACTGACTAAAGGCACGACAGTAGGATTTTACCTTAATTACACACAGGTATGTGTGCATATTTGAAATAATAGATACTAATTTGAACTTAAGTACCTGTCAATACTTTCTGTGTAGTCCAAAGCAGTAGAGAATAGAAGCATCTCTAAAATGGCAATACTTCCCAAAGATGCTGCAATACAGAGATCTAGTATGACATAACCGACGCATATACTTGGAACATTTTCCTGTATCACAAACAAAATCCCTCTTACACCTCCCCCCATTTCCGTCCCCTTTTTCCCCCAGTGCCCACACCTGGTGAACCAGACAGCTGTGCTGCCAAACCCATGAGGTGTGCTGTACAGCAACAGCCACACTGCATCTGCAGAGCAGCACAACCAAGCTCACAGCTTCTCCCCTCTGCAGTACAGCTGTTTTTAAGGAACAGGAATTTCCGACTTCTGCACCAGGAGTTAAGCTCACTATCCTAGTAAGCACCAGTCATAAAACAGCAGATCACCATGGGCTGCAATTAATTTTTGGAGGAGGGAAGGGGGATGGAGAGGGAGATGGCAAGGAAAAGGAGCAGGAATGGAGGTGTATAACCCCCACACCCAAGAAGGAAGGACTGTCATACAGACCCTCAGATCCTTCGGATGGGATGGCTGGGCTGAGCCCTGCAGCCTTCCAGCACAGGGCTGTGCTATGCTCAAAACCCTTCCTCTGCACAGCACTTTCCCCCATTCGCAGCTACATTCCTCATGTTTGCATGGTGGGAAATCGCTCCACAAAGCTCACACACATCAACCGTTTCTGAGCTGGAAACATGTTCCCCCATCCCCGTTCTCTCTGTAGCAAGTTCACTGCTCAGTATTTTTCAGCTGCGACTTCCTAACACCCGCTATGATGTCTGGCTGAACAGAAAGCAATCCTCTGGCAAAATGTCAAACACAACAGCCTTGCAGAATACAGCAAAGAAACGTGGAGCCCTGCAGCAGAGGAACAACCCCACAGAGCAATATGGGCTGGGGTAACCAAGAGGGATTTGGGTGGGCAAACCGAACAGGAGCTGGCATGGCACCCTTAAAGCAATTAAGGCTGACCACACATTCTGCATGAGCAGCAGCAGAAAAAAGTGCAGCCAGCAGGTTGGCAGAAATGATTATTCCCTTCTGGATGGCAGCTAGATGTGTGCAGTTTTGGGGTCTCCCTGTACAGCAAAGACTGACCAACCAGAGAGAGCCCAGTCAAGGACTATTAAGATGGCAAGCAGGCTGCAGCATGTGATGAGCTGTGACACCAAGAACAAGCTTGTTCAGCCTACAGAAAAGACAAAGAGGCATTTAATTTTCATCTTCACTACCTCAGAGGAAAGAGGTTATAGAGAACAGAGTGCCAAACTTCTCAGAGGTACACAGCAAAGAGGTGTGCATGAAGCAAACATCACAAATAGCAACGAGGGAAATTTTAGCTCAGCAACTTGTTTTAGTGCTTAACCATTCTTAATGCATATTTGTTTTTTTCCTTCACATCCAAAGAAGTTACAGCATTTCCATTCTTGGAGACGTTCAAAACTCAGCTAGGGCAAGACCCCAAGTAAGACAATCAGTTTTGAAGCCAACGCTGATAGGGGCAGAGGGGTCTTGGTCCATATGGCTTCCAGAGGTCCCAACCTACACTTTTCAATGATTCTACAATCTATTCTCGGAGGTCATGCTTAGTATAGGATTACAAATGTAGTATAACAACAAGCCAAATATACTGCCAGCCAAAATGCAAGAGTAGAAGGTCTGCGCTAGTCTTTTGACATAGCCTTGTCAGCAGACGCTACAAAAGGTTGGCTCAACACTCACTCTTAAGGGCAATGATGAGACAGGGAAAAAAAAATTACAGTTTTTCTGACATATCCATACATAGGGACATCTACATAGAATCATAGAATCATAGAATATCCTGAGTTGGAAGGGACCCTTAAGGATCATCAAGTCCAACTCTTGACACCGCACAGGTCTACCCAAGTTCAGACCATGTGACTAAGTGCACAGTCCAATCTCTTCTTAAATTCAGTCAGGCTCGGTGCAGTGACCACTTCCCTGGGGAGCCTGTTCCAGTGTGCAACCACTCTCTCTGTCATACTTTTCCACTGCTTACCCGTAAGCAACAGACAAGAGGTAACAAAGAAGCTGGCAGTACAGACTTGACAAGGAACATACATCTGGGACAAACGATAAGTAGTCTGAAATAGAACTTTTCTTTCTAAAATGCCCTCTATTGTTTTACTGCCACCAGATCCTGTTCTGAAGTCACAATTCAATGACTAATTTATCATTGTTTCAACAAATTTGGTGTCACTTATTAAATATGCATGTATCACCTAATTTATCTGCATCAGAAATACTTCACTGTGGAAAATGTTCAGATAAACCCAGGGAAATGTAATAGCTAGCCAAAGTCACAATAAAATAAATATATAACAAACCATCCAAGGAAAATAGATTTCTGTAACAGCTGATGCAACAAACTTTGCTCCAATGTACATGTCCTCCTGGTGTCTCACAGAGGCAGTATTGCTGTGTTTGGGAATTGAGACTGGACACGGAGGGCCAGAAATTCAGCTGATGTTAATCAACAGAACTCCATCAGAGAGAGAGGAACAGTACAGAGTTACACTTGATATTACCCAGCCTGCTGTGCTTTTGTTGTGTTTACTGAAAAAAAAAAATCTGTAAAGCCTGTTATGGTAACTTCAATTGTTGGTGGACAATCCTCACTACAGAAGGCCTGCTAAGGAGGAGAGGCTGTTCTCTCAATGTGTGATAGCTTAAATTGGAAGTGAATGGAAGCATACTAAGCTTTCAAACAATGTGAATCATTCTGTTCTACACATGGAATACAAATTATTTTTTTTTCTAATAACAAAATGAAGATATTGCATGTCTGAAGTACCTGTTAGCTTTAGGAGACTAACTGAAATTTACTTTTAAGTCTGGAATCCAACCATAACTTACTTTTCCCAGCAAGGTGAAATGAGTAACAGAAACCTACATAGGTAAAAAATGTAGGATCCACTGCACTCAGTGGATATAAACCATATTGAAGGTGTTATCTATTACACATACACATAACATAGGTACACAACAACTAAACACAAATGAAAATTCAGCCATAAAGGAGAAAGCATAAGCATTTAGAATATCAAAGGCTTAACTCAGCAGTACAAAGGTAGAGATGCCCAGCATAGATCTTCCCTTTTCTTCAGGAATAATGTTGAGAGATGTAACAGAATTCTGAATGAAGAACTGACACTTGCTCGTTTCCTCACTGAATTCATGATGTCCAATAAGGAGCTTTGCTTCAGGGACAGTGAAGATTTTCAAGAGATTTAAAAAGGAACCCGAACCTTTATATACAAGAACACAAACACACTCTGATCTTGCTGTTATCCATGACTACAAGGGCACACCTCAACCAGGCTAATGAAAATGCTATTTTCATACCAAAACTACTATTTTGAAGGCAGGTCCAGTACTATAACTCACAAAAATACTGATCCTCACAGCAATGGTGCTTAAAGTTACGGTCATTTACAAACAAGAAGCCCACAAACAAATTGAGGAGACAGTTGACCAGGCATAGGTAAAAGTAATTTTAGAAGTTGCAATACTGACAGTTCATGCAATAAAAGGAGAAGGTTCGTAATTTAAATAAATAAACAGACAAATGGGGAGGTTGAGACACACTGCAGAGAGAGGGTACTCAAACATTGGTAAACACATCAGTACTGACATTTGGAAAACATAGCCTTTATTATAAGAGCTTCTACGTGAGCTATACAAAAGCTACTGAATTTGGTGCAATTTATCTATGCAAGAAAAAAGAAAAAAAAGGAGAGGAAACTAGTGAAAGTTCCAAGTTTCCTGAGACATCTGACAAAATGAGGACCATAGAATGTATTGAATTGGTACTGCTGGAATACCATAAAAAACATGGGAAAGACATTAAATGTTAATCTCCTTACCACTCTCGCAGAATTGCAAATTAACACTTTGAGCATTACATCTACTTGAAGCAAAACCACCTACACTGATCATATAAGCAACGCAGATTAGTTCCAGCAGGTTTTGCTATCTCCTGAATTGCAAAGAAATAAATATAAAAATAACCCAACTAACATGTCTGCAAATTGGCTAACAAGCAAATAATAAATCCTGTATGCACAGATGTAAGGGGGAAAAAAAAACAACACACGCTGAAGCCTGTAAAGCAAGTGTGGCAGAGCTTGATCAGTGACTAAAGATGCCAACACTTATCAGTTTCCAAATTCCTGTCTGTGTGCTCGTAAAGTGTCATTTACGAAAATGCATTCTAAGTGAATGAGAGGCACTTCATGACTCAAGAGAGTGCAGCATCAGAAATTCAGGATTTAAATAGGTACATCTTAGTTAAACCATTTAGAAAATAGACTAAACTTAGACATTTGAAGAAAGTCAGCAGTCGTGTCTCATGTTGGTGTCATGATTCATTAAACTTGGAAGGTCAAACAGACTAGAGGTTTCTTTGTGCTTACTGGAAGTATCAAGAAAACTGAATTACACAACTGCAGACTTCGGTCCCCCAGGGGTCTCCATATGTCACTCAAGTTGTTCTTATTTGGACAATCAGAGACCACCACAAAAAGCTGGTGAAACCACTGTCTAAACCAGTTAAGGAAACAAAAATGGGAACATTTCACAGTATGCTTCTATATATTTAAGTGCTATATGGCTATTGCCTTATTAAAGTTTGGGGCTTTTAACTCACCACTTTAGGATTGCAACCTGTGAATACCTTCCTGTGGGTAACTTCTAAACAACTGCAACTCCTTTTCTGAGCAATTTGACTGATTTTTTTCAGCGAGTTTTTGCAGAATCAGGAACATGCCTACCATTTTCCTCTTCAGATATCTCAAACTAAAAATTTCAAACACTTATCCAGAAAGAGCAAAGAAATCAAAGGGATTTTTCAGAATGTGTATTTTTCAGCAGTAACACCTTTATCTATTTATAAATATATTTGTGCCAGAAGCCTTATTTTTTTTTAATAAACCAGAGAAACTTCTCTATGAAATTAACTCTATCACATTCAACTATGTCATTCAACAACAGAAGAAAATAAATCATTTAAAATACCCTAGATTTTTATGCAATGCAAGCATCTTATCTTTCAGCACATTTTGGTTACTGCAATTGCCTGTGGCAACTCAAACTATGAAGTGAGACCACATAATACTTGAATAGCATAAAAATTACTACTTATTTTAAAAAAAATGTATTCACGTAGCAGCTTTTGCTCTATAAGAGAGGACAGTATGGATCATCAATTTGTAATAATATTTGGCATTTCTTTAACTAATCTCAAGTAAATAAAAATCCCACCTGTCATCTCTGCCATCTCCCTGTAAGAATTTGAAGGCATTGGCAACGCTTTTTAATAGTCCCTAACACATCCTCTCCTCCCTATGATTTGCCTTCAGTTTTACATAGATTAACATATTTTAATTCTATCTTTAAGCATTTACTTAGAGATGTAAGTTTGTCTGTTGTATTCTGTTAGCCCACATTCACCTGGGGGAGGCAGCTTCACCTCCTGTTATAGCACCCCCTTTCCTTTTTCCAAATTTTCATTCCTCATAGCTCTAGTAAATTACTTCCACATGGGCCTGTGCTCTTCATGCCTGATTTCTAACCAAAGGCTATTCCTGTGGAAACATGCAGAGTAACTGGCTCGTCCATTTCTTGTTTTGTCTATACCCCACACACATTTTCTTGGTGCTCTGAACAGAAAAATTGGTGCTGATGTAACCAGTCTACAAATTTCTGCTCCAAACACAGTTTATATAAGTTACTCCAAAATCAAAGGAGCACTCCCATACACTTACATCCCTAACAAGGGCAAAAACTAGAAGATTTTGCCGGCCTGCAACAATTTTGCTCAAGGGCTTGTGGCTCTTATGCAAAATACTGTCACCTTGCAGAATGATCTGAACCAATACTGTGAAGTAGCCGGATCCTACCAACCTTGTAGGAAATGTGAGGCCGAGGAGTCCCTAGAGAAGAAGGAACTGTTGGTAGGTGTGGTGACAGTGTCTTCCTGAAAGCCTGCTGCTACAGAGGAACAACCAGAGCTTAAAAAAAAAAAAAAAAATGCCAGTGTCTCTCCGGTGCCACATTAACAAACAAGCAAAGAGCACTGCACTGTATGTGTTCACCTTTGCGTGCCAAGGCAAGCTTTCCAGGTTAACTGATCACCAAGCAAGTCATCTTTAATGCTAAAATGAAAGGAATGGCAGTTAGGATTTCGCCCGCAGTGACATTTCAGAGGGGGGTCCTATAACAGTGACGATGATAACAACTCAAAGCCAAGTATTGCAAAAGTTAGTTCACTCCTTAGTTTCTCAAAGCAATTCCATGGAAATACCCTACCACTTACCCACAAGGGCTTGTGGACGTGTTTACATTCACTCACCAACTGAGATGCAATTAAGCCAACAGGAGTATCTAACTGCACAGAGCTGTTTTCACCTGCTTAGATGAAAGACCTGGGCCGCTTTTTATGAAAATGACAAAACCCCTTAAAATACAGAATTCAAAACAAACAAACAAACAAAAAATAATGGCTAAAGATGGCCACAAAGGCACATCACATTTCTGGCTATTCTTCCTAAGATGTTCTAAGCAATGTAAAGACTACTGTGTAAAAATGGGAAGAGCATGAGAAAATGCTTACCATTAGCAATCACAGTCCTCCCCATACTACTAAATTTTGCTCTACTTCTAATCCTGGCCTCCTTCCTACTGGCATTTCAGAAATAGCACTGTACAGCAGGTTCTGTACTCCAGAAGCTATTTTACTCGGTTGCACTTTTCCATGAACAAGATATAAAATACAATGCTTCTTGAGAAATCAGGGTAATTTCTCTCTTAAATTACATGCTCTTGTAACATGGGTAGAAGTTGATCCGAAAAAATTAAGTTGTTCACATTTTATTCAAGTTTACATTTATCGTAAAAAGGACCTATCCATGGTGTTTTTCTGTTTTCTTATGTTACGTACTGAAAATCAGCATTTTGCAGACATGAACAGCTAATATCTCAAAGCATGGACATAACCTCTTTACTGAACAACCAGTAAAAGTCATTGGGGCACTTTACCAAGGGTTTAAAGCTACAAGGCTCAAAAATATCCTATTTTATACTTCACGTGACTTCTGAATAATCAATTATCAATGTTTTTAGCCCTAAAAAGTAGTAAAAGAAGCATAAAGTTCTCACCCATGAAAATCAGTTTTCCAGATATGCTGATTTTGCAATTGTCACGGCCAAGACTAAATTCTCTATCTTCATGAAATAAATACAACACAAAGCACATAGCCTTTCTTAAACTCCAGAACTTGACTGTGACAGCAGAAATAAAACAAGGGAGGATGAAGATGAATAACCAACTTAGAACAAGCATTTTTGATGCCAAGCCCGTCATCCATGTTATTAATTAGTCACAGATGAACCTCATGTGATGAATGAATGAAATAAATGATGATGAATGAAATAAAGAATCCATTGACATGGATACAGTTAACATTTCCTATAACATTAACTTATAAAACACTGTTCAAACCTTGTGAGGAATGAGTAAATAAAGAACAAGGAACACACGAATAGACATGCTAAGGAAGACCAGCAGAGACCATCCCGTGTTACCAGGGGATATCCCAGTGCCTCATCACAAAGAATAAGCAAACAAGCAGTAACAAGGACCTGAAATGCAACTGAAGCATTCCCTACACGGATCAAGGATGATCAAGCTGCACAGAGCAGTAGGGCAAGAGAACTGGAGTGCTTATTAAAAACCACTCCTCAAGCAAGGAAGTCCCAAGCAACCTGAGACACAGGAACAACTGCAACTCCATTAACTATAATGTAAAATTGAACTTTTCCCACCTTGCCAAGTAAGCACAGATGCAATTATTGAGTCTGTATTTAACTGCTGCCTTCAACAAAATGAACTAGGCTTATATTTATTTCTAAGGCTCCTTTTGAAACAAATGGGTCTTTAAATGATCTGATAAACATGAAGTACCTTATTCTCTTTTGAGCAGGGAATCATTAAACAGAATAAACTGGCAAGCTCTCAAAGCACGTTTCTTTCAAAGCATTTGCAGGGTGCACTAGTGCTGGCAGCCAGAGTCAAGGTTGCAAAACAATTCCATTATAATATTGTTTTCAGAGGTCTGTAACTTTCTCAAATATTTACCTTTTTATTTGAAAGGTTTCACATTCACTGTGGGAACACTCTTGATAAGCATATGAATGCGCTTTAAAAAAATACATATTAAAAAATAATCACACACTAAAAATGTGATCACTTAGGGACTATATAATGATAACCTAAATAAAGGTCTATATAATAAATCTAAACCTAAGGCATCCCTGAATTGTGATAGTTCAGCTATGCAAGCAAATGCCTGGGGGGGAGGAGAGTGAGTAGGTGAATAGATTAGATTTATACACCTTGCAAACCAAATACATTCCTTCATTCCTTTGTTTTCTTTTGCTTGTACATCTATGAATTCACCAGTTTAAAAAAAAATTCTGAAGAAATTCAGTCCAAAACAATGAATTATAAGCCAGCAGACTTCCATCTGGATTTATTCAAAAGCACATATGGTCATATTTATAAAGTAGAAAAATTCTGCAATCTGATACTTATTCACCTTTCTTGTGATTAGCTAGCTGCTCTACAACATACTAGCTTTAGAATATGGAACTCACAATCTGGCCTTGTAAATGAAAAAAAAAAGTTACTAAGTTACTAATTTGAGGCTACTTCCATGCAATATACACATGCTAAGAGACAGAATTAATTTGGCTTCTTCTAGCACACAAAGGAGTGTAAAACCCAATTAAAATATGTACACAGTCCAGGTGAGAAAATATAACTACCATAACAAGGTAACAACTAGCAAATTGTGATGGATAGTAGGATGAATACATCATTAGCTGCATTCAAGTCCAAGGTTTGTTTGGCTCAAAAAATGTGATGTATTTATTTATAAATTAAGATTGCTGTATAAGTCAGCCTATGCTACACATTTCTTTTTCAGAAGGCACTGGAAAGGCAAATCCACTCCTGAAGACAGGAGCACCGATGTCTCTCTACCCATGCACTTTTTTGAAGACAATGCAGCAAGGAGAAGGAAGGGAAGGAGTACAAAAAAAGGAGAGGGAGAAGAAAGGGTATTAGTCTATGAGAGAGGAACAGAGATGTTTAACAGCACTCAACCGGCTCCCCAGATTGCTCAGTCACCATACCAAGCAGTTTTTCCTTCCTCACAGCATCAGCCCCATGTTCCTCCTCTGCCCTAAGCTACATTTCAATGAGGTATTTTTCACCTTTGGGGCTGAAGTGCGCCAGCTTCACCACATTGACAGAGAGGAGCTCCACAATGGTGAAGACGGGTCTTTGCAAACATTGACAGGACCACAGACTGACCACACTGGCCAGCACACAACAGCTTAGTGTCTTCTAATTTCTTCTCCCAAACTCAAGAGCTCTTCAAAACAGTAGAGGCACAGCATTTTACATATCTTTCCTTTCCAAACCACGGTTTCAGATTGTCTTCCCTCTCACTTCCAAGACCCATGTCTTCTGTCCTCCCAAGATATGATGACAATTTATCCTAATGGTAACCTCCTGCATAGCCATGAACAGCAATGCATCCAAGTCAAAAGCAACATGAGCACTACCTCCTGTGTCTGGGTTCCTCATGGAGGTCAAAGCTGAGCCTAGGAAGCTGAAAGTCTCAAAGCTCCTCAGAAAAGCTGCATGGCTTCTTCAGCATAACTTAAAGAATGGAAGTTACTGCTCTTGACGCAAGACATGGAAGAAAGCAGTTGCCATGAGATAAACTGTCTAGCCCAGCAATCCTAAATCATTAACTAGTCTTTCTTGTGTAAAAACATCCTCACCACCATGCTAATGGACATAGAGCTAATCCATCCCTTTAACCTTAACCATGTTATGTATGAGGTCATTTGGACTTCATGAACTCATCTTGCATTTTCTCACCCCTCCACCCTCAAACACAGCCATTAGCCAGCCTTCTTCCTGAAGAGGGTTTGTAAGAGTTGACAAGTTAAAAAAAAATACTAGTAACTAATACTTACTACTAATAATAATCATTTTCTTCCCAGGCTAGGAGAGCCTGGCTTTCAGGATCACCTCCAGACTGGGCTCAGCTTGCCTTGTGCCCAGTAAGGCACTGTACCACACAGATGAGCAACGCACAGTCCTGAAGGCAGCAGCATGTTGTTCTTCCTCCAAGGAGGAAGACTACTCTGGGTAGGCTACACCCAGAACTCAAGTCAGTCTGTTTTGCCCTCACTGCCAATTTTAGTAACGTTTTCATACAAACGGGAACAATGACATACTGAAGAACTATAAATACTGCCTGAAAACTAAGGCTGAACCTTTCCTAAATGGCTGAATATGAAGCTCCTCTGCAAGGCTTGTTCAAAAGGGAGCTGAAAAAAAAAAAAAAAATAAGCAGTATTCCTGTAAAAGAATGAAATGGCATTAACAAGATCACTATATGTAGCAGAATAGCTGCACTCCCTCTTAATAATAATTATGATAACTATTCTGTACGGCTTTCTACAAGATCAATAAAATACAAAGGCTGCTCTAGAAAGCAACACTGCATTCAGTTACAAAGCCAAAGCCAAGTTTCCTACTAGTTATGTTGACGCACACTGGGTTCAGAAAAATCTTCTCACTGATAAAGCAGACCATATACACCATACAGGTAAAACAGAGCATGTACAACAAGAAATCATTAACTTTAACAATGCAAAAACATACAAATCATCTGTAAAAGAAGCGGGAAATTTTCAGTGATCTGATGTCGCGCTTCCTTCTGAAGTTCCTGTTTAAAGTACGTAATTGATGCAATAAAAGTCCTTGGAAAAATTACTCATATCAAACAAAATAATCAAACCATAATGATTAACAAAGAATTAGACCATATTTTACAGTATAAAAACACTTTTCAAATGTAAGTGCTTTTAAAATACTATGATGCTTTGTTCTATGCTAAAAAAGTGTAGCCCTGTTTTACAAAAATTGTGTAAGATTTCCATAGTTAAAGTCATCTTTAAATGACAAAGAAAAAAAGAATCTGTAAATCAAAAACAAACAAACCACCAACAGAATTATAAGACCTTTTGGGAGCTCTAGAAGTATTTCACAAACATCAACAAAACAATTTCTTAATTCACTAACCTGTCCTTAAAACCAAGTAGAAACCTACTTTCAGTGCTGCAGCAGGTTGGGAAAAGGTCTTCCTGAAGCACACATGTAAAATTAAAGGAACAGAAAAGCCATATGGTAGCCATCATCTTATTAAAGAAGAAGAATGGTTCTTGTTAGAGGAGAACTGAAGAGACAATCCGTATTGGACTGAGCAGCCAATATGGTGCAGCAGCAGGAGCAGCAGCCTCCTTCTGCTCTCAGCAAGCTGGAAATGGCCCAGCAACATGTCAAGTTCTCGGAGAGTCAGTGCGATTCACTTTTCCGTTTCAAAAATATTGATGGTTAACATAGCACAAAAGCTAAATTGCTAAAACCTATTCTAACAGCTGCTTCCAGGAGATGGAAAATTGCTTGTATAACACTGAAATTGTCCAAAGTCAGCATCTGAGGAGGGCACAGATAGAAGAGTGATATCACTTGAAACAGCCCATTTCAACCAAGTAGAACAAGGGGAGAATGCTGTGCACCACCAGATTTAAGTTACCACCACAAGGTTAGGGACATGCTGCCAGGCAGCCCAAGCCAGCCACCAGCTGGAGCTGAGGAAAACACCAGTGCCTTTTAGAGACAACAAGGACGGCCTTCCCATTTCTCCTATTATTTTGTTTTTTAAACGCACAAAAAGAAATCCAAAATGCATGTCACCTCTAGTTCCCATCGCTCTCCCTAGCACAGCAGCCTTGCCAAGGATGACAACAGCGTTTGCTTTCTCTGCTGTCAGGCACACTGGCAGGATGAGCCTCTCCTCTCCCACTCAAGGGTGACAGTGTAGCTTTGCAGCTAACAGCAAAAACAGCCAGGGCCCACCTCAGCAGTTTTTCAGCAAAAACCTGAAGCTCAATGGCAGTCAGTGGAAAACTGGGGGTGTAACATTCCCCAAGGAATAAGAATTAAAACACAAAACATCCATACAGATACTAGGGGAGCGGGAGGGGTGTCTAAAACTTATATAGTGTTGGAAAGGCTAGGCATTTATAGTGATGAGGGCGATGTTACAGCAGCCTAACACAATAGGAAGAAATACGAGTTGCTCGGCAGAGCACCATTCCAGACAGCTGCAGCCTGTCAGCATCCCCGTGACACTTCCCAGAGAGTAGCCGAGGGTGGCTCCCCCAGCCTTTGATTACAGGCCTTCCTTCCAGGGGCAGACATCTGCCTCTCACTTCTCTACGACAACACCGCTTGTTCATGGCAAGCCAAAACTGTATTTAATATCTGATGATTAACATTACCCCTACACCATGCAAGCACACACAAGTCCCTGCTGTTGTACAAGCGGTCTCCAGCTTCCCCAAGCCACTGCTGAGGACCACATGTGAGGTGGGATTAAACACCTAGAGGCATGGCTGTCAGTTTGAGCGACATCTCGAGGGCTTCCCCCTGTCAGATCACCCCAAAACCCCACAGGGACCCGGCCCTGCTCTCCAGCACCTCCAGTGCCCACGTGGCACATGGCTCGAGGCTGCCGACCAGCAGCCTGGAGGAGGAGGTCAGGCACAACACATACTGTGCTCCCTGCAGGAGAGGGGACATCAGTGAACACACAAAGCCCATAGAACACGGTGTGACCTTTGTGGTGAAACACTTGTTCCTGTACCTACCCTCTGCAGCATAGAATGATGCAGATGTAAAGCAAAACCTGGCACGTGAGGCTGTTCAGCCAGTACTCTGTGTTAGCCCAGCGTCATTAAGGTGATGAAGACAAGTCAAGGGTGAACAGGAGACTCTTAGATGACATCAGCCCTACCCATTTTTCTTCTAGAAATGCACACACAAAGATAATATGATAGTACACAAGAGCTTCTTTGCCAAAATATAGTTTCCCTGTTCATCTTTGGGAAGTCACTTCTTTCTAGTAAAGATTTCTATCTTTTTTTAACCTATTTTTTGCTTTGAAAGTATATGAGTTTTAAGCTGTACAGCATTGCATGCAAAAGACGTGTAAATAACCATATGTCAAAGAAAGGGAAAAAGCTACTTCAAAGTCAGCTTTCAGTTTCACAAAAGCAAAATACATGGTACAATGCATAAGATGATCGAAAATCCATAATCCTGAAAAGAAACTAGGTGGACATATTAATCATACGTCAAGTAGTACCTGAAAATAGGGGTATATAATACGACAGAAAGGTTTCAACTGAAGAATGCACATACACTGTAACTGGAATATAGGAGCACTGTATAGTGACTTTATGCAGTTTTCATAGACGTCAAAAAGACCTGTCCTAAATCCTGCCTAACGTGCGAGACACCACCAGGTCAAGAACAATCTGAAGCAACATTCTTTGAAACATTCAACTATGAACAAAACAGGCCAGACCTCCCTCAATCCCTTTAAGTTAAACCTGTTTTGGGGAAGGAGTTGTACACACATACATGCACATACATGCACACACCAAATTTTGAAAAATTCCCAATTAGATCTGGGAAAAAAAAAAAAAAAAAAAAAAAAAAGGACTAGTCAAGTTTTAGATGTTTAAATTAACATCAACTGAAGGCTGAAAGGCAAATGTATGTCACACTATCAAAACAATCCACATGTACTGATAAATACAATGTATGTTATATGCTACAGATACTTTATTGCCAATTTTATTTTACTTTCTCACAATTCCTTTTACCATTTTATCAATAGCTTTGAAAAAAAAAAGGCCCTTTATGGTCTATAAAAAGGGAACAGCAAACATTGCCATTAATTCACAAACACAGCAGCCAAGTTACGACTTTGAGCCCTTTTACTGCTAAAGCTGCTCTAGCTGTATGAACAGGAAATTGAAGTTTCTGCTGCAAATAATAATTACGTAAATGCAGATAATTAAAAGCATGTTAGAAAGAAACCCTGCACACATATTCCACCTTTATTATTTAGCTAGTCAATATCTGAATTGATATCCAGACAGCACACAAACAGTAGGTCATGCTATCCATCTCTGAAGGTTTCAAATCACTGTAGTTAGCGATGGGGAGGAAGGAGAGGAACACGATCAAAAAAGACAAGTCCCAGTTTGGTTTCAAATCCCACCTGCACAGACATCACTCTTCTCTCTACCCTTCCCTAGCCCTCACCTCGAATTGTTGGCTGGGTTAGGGAAAGTGAGCTCCCTTCAGCTCTCTGCAGCACAGCAGCAAACAGAGGCTTCCTGCACGGGAGAGGACAAAACCATGAAGAATGACCACAGCAATGGGACCACATCCAGGACAGAGAAACAATAGGGAAAATTTCATCTCTGACAACAGTTAAGAAGATACTCATTTTACTTTATTAATTGACTTCAGCATAGCCAGAACTTCAAATGCACAGTTTAAAAGCCATAAATATTTGATCTGAAGGATGGACATTTAACTCCTAGGTGACCCACACTTTCAGCACCACTTAAAATACCAAAACTGGACAAATAAAAGAAAACGGAATGGACTAAACAGAAGGACACCAAAGGTCCATGGCCACTGCAACAGGAAAAAAAAATGCCAAGTGATCCCAGTACCCTTGGGGTTTGTAGCACACAAGTGCTGCAGTGATGCCCAGGCAGTGCACACAGCTTTGCCAGGCTCCATCTGGGCTCAGAAGTAAGCTATATATTTAGCTGCGAGGCTTTGTGCAGGTACAGAGAAAATGGAACTGCTTGGTGCTTGTGTACCTTGCAAGCTTCATATGCTTATCTTTTGAAACACCTTAATGCACAGGGAACAGTGCTAGACAGCTTATGCTCTCCCTAGTTGAAAAGGACCATCACTTCAACATCTAACTATTAAAATCCAAACTAAACACTCTCCTAACCCCATATTCCTCTAAAGGCAAAGAGTGGAATATATGCATACAATTATTTTTTTGTATTAGACACGCATATAAGATGAATGATCAAAAAGCTGTTCAAAACTCCAATGACTTCCTATCTGAAAAACTGTCATCGTAGCTTAGAAAACAAAATGCTAGATTAAGTACCACTCAATGCTATACAACTCATTGACAAATTATCCCATTAAAAATGCAACATAAGAGTCCTTCAAGCAAGTCACATTCCCCTGTGTTCTCCAAAGCACACCAGGATATTTAATCCAAACGAAACAATTCTGCAGTACACCAATCTTACTGTGAAAGGGCAGAGGAAAACAGAAACAAGCACATTGGTATCACATAAAGCATTGTTGGACCTGCACACACACACACACAAAAAAAAGCCAAGTATGGATAGTATTTATACTGTAAATGTTTATAAATACAACTTATTAGGATGCTTACTGATGTTCAGAAGCACGGGATCTCAATTCTCCACATCAACAACAGTGACTAGTAGAGCCATATGTTAAGATACCTCTTGAAAACAATTGTCCCAAAAGCAGCCAACAGCAAGTTCAAAACCCACAATGAAACAACAGCGACAATGTTGCTTGGCTTACAAGCCCAGAAGAGCATACATGTACAACTGCTTAACAAGAGCTGCCCTCTCTCACAGGTAGATGTTTTGCAAATACCAAATCTAAATGTATGGAATTGTCACTTTTGCAGGACCAAAGAGGTATTTTCTTTGTATTGCAGTCATTGCAGGGTTTTTTCCCCTTCCTGTACCATATACTCTATGTAGCTAACAATTCTAAAGAAATAGTTGATGCAGATAACCTGGAATATTTAACTCTCCTGGACTGTATCAATATCTTTCCCATTTCCTCTCTCCAATGCGAGTATAAACAATACGACTTCTATTACACTGCAGTCTTAAAGCAACTCATTAGGTATATTTGCACTGTAATCAAGTACAAACAGGCACTTTCCATACAATGCATCTTAAAAGAGAAGCTTGCATCCAAAAGATTATTTAAGTAACTATTAACATCTACAGATTTGGCAACTATGAAAAATGGAAATCTATTTTAGACTTAATTTCATAATTAAACAATAACTTTCTAGATTTTTTCATATCCTGAAGTTGCTTTTTTGTTGTTGTTTTATTTTTCCAGTTCTTGGCCGAGGTTGTTCTAAACATCAGAGATTTATAAATTTGCAGACTGTGAGTTCAGATCCACTTTCTTTCCATCTAAAACAGCTAACAAGGAAAAGCTTGAGGACAGATGTTAATCTCATATGAAAATTACCTGTATTCTGCACACTTTAAAAGTTTCCAAATCAAGTAAGAATTTATATTGTTTTGCAATGTAATATTGTTTTGCCGATGTGCTGGCTAGGTTTCCGAGACGCAACACCTGAGACCCCACTGTACTTGGGGGTCACCAATTGCTTCCTCCCAAACCACCAAGGGATGAGGACAGAGCAGCAGCTCCTGGCACAGGAGCAACGGAGACAGATACGTGCCTGTTTAAGGCTCACACCTGAGCATGAAGGTTTTCTGTGTGAGCTATCAGCACAGCAACAGCACCATACCAGAGCACTGTTTTTAATGAAACACTAGCAAGCTGGATCGAGTATTTAGGAAAAAAATATATATTTTTTTCCCAAAATCCAAATTGCTTATGGTTTTCTATTACTATACTTAACCATCATTTTCTCTGTTTAAAATGCAAACAACTTTGGAAATATTTAAATATCAAAATGTTTTTCTTCATATCACCCATCTCTGTAGAGAAATAGAATCAATAAATGCTATAAATATAGCTTCCTTTAACTTCACAATACCAATAACACAAATATTTG
Source organism: Anas platyrhynchos (assembly GCF_047663525.1). Classification (NCBI taxonomy): domain Eukaryota; kingdom Metazoa; phylum Chordata; class Aves; order Anseriformes; family Anatidae; genus Anas; species Anas platyrhynchos. The sequence goes on from NC_092589.1 coordinate 42,517,121, forward strand.
TAGGGTTTGATGGTAGTTTTTGGTGTTCTTTTCCCCCCACACTTTTTAAAATCAAACAGAACAGAAACAAAAATTATAAAGCAAGATTAAATACTTTCCCATGGAAAAAAAAAATAAAATCCAGAGAACCCAGTTCCATCAGCTTACTGAAACTGGAAAATGCTGCTTTAGTTGTAGAATTAAAAAATATTATATTGTTATTCTGAACCTGTAGTCATTAGAAATGATATTAATATTAATACCTGTATTAACCTGCCTTTCCAGGTTTGGTCTCATCACCACTGGGTACTTTGCACCTTCAGCTTACATTTCTGCATAAATAAATGCACCCTCTGTAGCAATATGGAATCTTTTCACAGTTCCTATTCCTTGTAACCCATCCTTTCATAAATTGGGTCCCCAGCCACATCAGCTGCAAGAGAAATCTGGTATGGGATGAAAAAACAAAAGGAAAATATAAGCAGGGAGGCGCAACAGAAGAGGCCTTGCTGCTTATTTTCCTTTTGTTTCTCATCCCACACCATATCCTCCAGGAAGTTTTTCCTGGAACAAACATGATTTTCTAAGCCCTCTTCTAATGAAATCTTCCCCACCACCCCCCTTCTAAAAATCCAAGACGAGGTTGGTTAAACGCACATTTTTCAGAATGGAAGTGAAAATGGCTGAGCTTAACAGTGCCAGAAGACAGAAACCACACAACTGCCTGTGCTGTTTTTTCACTCTGAACAAAAACTGGAAGTTATACATGTGTACCACACTTTGAGACACTTCTTGATATGCAGGTAATGCACAGCTCAGTTTGAAAACAAATGCACATACCAAACTCACACTAAGATTTCAGGTATTTATTAGCTTCACACTAAATATTTGACTGAGCTAGAGTAGTTTCTGCAGATCCAGGCCATTAAAAAAGAGTTATAACAATTTTAAATAAACATGTTGACAAATAGAACCAGCATCTCTCTGAGCTAACACATTTTTAATGCTACACACACACACAAAAAAAGAGATCACATTTACATCAGAAATACTACTATCAAGTCCACATCAGCAAATCGCACTATTAATCATTTCACCATACCTATCTCAAAAAGTGCCTTAATTATTCATATTAATTAAACAATTACTCCTCTAGTAAGAATTCAGCCCCAGAATTCTGGAAGACAAAGAACAAACAGATTGCCTCCATGGCTGCAGTCTAACTGCTGCCATACCTGTGCTGACTAATCCGTGACCCATCTGAACACCTTTCAGAAATACTGTGGTCGCAGATCACTGAAAATATAACACATATTCCACAAATTTCTTCATGCCTGTCAATCTGACTTCGGTGCTGGGGAAGCTCATGGAGCATATTATCTTGAGTGCCACCACACAGCAGTGCCATCATGCATCACTTACAGGACAACCAGGTGATCAGGCCGAGTCAGCATGGGTTTATCAAAGGCAGGTCCTGTTATGACTAACCTGATCTCCTACTATGACACTGTGACACATTCAGTGGATAAGGGAAAGGCTGTGGATGTGGTCTACCTAGACTTCAGTAAGGCTTTTCACACCGTTTCCCACAGCATTCTCCTAAAGAAGCTCAAGACTTGAACAAGCGTATACATTGTTGGATTAAAAACTGGATGTGGCTGGGCCCAAGGAGGTGTGGCAAATGGAGTTAAATCCAGCTGGTCACTAGTGGTGCCTCTCAGGGCTCAGTACTGGGCCCAGTTCTCTTCAATATCTTTATCAATGATCTGGATGAAGGGATCGAGAGCACCCTTAGTAAGTTTGCAGACATCAAGTTAGGCGTGGGTGTTGATCTACTTGAGGGCAGGAGAGCTCTGCGGAGGGATCTGGATAGGCTGGACCAATGGGCCAAGGCCAACTGCAGGAGGTTCAACAAGGCCAAGCGCCACGTCCTGCACTTGGGGCAAAACAACCCCAAGCAATGCTACAGTCTTGGGGCAGATTGGCTTGAAAGATACCCAGAGGAAAGGGACCTAGGGGTATTGGTGGATAGCCGGCTGAATATGAGCCAGCAGCATGCTCCAATAGCCAAAAAGGCCAACAACATCCTGGCTTGAATCAGAAATAGCACGGCCAGCGGAACTAAGGAAGTGAACGATCGTCCCCCTGTATTCAGCTCTAGTGAGGCTGCACCTCAAGTACTGTGTTCAGTTTGGGGACCCCACTACAAGAAAGACATCGAGGTGCTGGAGCATGTTCAGAAAGGGGCACGAGCTGGTGAGGGGTCTAGAAAACAGGTCTTATGAGGAGCGGCTGAGGGAGCTGGGGTTATTTAGCCTAGAGAAAAGAAGGCTCAGGGGAGACCTTGTCACACTGCACAATTATGTTAAAGGAGGCTATAGTAAGGTGGGGATAGGGCTCTTCACCCAAGCACCAAGTGATAAGACAAGGGGAAATGGCCTCAAGTTGTGCCATGGGAGGTTTAAGTTAGATATTAGAAGAAATTTCTTTACTGAAAGGGTTGTGCAGCATTGGAACTGGCTGCCCAGGAAGTGGTTGAGTCACCATCCCTAGAGGTCTTCAAAAAACATGTAGATTTAGAACTTAGTAGCATGGTTTAGTGGTGGGCTATAGTACTAGGTTAAAGGTCGGACTAGATGACCTTAGAGGTCTTTTCCAACCTGAATGATTCTATGTAAATCTAGAGGACAGTGGTGTCAACAAGTCGTTTTTCTTAAATGTCGTATCATTTTCATGGAAAAATGCCATACCACATCCCATGGTGCTTAGAAACCAGAAATGCAGAAATCCTCCCAGCCCCAATGCATGAGAGACTACAAACAACAGCGATCTCACAACAGAGCTTATCACAGCTATCGCAAATCTGTCAGTAGTGACTCAGAGCTCTTTCACATTTATCCCATGGAAGAAAAAAAATATGCACAGAATTTGGGCCACTTGTTATTGTTGTCTCCCTTCACTCATGATTTTAACATACGTGTTTAGAGTTTGGGAAGAAAGCACTACAGCCACACCGACCCCTAATTTCCTGCTTGATATCTCTGATGGTATTTGCATAGCACACACTGGAACAGGAGGTGATAGCAGTTCTATGCAGCACTTCATAGCTAAACAAAGTTGTAATTTTCTTCTTGCTTGAGTTCTTGTTTAAAAAGGCTAATGTGATATTATGCAGACATGAGTATTGCTATGTCTTGAGCCTTGCAACTGAGAAATTTTCATTTATGGTTCTTACTTGAAGGTTCCTCCTCTCTGCATCTCTCTTCAAAATCACCAAGAACTAAATTTGTAGGAATGTTCTCTTGAACTTTCATTCAAATTCCAGCAATAAAAGCGCTAAACTGAAACAGTTCCAGCAGTTTTGTTCCGTTTCACGTGTTCAGATGTTTCAATACCTACTGCTTCTGGAAAGGAATTTGGTCAACGATACACTACCTAAAGGACATCTACAATTCAAAGCCACTGCAAAGTTTGTCATAAAAAACAAAAGGAGGTTTTTACTGGAGGATGTGTAATAAAATCTTAAGAAACATGGTTATTTTTTAGAAAGTGATGTCCAACCTCAAAAATTATACCTGCAAGAAAAACTTTCGGCTGTCTACTGCCATTTCTTATAGTGGTGTAATTAACTACAGATCCATGTAAAACGCACAACAGGAAACCTCTTAGGAAAATGGCATGGTCTACTTGTGACTGTGAATAAGAGGGAAGGAAACAAACTCGAGCCCACCCTCCTGCTGTTGTTTTGTACTGAGATGGGTGCAAAGCTCATCAGAACCCTGGATTAAAGGTGACATTTTTCCTTTTGTTCTTTAAGACAGAAACAATATAACATACAGTAAGCTGTAAACAAACTAATAGCTGTGCCATTTATTTCATATATATTTGGCGTTGTTAATTCAGTTGCTTGTGAGTGTTTGCTCACCACAGCAGCTGACTGAAATTTAGCATTTTAAAATAGTGTCTATTACTCTTATGCCATAAATTCATTAAAAAACATAAAATGTGATGAAATCATTACCTCTTGTATTTGGACAGTAAATATGATTTTTTTCTTGATAACAACCATTTCTTACTTTTGTGTCCTAACCCAGAATAATGAAATCCAACTACTCTGTCTTTAAAATCATAAAATTCTCATGAAAAAGCATTTCCATTTGCTTTAGCTAAAGCACATTTCTAGGCTTAATTTGCAGCATCCCTTTAGAGAGCCAAATCTTGGGCTTAAAAGCATTTGTGACTTTAATTTATCCACTGGGTTTTAAACTCCCAATTTTCCCAGAGGATTATGAAAGCCTGCCAATTCAGCTTGATGCATTAGAACTGTTTACACAAGTTCAAAATACATTTAAACATAAAACAGTTTGGTTTCAGCTCCCCCTATCCCCCTTTTTTTTTTAAAGCTCAAATTAACTGGAAGAACAAATGGGAACCAACTCCAGACTGGAAAACTAGACTCAAAGCTAGAGGTGAGTTTCAGTGAAAAACATGGAAGAATCAGACAAGAGCAACTGTTTTTCACTAACTTAATACAACATCTGAAATCCAAGGTAGATGAAACTCTCCAAAACTATAGCGTAGTTTTGTACAGCAGATCTGTATTGGTTCATCTCTTCCCCTTCCATTGCGTTTTTATTACATGTAAGAGTCATACACATACACCAGCAGCTCTAGAGAGATAAATAAATTGTATATAACACAAAGTGTAAGGCTATTTCTACAATAAGACAGATTTGCACTCAGAAAATTTGCACTGCCTAAAGGTTGCAAGACCATGCAATCCACTCCACTAGACAGGTGCACACCAAAGAAAGCAACTGGATTCTCCAACACTTGCTAAAAAAAAAAGTTGTCCTTCCAAATGAACAGCACGTCACACAAAGTAGAACAGAACAGACACTAGAAAGAGAGAATAGTCGGGAAAAAAAAGCAGTTAAAGAACATCAAGACACATCTATATTTAGTAAACAAGTTAGGCTGAAATTATTGAAGATGAGCAGAAAAGACAACCTACTGAGATACACAAACACAAAAATAAATAAATAAATAAAAGTATTCCATCCAATCAAGTAAGAAGTTTTGGGGTAGAAAGCTTAAGAAGAATACTTCTACATACCATCAGCAAATATTACATGAATACTGAAAACATGGAGCCAAAAGAAAATAATATCAAATAAAAATAAGAAATGAAAAGGGAGTGAGAAGGAATAAAATAAAAACGAAGGAAAAAAAAAAAAAAAAAAAAAAAAAAAAAAACAGAAGAGAAACATTTCATGTGTTCCAAGATTTAGCAATAAACTCAGACTTTTAATCTCTCTGGTGTCTCTCTTCATATCCCACCCCTCTAACAGCACCACCCATTTACGTCCACTGACCGACTTATCAAGTAAAGCTGCAAGCTTGTCCACAAACACAACATTTCTAAATCAGAGCACACGTGTGCTTCCTAAAGATGACTCAAAACTCTCAGAGGAGCTTGCATGGGGTTTCCAGGTAGCCATCCTTCAGCACCTGATGAGAGAAAACCACAGAAAACCAAAGTTCTGCATTGATTTGAACAAGCAGACAAAGTTAAAAAAAGAGTAACAGTTTCCCTTCAAACTGAGAGCCTGGACTCATTTGTTTACAGAGAAGAAAACAAGGCAAGCAGTGGCTCCACCTGAGCTCATGGGCAACTGTAAAAAGATTTCTTGAAAAGGAAGTTAGTGAAGCTTATAAAAAACTGTTTATCAGGTGATTCTGAACTTCTAAACAGAAGAATGCCCCTACTAGAAACAGTCAACACCAGCAACAGCACAGAGACCTGCACTGTCATCATACGTGCCACGTGTTACAAAATTAATTACCCTCTAACACCCTCCCTATTACATTATGTGTGGGTAAAACAGGAACAACATTCTTGGCCTTAAAATCACATTCATTAAGGATTAGATTTAGCAAGGACCTAAAGAAAGAAGGGCAAAATAAACCTCAATAATTGATGGAAACCACACTAAGGGAAGCAGCTATTTTGAATAGCAAGGAGTGGCAAACAGAATCTCCCTGCACATTAGTAACAGTACAATTAGCAACGTAATGCTGTTAAAAAGAAAAAAAGTGCTTCAGAGGATTTGTAAGAGCACTGTTCTTGACCGAATTTTTCCTCTTAAATACCTCAGGATATAAAACAGAGCGGGAAAAATCCTTTCAGAGCAGGATTTTCAGACAAGAGAAAATTCTGTCAAATAACTATGCTTCCCATATCAAAAATACTCAGTTAAAGAGTATGAAGTACACATCATAAGGTGTGTACTTAAAAGCCTTTCTACATGAGAGAGAAGAGAGTCTTTTTAACAGACTCTCCTGTGTTTGGGGTTTATGGTTTCTTTATTTTTAAAAGCAAGAGTGTTATTCACAACCAGGCTAAATATTGCCAATTTCTCCATGCAAAAGAGACTGCTTTTTAAACACTCAGTCCTTTGCTTCTCAGCTTGGCGACAGCAAAGGGCTGCTACTCGCTGCCCACTAACTAAAACCCATGCAAACAAGAGGTGGGCCACCACTGAGTTTCTAAAGCAAATGGCCTGTCTTCTTGGCTGCTCTTGTTTAGTCACCCCGGTGCCAATCATCCTTCTCAGGCAGGATAGACTTGTGTCCTGCCAAAGTTTTTATTTTTAAGAACACTAGCACACTGACAATAGCACAAAGCAGTCCCATGAGCACAGCCCCGTGAATTAAGTTGAATTCACTGCCTGTGGACTAGGAGGGCAACTGTTAAAAAAATAAAAAGTCTTTATATTCTAGCCCAAATAAATGACAACTTGTTGTAGCTAGTCACTCCACATGCTCATTTTTCTCGGTACAGAACCCAGCCACAGATTAATCACAATGCACTTTCTTCATACGCTCTGAAGACACAGTGCACGGTGACCACAAGATCCTTTCTGCTCCAGTTCTCCTGCCCACTCCAGCGTACCTGCCTGTTCATCACTGGGGCCAGAGAAAAGCCTTAAAGGGCTTTAGCAAAGCCAGTGCTTCAATAAACTCTACTGGCTCTTCAAATCCAGAAGAGGAGCACATCCTCATAGAAGTGCCTCAGCAGTTATCCAGTCCAGCTTCAGTATAGCTATGAAACAGGTATGTTTTCAAGCAACTTTTATGCAATACCCACCATAAGAAATGAGGAAGAAAAAAAAAAAAAAAAAAAGAAACTGACATACATGCCACCCCTTCTGTTAGTAGTTGTTAGATATACTACAGTTAGTAGCAGTACACAAAGTGACACAACACATAGATCCCATGGTAATAAGAATCATTTTCTGCAGCTCCCCCTCCAGTAACATGAACAGAAAAGCCTCACTCTCCATTTAGTTATTACAGCTCTCCTTTGTCTTCTTTCTCTGAAAAATAGGCCTAAGCTCAACTACTCTATTTTTTTCCTTAATCCTCAATTATTTTGTTTGTCTGAGACTTCAAGAAAGGATTGATTTTAATTTCTCTGTGAAAATATTTTCAATCATAGAGAATTTTACAGTAAAAACTGCACCTAAGCTTCAGGGCATGCTGCACAGCTGCACAAAACCAACTGTCAGAATTCGGAAGGTGAGAGCTCTTCATTTACTTCTGCAAGTTCCTATTCTCCCACAGACCTCATTGCTGGAGAGACTCCCATTAAAATACTTCAGACCATGCTGTTATCATATGCTGGTGACAAAGTTGGAAACAGCTGTACCCTTTTTTTTTAATGCATCTGATGAATGCTTCCATATCCTTGTTTACAATTAGTTATTGTTACAGAGCTCAACAAACAGAAGCCTTCTCAGAAGAGAAACAATGCAACAGCTATAAGCGCAGTGAAAAACTGTCCACCAAAGAACATCCCCTCACCAGCCCATCATAGTTTACTCTTCACAACCCTAAATCTAGCAGGATCAAAAAGATCTCATACCTTAGCCAGCTAACCCTGCAAAAAGTAAAAGGGGCATGAACAGCTTAAGAGTTGCCACAGAGAAGTAACACACTAGCAAATGCTTCATGTTAAGCCAGCTCTCTGAGACACCTTTCAGCCACAGGCATGCATTTGCTGCACCAAAGAAAGTACCGGTTCCAGAAAGTAAAGTTTTAGGCCTGAGAAAGGCGGCAGCATCCTCCATGCTGCGGGAGGTTCACAATACAGTAAAGCCAACCTGAGAGTTTTGCCAGCAGTGCAGTCCTACAGCCTTCTGCTGGGCCACCCGTTCACTGTAGGCTCACCAGCACCAGCATGAGGGTGAAGGAGATCAAGGGCAGTTGTCTGCAGCATGATGGCAAAAACAGGACTACCTTACTGACAGGCTCAGCACCACTATTTCTCACAGGGGCTTTTTTTTTTTCCCCTCTTCCCTTCTCCAGAAGTGTGTTGTTCTATTATTTTGGTGGAATTAACAGCTCTTTCCCCTGAAGATGCCACCGCTGTGTTGTTTTGATCAGGACCCTTAAGCAAGAGAACTTGGCAGACCCAGAGGCAGACACCCATGCTGTGCTCCTGTCTCGGCGAGGGAGCGGGGCAGAAGCCCAGGCGCTCGGTCCAAGTTCCTGGACTTCTTGTTCCCATTCAGAAGCACATTCTTTCACTTCAAGCGATGCATCTGAAAAAGCGGGTGGCCAAAATTGACTAAGCCCTCAATTCATTGAGGCCTCTGATGAGCGTAGCGTTGGAAACGCTTCAATGCGAGGTAAGGCTGTCTTACTTGACGTAGCAAATGGGATTTAATAACCACTTTACTACTGGTGATGTTCAAAATGTACTGAAGTCCCAATAAATATTAAATATTTCTGTGCTTTATCAAGAGTAAATCAATACCTATTGCAGTCGTGGAACTTAATTCATAATGCACAGATTATTTTTTTTCTCTTTAGAATAATTGCATACTCTCCTCTTATGTACAATGTTATATAAACATGTCCTAAAACAATAACTGAAACTTTTTTTTTAATTACATATTAAATGGTTTCTTTCATCTCTTTATTCTCATAAAAGTTTCAGTGTGGAAGCCAAAATAAAACAGCTGCGTAAAGTATTTTCAACTGCAAGAGACATGTAAGAAGGTATTTCTGCCTGTGCTGGAGGGCACAATCTGTAATAACATTTTGCCTTCCAGATAATGACAGGAGGCATTAAAAGGACAACTTGCTCTCTAATAAGCTCGCTTGACTGGTAGAGCACGCACATACATAGATAGCAGAGTTTTGCCAACAATAATTTTAATTAATTTTTACGTTTCATTCTAAATTACATTAATTTATGGCCTTCCTAAAAGGCGTTTAGCCGACAGCTAATTAAATTCAAGCCATTAGATTTTAATTAGAGATGTTTAAAAAAAAGTCTCAAAACAATTCACACATCTTTGTGAACGCTACATGCTTGTTATCAGCAACAGCAAACAAGAGACGATTATAAAAACACAAGAGAGCACGGCTGAAACCTGAAAACAAGCAGGCCACGTGAAGCTTCGTGCTTTGAGGCTGGAGATTCCGGCCATGCCTTCTCCTCAGCCCCACTCCAGAAAACCACTCTGTACCAATGCCTATTGTAAAATCAAAATCGGAGTCCAACAATGAACATCACAACATACACTTTAGAAGGCTGAGCTTTGCTTAATCCTCATTAAATTCTAATGAAATGGCAGCACTTCTTGACCAAACAGTGAAAAAAATTAAAGGTCCAGCTGGAGCCTCTGTTAATAATGCAAGTGGGATGCTCTGAGCAGCCGATTGCTGCTCCAGTGCAGGGCACTGGGACATCCAACCGGACTGCGTTACTCTGCAAGCAACCTCCGTGCAGGAAAATAATGCTTTATGATTTCAAAATGATTGTCTCCCCCCAGCCACCCTCCTCCTTACAACAGTTATTTCTAAATATGGACCTCGGGGGGGGGGGGGGGCAGTACTTCACGAGTGAAAGCAGCATGGGTGCTCTTTGATATGTTGATCAATTTCTGTACTGGGTAAAAAGGCTCATAAATATTGAGCGGGTCGCATTTGCATGTGTCACCCACGGGCACAATTTTCCCGGTGAAAAATGAGAACAGAACCCTGACAATTTCTCCCCGTGTCGCTTTTGGATCGGAAGATAGAAAATGACCGTGAAAGTTACTTGAGCAAGGATACTGTATCAGGCCAAAAGCCAGGCTAAAATAAATTAAAAAAAAAAAAAAGCGTACTGTTAATTATGGTGCACCAGTTTGGTTTGGACACGTGCCCAAAATGCTGGAGTGGAGTAGACATTTCGAAAACCTTAAAGGTTAGGATCACACTCAGCAGGATTTAAATGAGTCAACGTTTCCAGCAAATCGAGAACTATTCGCTATTATTTCGGAGAGGCATTGTAAAGAGAAATCGATCTGTTTTTTTAGCGGAACTGATTTACTCTTCTCCGGGTGATGGACCGAGCCCGCAGGAGGTGCAGCAGGGCCGAGAGAAGGTGCAGAAGGCGAGGGGCAGGTGGGCACCGCTGGCAGGACTCCCCGCGCCGTGCCACCGGCGGAGCTCGCAGAAAATAAACAGCAACGTGCGCGCCTGGCGAGCCCTGCGCTTGGCAATCCCTTCGGCTCGCACTTTTAATCGGGGCCGCTTCGTGCTCCGTGCGCTCCGTCCTCTGAGAGGCTCGGAAAAGCGGGCTGCCCAAATGTTTTCCTTAAAGCACCCGGCGGCGATTTGCCGCATGCAGCCTCGGGGAAGTCGCCGAGCAGGCAGCCTGTCAGTTTCCTGGGGATGTTTGGGGCGAACATTTCGGGTTTCGGCGCTGCTCCCGGAGGCCGAGCCCGAAGCGGGCGTCCAGGAGCGACCCCCCACTCCCCGGCTGGCTCCCCCCGGGCCAAGGGTCCCGAGAGCCGCTCCCACCCCCGGAGGGAGGCAAAACCCAAGGGAATTGACGGGAGCAGGGCAAGCAACTAACTCCGGGGAAGCACAGAACAAAGGAGGCAAGTGCAGCCGGAGCTCTCGCAACAGATGGTTTGAAGCTGACCAGATTTCGCGCTGGCATCCCCTCCCTCCTCCTCCTCCTCGCTTTCCTCCCTCCCTCCCGGCGCGGCCAGCACCGCATCGCCCCCAGCCCCGGCACCCCTGGGTCCCCCCAAACCGCAGGTGCGCGCCCCCCCGGGGGGGCAGAAGGGCGGGCGGGAGGCTGCCGGCAGGCTCCCCCCGTGCCGTGCCGTGCCGTGCCGTCCCGTGCCGTGCTCACCCAGGCTGCCGGCGAACCCGTCCATTTTGTGCCGGGGGAGGCTGGCGCCGCAGCCCAAGGCGATGCCGCTGGCGCCGGCCGGGACAGGTTCATTCACCCGCGGAGCAGAGGCGCCGCAGCCCGGCGCTCATGAGCCGCCCTGGGGCGGCAGCAGCTCCTCCTCCTTCCTCCTCCTCCTCCTCCCGCGGCTCCGTCCGTGCGCCGCGACCCCAGCAGGGCGGCGAGCGCCGAGCTCCTCCCGCCGCCGCCAGCGCCGCCCCAGCGCCCCGGGCCGCCGTGCTGTCGTGCTTCCGACTCCGCCCGCCCCTGGCAGCCGCCGCTTCCCCCCCGGGCGGGACGGGGACGGGCCCCGGGACGCGGCTGGGGACGGGGAAGTGGGCGGCTGATCCGCCGGAGCCCGCCGAGCCCAGCCCCGATGCGGGGGGGATGCCGCCGTGCGGGGTGCCGGGGGGTTTGGGGGGACGGCGCCTTGCTCTTCTCCGTGCCGGGCGGCAGCCCCAGCCTGCCTTATTTCACCCTCTGGAGCTTGCACCGCTGGGAGAGCCGGTTGGGCGACCGAGGGTGATAATCCCAGCCATCAACACAGAAATTCCCATAGGCGGCCGTGAGCACGCCCGCTCAAAGCGGGCTGGGGGAGCTTTCGTCCCGCCGGGCGTGACACCGGGGGGCTGTCACCGGTGTCACCCCGCGGTCCTCACGGTGCCCGCAGCCCCGCTCCCGGCCGCTCCTGCAGCTCCCAGCCCTGCGCTCCGTGCGGGGGAAAAATGGGAAGGAGAACCAGAAATACAAGTCAGCCATGCTGCCTACCACCTAGCCTCTCCTCCCGGCGCGTTAGGCAACGCGGCCGAGCCGGGCGATGCATCGCTTTCTCCCTGGTCAGGAAAAGCTGCATACCCATTGCGACATCCTGTTTTGATGCAAGTGTTTTCCCTTCACGCACTCAGTGGTAGCGCTGCGGTCGTGCGGCAAGAGGGGTGAGTGCCTCACGCCGCCGGCTTTTGCAGCCATGTCATCTAATGACAGCCCGGGGATGGTGTTGAGCAGGACTGGGGAGAAACGTGGTCTGCTGGAGAGCAGCACGGCCCCTACAGCTGCGTTTCCCCAGCACCTTCCCTTTAATGAGGCACAAGTGCGGTTAACTTGCTGATCCGCGACACGAAATAAGCCAGCCCAAGGCACTCGCACTTGCTCCTTCCCACTGAAGCAGAGCCCTGTGTAAATTCCTCGGGTGGGGATCGGGTGTTTCAGCACGCTGTTGAATTAAACAGAAAGCATGCCCAGCTGCCCTCTCGAGCTCTTAGCAGGACTGTCCTTCAGCCACAGAGTTACAGCGAATACACCTGCGAATAAAATGCCATCTCTATTTTATGGACTGGAAACTGAGGCACGGAGGAGAAGGTGGCAGCAATAGATGTTTATCGAGATGTTTAATTACCAGCGAAACTGGTTAGAAGTGTGAATGGTTTTGATTATCTGTATCCTACACAACTTGCACAAAACTACATCAAAGGGTAAAGCGCTGCAAACAGAGCTACTTCTTCGCGGTCTCATTTTAAACACAAGATGAGTGAGGTTCTCAAGTACTGTTGGAAACACAAAATCAGTACTAACATTTAAAAAATAAAGCTGTTCCACTGTAGAGCTAAGGAACTGAATAAAACTCAGGAAATTAGGAAGGACGTGTACCTCCATGTGACTTATTAATTGGGAATTCCTGAAGAGCAAACTCTATGCAGGACTTAAAAAAAAAAAAAAAAAAAAAAAAATCTGTTAAACCCCAGCATTTAAATCCTTGTGCTACCTTCTTCAGCCTGAGTCAACTTCTGAATGCTGCCTGAATTTAGGTGGGGGCCTTGTTTGGGGTGTTAATTTATTTATTGGTTGTGTTTATGGTGTATAGAACAGATGTATTGTGGTATAGGTTAGAAACGTTTAACCAAAAAAAATCTGCACTTCATACATATGTGGGTGTGGGTATATCATCTTTAACAATTTTACTTGGCTGTTGAGCAAAATAACTTATGATTAAAGCAAAAAATACTTTTTGTGTATGTCAGTTTCAGGCAGGTACTGGCAAATGACTTAACATAGCCTGTAGATAAGCAGCACAACTGTTCCAGGTGCAAACCCTAAGGACAATGTGATTTCTTACCTCTGGTAGAGTACCTAGTACTTAAGTGTGGTGGAGGGAGAAGTTGGACAGTGCTTTAAGGAGATTAACTTCTGTTTCTAAGTTGACAATAATTCAAAAACATGAAGCAAAGAGTTGTTACAAAGATTTAAAAAAAAAAAAAAAAATCAATCTCCTTTTAGCTTGCATCTTGAGGCTAAAGAAAGATTACATGATTTAGCTTTGGAGTAAACTCGGTATATCTCACCCAAACTTTCAAATCAGCTAGATGTCTACTGTTTTGTTGCATGAGTAGATGGTAAATAGAAAGTGACAACAGTAATACCACAGGGCAGGATTTCTGCAACAGTTTGATGGGCTCACACTTTAGGAAATCAGAGATCTTCTCTGCAGCCTTCCCTTTTGCTCCAGACCCCTTTCCCCAGTGTGGCTGAGCCCAGGCTGGGTTAGGGTGAGGCTCCTCAGAGCAGCTCAGGAGCGATGACCGAGATGGTTCCTCAGCTGCTGTGCCCCAGCAGCTCAGTGTGACTAACTCTGCAGGACTACACCGACCCTAGCTGAGGACCTGCACACACACGCAGAGTCTCCTCTTACCAGAGGAAAGCTATGGAAAATATGAACTGCAGGAAGAGGTCACCGTGAAGTACACAGTGGAGGCTACATACATTCCAGAGATTTTTACTCTGCTCTTGAAGGAAATAGGCTATTTTCCCCCATTGTTTCATTTATCTGGCACGTTTTCCTTGGACCACAGGTTTTTGAACAGTACTTCTCATAAGAATACCTCTGCATTTATTTATTTATTTATATATATAAGTATAAATTGACATAGTTTGGCTACATTCAGCCTGGGAATTGTTTAAAACTTTTTGGTGGCTTGAATGTAAATCATATTTAAGCGCTTTTCCGCAGAGAAAACATGAAAATGATTAACAACTGAAAATGAAATTGCTGAGATTCTTCTGTGTGAAGTTGAGAGCCTGAACCTTTGAGCCACTTCATCTCACCCATTAGCAAGAGAAACCTGCTTCCCACAGTACTTGTCTCCTATTACTTACAATGGTGTGTAGTTTCCTGGACCAAAGTGGAAACACCTGAAGGAAATCTCCGTCCTACATTTTTTCTGGTGCACCTCTTCAGGGCAAGCAGCCCCAGACACTGCTAGTATAAGAGCCAGGACACCCAAAGCCAAAGCACCACCAGCCTGGTCCTGCTTCTCCTCTGCTCCCATCTGCAGTCCTGGGACAGAGGAAGCAGTGCTGCTATTTGTAACCAGCTGTGCCCCCCAGCTGGTGGAGGTTTAGGCAGTGTGGGATCACTCCCTGAGCTGTGGTGCTCATTTGAGATGTCATTCCTTTGCAGATATTTGGGGTTCTTTATGGTGCCTTGTTCTAAAGAGGAACAACTGTATTGCTTTACCATACAGTGTGGGATATTGTTAGTTCTCCCAAGTGAGGCTGGAGGTATAAGAAGTTCCCAGGGGTCACTGATGTAAGGGAAAATAATTTGGTGCCTGACCTAGAGGTAGATTAAATTACTCTTTCATGGTTTATAGAGGGTACTCCCCTTACCTCCAGCACAGAGTCTCTGGAGTTTTCATTTCTAGGCTGGGATTTTTCCTCCCATGTAAGTTTCCCAAGGGCATGAATCACCTGTAATGCTGAATGCAACAGGAGTCTTGCCAGGGACTTGAGCAGAACTGGTGAGGTTTTTTTTAAAGCTTGATAGGTAATGACGGGCAGTGACTGTATTTGAAGCTGAATGCCAATATTGCTGTTAATTATGTGTTTACCTTAAGTCTGGCATAAGCCTTTACAAATGGGACTGAATTTGGTAACTACCACGTCTATCCTCACCCATTTTGACAAAGACCTCTAGCTGCTATAGCATAAGAAATGCAGTCTTGATGTTGCTGAGTACCTGCTTGACTTTTATATTTGTGGAGCTGAGCTGATGTAGAGAAGTGCTCCACTGCAAATGGAGCAAAATGAGCCAGCATAGTGTGGTGCTCCACAAGCCGCTCACGAAGGTGCCACATCTGTACTGAATCCTTTCGAGCACTTTCAGTTAACTTACTCAGTATCACCCTCTGAATGCACGTTTATTAAAGTGAATGGGCAGCTAAAAGCACAAATTAAATGCTATTTAATAGCAAATGGGAGGGGAAAAATAAAAATCCTTCCAATTCCTTAGAAGTCCTTATCTTTTTAAATTATTTATTATTAAAGGTAAGAGGTTAAGGCAAAACTAAGGTTCTCCTGGTGTTCCTCCATTGTCGTGTAAAGTATCAAAAGAAATTGTCTTCCAAAACAAAAAGATTAAAGTTTGCAGGAAGGTTTCAGCAGGCTAACATCTGTTTTAGCTGTTTGTTTGTTGTGTTTTTTGTTGTTTTTTTTTTTTTTAAATATTTATTTTTGTAGCAGGATGGATTCTAGTTTAATTTTTATAATACTACTACATTATTGTTAATTAAAGTGAAAAAAAAGTCTCATAAGTTTGAAACAGGTTTGATTTTTGCACCTGTATGTAGTTGATCTGCAAGTTTAGTTATTCAGTTTATGGCAAATAGATTTTGATCACAGTTTGTGAAGTCATTCCAAAATATTTAGAAATGATTTCTTTTAATAGGATAAATACAATTTAATGATGATCAGAAAAAAAAAAAAAATCATATTTTTATTTTTTAAGGTACATGATTTTTGAGGGCCTCCACTATGGAGACTCAACAGAGATGTTTTGATTTTGAGGAAGTGCAGAGCACCCGCTTCCTGAAAAATTGAGCTTACATTTGCTGTTTTTTATTGATTATCCCAAAACTGCAATCCCAAGCTATTTATGAAATTTTGGCAAGGGCTGTATAATTTCCTGGTGTCCTCATTAAGTGTACATTTTGGCTCAAATGTAGAACCTATAAAAAAACTGTTAGCTTAAGCTGAACTTCACATCATTGAATTAATGTATTTATAAAATGGCAGTTTCCTAGAAATGTGACTACTGAGTAAGAGAAAAATAGCAGAGCTTTGGTGTTAATTTATTCACCAGCCCTGATGGGGAATGAGCAGATGCAGCGTGACCCAAAGCATTCGAAAAATTGGCAGAGTTGTAACAGAGATAGTTGACATTCTGTGTATGCAATATTTTTTTAGTTGTTGTTATAGTGTTTTGTTGTTGTTGTTGTTTTTCCTAATGAGGGCATAGGAAAGGCTTAGCATTTTAATTAGAGATCAGGTTGAAAATTTTATTCTGAAACTTTGTTGATACTGAGATTATTTTAAGTAAGAAAATCTGAAAACCATTTCACAAAGCTGGAAAAATAGAATCTTATCTTCCTTCATCTCTCCCTAATGGATACGTGGTCTGGTTTGTCATACCAAAGAGCACACTCAGTTGTTTTCTCAAATTAGGGAGCTCCTCATGAAATTCATACCTTGGTCCAAGCCCTATAAAAGTCTAATGCCTTACATAAGTGCTAAGTTAAGAATTTAGCTGAAGCATAAATTGATGCATTGGCTTTGTATCAGCCATTTACATTAGGGTGCATTTTATTCCCTGCCTCAGGAAAAAATGTGCTTCAGCATGTACTCAGGAGCACCGTGATGAGCTTTTGGAGCAATCTGTTTTTTGTCCCTACTTAGAAAAAATAGGAAAAGGTAAAGCTAACGAGCTAGCAATGTTAACTAGGGATGCTAACTAGTAGGTATAAAAACCACTTGAAAAGGAGTTGATTTTTAGACTGAAGAGATTATAGGGATCCCTCTTGGTGACAGAATAAATTAGCATTGCATGTAGTTTATCTTTTTTTTTTTTTTTTTTTTTTTTTAACTTAAAACATCTCCTGTAGCTTTGCGTTTTATACAGATCATTATCCATAATAACAAGCTGGTCCACACAATAGTCTGTGTGCATGTGTATGTATCTATAAATAAATACACTCATATAGATCCTTCTTCATCAACGCTGTTCCCCCCCTGTGTAATTCTGTTTAGGCTATTATTCCACTTGAACCATTTGTCAGTGAAAGGAAGTGCCTGCAGAGAAGTGATACATTACTGTATAGTTTCTTGCTGTGAAATGTTGATTTTAAAACAGGCTGGCAACTGCAGCTGATCCCATAATAAAAATGAACAGACATTATTTTAGGAGGTTTTATTTTTCTTTTGTCCAGTTGTTTTGTCCAGTTTAAGTTCCAGTCCAGTTCACCACTTCTTCCAGTTTATCCAGTTCTTTTATCATCTTTCAGCTAAGCCATACTTGATAGTAAGTTTATGTCTTCATGTTTGGCCTTTTTGTCTCTGAGAGTTTGGGATTCTTTCCCATTTCCATTTCCACATTTTTAAGCTGTGACAACGACCATATTGCCTCATTATTAGCTAGCAGGGCAGGTGTGCAATATTTTCTTTTTGAAGGGATGTTAGCATCCAAATTCAGTGAGCTGCACCAAGATCGTCCCCCATTTTATAGATGAGAAGACCAACATGGTTGTTAATGCATGACTGTAGGCTGAAGAATGAAAAACAAACACAAATCAGCATAGACTAAACTGAAACAGCGGAAAGCAACCGTATTCACATTAAAAATACTAATGTTTCAATTACATTTACATAGGGGTAACTTGGACTCCAGGGCAAGTCTGCTCTCTGTATGCCAGTAATGCACTACAGAGCACCTGGGCATTGCCAACTTCCATGCGTCCAGTAAAAGACATTTCCTTTACTTCTCCATGAGAAAATACAGATTTAGGAAGGAGGCTTATGCCTTCTTTTAGGAAGATCTCCTCTTGAACACACACTATTCCTGTATTTTCAGAAAGGGTCATGCAGAAATGGTTTCAGCATTGTTTGCTAAGTCTAATGAGGTATCTGATTGCTTCTTTGTTAAATGAATAACATCAGGGCCATTGCTATCAGTCAAGAAAATCTAAACTCTTATCTTTGCTTCTTAATGCTCATCAAAAATAGGTCTCAATATCTCCTGCTTTGATAAACTGCAAGTCTTTTAGTCTGATAGTGTGATGGGGCTGCTATGTGATCTTTCTCTGGACAAATTCTGTAAAGACTTGAAGATGAAATTTCTGTCTTGCACTGGAGTCTCTGTGTGTGGTTCTCTGACTTACCTAGTCAGGGGAGTTAGATTTGCCGTAGTCGGTGGCAGTAGGTTATTAACTTACTCGTAATAAGGCTGTCTTAAGCATATAGTGCATAGCTAAGGCGAATGAACTCATTTTCAAACAGATTTACCTGTGCCTGAAGAATTATTTAATAAAGCACATTTGTTTTAATTTCCATTACCTACCCTACATTTACAAATTATAGTTCCTGATTAATGACATCAGGAGTTGAACTTTGCCTTTTCAAGCACCAGACGCATGCTGTGCTGTAGACACATTTACATTCCATTTATGCAAGTCGTCCAATTAAAATTTACTCATAGAAAGTATATAATACACCAGAATGAATACATTATTTCCCCCCATTAATCTGCATTCTTTGCTTTTCAACAGAAGTGACCAACATTTCACTTTGTCCCAAATGGGAATTCATGTCAAAAAAAAAAAAGGCGGGGGGGGGGGAACAAGCGAACAAGCAGCAAAAATAAAGGAAAAATTTCCAGATCAAATTAATAAATTGTGTTTGTTAAATAAAGAATTGGGAAGATGAAAGCTTTCCCTTAACTTTGCGTATAAATTTTCATTTAAAATTAAAGAAACCTGGTCTGATCCTACACAGCACAGGTTCCTCCTTACATGAAAAATGTCACAGAAATGAGCATCCTCTGTCACAGGGTGGCCTATATCTCTGGAAGGGCACATCACTCAGTAATATCATCATGAACTATTTTAGGTTTTCCTTTTAAACTTAATGAGCAAAATTTAACAGCATCCATCACTATGTGAGGCTGCACAACATGCACAAGAACTTTCGCAGTCCCTCACTTCTGAGCAGCATCCAGTGCTTTCCCAGTGTCCTTCTGCTGGCAAAGGACGAACAGAGCAACTTCTGCAGAGCATTTCTGGTGTGTAGCTAGCATTAGCCTTTCCTGCCAGGGGCTGGTTTTCCCACAGGTGCTCACGAGCAATGCCGATCTGAGCCAGGCATCTCCCATACCAGAAGCTACTGTCAATAACTCTGCAAAGGCAAGAGTTATGCTTGCTATTTTCTGAAGCCACTGAGTGAATATATCAGCTTGAATGGTATCTCCCCACATGCTCCGTGAAATTTTGCCAAACTGTAGGCAGGATTAATGTAGTAGGTAGAAGGAAAAATAATGTAGCAGTATTTGAAATCTTCCATGCTTCCACAGTAAAACAGTAGATGGCAGCAAGAGAGACAGTGTACAACCAAATCTGTTTATTGCCTTCTTTGCTTTGATGAGTAGGCTTTGAATCATTTCTTGGCTAACATCTTCTAGTTGGTCATGAAAATATGAGTTGAAAACAACCTTTTCTTTTCAGCATGTGCTCTCAATATCTGTGATCTTCATCCTGGAAAGGTATTTCATGGCTC
This sequence comes from Anas platyrhynchos, assembly GCF_047663525.1. Taxonomy (NCBI): domain Eukaryota; kingdom Metazoa; phylum Chordata; class Aves; order Anseriformes; family Anatidae; genus Anas; species Anas platyrhynchos. The sequence goes on from NC_092589.1 coordinate 42,536,934, forward strand.
AGGTCTCTCTGTCCTGGCACTGAAATATCCTTTGTCCTTTTGTGTGGCTTACAGTACTTGAGAAATCATGCTAAAGGCAAAGGTGAGTGCCCGAAACAACTCAGTCTTTATTTTGTTTTAAATATAACATTGGTTAATAGGAACAGGTCTCCTTCTAAAACACGCTTCTCAGATGAAATCCTTCATGTGGCAGGGCAACAGCTCCTAGGGTTTATCAATGGATGCAGAAAAACTATTAGACTGGAAGCAATTAATGAGAAAATTTCCGCCTGAGCACTATGTGATATACAAATGGAGTCATAGGCAAAGTCAAGGCTTTGCAAAAGAGAAGGAAAAACATTATTCAGAAACTAATATTGTTGAAGTTGTGAGACTGCCTTTCAAGACAAAAGCTTCATTTTATATCCAGGTGCTCATGAATTCATCCTTTAAACAGCAGCCAAAGTAGGTAAGATTTCCACAGGTGATTCAGAGCATCAAAATTAGGTCCTGCAGCTCTATCTCTGCACAGTTTTAATATGTTTTAAAGGAAATAAAACTTGAACTGTGAGAAGGGCAAGTTTCCCTTAGGGCTTCCTAGTTGAGGAAAACAAGTATACTGGGACAGTACCTGTCAAATGTAGCAAAAATATGCAGTTAACCATTCTTGCAACATTATGAATAGTGTCTTTTTTTTTTTTTTTTTTTTTTCCCTCACACACAAGTTCTCCAATTCAATTGTTTTGATGGACATTCTCATGTGAAGATTTTTCTTACTATTCCTGACATATTTTGACTACACAGGTGCCATGTGCTCTGTAGATCCCTTTACCACATTTCTGATCAGGCAACCCAGTTCTCTTCAGAGCTTTTTTTTTCTAGGTGTTCTTCTTTTCCCTCTGCTAATTCTTTCACCATGTTCTTTTCTACTCTAGGATATAAGGGTTCTGTTTTTTTGTTTGCTTGTTTCTTTGGTTTTGGCTCAAACTACACTGCCAGACTGACTAGTTGTTCCAGTATTGGTTCACCTCTCACAGTAATTTTCTGAAGGTTCTTCATTTTATATTTAAACAATATTTTTTTTTATGGTCTCCTAGTGACTTGAAAGGCATGGTGCTCTTCCTGCTCCTATGGAAGCCTTTTAAAGGTTTCCTCTCTTTCTGTTTCTCTGCATGCTTTGTTTGAAGCATGCATGATAACAAATGGCATTTTCTTTCTGAATAAAAGATGCATCAGACAGACTGTATTGGCAATTTATACTATTTTTTTCTGCCAAATCAAAGGATTTAGAGTTATCTTGATATCTTCATATGGAAAACAATTGTGAGCTGTTCAATTTTTTCCTTTTCCAGCTGTTAAAATATATGGAGAGCAAAATCTGATTTAGATGTTCTTTCTATAAAGACTGTCAAAATATATTCTTGTTGGAAAAGGACAGGTGACACCATAGGGAAGGGAAAATTGATCTATTCCTCTTGTTTTTCCTAGTTCAATATGCTCACTGCTGTATTTTGTGCTTACGGCAATGTTCTGCAGCCCAAAAGATCTGCACTGAAAGATCTTTTTTGTAATATCTTTCCCTCCCTATGTCACACTTCCAGCATGCTTCAGAGCTGTGACTATCAGAGGGGTTACCTGCAGTAACCATGTACCTGGATACGACCGTTTACATCTGTTCTGTAATGGCACATGACACCACTGGAGTGGATCAAAGGATGGAGTCTGCCTGCATCTTTTACCAACACAGAAGAAGGGGATGAGCAAACAGTCCTCTGTTTTTTGAGGACACTGAAAAATAATAGTAAAGTGGAAAAGACAAAAAGCAACATCAGGCACTAGGAGAACTTAGTAGTCCAAACAAAAGCAACCCTATTTAGAATATAAGCATTTCAGGTAAACAAAAGAGTAAATGTTGTGTTGTTATGACAGGCTCTCGGAAGGGTTAATAAATGATCCTAGCTGGTTCCACATCAGTAGAAAAGAGTAACTAATCCTGAGGGCTGAAAAACAAACAAACAAACAAACAAAACAAAACAAAAAAAAAACACGTAGACTAAAGCTAATGAAATGAATAAAGTGACAAGAAAAATACAAGACTGCAGCAAATGGGGAAAAAAAGCCAACAAGGAGGAAAGGAGGAGAATTTTTTTAATTATGCCTGATTATGGGAGGAATGGAACAGCCTTTCTGTAATTGACATGCAGTCAATTTAGACAAATTTTTGTTGTTTCTATGTCTTATGGGTTGAGATTTGAAAGAAGAATACTGCTGAAAATACTCTGTGTTCTTCAGGCAGCGAGTGAAGAGCTACATTTGGGTCATCTTTGTGTTCTTTCAAAACCCTCAAGGGTTTATCAAAGGCTTCTATCCTTCCCCAGAGTCTGCAGGGGACTGGTGGACAGGTACCAGTTGCTCCCCCTGTTTCTTGCAAAGAAAATGGCACAAAACAAAATCAAAATGATTCCCTACTGAAGCAGGAGAGCTTTATGTCCATTCCTAGTCAGCTAGTTGTCACATAAATAAATGTAGGACAGTGAAAATACTGAGTCAATAACATGTATTTCACAAATGGAGGAAAGCTACATGATGCATAAAAGGATTTTCACTAAAATCTGGCTTTTGTCATCAAAATTAATTACTCTTAATAAATAAACTTTAAAAAAAAAAAAAGAGAAAAGGAGGGAGAAGAGAAGAGAAGAGAAGAGAAGAGGAGAGGAGAGGAGAGGAGAGGAGAGGAGAGGAGAGGAGAGGAGAGGAGAGGAGAGGAGAGGAGAGGAGAGGAGAGGAGAGGAGAGGAGAGGAGAGGAGAGGAGAGGAGAGGAGAGGAGAGGAGAGGAGAGGAGAGGAGAGGAGAGGAGAGGAGAGGAGAGGAGAGGAGAGGAGAGGAGAAGAGAAAAAGAACTTTTACATGTATGTAAATGTTAATGGAACCACTTTAGAGCTGGATTATGAGAGTATGAAATAAGCACAGTTTGACTGTAATGTGAACATACAATATGAATCAAATGCTTTTGGTGTATTTGAAATTGGCTGCATTTTGTTTTTCACAGCATTATTTCTTTGTTCAATTCCTGTATCGTTTGTACTGGTTATTTAAACAAATTTGGTCTGGATTTCATCTAAAAAGCAACAAGGAGGGCCATATATGCATGTTAGAAGAAAATGCGAGTTTCCTTTTTAGTATTCCTATGGCTTGCTAAATGATTGCAAGCACAGTTTATCCTCTAAGTTCATTTCTGCAGAAGAATTTGACTCACCACTGGAATGCATGTGGCGAGCAGAGAAATTCTATCAGCAGTGAAGCCCCTAATCAGAAAGAGTGCCCAGTAGTTTTAAGACTGCATTATGGCTTATATTGATTGTGTGGTGACTTTTCTTTGGTTTCTTGCCATTATTCCAGAAAATACAAAGATCAAAGAAAGTCATATTGATTGGCTCAGGTCTGGTCAAAAACTAGATTTGTGTCTTCTAATGTAACTAACATTTTACAGATGGCTTGGTTCATGTTAAAGCTGGGGATGCATGTAGATTGAATTATCAGAGGATTAGAACCAGCTGCATTTAGTTTGAAAATATTTTTGTGCATTTTCTGTCCAGCAAAATGCATCGAGCAGCCTCTTGCTATTATGTATTCCAGCAAATACCTAGAAAAAAAAAAAAAAAAAAAGAAAAAAAAAAAACATTGAGACTAATTGAAGGTCTGCTCCTATTTATTGCTGGTTACCTTTTCCTCAAAGAAACCACATTGTACATGGAAAGTGTTTGTGAGCTCAGGTCCATACATTCCACAGAACTAGGGTTCATCTTTGACTATGAGTTAAGGTTAAAAAGGAAAAAAGGATCAGATCTGAAGAATTTGCATGAATAGAACTAGAATCCAGCCCAGTATCAGTAACAGACCCACACAGTAACAGGAGTGACTCTCCAGTCTCCTGCCTTTCATGCACCTTGCTAAAAGGATTTGGAACAATGTGATTTTGATTTTATAATGTTTTACTTTCCATATCTTTAAAGGGCTAGGCTGAATGCAAAATGATGAAGCACCAGAATACTGGATTGATCTGACAGCAAAAGTATCCGTAATTATTTTCTCATTTTAATGCTAAGTACCTAAATGTTTTCATGATGTCTCAGGACACACAGAAATATCAAGCAGTGTTAAAACAGACCATCAAGATTTTAATTGTTAGACTAGATTTAATGTGATTTATTAAATTTATTTAAAGATTTTAGAAGTCACTGACAAAAGAACACTTAAATTATAAAAGTGTTACAAATATACTTTTTTTCTTGTTTTTAATAACTAAAATATCAACATCCACACTTGCAGCAATGTTATTTCCACTAACTAAAATAGTGGAAAAAATAAATAAAACAGATCTGATTTTCATAACATTAGTGCTATGTAGTTTATTCTATTCTATGTTCTTATGTTCATTAATCATAAATTATTATGAAAATGAAGGATAAATTCAGGCTTAGTGCCTGTGAAGTCTTCTGTTATTGATGTTCACATATATTGAAATGATTCTGGATGCTAATCTGTAAGGAGAATCATTTGCTGCAAAATTCAGAATTGTTTTGCTAAATTCATCTCTTTTCATATATGCATTAGATTTAAAATATGTTTTTAGCAATGCTTAGTAAACCTTAGCATTTAGCATTTAGCAATGCTTAGTAAAATTGCTTAGGGGTGATTCTTGCCAAATTTATTGTATGGCATAATCTCACCAGAAAAAGTTCAGGCTTACTAGGAATTAGTACCTTATATTTTTATTAAGTTCAGGGGATATTTCTTTGCAGATTTTTTTTCCTGAAGCAGATCACTGATGGTAAAATCAGCATGCCTCTGCTACGCATGTTTTTCCCATAAACTTGAAGTCCCTTTACAGCACAGGCTGATGCTTCTGAGAAATAAGGCTTTGTCTTGAGTACAGAGCCAAATCAATCATTAACTTCTCATACAGAAGGTTTATGATGTGGGCCAGGCCCCTAAAGCTGAGTGGTGTTTTGCATCAGGTATGATAGTTATATGATTTTTCTAAAAATGTAGCTTTAATCTTGTGCATGTCTATTTGTATATCAAAGGAAAATATGAAGCAGAGTCTTAGTTCTGTCTTCATCTTGTCTGAATCAGCACTTTGTGCATTGCACTGGAGCTGTGCAGGCTCAACCCAGTTAAGCATCTCTCCCTGGTTTTTGATAATTACCGCTTTAAATCTCAGTGCATATGATCTGACTTGCCACAGTGAACTCCAGTGAAAAGCATTACTGAACTCCCGGGAGGTTCTTTTCTGGAAGTTCTATTTTATTCTTTCTTTTGAATATTAGTTTAAAAGGAAAATGTGGCTCTTAAAATTTCTCGGCCCTGAAAGGGAAGGCTGGAAGGCATTCAGGTCCAGAGTTCAGTAACAGCCTGTGTACTCTTTGTGAAAAGAATTGTTTCTGTATACAGACATCTCAGTTTTTGCTTGCTAACCATTTTAACTATTTCTAATCAGGTATCTGATCAACTTTTACTATGCTTTTGCCAGAAGAATGAAACAGCTTGTGGAAGGCTTAGACAAATACATGTATATTTTTTTCTATTTCAGTCTATTCAGCTTGCATTCAGCTTAGGTTTTAGAGCTTCACAGTGAAGGGGTTGGAAATTACTTTTAACTAATACTTGAAATTCTCTTTTAATCAGATTTCTTATTTTCAAGACTTCAGAAAAGGCTTCTAATTTCACCATGAGCGTTAATAGTTTATGACAAGAATAATAACATGACAGATATATAATAATATATTGAATATTGTATTTTAATGCAACATATATTCTAAAATGTGAACTTCATTTTCATACAATATGTTGCAACAAAAAATTATGATTAAGCTTTATAGTCTTTTCTGAAAGGTGGATTTCTTTTCATCAAAAAATAGTGAGTAAATCATTAGACTTCCATGGAGTTGCAGCCATCTTTAGAAGCAGAAAATGTACAGTGTTTCTGTGCTAAAATAATCATAGATCAATTTCCACTGTTGGGGTGGTGCAGCCCTTGTATTTTCAAAAAAAGACATCTGTCAGGGGAACAGATCTCATCTGCAATTTGATTGCAGAGCACTTAACAAGAAAGGGCATGAATAAGTCAGGTAGGGGCTACCCAGGCCTGCCAAGAGCTAAGTCTTTATCAGGCTCTCCTGCTGGATCCCTGGGGACCCTGAGCAAGCAGCACTGCTTCTGTGTGTCCGGATGGTATGGAGGGACCCTCAGGCTGCCTGATACCAAAGGGGCCCTGGCGCCGTTCTTACTCAAGTGATCACGAGAGCACTGCCAAGCAAAAGCATCTTGATTCACCAGTGTCAAGTTGCAAACTTTCCAGTCCAAATGGACTTCTTTTTCCTCCTTTTCCTTTTCCTTTTCCTTTTCCTTTTCCTTTTCCTTTTCCTTTTCCTTTTCCTTTTCCTTTTCCTTTTCCTTTTCCTTTTCCTTTTCCTTTTCCTTTTCCTTTTCCTTTTCCTTTTCCTTTTCCTTTTCCTTTCCTTCCTTCCTTCCTTCCTTCCTTCCTTCCTTCCTTCCCTCCTTCCTTCTTTCTTTCTTTCCTTCTCTTTCTTTCTTTCTTTCTCTTTCTTTCTTTCTTTCTTTCTTTCTTTCTTTCTTTCTTTCTTTCTTTCTTTCTTTCTTTCTTTCTTTCTTTCTTTCTTTCTTTCTTTCTTTCTTTCTTTCTTTCTTTCTTTCTTTCTTTCTTTCTTTCTTTCTTTCTTTCTTTCTTTCTTTCTTTCTTTCTTTCTTTCTTTCTTTCTTTCTTTCTTTCTTTCTTTCTTTCTTTCTTTCTTTCTTTCTTTCTTTCTTTCTTTCTTTCTTTCTTTCTTTCTTTCTTTCTTTCTTTCTTTCTTTCTTTCTTTTCTTTTCTTTCTTTTTTTCTTTTCCTCCCTTCCTTCCTCCCTTCCTCCCTTCCTCCCTTCTTTTTCTTTCTTTTCTTCCTTCCTTTTCTTCCTTTTTTCTTAGCTCTACTAGTTCTAAACCATTGTCTACTACTGTTAGCTCACATACGTGGATTTATGCTAACAGATAATGCAAATTGCAACATTACAGAGAGGAAAACTACCCATAAATTTTTAGTTTAGTCTGATAATATAACTAAAAAATAGGAAAAACAAAATCAATGGTGACTAAAACATATTAAAGAAAAAAGTCTAAACCATCTCTTATTCCATTGACTTGCCAAGACTGGGAGACTTTTGTCATGTTGTGTGCACCAACTGCTTGGGGCAGTCACCTAATCATATCCATCAACCTCCTGAAACCTGGATGAGAAGGAACTCCATCCCAAGGGACTTGCAGAGAAAATAATTGTGCAGAAAATTTTCAATGAAGATGGGTTCATTTTTTAAATACAAACTACCTCCATTTAAGCAGAAAAATGAAGGATTAAAAGAAGTTAAGTTGCAGGGTATCATGGTCTACATCATTAAGTGTATTATTAAGTGTTGTATACTATATTATGTGATGCATTTCCAGATTCATATAATGGAACCTGAACCTTACTGGAAACTGGCAGTACCTGATACTTTGTACACCTGGTTATCTGTAGAGTTGTTGAATTATGCCCATGTGAACTTGCCTCTAGATATTCTAGGTATTCCATTTGTTTGTTTGTTTGATAAGTTTTGACCACTGTATGTGAACTTTTCTGGAGTATTCTTAGATTATAGATATTTTTCTCATAAATCTATATTCCTGAGTTCTGATATTCAGATTCACTTATAGTTATGTCTATAGGACTGTGGCTTTACTTGGTTGCAAAGACATTAGATGTAAAATCATCAGACGTAAACTGGTAAGAAGAACCACAGTGAAGACCGGGTAGAAGCAGCAAGCCACAGAAAAAATGTCAAGAGGGAGCAAAGTGGTGGTCTGAAAGAGGAAAGCAGCGTACTCATCTCTGTGGTAGTAGCATTTGACTTGTTTTACAATCAATGTTATGTTGCATATGAAGCAGCACTGGGAGAGTGTGAAAGGTGATGTTGGGAAGGTCTGAAATCCGAAGTGAGGTGGGAGACATCAGCAAAGCAGAGCAATGTTGACTGAGGCTGCAGCTCTGAGTTCTCCATTGGCTTCAGGCTTCTGCAGAGATATCTGCTGGAATAACTTCATGGCAGAACTGGTTTCTTTTTAAAAAATGCCTTAAGTAAGGACAACACAGAATCTGTAAGTCTTCTGTAGAAAGAATGATCATTTTCTTCTCAAGGCCCTGCTCTCATAAGGTCAAACTGAGAACCTTTCATTTAAATCTGCTAGGGAAACGATATGGCTCCATATGGTTTGATCCAAGTTCCCTGAGATCACTGACAACATTTTTGTATTAACTTAAATGGACTTTGGATAGGACCTGGTAATAATTAGAGTACAAAATGTCTGGCACTCTCAGGAAAACAGGTGGATGAATCCATAACTAAGCAAAATATGAACTTATACATATTTATTGTGGACAGCTGCAGGCAAAATCCCACTGTTTTAACCCTATGCAGCCTTTGTTATGTGCATGCATTCCTTTGCACTAACCACCTGTTATTTATCAGTTGCACCACACCATCATTGCCATATGTGGAAGAATTGGCTGCGATTGATACAGACACCATCCCTGGAGTGCAGTCTCACATGAGGGAGTCCTGGGGATGTCAAGGACACTCCAAGTGATGAGGAGGAGCTACAGGCTGGCTGCTGAGTATAGCCCTTGACTTTGGGAGCTTACATGGAATAAATACTGATGGTTCTTTGTCACTTCTTTGAAAAGGATAAATTTGTATGATGAGAACAAGAAAAACAAAGTTATCACATCTGGTACAACACCTTGCACTCATGAATGCGATTTTTCAACCTTTCTTGGACCAATTAAAACTATCAGTTAAGTGACTAATGAAATATTTCTCAACATTATTAATCAATATTTCTGATATAAAGATGTTCTGCGATAACTTACATAAACCAAGAAGCAAGGGCTGTGTCTAGTAGAAAAGAATAGGCACAAAAGAACTAGGCACAAAAGTATAGTTTTCATGCAGAAAACCCGCCCTAGCAATAATGTCTCGCTTATTCACTGTGTGATCTCTTATTTGCTGCTCTGGAAAGGACCAGAACAGCTGTCAATAAAAATGAGAGGCAAACCTCCATTGATTCCAGCTGCAATAGGCTCAAATTTTAAAACTCTCCTTTTGCCTCACCCATGCATACTAACATGTGTCTAAACAATCCGTATAATAAAGTAAAAACTGTACAGAATTTAGAATAGGCTTTCTAGGAGACTTGGGATATACTGTTGAATATTTTCAGGTAACACCTTTGTACTTTGTTCATTTACTGCCTGCTCCCACTAAATCTCATTTTGACTGCAGTCTTTTGTTTTTAGCTTCAGTAGGTTTTGAAATCAGCCCTATAATGTTACTGGAAAAAAAAAAAAAAAGAAAAAAAGAAAAAAAAAAAAGAATTAAAACGAAATCCTGATTTCTTTGAAGTCAATGACAGAACTTCTATTTTATTTATCTTTTAGTGCCAGTGATAACCTTCCATCAGGAAATTGATTCAATTTATATAATCATATTTTCATGTACGTAATGACTAATGCTTCTCTGTTATTGTTTAAAAGAGATTTCAAAGTCTGCACAGAAGAGAGAAACACTTAAGAAAAACTTGCTGGGACATTGTATGTCCTAATGATATTATTTTTGATGTTCACTGCTTAAAATCAGCTCTGTCTTTTATTTTGTTTGTCTGCTCTTCCTGAATCTGCCAGGGTCATGCTGAGATGGCCATCATCAGTTGTCAGGATGGTCTGAGTCTGAGTCTGGTAAACACAGATGCAGTTTCACATTTCAGACACAGAGTGTTGTGGACATTTAAAAAAAAAAAAAAAAAAAAAAAGAGAGGTGGGAGGCTGGGGGAATTTAATGTCCACTTGCTAATCTGTGTTAGCTCTTTACTTCTTCCAGACATTTACATGTACTGGAAAATCATCATGACCTTCTTAGTCTAGGACTTTCCACAGCTTACATACATAAATGACAGTCCTTCACAGTGGTAAACTCCCAAACTTGTGTTTCCCATTACAGCTCTAATTGTAGTTGGTGGGATATGTAGTACAAGATTAAAATGATGCCATGGGGACCTTAAAGTTCCTTATTCTTTCTTCTGTCATTTTAACAGGTTGTAGAATTATAGAACCAAAATATGGCTTGAGTTGGAAGGGACATTAAAGCCCATACAGTTCCAACCCCCTGCCATGGGCAGAGACACCTTTCACCACACCAGGCTGCCCAAAGCCCCATCCAGCCTGGCCTTGAACACCTCCAGGGATGGGGCATCCATAGCTTCTCTGGGCAACCTGTGCAGTGCCTTACCACCCTCTGAGTGAAGAATTTCCTCTTAATATCTCATCTAAATCTCTCCTCTGAAAGTTTAAAACCATTCCCCCTTGTCCTATCATTATCTGACCGAGTAAAAAGTTACTCTCTGTATTACTCTGGGAAGAAGAGGGCTCCTCGTTCTGTTATTGCACCTGTAAATGTCAGATCTCTATATGTATTTTTCATGGCAAAATCCTCTGTCTAGATGTAATAACAGCTTTTTGCTTGAATGCTCAAACATATATTTAATATTTCCCTAAATCTTTCATTTCCAAGATTTCCTTTTAAACAGAGATGTCTTCCAAGTCCTCCTAAATACAGCTGTTAGCCTTAATCTTATTTTAAGGCAGCTCTATCTATGACAATAGAAGTATTATATAGGTATAAAAAGACAAGCATACAAAAACCTGGCATAAAAAGTTACCTGACAGAAAAAACTGGAAAGATAATGGTTAGATAAGAATCTCTCTTCCTCTTTTGCCTTTGTCATGCCTTAATCACTTAATCAACTCATTCCCTGAGACAGCCACCCTGACACCAGCCGGGTCTTTATTCACTAATCTGCTGCAGGAAATGTGGCTGGGCAGCAAATTCCTTCTGCTTGCTCCTAGTGGCCAAGTGGATGAGAACGCCGTGAGGCCCGCTGTGCCAGTTAACACCGAGTAACACTAAAAATCAGTGGAACCTGGACCCTCCTCCGGTGCAGACAAATCTAAGCATATTCCAACAGCACACAGTGTGAAGCCAAAGCTATGCATTTATTTGTACTTACAGTGGAATTCTCATTATCCCCAACAGTTTGTGTGTTTGTTTGTTTTGCCTATAGGCACTGAGTGTATGGATTGTTCTCATTTTTTATGAAGAACACATTTTGCAAGAACTATTTCTATCCTAGCAAAATAACTGCAGTTGCTATTTATAAAGTACGGGATCTGGTGTTTTGGTCTGGATGCACCAGTCACACCATTTATTTCTGTTTCATGATTCATCGGGTACAGTTCTTGGAATGATATTTTATTTCAATGTTTTTTTAAATTGTCCCTTTGTTATTGTTTTGAAGTCTAATGTTTGGATTCGGTGAGCTTCCTAGAATATAGACTTAAGTCCTACTCACTTCCATGCTGGCACCTTTTGGAGAATTCAGTGTTCTCTTCCGTCAGCTCTTGGAAAGCGGCGTAATGTGTTTAGCATGACAGAATGTTTTCTTTCTCGTGTGCTCTGCTGTAAACAGCGCATTGCCTTTGACTGTCCATGTCTCCAAAGTGTTCCTCAAGTAGTCTGCATTCCCATTTTAGTGCTCTGCCTGCCCCACAGGTTTCCACTTGTTGACCAGGGGAGGTAACAAATCCATCCCTCACCACCAAATACCTCTCTCACTAGCCACAGCCTTCCACCACAGCCTGGAAAAGCTGTTGGTCTCTTTGAGAGGCAGCAGTGTTAATTATTTATATTTGCCTCAGCCTCTCCTCCTTTTCCCTGAAGTCATCAAGTGGTTTTAGTCCCCTATGGGTGCAGGAGGTGGACTTCGCAGCTGGAGCCCCAGCGGGACATCAGAGCACCATCTCCTGGTGGTGGTAGTGCTACAGAGTGCCTGCCCAACACCTGGCTCCTAACTCAGCAATACCTGCCTGGGTAGGTCTCATTTGGTCCTGTCCTACCCCCTGGCATCTGCAAAGTCACAATTGCAACCCCAGAGTGTTCTTTTCACAAATTTCGACAACAGTTTCCTTTTGACGAGTGTTTTTGAAAAGATGCACTCTTACCAGAAGAATTTCAGAAATAGGATCCAAAGAGGATGTGAATATAAATTAAGCAAATTTGATTACCGCTTGGAAAGTACATTTCAGTACAGTTTGTGGCTGTTCTTATCCAGCAGTGCTGTGCACATATGGAGGGAGATCATAATTATTTAGAGAGCGGGAAAAGGACTTGGCTCTCTCCATCACATTCTGCTAACTCTTTGATACATTAGCTATGAGTATGTTGTATTCCTATCCAATTTTTAAAAACAATTCAAAAAGCCCTCATACCTGCCACTTCCTCACCATTTCATGGATGGCAGTGTGCCGTGGCAGGGTGGCCCCATCCCCACTGCTGCCCAGGGAGGCAGTAGCAGGGTTCCCTGAGCATCCAAGGTCTTGGGATCCATCACGTTCCTCGGGGAATGCAGCCTGCAGCCTTGGCTCTGGGGTCCAACCATTTTGCAGGCTTCAGCTCTCACAGGAGACATGCAGACAGAGGAAATGGTCTTTATTCACGCTCTCTGCTGCGCACACACACTTGAGAGCAGCCAGACTTTGGCCTTCTGTTTTTCATTACGACTGAACATTTGAAATGTGGTGTGCATTTTCCAGAAGGGGCATGTTGTGTATTTAATTTATGGAAGTAAAGAGGAGAGGAAGAGTCGTCTAGATTCCTTCTGGTTCAGTGTTGTGTATAAATGTGAGAACTGGGGTAGTATTATGCTATGTCTTCCACTGATTATTAGCCAGATGTCTGTGTATATGCTGTTTGATATGAACAATTATTTTTTATAAAATACATGTGTCTCTGGTTTATTTATTATGTGGTTATGTGCAGGGGTCTTACATTTCTTGATAAGACAGAGATATATCTAAAGGGAAAAAAAAAAAAACACAAAACAAAACAAAAAAAACACTGCAATATGTGGATGCTATTTCAGCTCTGAAGCCTTGATATTTTTAGCACCTTCATTTTTGGAATAACTTCTACCTTAGCTGTATAAAACTTGGAGATACAGAATACGTGCAGGGAATGCAGAAAAAGCCTTATTTTACTTCAGCTATGTATATGTCCTGGGCTGCATAGTACAGAGTGTGTATTGGGAACTGGCTTAGAGCTGAGACTTGGCAGTGTGCGGGTGTCCACAGGACAGATAAATGAGCAGTTAGCGCTGAAGGACCCTGCTCTGCACCTACAGAATTGTAACAAGACCTCACTTGTCAAAAAAATCAGGAGAAACATGGGGTATCATAAACATGGTTCTTTCCTGGTTTTAAGAGAAGTAAATCAGGAGTAAGGTTTTTTGATCCAGATCTAAATTGAAAAAATGATCTCTCCTTTTCTGATAAGTGAAAACTCATTTCTGTTCTGGGAAAAGCTGTGCAGAGCAAAGGCAGCATACCTCAGCACGTGAGATAATGCTCGAGCGAGCACAAGAGGCACAGACAGAAAATGAATAAACAAAAATCCATCTTTCTTTATGGATGGAAATGAGAATGTGTCCCTTCCTTCAGGCAGAGCTACTGCTGGCCAGTGTTTGATCCTGTCGGGATACGGTCAGCATCCTGAACCACCTGGCAGAGTTACTTCCCGAGAGTGGGACTCCTCCCAGGGAAGTGCCAGGGTTCCAGCACAGGAACAAAACGCTCCCTCTGTGCAACAGCAACTGAAGCAGCTGCACCAGCCCTAGGCATTCAGGAGTCATAAGTGAGACCACAAAAATCATTTGATTGTTTCAAAAATAATGAGATTTAAAAGTAGCAGATACACAACTCTTCTTGGGGTTGTTGGAAGTTTTCAAATTCATTGCAACTTTTTTCCACAATCCCAGGGGCAAATTCATTCTTAAATATGGGACTCTAGGAACCAGAGTGTTGTTTATTTATTTATTTATTTATTTTTTAAATACCTCAAATGGTAAGAGTTAGAAATATTACTCTCAAAATCTCAAAATATTACATGAGTAGCCAGGAAGGACTGGTTTATTACAATTAAGATGAAGAAAGAGGACATCAAATTAATTCCAGAACTTGATACTGCTGACATGATGAGGGAAGGTAAAGGACAATATAACTTACTAATACAATGCATATGTTTGCAGTGAATCTATTGTAGTGATGGGAGGTTGCCAAAGGCTTTAAAAAACATACACATACACACAAAAGCCCTTCTGCAAGGGGAGTTAAGCATCTCTCTGCAAATTCTGGAAGTAATAATGATGCCTGTATTTCTTTCTTCCCTAATCTCATGGTGAAGCAGATTGGGTGTCAGCTTGGGAAGGAAAGCTTTACTGCCACCAAGAAATATTCCTGGATTTCCCTTAGTATTTCTGTCTCACTCTTCCCCTTTCATTGAATGAGCCACAGCCACAGACAATATTTTTTATTTCTCATTCTTTCTACCTACAGCTCTCTGTTGTTACACATGAGCATTCAGGGATGTCAAAGGAATGTTGTGTCCATGCTCCCATGAATCCTATCAGCATGTCACTTTAATAATGAAAACAATTAAACATGTTCAAGTTGGAGTGCTGATATTTTTCAAAGCAAAGGCACTATGCACATACAGAGCTGGGCTGTACCTCTGCAGGACAAAGCTCTGTCTGCAACAGCACCAGCACCAGCAGCATGCTGGTGGCACCAACCCAGCATCACTCACCAGTGTTTCAAAGGGACCAGAGACCAGGAAGAGATGTCTTTGGGGAGCAGGATAGCTGTGTAGCCACTGCTCCAGGAATAACTGGTGGTGCTCCTTGGCTCATAGGGCTTTGCTGGAGGTGGCTGATGCACCTGGGGGTACTACTCTGGGCAGACCCTACAAGGGGCATGCCACAGCTGACATTTTGCTGTTCATGAGCAACCCCAGGATGGCTCTATGGGATCCTAGAACTCCTCCGCCGTTGAAGGCAGCTTTAGAGAGAGCAGAAATGAAACATATTTTCACAGCAGGGAGGAAAAGAGAAAGATGAGAAGTGTGGCACTAAACAAGGAAGAAAATCTGAAGAGCTGGCAGCAGGGAGAGCCAAGTCCAAGTGCTAGCCTGTGGGTTGCATGAATTATCCATGCAATTAGGATAATTGCTTCCAGGGCAGTTACTGTGGAAGAAGTCCCATAAGATTTCAAGAGAAATCATTAAAAAAATCCAAATGCAGAAAAGAAAGATAAAATGATAAACAGATGAGAGATCCCATTTTGTGTTCTTCAACAAACTTTGCCTGAAACACGTGATGATTTCTTATGTCTTCAGTATTTTTCTTTTCCCCTCTAATCAAGACTTTTCTCTCAACTTTCTTTTCTTTTTGCTTGTGTGTAAATCATCATGGCCGGCACCTTCTTGTTGACCTTATCTGCACTAAGTCTCATGCAAAGTAGTTCATGATATGGTGGCAACATCTGAACCATATTTTACATCAATGCTCATATATCATTGTTTGTAACACTGTGAGTGCACAATTGCTGGAGACAAGTACAAATTACCCCTCTGGAAGGACAGCTGGTGAGATTTATGTCACATTGTTGCCTGTTCTTCCAATAGGAAGTTCTCTCTAGTGGTGCAAGTATGACCTCTCTGTTGAGCAATATACTACATGGCCAGACATATGGAGTCTAGCCTTTCTGTCTTTATGGTGCAATACAAAAACACACTACAATACCTGACATAACTCCAACTGAAACAGCTCCAGAACTGGGAACAGCCTAGCTGCATCAGCACAGTGGTATGCCCAGGCTAATTAAATTAGGGCAGAGGCTGCACTGATGAAGCTATATTGTTCCTAAAACCCAGATAATATCTCAGCACAGAGTTGCACTGTGTGATATAGCTAAACTCTTTGAGACTGTTGAGAAAATGTGGATATAGCCTTTAAGATTTGGAGATGAGCACCCACATAATAGCTTTCATCTTACCTACCTGTTTTAAATATTGACACCATCCTAAATGATTTTGTCTTTATTCCCCAGTTTCCTTTACATTGAAGCAGCTGCTGAAGAAAAACAAAAACCCACAGCTAAAGATAACTCAAGGAGGGAGTTCAGAAAAGTCCTCACCAAGCTCTTATAAAATTCTTATAAAATGGAATAGAAATTGGCCAAACCTTTCCACTAATATCAGACATGAAAATTTGTCCACTTTCTCAAAGTTGTCCATTGTTTCCTAATACATGCATTGAATGACTTAGTCCTATCATTCCTAATACGCTTTAAGTCTCTTCTCACTGTTCTTAATTGTGCTGACCTTAATTTTCTTTGCTTCCCTTTTCAAGTTTTAACAATGCTTTGTAAAATGCATTTCTATTGTATATTTTTATCATAAACTTCCTTTTTTCTTCCACTTGCTAATTTTAAGTTCTCAAAGCTGCCTTCTGTACTTTCTGTGCTACTGACTCCACTTGAGTCTCCCAGCATGTAGAATTTGATTCTTTTTTTTTTTTTTTCGATGACCATGCCTTGATGAATATTTTCTGCCTTTTGCTCTATGAAGAGTAAGCTAATGTCCTAGATGTAAGTGGTCAAGCCTCCCAGCTGATTTCTTGTTGGCCACTTCTTTTTACATTGAACAGAGGCAAGTGATGCTTCTTGAATACATCTGGCAAAGACTGCCTCAGTTTCTCTGTTGCTCTCAGGTCGTGTTGGACCTCTCCTGTGGATCCAAACATGACAGAATCAGCAAGAGCTGGCTTCACAGAATCACACACAATCATAGAAGGGCTGAGGCTGGCAGGGACTTCTGGAGGCTACCTGCTCCAAACCCTGCTCAGGAACACCAGGAGCAGTTTGCCCAGGACCACATCCAGGAAGCTTTTGAGGACCTCCAAGGAAGGAGACTCCGCAACCTCTCTGGGAAACCTGTGCCAGTGCTCTGTCACCTGCATGGTAAAGCTCTGGTACTAGCTGTTGTATGACTGCATATTGTGGGCACTCTAAGTGTAAAAAATTTCTGTAGAGAAGAATAGAAAATTTGCCAGCCATTCAAGTTTTATGTGAAACTTCTCTCCTGAGCTCTCTTGTTTCACTAAAATGCAGACAATTAGAGATGCCATCATGTTGAGTGTAGGAATCTGCAAGTCGAGCCAGTGAGAAGCCTGTGCAAATTCCAATGCCTGTTCATGAAGCCTTGAGCATTTGCTGGTTGACTGCTGATATATTATGAAGAATGGGAGAGCTCTTGGGATGGTATTTCATGCCTTGTCACGGTAAGAAAATATGAGTTATGGTTAATGATTGCATTGTGTGCAAGACAATGTAGTCCGGTCCCACAGCTACTGCAGAACATCCTGAGTTGCTGAATGGTTTGGTTCAAACATTAAATGAGCCATCAGAGTGTATCCAAGATAGCTGTTATTTCTGACAAATCTGATTACAGTCAATAAGTGTAAGTCTCAGGGAAGAGTCACCACTAAAGACTTTCAGCAGGTACACACAAAAAATTAAAAAGCAAAACTAACCTTCACGCATTCACTCCAAATGTGTTTATCTATACTAAATGTCCTTTCCCTTTATCTGGGCTCAGTAAAACAACAACAACAACAACAATTCTGCTTACAGATTTGCTTTTTGCAACACTCTAATAGTGAGGAATTACTAGTGTTCAGATTTGCACATTTCAGAGGAATGAGTTTGTTTATAGAAGATGACTTAATCATGCTCATTTTCTCTGGAAGCTGAACCAACTCCTACAGCCAGCAAACAAAAATAATGCCCTCTCTGCTGCTCCATGTCACTTCATCTGAGCAGCTCCAAAGGTGTTGCACCACATACAAAATCAGGGAAGGACTGAGTAAATCTATTGTCAAAAAAAGAGTTGGAAAAATTGTGATCTAGAAATGGACGGTACATAGGTTAAAGAAGTAGGAAATGTATTTAGTAAGTTATGGTTTAATTTATTCATCTTCACCTGTCTCCTTGTGACACCTCCCTAGGCAAGAATTGTGCAAGTGAGATCCATCACGACAACATGGAATAAAAGAAGGGAGATACATTTCTAAGTCAGATGGGATATGTATCTTATAATCATTTGCTTTTTTAATGGGAGTAGTCATGAATTCCCAGATCCAGAAACCCCCAAGATTTGCAGCTGTATCCTGGCAGCACACCAAGGCGCCTGAGCCATGCTTACTTGCCTGTGTATTTGCATACTTGCAAATTTAAAAATAGCATATGGAATTGCATTTGCCTGTACTTTAACTTTCTTGATAAGGGTTAGACAGTGACACCCTCTGCATGAGAAGATAGGGGCAGAAAGGACCCTGCTCCATGTCAGCCAAAATGTCAGATGCCCCAAGTGCATCCTGGGTGTCACCTGCCCCATGGGAGCAGGAAGAGCCAGCCCAGGGCCCAAGACCTGCTCTCAGAGCCTGCCAGCTGATGAAAAGCAGGATGCTCAGAGTGAAGTGCTTCCCTTCGAATGGTCCCACCCATTCAGGTCTCATGCAATAAGCCCTCAGAAAGTAACACAAGACAGTATTCCCAGGGAAAAACATGCATATGTGCAGCTTAATGGAAAGGAATTTCCTGTTGTTTGGTTTGCCTCTGACATCTGTCCAGGGAGAGAAACACCTTTCTACCTGGATTGTATCTGAACTCCCTTATTTCTTGTTGTTGTTGAGCAAGAAAAGTCCTTTCTATCTGCTTTCTTGAGTTATTCATGTTCTCTCATGAAACAAAATCAAGTATTTTCATTTCTTATCATAAGAAAGGCCCTTAGGTCTGTAAAATTTTTCATTGCCCTGCTCTAAATTTTTCATTGTCCTGGTGTCCTTTGATTTGGTGAAATATACTGCATCAACAACAAAACACACGAGGACAAAAGAGTAAAATCTGCAGTCAGGTGTAATAACTCTTGTGGTCATTTCCAAGGAAAAAAAAAAATCCTTCAATTTATTTTAAAACTTTTTTGCTTTACCTCTTTTTTCTTTTTTTTTCCCAAAATTTAATTGGATTTATTTACTCACTGATGTATTTAGTCTCAAACTGAGTAATGTTTTTCTGATACAGATTTTCATTTAGAGGGGGAAAAAAAAAAACCTGCCCTAGAACAGCTTTACAGCTATATTTACCCACTTTACAATAACCACTGCCAAAAGTAACTTCTGCTGTGTAGCTTAGTAATCACACTCATGCTGCAATATGCTCAAATTGCCCTGCAGATGATGGGTAAAAGTAAGAGAGCTAGACATAAAAGCACAGGGTGAGCGAAAGAGCAGGCAGGAGAAAGATGTCCTCAAAGAGATTATACGGGTCAAGTCATGCAAGTGCTTCTATTACTGCTGATTAATTCTGTCAACTGTTATGTTAATGTGTTGCATGGCATGAGCATGCACAGAGCAAATGTACAAGGAAGCTGAGACTATTCTCTAAATAAGGATGTGGCCCAGACTGCTTGAAATGGTGTGTGTGTGTCTGTGCCTTGCAGAGTGATGATGGATGCTAACAGGACGAGAATGAATCTCTATTGCTGTCCTTTTGCAATACAGATATATCTCCCTGCGACCTCAGAGAATTTGAGGCAGGTTTTGTGCTGCCAGCCCCAGGCCTTCAAATAAATTGAGATGATTTGACATCATGTATTTTTAAAATAATAACTGTGGATTCTGGTTTTGGTTGTCCTTTATTTTCTGAACAGAGAGCATTTCATTTTCAAGTCTTCCACTTCTACTTCCAAAAGGGCTAGAACTGTACTTAGCAAAATGGAAAGCCCAAATGTTGCTGTATGCCAAGAGCTGAGATATTAGGAAAATTACAAAATGTGTGAGCTTCTGGTAACGATACACAAGCTAACCTTTCCGTATGGTCAGGCTGTATTTCTCAAAATGGGAAGTGCACTAAGAAAAAGATGCACACAAGCTTTGGCATGCTTAATTTTTGAAGACTCAGCATTCAGGAAAAGGGCATCAAAAAGAATTTGGGAGGTGATTGCAGCATGAGTCTGGCACTTAAACCAAGAAGGTGCTCCAGAGGAGGTGAAGATGATTAAAGGGGTAGGCAGAGCAGCACACAGTCTGTCCTGAAGCAGAGGGATGTGTGCAGACAGTGGTGTGACAGCTTGCTGGGGTGGCTCTGTCCTTGTGAGCCGCGTCCCTCGCTGGGTGAGTGATGCTGAGTCCTGCTGGCACCAGGGCATCTGCCCCCGCTTGTCACCCACTGCCAGCATCACACGCATCCTCCACGCCTCTCGTCAGCCACAGGGCGTGCGCACGGCTGCAGTGGCTGGAGCTCTTCCCCTGCCACAGACTGTGGTGCCTGCCCTGAAGGAAGCACTCTTCCCCATCTCTGGCTTCACAGCAAGAAGACACAGCATCAGGCACAGTCAAATGTGCTGTGAGATGGGTCATGGGAAAGTCCCTGGTGCTCTTTAATTGTGCCGGACTATGTTGTATGATGGTCTCCTGGGAGCCCCAAAGGAAGACCTGGTCTGGGAACCCCCTTTTCAGACTAGTATCACCTGTCTCCTTTCCTCATGAGTGCTCCCTGCCTGCTGCAGCCCCCAGGGTGCTCATTGCTGGTGCAGGACCCGCTTTCATCTGAAAGTGTAAAAAATATCCCTCCAGTTCCTGCACTAGGAGGCATCACGGCTATGTGATACAAATGCATCTGTGGTGTAAAATCAATCTGACAGATCAAATTCTGGGAGAGGGTAACTTGGTACATTTGTCTGCTGAACTTCCCTGAATGACAGAAAATCCTCTCCAAGGAGCAAGTGGCTGGAACAAATGGGTTGAAAACAGTTTCAAATGGTGCCTTGAAGTAGAGTTTGTGTTCCTGAAAGCTTACTCATTTCTTCCTAATATGCCAACTAGTCTAATAAAAGAAATTGTCTTTCCCTAGAAGCCTTGCTTTGTGATAGCCATCTGCTAATGAGAGATACTATTGTGATGAATAATGCCATAATCTTTGGGAACATTTGCTCCAAGAGAGCCTTGTGGCAGCAGGAGGCTTCTCTCCCACTCCTAGATATAGTTTGCATGGGAGCATGGGCTCACCAGGGAAACGCAGTGATGTCTAAGAGCTTGCATCCATTTCAATTGCCATTTGCTTAATCATAGATGCCAGCCTGCTATGTTTCAGCCCAGAGCAAAAACTTCTGGTTGTGTGGTGAAGGGTGGAAATTTTTATCATCTCAGCCATAATCGGTACAGCTGTGTGCTGCTCAAGAAAGCAATAGACAAGTAGACAAACAGATCACCAGAACGTGGTTTCATCAGCGTTGGTGCTATTTAATATGCAATTTTTTTATTTTTTTTTTCCCTGTGGGTATAGAAAATTGTCTTTTTTGTTGTTGTTGTTACTGTTGTTGCAAGCACAATGTCTTTCAACTTCCTTTCACTTTCAGGTATCTCTGATGATCTTCTGCCAAAATCAAGGGAAACACAGGTCTGGTTGTAGATCAAAGAAGTAAAAATACTATTTAAAATATTGATTGCAGTGTTTCCCTGAAGGGAAAGAAAAAAAAAAAAAAAAAAAAAAAAGGAGAAGAAGAATGAATATACAGCAGGAAATGTTGGCAGATGCTGCAAAAAGCTCCCTTCTTTCTGAGTTTCCTTGAGATAATCTATGCTGTTTCTCAGTCTCCAAATGGAATGGAATTGTCTTAGATGTGGGTAGTTTTAGTGCCTGATATTTGCAGATAAGTTTATTCTTCATGAATGTGTCAAAGGTTGTTAGGATAGTTCCATTTTATCTTCCAGGGGGAAGGGAGGCTGGCTGTGAGTGGCAGGAAATGCAAAGCTGGCTGGAGGGGAGAAAGATAGAGACTGAATGGTGGAGAATACAGGCAGAAGGTTGAACGCTGACAAAAATGGGAAGCGACCATATGCGCTGGCAGACATTTGAAGAATTCATTTAGCAGCTTTCAGTCCAGCTAGCAGCGGTGTGAATTTTCCTAGAGAAGGGGATCCATAATTGCTCAGCAGACTGCAGGAGAGACGGGTCCAAATTGCTGGTGCGGAAGCAGCACATTGTGCTTACAGGAGACAGGATGCAGTAGAAATGCAGAATTACTGTGTGAGAGAGAGTTTTACATAGGAATGATACAGGGCCTTATCAGTAGACTGAGTGAATGAAATAACTCAGAGGATGCTTTGCTCCTCCTCCACATTTTCTCCTGCTGTGCTTGACTTTGCTCAGCATTCACCTTCAGAAATTTTCTACCGCTCTGTGCCTGATGAAGGGAAAGCAAGCGGGCTGAGGAAGGAGCAGGGCTGCCCAGATTCCGGGTAAAGATAAGCTGCAGATATTTCCCCTGCCCATCCTGTCCTGTGGCTTCTCACCCCTCCTGCAGGAGGTGTAGCCTGCAGCTCTGCTGCTGGCATTGAGGGCTTGGTATGGGAAAGTCACATCACCAGCACTGGGCTTCTCGTTATGAGAATGGGATTTATCTGGCCCTTGACTTCCCTTGATTTTGGCAGAAGATCATCAGAGATACCTGAAAGTGAAAGGAAGTTGAAAGGCATTGCATTTGCAACAACAACAAAATAATGTCACCACTGATTGTTTTTGCCACTAAAAAGTCTTTGAGTAAGTGACACAACAACAACATGAAAACTCCTTTTGAAAGCTACCATGCTTTTTCTGGGTACTCAGCACCCTTCCCGTAGCAGACTGGTTGGGGTTTTCTTCTTACAACTCCTTTGTAGCCCTATTTTTAAGGTAGACAGGCTCAAGGAGCCTTAGATCTCAAGTTGTTATGTGTAAGAGAAAAGCCTTGAACTCTGCTCTGCTGAAACAAAGCATACCCTAGCACTGGAAACTTTTTTCGGAATATGGACTTTGGGGCTGGCCAGTGGAAAAATAACAGAAGCAGAAGGAAAAAAGTGTGTTTTAAACCAACAGCTTGTTTGGTAATTTCTGTCTGTTTGTGGACAAATAGGGGTACCTTGTCAGTAAGCCAGGCCAGGCAATGTATGCACAGCTATCTACTTGCTTAAATCCTCAGAGAAAAAAAAAAAATGCACTTGCAATGAGACAGCTACGAAAGCTGAAAATATTTGGGACCACATTCAGGAAAAAAAAATATATATATATATAAATATATATATATATTATATATATATATATATATATATATATATATATATATATATATATATAATTTTTTTTACACAGCTTCAGAAAGAAACTGCAAGCCCATTGCTACCACACAGCTTATTTCGCTTCTAAATTGTCCAATGGCTCTAATACTTTGTCTTCTCAAGGAAGGACTCCTTGAAGTTGATGTAAATGAGACTTGTTATCTCCTGCAAAGGAAAATCATGTTTGTAATCACTAATGAAACTTGTGAGACACACTGCTACCACAGATAAATGTGATGGATTTTAGAAAGTGTTCATTTTAGGTGCACAGTGGTACAACAAAGTACAGATTGGCTCAGCAGCCGTCTGAAAAGGCTGCCAGTTTCTGCTGTCAGGAATATGAATTATAATACAGATAAACAAAATAAATTGAGTTGTTCAAAACTAGTGCTACCATAAACAACAGCAGAACCTGCCAAAAAAGAAGAAGAAAAAAAAAACAGCACCAGTTTTTAGAACATTTTCATTGCTTATCATTAAAGACTGCTTAGTGATATAAAGCTTTTAAAATAAGTATGGAACGAAGCTGACTCAAACTAGATGCATATAAATATCAGGGGAAGAAGTCCACTTAAGATAATGGATAGAAATCAGAGGGGGGAAAAAAAAAAAAGAAGTTGACTAAAAAGTTTTAGGTTCCCTGTTCACACTGGGTCACACTGCTTCCTGAAAAGAAGATATGCATTGCCTTTAAAGGACATTTCAGAAATACATTTAGCTAACTGAATATAAATTGTATTTGAAATTCTCTGCTAATAGGAAGGAAGATGAGGCAGACCTTGTACCAGGAGCGATCTCAGATGTTGCCTGGTGCTGTTACTGCATTTTCCTTTGGTGTTGTCACAGAGGCTCAGTTTGTGGCAATGGCCCACAGCAGAATGCTTGCATAAATGTGAAACTAATATAATTTATCTACAAAATTGCATGGTACTGTGGAACAGCACTGTGCAAGTTCCTCTCGGGCAAAATTTTCCCTGGCACTTCAGGTGGGTTAGCTGAGTGAAAACCAAAGTCTACAGCCTATAAACCAAAAAGAGGACATCCACTAAGCAGACCCAATTTCTCTCTCTGCGTGATGACTTTGGCACTGCTTGGCCCCTTACCAGTAAGTCAGTAAGGCTCCTGGTGAATTTTTGAACAGGAGTTTTCAGGGAAAATCCCGGGTGCTGCAAGCAGTCACCCAATTCGGTAGACGGCAAGTTTTCCTCTGAGTCAGCCCTCCCTCACACCTCCAGAAAGCTGGGAGGCACAGCCCATAGCCCTGTCTTCCTACCCACCCTGCCACAGCGCCGACCGCTCTTGGCTGTGGGGACAAGGCCTGAGTCACCCCGGAGCCGGTGGGCGCCTCTGGCCCCCTGCCCTGTGAGGACGTTTTCCTGTGGGAACAAGTGATGTTAATGCTCGTGCCCAGGCTACATCTCTGATTCACCCATTGTGGTTTTGTTTGTGGAAAGATTTAGATCGAGTAGTATATTGCAGCTTGGTGATTACTTTGTTTGTCTATAGTGCCTCCAACTGCCCTTCCAAGAGAGCAAGGCCATGCCTTCCTTGCCCACCCCAGGCTATTATTATGTGGTGCTGAACTGGTTTTTAAGCAAACAATTGCCAGGCAAGAATTTCCGTCTATTATTTTTCTGAATCTTTCAAGTTTCCTTGGTATTAGCAAAGGCAAAGCTCTTGGCTGAAGTTGAAAGAAATCATGTGAGATTTGGTTACCACTGAGTTTTGGTGTCTTGAAATAATTTCTCTCATTTTGCATCTGTGCTTGCATGTGTTTCAGAAATAGAACTAGTGAATTCATCCAGATTTATAGATTGATCCCAAACAAGAATCTGAGTATTCAGCATATTGTGATCGCAGTTTTTATTTTCTGCAGTTATAGTGCTTCAGAGAGTAGATCTTTAACAAGATTTAAACGGTGACATAAAAACATAAAATGTGCTTGGAAAAAATAGCATAAGCAGAAAAAAAAAAGAAAAAAGGTCTGTATGTGTGGCACAAATAAATGGTTTAGCAAGGAGTCATGGGCTAATTCATTTTGATAAAAATGAAAGCAATAAGTGAGAAACATGGACTGGGCTGTATTTTGAATGGTGAGACCTGGGGTGGAATAAACAGACTGTGCTTGAATACAAGATTTTATGTGACATCTTAACATTTAGAAAATGTAATATATAATTTCTGATTTCTGCCAGAACCAACATTTTCTTATTTTTTACCAGTTGTTTCTTTCTCCTTGTATTAAATAAGAAGAAAGGAATGGTTTCTAGAGAGGGAAAAATAAACAAAAAGTATTTAGAAGATGTTCTGTGCACACAAGGCCAGAGTTCATTTGTTTCTTCCTGTAACCACACTGAGTCTAATAAAATGTGTTGCTTCTGCTTACCGACCTTGCTTCAACTCCTGTGTGATTGCTGCTCTCTAAATAAAATACCATATCATGTGCTCTGTTGATGTTGTGGCCATTTGAGGCTCTAATTATTGTTAAAAATGAAGCAAAGTTATCTCAAAAGGGGAAGAAATGCATACAGATTTCAGATCATACAAGTTTTGTTGTTTTTTTTTCAGGCTGATCTTGGCATATGCATGTGTTGTTGAAATACCTAATGCCAGAGGTGCTGATAAATCTGAATTTTGTCATGGTGCTATGGAGGAGTTAGTAAAGCAAGATGCTGAAATCAGTACCACCTGGGAAGAGGCAGAGTTTCCCAGATGACAGATATTCCCTGAGGCACGGCCAGTTCTCCACCCAGCACATCTCTGCATGGGCACCCAATTCACCTCTTACTGAGGACAATCACCCCAAGTAATAGATATGGAGGAGAAAAATGAATTCCTCATCAGTCTACAAGTGCTACAGCATTGCCTAAGAACACAGGTTTTTGTGCTCTCATATATGATGTAAGCTGGGCTCAGGCCTACAGGTGTAATCCTATGTGTTACCCCCTCCTCTCATTTGCAGTTTGGCTTCATGTTCGGTGCAGTGGGGCTCTCACCTGGTATTTTCTCTGCCTCCCTATGGAGGTCACCAGTAGTATAGGACTGCGGGGGAGGTGGGGGGGGGGGGGGGGGGCAGAAAGCAGGTGGGTTTCTCAATAAAAGGAAAAGCTAAGGAAAACTGTAAGGTGCCTGTGAAAAAGCCCTGAAAAAAAAATAATAAATGAAGTGGTATATTTAAGGGTTGGGGCAGGGGCACGATCAGCCATACAGTGTTTTGTTCAGTATACTCATTGAGGTAGAAATTGGAGGAGGAGGAGGAAGACGCCTTGGCTCATATGTTATTTCCTTAAAGCTGTGAAGTATGCCGCTGACCATATGGAAGCCAGAAGAAAATACTGAAGTGAAAGAGCTGTGGAGAGACCCTACCAATGCAGGAAAAGTCTCCTCATAGAGCCAGCACTTCCTCACCCTCCAGGCAGGAAGACCCTCCGAGGAGTCTGTGATGATCATCACGGCAGCCCATGGAAATTCTGCAAAGAGACATTGGAGCTATGTTGTGTGCTCAGACTCATCTTTACTTTTAAAGACAAATTCAGGACAACTCAGCCCCAGGAGAAGTATCCTGAGAGAGGAGAAGCTGAAGCAGCAGCCATGCATTTAGTGAAGACCTGCTGTGCTCATATCACAGTGGACGTATGCACCAAAGCCCATCAGCCCCTTAATGGATAACTGCCAGATTATCCACAGGGCTATTTATTGTACTTTATGCATCTGGGGCTGCAACGTCTGATCTGAAAATTGGCTAAAAGTTGTGGGAGGGGTTGCGAATCAGAGGCCGGAGCTTGCATAACTGCGCAGAGTGATGACTTCTAATGCCCAGCTTCCCCCTTCTTGAGGGCTCAAGAGAAATGTCTTTTAACAGTCCCTCGAGGATTTGTGTTCTTAGACCTTTGGAGGAAAGTGTGTGCTGATATCACTCTCTCCTGCCAGAGAGGAAATCCACTTGATACTGACCATAACTGCTGCTACAAATCTATTTCATAAAGCTGCTATCACTAGACAGGTTTTTTTTTTTTTTTTTTTTTTTTTTTTTTTTTTTTTTTTTTTTTTTTTAAAGTAGCAGCAATCAATTTTCTGAGTGTTTAAGCTTGGAAGATTTTTGTGGTCAGTGGGATCTTATGGGAGCTGAGATTTCCCGGATGTTATTACTGGAATGCTGCAGCTGCATTTTTAACTGTTGGTGGGCTGGAAGCTCTTTCACATGGGACTGGATAACCAAGGTGCTGCAGAGCCCTCTGGCTTAAACAGCCAGCAGAACTCTGGAGCTCTGCACTGAAGTGCTTTGTTGGATTAAGGTAATGTCTAATAACCCCTTTGAGAATTGTATCTTTGTTGCCCAAAGCTTCTTAGATAATAAACAGCAATTCAAGAAAGTGAAGACTTCCACTCAGCATCTGCTTTTTACCAGACTTTGGATGGCTTCTATGCACAAATGTATTCATGCATCATGAAAATACCACACG
Organism: Anas platyrhynchos; assembly: GCF_047663525.1. NCBI lineage: Eukaryota > Metazoa > Chordata > Aves > Anseriformes > Anatidae > Anas > Anas platyrhynchos. The sequence continues at coordinate 42,564,567 of NC_092589.1, forward strand.
TTGGGGCATTAGACCATAAACAGCAGTACCATAAATGCACTAGTCATTAGTCACTCTGTGTTATCAGCTCTTATTCCTATTGTTCTTTTTCCTAAAGTCAGCCAACTGGGCAGCGGGGATAGTTCCATGACAGCTATGCAAAGACAGGAAACCTGCTGAAAAGCAGCATCTTGTCAAAATGAGGTGGACTTGGATCTCCTGAGTTTATAGCTCTCTGAACTAAAAGTGCTGGAATTTCTTTGTGTAAAAACAAATGTAACTTTCTGCTCATTCTTGGCACCTGGGGTAGAGCCTGAGGATGAGTAGGCTCCATTTGTGACACATAACTCTACGGGAATGTGCTTGGTCTTGCTTTTTATAAGCTTTAAATCATTACAGGTTTACAGAAACTGGATGATTCCTTACAGAACCAGGAGACATTATTATCATTTAATTGCATCTTGAATTCTTCCTTAGAAATCCAAAGCAGAAATATAAAAGTATATGAAATGTCATGGAATTGCTTGCAATTGAAAACAAAGCCAAGCACACTCTTGTACCGGCTCCTTTTACTGCCCCTTTCCCTTCAGCAATACCATTGTCCTAGAATTATTTCTTCCATTTTTCGGTTAGCAAAACAGACAACCTTGTTTGAAGGGCTATTCATTTAGGGCTTGTCAACAGATCAGATATTTAGAAAGTGAACTTGAATTTAATTAAGGGAGTGAATTCCAAAATGGATTAATTAAATTGAATTAAACTGCCCTGTGGACACTGTTAAATAAATCACAGTGGTTGCCAGTGCTTCTTCCCTTTCGACAAGTAAAAGTATCTATGTGGGAGTTTAATTTAGTTTATCCAATCCACTTTAAAGATTAATAAGGATTAGCTTTCCTGGGTGTCCTCATCTCTATGAGCGGACAGCCCTCCCAGAGGCTGGCTGCAGCTTCAGCAACACTGGGGCATTATTTCTGTGGTTACTCCCCTGTTGTGGGAAAGCTCTTACACCACTTGTATCCTGCCCACTCCTTTCCAGCAGGGACAGAGCCCGGCCCCAGTTATGTCTAAGCACTGCAAAATGCGAATGGTGGTGGGATTTTTTCATACAGGCAAGGAGGAGTGGAGAAGGCCATCTGACCTGGCAGTGCTGGAGCTCGGGGTAGCGAGGAACGTGCGCAGGATCCCCTGGGCAGCTCAGCAGGAGCAGGGACTGAGCCGTAGAGCCAGCTTCAGCCTTCCAAAAATGAATTTCGGTAATCTGTGAGACATCATAGAAGAATGAAAGGGAGCTTCAAAATAGCCTCGCTTGAAATAAAAAACATACTTTGGCAAGGCTACGTAAAATGAAAACTGACGTGCTTGACCATCGTATTGACATGTTCATCAAACCGCTCAACAGACTGCAAATATCCCCACGGACTCGGTGCCAGACGTTGGGGCGGCCAACCAGATGTGGAGCAGACCGCGGCTGGGCCTGTTTGCTTCTCCAGCAGGGGTGGAGGGAAGCTGCTTGCAGGTCTGCTGGGGCCACAGCCCGCCAGGACCGTCCCAGCACCAGAGATCCCAGCATCTCGTCTTTTTATGAGGTGTTTCAGGGGGAGGTTTTCTCTGCCTCTTCTGGGCTGGGGACTTGGCTGATGGAAAGCACAGTAGGGAGAGGGTTGAAGTGAGAGCATGATGAGTTTTAGGATGGGGAGTGGTGCTACAAAATACCAGTTCCCTGCAAGTATTTATTATCATACAAAAGCGTGAAGCTGAGCGTGTTTTTGCAGGATGCGAGTGCTCCAGCACATTCCTTGATCAGATGTCTGTACCTTAGGGAACTGGGCTCCTAGCGAGATTTTGCATGATACCAATTCAAAATAGACTCCTATAAGAGCCACTTCAGACTTGTTTTAACTGAAGAGTATTTGTGCCAATAAACTCACTTACTAGGAGATTGCCAGGAAGCAAAAGCAATAGCTAGTCCAGTCCTGAGCAGCTTGAAAATCTGCTACATATGTATTTATACAATGTCTGCGTGCAGGTGCCAAGACATAGCTCAGGGCTCACAAGTTCCACCAGCACAGGGATAATGGAGTTGATTACTACAAACACGCGGCAAGCAAACATGCTTAAACATCTTCAGAGAAACATTACAAAGGCCCCATTTTTCACCATATTTTCTAAATGTAGCAGATGCTGGGGACTGGGTGCCACGATGCAGATTGCCAGGCGTCCAAGAACCACAGTGAATGTGCTGTTAATCATTGGTTGCACTTGATCAGCTCTGAGCAATCACGAAATGCTGCAAGACATTCTTCAGTGGCTCAGTTACAGTAAAATAGAGGCTAATCTCAAAACAAAGGGACTGTCGAGAAGTAATAATTTCTTGAGAACACAATGATACAGCCTGCTTAATTCTCAGGCAACTAATGGTGTGTGACAATGCCGTCCGGCTCTGCAAACAGTGCAAGCACTAAGCCAGGGCTGTGGGGAGGCGGCACCATCAGCCAAGCAGCCAGACTGCTCTGACAACCGCCTTTCCCAAAGTCCATGACTCCACAAATCCAGTTTGTACAAGAGCTGAGCTGTGGTAGGTCAGTTACTTTCTTTTTGTATTGCTTGAGAGAAAATAGGATGGGCTGGCTTGAGAAGCAAAAGGAACACAAACAATCAAAGAAAGGAAAAAAGAACTCAAAATGCTGATTCTGAGGGAAAAAGCAACCCTTTTCAGTACCGCTGATTTCGTGATTAGTAAAAGGAGTCCTAATAGTGTTCTGCAAATATTAATAAGCATTGAAATAAGACTTCAGTGCTGAAACAGTCATAAGAATATATTTCCTTTAACAAATCAGAACTACCTACCTTATGGCAGACTTATCTTACCACACACTTAAAGAGAGGGAGGTTTGAACCAAAGAGTAAAAACTGACTTGGACAATTGTTGAGCTGAGGATTTGCTCCTGAGCCACGGAGAAGTGGACTGGGCACAAGGGACTGGTGACACACAGTTTTAGGATCAGAGAAAAGGAGTGAGGCACCAGGTTGACTTCAGAATGCTCTACCATCCCGACCAGTTTCCTGTGTGACGCTGAGTGAGATACGTGCTCTCTTTATGTCTCACCCTGGGCTGCTTGTCTACTTACACTGAAAACTCTCCTGTGATCTGAAAACTCTCCTGTGATCTGTATCTTTCTGCGTAGTCTGTATTAACCTCTTCCTTAAAATTATTTAACTGCTGCTTGGAATCCTTTGTTTTTTATTACTTTCAGAGTTGCATAATAACAGAGAATATCCCAATGGAAACAAAAGGAGTGAGCTTTTTGGGCTGCAGCTGCTGTTCTGCTTTGGCCCTTTGACAGAAGTGCTTTGCCTGTCTCAAACCAAAAGCAACCATCAGCTGCACTCTCTCAGAATAAAACGAAATGCACCCAACCTGCAGGCAGCAAGCAGACTTGAGAGCCGGGGCAGAGGCAGTGGTGCTAAATGTAGGCAATTGCAAGCACAGCATTGCTCTTTGGTGGCCTTCCACGTGGACAGCCTGAGCACCGGCCCCGAAGCATAGGGAGGAGCAGGTTTTGACAGCTTGCCCCTCACAGCACTGTGATGTGGGCTGCCCTTTGTTGCCCTGGGGAAGTGTGGATCTGGGTACAGAAGCACTGCTAGAAGCCCACTTCATGGTAATTCAGGGAAGAGATAAAAGGTTGCCTAAAGTTTGCACATAATGTGTGACTAAGGGCCAGAGTGAGTAAACACTGCCCTTTTGGAAAGCTACAGGCTTTCTTCTTGCCCTTGAAATCACACACTCAGAACAGCTATGAAGGAATCCAACTTAATGCATTTATTTTCTTCCGCTGTCCTCTTAAGGGACAGCTGATGTTACAGAGAAAAGGAGTGAAGCCCTGATGCACTGCTCCACTCCTGAGGCATTCTGGGCTCTGCCACTGTGGCTCTTTGAAGGTTTATGGAAAAACATGTGAAAGAGGAAATGCTACTTGCTCACAGCTTGTAGGTGGAGGTGGGGGCTGACTTTTTAAAGTTAAAATAGGCTGCTCACCTCTTGATTTGCAGTGGGAGTCAGATGCCAGATAACACACTTCTCTCTGCACCCAACACATCTTATCTCCAGTCTTTGTGTTTTAAAAGTCTGACCCTGGGCTCTTGTGTGCTACTTAGACTTACTTTGCTAAAGATAAAAATAGCACACAGGAGCTATTTCTGTCATTCGCAGAGCAGTTCTAGCATTTTTTTTGTTTGAATCCTCGGGCACATTTTCCTTTCTCTCCCCTTCACACACACACCCCCCCCCCCCCCCCGCAGATCCACACCATTAAATCCATATTTTGCAACTGCATTTTTCTTTCCTTCTGAAATTCTTTCAGATTACCCTTATCTGTTATACCAAAAAATCCCTTTAACTGCTTTCTCCAGTCTTTCAGTCTCATCTCAGTGGGCACATTTGCATAAATGTTGCCGTGGTGTTGTAGGAATCCTTACAAAGGAATTGGCTTGCAGAGTTTAAAAAATTATAAAAGATTTTACACTTCTTTGCAAGTATTCAGCTATATCTTCCTTGAAGCAGTATTTAAAATATATAAAACAGTTAAGCTAAGGAAAGTCAGTCTTCGGAAGATGTGTTTATTTGCATTTGTATTAAAGGTATGTTGTATTAAAATATATTTTAAATGAAAATACAGTTATATTTGCATTTGCATATACTGAATATGTATATCTACATGAACTGCTTTAAGGTTCTTCCAATGACTATAACACCATCTTTCAAAAAAAAAAATCATTACTGAAGTACAAAATGTCAAGTATTGATTATAAAAAGTATATTGAACATTTTGAGAAAATTGACAGAAAAAGAAAAACAAACCAAGACACCTCAGAGCTATGAAATGATAGTATTATAGTAATATACTATTTCTACATAGCAACACAAATAAATTTAAAAAGAAAATGTTCTACTCTTCTTCAGCTTTATATTCTATTCTTACCCTATAAATCATAAGTGGTAAAAGGTAAAGTCTGCAATGCCCCTAATTCATTATATCATCAGATAATATCCAATAGGGAATACCCAAACCCCTTCTTTGGTCCATCTTTTTCTGAGCACAGCATAATAAAGACCACAAGGTGAGCTGGAGCTGTCTGCATTGTGGATTAAACTCAAGCTTGGAGGTAGGGGAGGTCATAACTCCCCTTCTTTTTTCCTGTTGAAACTTCCCTTGGGAAGTTGCTTTCAAAAAAAATCAAGTAAAATAAAAATGGAGCTTTTTATAACACTTCTTAAAACAAAATCTTTTGCTATGAAATGACAATATTCAAACATATATCCATTTTTAAAATGCAAAAACAAAATGAAACATCTGTTTTGACTTAGTGCCATTGAATTTTAGCATTTGGAAATTTAAAGATTTTGACTTTTGGATTCCCATGCTTTTTATAAAAACAGGCCCCTCCTTCTCCTCCTCCAGCCCTTAAACCTCAAATCTGGAAAATATTTAAAGCAGCATGTAGATATTCTCTTTTTCCCTCGCTTCCCTCCCACCCCCATTTTCCTGCTGTTTTCTAACCATTTCCAGTTGTCAGGAAGATGTGCTGCTAGAGCAGAATGGAAAGAAAAATCATCCTATGAAATAAACCCAAAAGAATATACAGGTGTTTGGGCTGTGTGTGTCTCTGAGAGGGATCTTCTCCAACCTTCATATGTCCTCTAGAGATGCAGACTTTGAAATAAAATGCTCCGAGCCATGTGTTTGCTTCTCTCATGCATGTTGGTTAAAATGCATCCCTGGGCTGATCCTCTTTATACCTAGAGCTAAACTGAGGAAGCATTACTGCTGCCGGAGGGGATTGTGTGGTATGGTAACTAAATCTGTGAAATGGGAACCATCCACTTTAAATAGGAATAGCAATATTTCTCTTCCTTTGTAAAATATTTTGAGATTCACAGAGGAAACAGAGCTGTAGAGCATGATTACAGGACTTATTTGCTTCTCAATTACTGACACTCACAGCACAAAGAGAGTTTTATGCCATCTTAATAAGGTGCAAAGAAAAAATGAGTACAAAAGCATTTATTATTTTTTTTCTAGGACTGTTTCTATAGAAGTCCCACCGCTGTTCCTCATATGCCACTGTATATGCATACTGTCACTTTGGAAAATAAGGTGACTGAAACCTGTCACCTCTGAAAATAAGGTGACTCCCTTTGAAACTACAGGTTGCTTTGGGGTGGTCCAGAGTCATCAATAACTAGCAGAGGTCATCTGGAAAGTAACTGATAGTTGGAATATTTTACCTCCTGTCTTCTGGCTTTCATTTGTTCACCTGAGTATTTTTTTGCTTTCCCAAAAGGAAAACACTGCTGGGTATTGTAATAGACATGAATGCATGCATAGATATGAAGGTGTCAGCAGCCTCTGGGTGTTTCTGATGCCCCCGAACTACTCGAGCTGCGTGCAGGGGGCTCAGAACCAGAGCTGGTCTCCACGTCATGCCAACTTCTGAAATGCTCTGACAGGACTTTTGAAATATTAATTTTGTTAAAACACGGGACAGGATGCAGCTATTTCTACGACCATCTCATTCCGTAAAGGACTGATTACAGGTTTACAAATATTTGCTTTATATTCCCCTGGTTATTCCTCTGGGTGTCTTCTTCTAGTCCTTTGGTTATCTTCTTACTTGCCAGGTGCTTATGCTGGTATCATTAGCTAGCATTTTGTGGGATCTGGATGGACACTTGCTCTGTGTCTCCCATTTAGGTTTGCCATTTCTGCATCCCTGGTGAAGTTTCCTTTGAGTAACACTGAAGCTGGACAACTGGCAGGTCAATGGGAGTCATAGGGCTGTCTGGAGAACTTAAAGGAAATTGCTGGCTGTGGCTGCCATGTGTCTTTTGGATGAAGAAACTGCCAATGTCTTCTTCTTCCAGGAGAGAGCTCACTCTTCTTAGCAGCAAAAGAGCAAATGTCAATCTGTGTTGCACTAAACATTTCCCATTGAACAAAGGTCTTGAAAAATTAGTTTCTTACTTTGTTTCCTGGTCGTTACCATGTGGGTTTTCATATTAAGTAAAACATTTTAGAAAATCAGAATCCCGCATGCCACTTAGGGGAGAATCTTAGTAGTAATACTGCTGGGCTCTTTGTTTGCCTTGAACCGTACTTGGGGATACTCATCACACATTTTGCTTCAAATAAAATTTACTCTTCTGTGTTGCATGTTCTACTAGTATTGAGCTTTTCTTGAATAAGCTGTCAGGACCAGGGGGAGGATGAGCAGAGAGATAGATTATAGTTCCCCTTCCTCCAGCTGGACTGTTGCTTTTTTTGTTTGGCAAAACTGAGACAGTTCCAACTTCAGCTCCAGCCTGTGCTAGTAACTGACAGGCACGAAAAGACAATCTGGTACCTAGTGACTGGTGGACTTCAGGGAGGCATTAATCATGTTTTCTTTCCTTTTCATGGGTCCACAGGGCTGATAGAGAGGAAAACATGAGAAATGGCCTGAGTTCCCTCCCAGTAAGTTTTGTTTGTTTGCTTTACTATTATACAGACTTCATGGTTAGTTTCCACTGGAGTGGTGTTTCAGAGTTCATTGTTTTTTATTCAAAGTTACTTTATTGTACTGTGACAACCATTTATGTGCTGTCTAATAGAGATTGTTATACTAATGGATGTCCTGTTTCAGCAAAGTTTGTGTCTTACAGTTCAATTCAATGAGTCAAGCTTCAAGCTATTATTGTGTGAGTATTCATAACTGTGGACTTTGCAAAAGCACACAAAGGAAAACATCCACCCTTATGACTGTTGAGTAGATAATGCTGTGGAAATAGTTTTCCCTGCAAGTCAGTGGCAGGTAGTAATGACTTTCATTGGCTGTTACTTTCCTTTGAAAGTTGAAATGCTGCCTGGTGCTGGTAGACATTGATATCTAAAGCAAGAGTGCCAATCTACTTTGCCATTTAATATTTCATATATATATATATATATATATATATATATATATATATATATATTTATTTTTTTTCAAACAAAACAAAACAATTAGATTAAAAATGTCATTTGCAGTCTGGCCACTGAAATTAGTAGTGTTCCATAGAGGAGGGAGTTCAGGATTTTGCCCACAGTCATGATCTATCTTAAAATATCACTTATTGTTCCTGGTGAGCATCAGAAAAGACTGCAGTTGAACTATCTCTACATTTGATAGGACTGCCAGAGTAGACAAGGACAAATTATTCCAGAAAGAGTGGTTAAAACATGCCCCTGTGGGTTTTATGGTTGCACAGTGTAATCTACCCCTTGGCAAATCTGCTGTCACACCAGTGCTTTCCAGTTGGCAGTTCTTATATAGGTATATTCTAGCTTTGAACAATGGTGAACAAAGACTGGAAATGTTATATTGCAGGTCTATCTCTAAATCTGAAAAAAGTAATAAGTAATTTTGCTGGATTAACAGCCTGATGTAGAAAAAGGTAGAGTGTTGTGTTTTTTTTTTGTTTGTTTGTTTGTTTGTTTTTGTTTGTTTGTTTTTTTTCTGTAATGTTTTAGCTGACATTGAAACAAATGTGGTAGGTATACTCTGTGGAGATAAATGCTTATTGTCAAGCTCATTATAATTGACAAAAATTTAAAAAACGGGTTTCTGATTTTAGGTATCCACTTAAATGTTTAACACCCACAAAAATTTTACTATAGTTAGATGCAAATCAGCTGTGTAAATGAAAGGATTGAGGCACGGTGTATGAGCCATGATGTACCTGTTCAATTAACAGACAACTGTTTATGCCCATCTTCACAGCATTTGAACGTCTGGTTTGTGAAAGTTCGAGGCAAGTATTAAAAAATGTGAAGAGCCTGCACTTTCTATTCATAAGGCTTTTTTAGGTTCAGTGCTTGAAATCTTGAAAACCTGAGGCTGGAATCTCAGGTATGCCTTCTTGTGCCATTGGTGCATTTGACAATATGAGCTCCCAGGCTGTGTGAGCAGCTGGGTGTTTTTATGTCCAGCTGCACGGTAATTTCCTCATTACAGTTTGATCTTTCTGTGCATACTAAAATTTTGTGAACTGGCTTGTTTCTAATCAGATATGTGACCTACTTTTTAAAAAATTGTGCAATTCTAGATAATTTAAAATTTGTTGTTAGGCTTGTAGCAAATAGCTACTGAGTCACTATTGCAATGAAGGAACTGAAAAATTAATAAGCATTGAAATTAAATCAAAATTATCATCAGGTATAAATAATCCTGTTGAATACTTTTGTTTCAATAATACCGACTTCTAAGTCATAAAGCTTCAATCAAGCATACATTTGTTTGCTTTGCTCTCATCATTAGCTTTGTGTCAGTCACTGAATGGAACTGTTTTTTGTGGTGAAATTAGGCAGTCCTTCAGGGGCTTGCAGGAGCCTGTAGGATCAGCATCTTAAATCTGATGTGTTATATTTAGTTTCAAGGAAAGCCAGGTGAATAAACTATAACCACATAAGCAGTTAATTTGCTTCCTTTGGCTTGTAAGTGAGAGCCTAGACTTTTCACTGTTCTTGATTATTAACCGTTTTTGTTGGTTTGAAGGAGGTGGATGGTCTGTAAGAATGCTGTTAAACCTGGGGTGCACAGTGTACGTGGGGGTGCCCACACAGCCCACCCCAGGCCAGTTACTGGGATGCAGTACTTCTCATACCAATTTTAATTTAATTTTATATAGCAATTACTGAAATTTATGATAAAAACCCCATCCCTCTCAGACAAGCTTTCTCCACCTGTGGCTCAATTTTCCACTACTCACAGGTAAAAAGAGCTCAATAATGAACAGTGCAGCAGGTAAGTGAAATGAGAAACAAAAAGAACTTGATAGACATTCTCATGAATTAAAATAAATCCTCAAGGAATATTAGTGAGATTACACATGAGCACCAACTTTCCATATCTATGCACTAAATTTTTAACCCCCCTATGAACTCATTATTGTTGTTTTCTGGAATAACACTGGAAAATAAAATCACTTCTGAAAGACATTTGTGGGGTTTCTCAAATGCCAGCAATGAAGACCCCTGCTGTTCCCATGTTCATCTTAAAAAATTCATATCAGCAATGCCTGAATAAGAAGCAACACAGGAAATTAAGAAAACCCTGCTGAAACCTTTTCAGGGTATATTAAGCTGTGAATCAGATGAAGAACTTGTCTAAACAGATTAATTTCAACAGTACATAGCTTGTACAAAGTCATTATGATGTACACATACCTTACCATAGTCAAAGTGCTTTTGTTCTTTGAAAGGCTCTATTAGAGGTAAAAATCTGTAGAGACAAGTTGGTTAGCAGCCCGATCAGCACCCAGGATGTTGCAAACACTGCTGACTGCTGTTACTGACCTTTGAATGCCATATGTTTCTGTGTTTGCTGGCGAAAGACACAGCCTCTTGTCAAAACATCTCATCAGAAAGGAGAAAGTGCTTGCTTGCTTCTTCTTTTGATGGAGATTTGGATGATTCAAACTCCAGACATTTTAAGAAAGTAAAAATGTTTGAATGCCTGATGGATGAGTCACAGTGTAATTTTGGATCTGTCTGTTGGCATTACAAAGTATCCATTGTAGTGAAAGGATTTCCTGATCTTGAAAATGCTACTGAACCATTGGCTTATAACAGCAAACATTTTTTTTGCAAAATCTCTGACATTAAAAACGTCTCTTTAAGCTTTCCATTTGAGACACACCTTGTTTTTCTGTCAGGCACTCTCAGGAGAATTTACTCTGCATTTTCAGTATTGGAGGTTCCTGTTGTCAGGCAGCTAAGCAGGGAGAAAGAATCAAGAGCTAACTTTGCACAGAGTGCAGGCAGAATGATTTGGAATCTGCTGTCTGGAGACCATTGCTATGACCATTTTGAATTTCTTACTTAAATTCATTTTCAACCAGGTCTTACTGAAATTTAAAAAAAAAAAAAAAAAGCAGAATGCTTACCTATTAATGAATGGATGCAACATGAAAGTAGTAAAAGCAAATAAAAATAATCAAGTATACAGAGCAAAAATTCATGAAATGTTGTCCATATATTCTGACAGATCAAAAAAAGGTCAGGGATCTTGATGTTCCTTCTAAAACTGCCCAAAGGCCACACAATGTGCCATGCTTTAATTTTGCTCTTTGCTTTTACACTTAAGAGCATCTATGTATTTATGCATAAATGTATTTCAAATCTGACATTCAGAAGTTTGGTATGTTCAAAACCTTAACACTGGATAATTTAAAAAATGTCATCCTTTTCTGGGTTTCATTCTCAAGATGGTACTAGGCAAAAATGAGAAAAGATTTCTGCAATGCTGGGAACACTTTGCAATTATTTTTTATTTAGAAACAGGTTGGCCAGTCCTCTCCTGAAATGCAAAAATAGGTTTTCTGTTTGTCTTCTCCAACATAAAAAGCTCTGGTGTCTACTCAAGTGTATACTGAAGTATACCCCACCTTCTAGTTTTCTGTTTTAAAAGGCATTGAAGCCAATGTGCAATGTTTGCATAACATTTTAAACATTAGCCACACTTGATTTCTGTGAAGTGATTAGTTCAAACACATGATGTTATCTTTTGTTTGTTTGCTTGATATTTTTATATTTCTTAATAAGAAAGATTCACATTTAGTTAAAATTGTAACATCTACCTTCAGACATTTAGCATCAAGTAATTACTTGATTTATTTGTGGCATAGAAAACGAGTGTTTTGGGGTCAAGACCTGAACTTCAGGGAAATTGGCATTACATTTGCTTTCACAGACGTCAACAGAAATTTGCCACCTCACTGCAATAACCAAGATGGCTAGACATTGCTTGTTGAGTAAGAAAATACTGAGCACTTCATGAACCTTAAAATGTTGTTGCAGATAGTCATGCTCACAACCCAAGTACATATTGTATCTAAGCATTTCCTAGTTTGGACTAGTTTCCAGATTCTAGACTAACAAACTAATTGTTCCATGAGACAGCTCAATCATAGCTCACAAGAATTTTCACAGGCCACCTTTTCAAATATATAGAAGACAGTGATCAAGTCAAGGTATGTTTATTTTAACTCACACGTTTTAAAAAGTGGGCCATGAACTCAGGAATTTTAATAAGGGACAATGTTGTCTTTTCATTGCAAAATTAATTGGTGAAGAGAGAGAATAAGGGAGAAATGTTTCTCCTTGACACACATTCAGTATATATTACATTCAACCATGAAAAGAGTTCAAGACTAATATTACCTTTCTTTCCTACATCAAAGGAAGAATATTCAAGTAAGCTTTTCTTTGAGTTGGTGGAAACATGACACAGAAGTATTTCATCTTTTCTTCTCCTAATAATTATAATTCTGAGCATCTTAAGGGTGTGGAGGAGCCATAACAATTCTTTGGAAAATGGGATATTTTTTTTAAGACAGTGTGAAATGAAAAAAGAAAGATAACCTTTTTCCAAACTAATTGAAATTCTTAACCCAAAGCAACCTTGCATTCACTTTATCTTTCAACACTCCCAGTTGTGCTAGCAGCTCCAGAGGCAGACTGGACATGTCTTTGTTAAGAAAGCAACCCAGCTCATGGGCTCCAATGGGCTTGCTCTCGGGTCTGAGCACTCCCCAGCCTCAGCCAGGTTTGCTGAGTACTGTTTCAACTCAGGTCTGCTTTGGCATGAGAGACACGATCTCAATCGCATGTCAAGGTGAGGGCAGATAGACTGGTGTTGCTATTGAATAAAGCCCACCCCAAGGAAGAAGAGTTGTGGGGTATCCCAGATGTATGTTGTGGACACCAAGCAGAATTTATCAAGTCTTAGAACAATTTTACATCACTCTACTTTCTTTCTCATCAAGGGAGAGAGGACACCAAACAAGAAAAAAAAAAAAAAGAAAAAAAAAAGATGCATTGCAGGTTTTCTGCATTTCAGATGAATCACCAACTTTGAAAGATGTCTTACCTGAAGAACTTAGCAAACATCTGTGAGAAAGCCCCTGGGCAGGCAGCCTATACCCCACAAGCATGCCTCTCACTGGGCTGGGCAGCCCTCTGAATGCACCGAGGCTACATTAGTGGTATTTAGAAGTCTGTCAGTATGCATGGCTCAGGTGTAACATTACTGAACACTTTGTACAGTATTTTGTGCCTGTAAAAGCCAGAACAACTTGCCCCAAGTATGGAGCAAGTGTTGTGCACAGCTTGTATTTCCTGGTGGTATTTGCATTGGCAATGTTGTTTGGAATCCAGTGTGTTTTAGTCAGAGTGTTTACCCTTCTGTCTATGAAAAAGTAGCCACTGGATTTGTTTCCTATAGAGGTGGAATATGATATTTAATACTCTAGCTTTTTTAAACAGCATTTTCCTTTTTTTTATTTTTTATTTCCTGTTTTCTTTTAGCAATTTCTCCTTAAGGCTTTTTTTCCTGAATGTTTATTTTTATTTTTTTATTTTTTATTTTTATTTTTTTTTCCACTGCATACTTTCACTAAAGCTTCATTCAATTTTGGGCATTTCAGATTGCTTTCCTTACCTTGGTGACAGTATTTTGCTGTAGCCAACACTTGCAAAGTTACCTATATTTTTGGTCACATAAACACTATCTGTCTGTATTTTATTTTTGATTTAGTTTTAAACAACTAGACAATTGTAAATTTCTGAAAACACTCCATTTTAGAAATTTTTATTTTTCTACTGATGAGCAGAAAGCAACTGACATCTGTAGGCCCTTTTTCCATTCAGAAAACTTGAAATTCTTGATTTTACAATATCAGATTAGCTGTTGTGTTGACAAACCTGAATCTGACATTCTCTCTCTCCTTCTCTCTCTCTCTTTTTTTTTTTTTTTTTTTTTCCCCCCCCGACAGGGCTCCAAGCATCTTCCTTTCTAGAAAGCAATAATACTCTGGTGTCTTCAGACTGGCTCCTGAGATATATGATTGAGTATCTTCCTGTAAAATCTCAGGTTTTTTTGAATTGCCTAGTAGATTTTAGAGTAACTCAGTGATGATATAACCAAAATGCTACTAATAAACATACTTCAATGAATGCTTTTATTTCCATATTAATTCTTACAAAATAATAGGCTTCTGGCCCTTAGAACTGCTTCTGTGATATCTATAACCCTTGGGGTTTCATTAGTCAAGACACACATTGAGAGCTGTTCATTACATAAGATTTTCAAAGGCCTTTCTCTTGCTCAAATGAGAGAAAAAAAAAGTACTTTCCATGTTTTACTGTTTGAAGAAACCATTTGAAATCATTTGTTGCTAGTTCTTCAGACTTTATTAAGCGGTATGTAAGATGTTATGAAAAACAAACATATGAGACACTGCTGAACCTTCTTATTGTACTCTGTCTGTAAAATGGGTTAAAAACCCCAAAACAAAGGTACTTTGAATTCTGCAAGTGTTCTGTTCACCACTGAACTACATGACAAAGGTAAGGTTTCAAACGTGCTGAGAGGGTTTCCAGCTTCCAGCCAATGCTGTTGGGTACAGCATTGCATCCCCATGAGTCCTGAGTCTTCCTCATTGCTCCACCTTTTGTGTCCTACTTCAGTTGGGCTGGTCCTGAATGAAGCTCATTGACTTCACAATCTTTCTTTATAAATATTTTCTTTCTCTTTGCTGTTATTCAGCAGTGTTATGACAGAAAACACTGATTGGTTTTGCATGAACACCCTCTGTTCCTTGTGTAAAGTTTATTAGCAATGGTGAGTCAGGGGAATAATTTGTTTAAGTACTGATACAAGCACTGCCGTTTATTTTGGAAATAAATTGCTGAGAAGAAGATTGTACAGAAAATGTTTGCTGATTCTGCATATAGTTCCTACAAAACCTGACCTTGTCATTCCTACAAAACCCGACCTTTCCTTATGTTTTATAGCAACCTTGCGAAGTTCACTTGCATTATCGGGTGACAGATTCCAAAATCAAGAATCACACATACAAGGCAAAAAAGTTTGGGTTGTTGCCCTAATTTCTGTCAGGGGGTTGCACAATACTTCCCATGAAACAGCCACTTTACAGAAGAATTAAGTGCATGCTTCCCTCCAACAGCTCTGCCAAACTACCTCAATGGGATGTAGACTGAGTGGGTAGCCCTAATATCTAAACTGTCCCTCCTGAAGATAAGAAACCAAACCAAACAAAACAAAACATTGTAGAGTGGGAGAGGAAGGGCAGAAGAAGCTGTGTAGAAGTTTTTAAAGTAAATTATTGAGCAATGCAGGGTGAGCTGAAACACTGCCTAATGCCTCAGAGTGAACCACTTCTAATTCCTAATTATTACATCTTTTTCTTGACCTTGAGGGACCTCACAATGCTCTTAAGCATGATCTCCAAGCCTTTATTAATCAAGGGAAAAGAAACTGTGTTCCTTGGACTGTATCCTCTGCTGCAATGTACTTAGGCTTAATGATGCATCAAGTTTACAATGAGCATTTTGACAGTCCAAACAGATGCATTAATCATTCTGCATTAACTCAATTTCTAGAGGAGTGGGAAAATGTCCTGTCTGTTCTTATGATATGGAAAAATATGCCTACGCATTATCCACATGATACAAGAAGAACCATGGACTTCATTTCCCAAGGCACTCTTTCAAAATAGAGAAAGAATTTCATTTGGAAAAATCACTGCAAGGCTTTCAAAGATGTAGTCCAGGTGGGTCACCCAACGATTCTGATTATTAAATCTATAATGTGATGATAGTTGCTTCTCTGAAAGATTATATGGGTTTCTTTGCTTTAGCCAAACTCTTAATTAAACCAGAGAAAAGAGATTAATGAAACAAATTTCTACAATAACCTGTGAGAATCAGATGTCATCCTCCCACAAAATATGAAGTGTAGCTGCCCTCATGTGTTAGTTCAGTCCCTGGGCTGCTGTAGAGGATCCACAACCACCTCATCTCCATTTCACAGAGTGCATAATGGAGCAATTTTATAACCTTTTCCTACCCTGGGATTTCTATCACCACGGCTTCAAGAGATATGACTGAGGTGGGATTTAGCTATACCCAGTAAAGATCATTTTGCCTTGATCTTGATCTTGTTCATGTTTATGTGAACAGGAGTTACACCTTTTAATTGTTCAGGGCAGTTTTAAATCTTAAATCTATCAAAATAGACTCTAAATAGCTGCAAAGTTGCCCACTAATTAAAGATGCTGCTGCTCATGACTCCATGCAGCCAATATGGCTGTAATGCTGCTAGCCTCTGTTTTGTGGCAGAGTTTTAATGTGCTTGACATCATCTGGAGCACCACATCAGGTGCATCTTCAGTGAAGACAGAATAACATTGCACTATAGAATGCACCTTTATGAATATCTATTTTAAATTTGCTGTGTCTATATAGTAATGGCTGGTGAGGGAGAAAGGAAGACATTTACCCATTGCTTGATTCCAGAAGTCTGCACAAAGACACATAAGTCTGAAACAGCCTGAGTTGTAGGATTTAGTTAATACTGAAATATATGATGTTAATAAAACCCAAAGCTGTTATATTTTTCCCTATCTGCCCAAAATTAAACTTAGAAACCTGTTACATGCTTCACCTATGCAGGACATGGCTGTTCATTTCTATTAGCTGTGCTTCTAAAGACCTCATTGACATTGGTTTAATTTGAAAAATAAAAGCCCACAACTTGATGTGTCGACCCTTTTCAAAACTCAGGTAAATAAGGCTGAGATTTAAATAATTCATAAACTTAAGACAGGTTAGGCTCAACCATTTAATTTTATATTTGACTTCTTTAGGAGCTTTATCATAGTTTGTTTTTTTTTTGACCTGGACAGTATCTTGCTCTGTAATATGGTCATAGGTGTACAGAAACAGATTTAATAATGTATTTTCTGTCCACTTATCATAGCTAAATGATCTAAAATTCTGTTTATATTAGCAAATTCCATGAAGTATTTTGTAGTAATCAGCAGCAAATCCAGGAATGGCTTCAATAGTATTTACTCATACAATGTATTTCTATTGTATTTCACAGAATCACAGAATTGGAGGAGTTGGAAGGGACCTCGAAAGATCATTGGGTCCAACCCCACTGACGAAGCAGGTTCCTTAGAGCAGGCTGTCCAGATAGGCATCCAGATGTAGGAGATTCCACAACCTCCCTGGGCAGCATGTCCCAGTGCTCACCATGAAAAAGTTCTTTTGTGTGTTGGTGTGGAACTTCCTGTGATCAATTTTGTGGCCATTATCCCTTCTCTTGTCCCCACAAACCACTGAAAAAAGAGGTTGGCCAAATCCCTTTGCCTCCCACACCTCAGGTATTTATACACATTGATGAGATCCCCTCTCAGTCTTCTTTTCTCCAGGCTGAACAGACCCAGGTCTCTCAGCCTTTCTTCATAGGCAAGATGCTCCAGGATTTCCCTTATGCAGCTGGCCAGACCTTCACCTGGAGAGAGTAAACATGGCTTCTTTTGTGACATTCATTGAGGCTTGGGCCTGACTGGCAAATCCTTCAAGTTTTGGTACAATCATGCTTTACTTAACGGATAGAAAAAAAAAAAAAAAAAGAAAGAAAGAAAGAAAGAAAGAAAGAAAAACAAACAAAACAAGCAAACAAACAAAAAAACAGGGAAACCAATAAATCAATGCCCTTTTCCCAGATTCTATTATACCATTCTACAATACAAAACAATAAACAAGCACAGTGGTACTTTCTTATTTATTCACTATTAGGGAAAAAAAAAAAAAAAAAAGTGTATCTAAGATATTTTTATTCAGAATAATACAGGATTCTCATCACTTTCACAGCTTTCCTCTTGGTGACTGATTTATATTTCTAGTCTTAGCTAAGGCTGAACCTAGTAAGATTGTGAATGGGAGAGACAAGACATTACATCTTCTCTGTCACTTAACAGAGAAGGCACATTGCCCCAAGCAGTAACAATAGGAGGCAGAAGAAGGAAGGGAAGACAGTTGCCCTAGTTTCCCTTCCTCAGAAAATCCACACCTGGTAAACAAGTAACATCTAGGCATGGCTCCTAGAAAGGAGTTTGCAAATTATTTTTATCTTTCAATAGTTTATTTGTCTACAAAGAAAATACAATAGTGCTTCTACCCATCTCAGCTATTGTAAGCATTGAGGAATTCATATTAAACCTATTTCAAGTTTGCTGCTGATAAGAGCTGCAGAAATACAAAGCATAAATATTTAGAACTGGTCAAAAATAATATCATTTCTGTAGCTGAATTCAGTGTTTGTTTTCTTTGAATTAGGCCCCAAAGTTCCACTTAAAAGATTAAACTTTCCAGATCATTTGATTTAGACTTTATCTGAGTATTCCCGCTTGAATAAGACTTGAAGATTTGTTTTCAGCTCAAGTCATATAGAAGGCTGAAGTTAATATTTTGATAACACATTTCACACAGAAAAAAATTGTGGAAAAATTAACACATCTCTGTGAAATGTTTCCTGTAACCCTCTCAGCCATGTGGATAAACAGCTCATTTAACAATTCTGACTGCACCTCATTATCTTAACTGAAATAAAAACTTTTTTTTTAAATAAAATACCTCTAAACTAAGACTCCTAAATAATAATAATAATAATAATAATAATAATAATAATAATAATAATAATAATAACAACCTACTATTTCAGAGACTTGATGTCTTTGCCCTACCAAATTCTCTGACAAACAAAATGAATCTCAGCCATCTGTTTTCAGTTATCTGGCACACGTACGTATTTCTTGTAGTTTAATCTTTGATTAAGCTGAGAAGGGAAATGAATAATTTAATTGAATTGCATTTCTATTTGGAAGATTTATTCACAGGATTAGAAATTGTCTACCTTTCCATGTCACAAATACAAATGAATCCCATGCCCTTAGTCTACTCTGTGGATGCTTGCCTACATCATGAAGGATGTGCATAATCTGATACTGCTGATGGCATTACATCAGCAAAAGGATCAGGGCTGGAAAAGCTTAGAGAGTAAAATGTACTCAGAGCTGCATGAGATACTCAAAAATAACTTGTCTACTTGTAGTTCAGTCTGGCTCTAGTGGAGCATGATTAGTTCTCTTTATCAAGTTCACTGAATTTTTTGCTACATTGAAGAAGAAAATTTCCTTGTTTATCTTTGTAACCTTTCTAAAGCTGCTGGAAGGCTGCAGAGCTGTCTCAGGTGACCAAGTTCACACGAGAAATTCTGGGCATGCTGAAATACCCCTTCTAAAACAAATTAGTTGAGATTTCTCTAAAGATAACACTGATAATTTTTGTAAATGTAGTCGGATTTACTCACTATTGCAACAAGGTAATTGAAAAATGGTCTCTAGACCAAGGTCAAACCTTTGGGCATTAAAGCTTTTTCTTTTTCATAGAAAATAACAGAATCATTTCTCTGGAAACACTCCAGATCACTCAAATGCATGTCGTTTCCTCAGCTTCTAGGGCAAGAACAGCAGAATATTGTTTTAATCTTTCCAGGTAACATAGTTACGCAACCTCAGATTTTATGAACCTACATTCCTTCCAAATGAAAGTACAACTTAATTAAACTGAGGAGAGGGCTGATAACATTAATCAAGGGTACAGGAAAATTACTCATTTGTCGCTGTTTCTTAAGCAATAACTCAGATGAACAGATGAAGAATGCCACCTACAGTTAAGGTCAGGAATCTTGGTCTCTCCTGGGGTACCTGTTTTGGGTTTCTACTGTGTGACTAGAATATGAATGAACAGTTGCTAAGTCGTAAAGACTGCATCATACTGAGCAGGGTAATTAAGAGCTGAAGCTGGATGATATTGCCAAAAGTATAATACAATAATTTATGACTTTATATATATATATATATATATAAAAGGATTTAGACTATGATTGTCCTGTAAGCTTGGGCATTCATCACTCCCTACAAAAGAATATGCAACTTCTTCTGTGAGCATATATGATATTTTTAAAAATACAGTGTGCTGGGCTTCAGAAGGGACGTGGTAATTTACAGCAGGGAGAATGAGTTGAAATAACAAGAGGCACATTACAGACTTTTTCACCATTATGCTACAATGCAGTAGAAGAGAGTTAAGAGGCAGGTAATTTAAGCCGAATGCAGTATGATAGAAAAGATTACTTTTTTTTCCCAACAGAAAATTATCATACTATGCAAAGTATCTTAAAACAAAGCATCTTACTACCTTGAGATACTTTGCAATAGTGACAATAGTTGCATGTATAGTTTTGGGTGCTGATTAGGCTATTGGAATTCGAAGAAGAAACACTATACGTGAATGAAATCTGGAGGGAAGTATTCAATTCTCTTGTCAGTTGAGAAGGACTCAAGGTAGGACAGCAGCCTTGCTGACTCTTTTAACTTCAATACTCAAGCATAATTGTACATTAATCCGTTGTTTTGATACCGGCTTCTTGGCCTTCTGACATAGTCCAACTTCCAGCCCTCTGTGACTCTCCCTTGCTTTCCAGGCAGAATGATACATATGCTGCTTCAAAAAGATGGGTCTCACAATGAGTATCCAACAGTGTGCAAATGAACACAGTGTCTGAAATCTGTCTGTAGGATATTTTCTAGCTTTTGACAGCAATACCCTTCTGAGCAGAGCTTGCACAAATTATAATTTCTTAAATTCTAATGCTGACAAAACTATCAATTCTTTTGACATTATTAAAGGGATTGAACTTGTGGTATACACTAACCCAGGTTGATACTGCCTTTCTGATAGCTCAGGTTAGTGAGATTGCAATTTTACTTTCTGTCTTGGCTATAACTATATTTTTAGTTTACCTATTTGTAACCTAGACACTTTTTCAAATTGCATAGAGAACTTTGCCTTCTTAGCTGTCTCCAACTGAACCTAGAAGTGCTACACTCCAAGCATGCCCTGACCACTGCCCACCAAAGACCATCCTGGGGCTGTGAGTGACACACTGTGCTCCAGGGTACTGATGATGGCTCAGATATCAAATCCCTGGCCTTGGCTGGGGCAATGTGACTTAGTTCCCCCTCACTCTAAGGCAGGGAGGTAATGCCTACTCTGAGAACATCGTGGGGTTTCAGGTTTATAAAGTAATATACATAAGAACTAGGAAGTGTAATGTAATGATTTAACAAACTTCCTCACAGTCCATAAAAATAAAATAATTAAAAAAAAAAAAAAAGTAAATCTGTCCCAAATAATAAAAACAGGACATAATGCAAAAATAATGTAAAGAAATCGTAGAGATCCTTTGGGTTCATTGATACTTCTTTTTATGAGAGGGCCTTCACTGACTGTGCATTGAACGGCCCTTTATGAATGCTTTCGTTGCAGTGAGTCAGGTAGCCAACACAGAGAACAGACTTCCTGTTTTGCTTTGAAAAATTGGCTTTTTATAATTTGGGTGTTGCTAAACCAATTCTTTTCTTCTGTAAGTCTTCACATGATAACTTGTCAAAGAATGCAAGGCTATTGCACAGCCTGCAGCCCTCTCAGTCTTATCAAGAGTCTTGTGAAAGTCATAGCTGTTTTTTTCTTTAAAGCTACATTTTCTAGAGCATTTCTTGGCATTAAATATCTTTCTCTCTTTCTATTACTACAGCAGAAGAACTCATATTAGCTTTAATGTCTCTAGGGAAAAGCTGGAAAGAACACCAACAGTTTCAAGAGCAAGGGCAAACAGAGCCCCATATGTGCTTTGTACTTCGACAACAAAACGCTTCTGAGCAAAGCCTGTACAAACAGCAATCCCTTAAATCCTAAAGCTGATTTGACTGTTGATTCCACAGAAAAATTAGGAAAAGCCTTGTGTTTCCATTTGTTCCCTTCAAAGTACAAGGGAAGAGGATGGGGTGAGTGGCAAGGTGGCCTGAATACAGAGGAGAGGAAATAAGCTTATGTTTGAAATTGTGGGCCCTTCTTGCTGGCTGGTATCCACTATCAAGTACATGTATTTTTTGGCTTGCAAGCTGAAGGTGAATTTACAGCTTTGTCTGTCCTTACATCACTTTTTTTTTTTTTTTTTTTTTTTTCTCTTTCGAAATCCTGTACAACAGTTACATACAAAATCAAGCTCCTTATCTTTATAATTTCATTGAAGTTGTCAGGAGTTGTTACAGAGGCTTGAATTACTTTGGTGCCAGCCAAGATACTCCCCTAAACCCATGTGGCTTCTGCTTCCTTTAGTACAAGGATTAAGAAGAGAAAAGGTAATATCAGCTATGTATTCAGAACTTCCTCTCTAAAACGGCTGCTGCTGGTTTGTCTGAGACCTTGCCCCTTCATAGGCAAGGTCATTTCCTTCCTCATAACGCCAACAATACAAATGCCTGCTTGCACGAGACACATTTTGCCAAGGAGCTGTGGGCTGCCTACAGCAAGGGGTGCACTGGGTGTGTTGTGCTCTTCTTGGAAGCCGCAGGAGCTGAGCATTTCCTATCAAGCTGTCAGCATGGCTATACATGTGTTACCTTGATAAGAACTGAGTCATATTTCAATAGGCAATTATAATGTTAAGACATCAGGATTTCCCCTCTTCCTAGTTCCTTTAACAGGTTTTGTATAATACAAAATTTATGTTTTGTTTTAAGCAAAGCAAGGATTCTAAGGAAAGGTAGCAGCATCTCTGGGACTTTCTTGTCTCATTTCAAGCCAGAAACAAAACACCCACACCTTGGAAGTCAGCAGGTACCAAAAAAAAAAAAAAAAAAAAAAAAGCAGGTACCAAAGGTTGATCTGTGGTTCTTAAGAAGGGGTGAGAGACACGAGTTGCTGAAATAAGGGGAAAACCAACACTACCTCTTGGCAAAAATTCATGTTGTTATTACAGATGTGTTCCCAATTTAAAAATTTCAGATATGGTAATAAATTAATAAATTTATCAATAATTACATAGGAAATGCAGGTTGACATTTCTTTCTGATTTTTACCCTATGTCAGTTTTCATTTAGTCAGGGCTGTGGTCTAACCATATTAGAAAGCACCCTCAAGAGATATTTCTAAAAGTGAAATTCTTTTTTATTTGTTATTTCTAAAATTGGTGGTTATTATTCAAAAATAACCTTTGAGTTGGTGAATAAATTCATTTGGTTTGGATGGCCATAACTTTCCTGTGAAAAGCAGGGAGCTTACATCAAGAAAAATAAGAGTTAAATGTGGAATTGATTAGTACAAGACCATAGGAGCACTCGTCTTCAGAAAACCATGTGGCCATTTGCATTTACATCCCCTCTAACACATTCATTGTTGAAGCCTAGAATCTGTCAACAGCATAAATCAATCCCCTGCACATATCACAAAGTTCAAGTTTATTATACCATCAAGGTGGAGCTCAGCTCTCCCTGCTGTCATGCTGCTTTAAATAAGCAAATAGATGAAGCTAATTTAAATATCATCTCGTTTGGGAGAGAACTGTGTGCTGTACTTGCTTATATTGCAAAGAATTTGTGTTGGATTGGATTGGAAATAACAGAGCTGACTGGGGAATTTTTAAGTAAGGCAGAACTGAAGAGGAGTGAAAACTGATATTGACTTTTTATATAACGCATCAAAGCTTTGGCATGGTTATTGGCTTGATGAGCGCGTAACTCTATCTCCTAATATGAATTAATTTCACCCTCATGACAGAGCAGCAAGTATTTTGCTGCAGAGCTAGGCATTATCCTGTGGGCCTTGATGCAATGAGCCCAGACTGATATGACAGAAATAACTCTTACTAACTGCTGGTTTTGCTTATTCTTCCTCTGTAAGACAATGATCCAGATATTCATCTTATGGTGAGATTACATGAAAACACTAAAAGCTTCAACTAACATTGAATTTTATGAAAACAGTTTCTTTAATAAAGTTCATACTTCCCTTTATGCACACTAGAAACTTCTGTAATTCTTCCCCATTTTTTAATGAGTTCTTCAAAAATGTCAGTTGGATGTGAATGTTTAACCTAGATGTTGTTGCACTTCTGACCTAAGGAATAGGTTTGATTTCTTTTCCATTTTCTGTGATTCATTTTCCCAATGTTCCTGCTAGGTGGATTGAGAATCATAGAATCATAGAATATCCTGAGTTGGAAGGGACCCTTAAGGATCATCAAGTCCAACTCTTGACACCGCACAGGTCTACCCAAGTTCAGACCATGTGACTAAGTGCACAGTCCAATCTCTTCTTAAATTCAGTCAGGCTCGGTGCAGTGACCACTTCCCTGGGGAGCCTGTTCCAGTGTGCAACCACTCTCTCTGTGACGAACCCCTTCCTGATGTCCAGCCTAAACTTCCCCTGCCTCAGCTTAACTCCGTTCCCGCGGGTCCTGTCGCTAGTGTTAATGGAGAAAAGGTCTCCTGCCTCTCGACACCCCCTTACGAGGAAGTTGTAGACTGCGATGAGGTCTCTCCTCAGCCTCCTCTTCTCCAGGCTGAACAGGCCCAGTGCCCTCAGCCGTTCCTCGTACGTCTTCCCCTCCAGGCCTTTCACCATCTTCGTAGCCCTCCTCTGGACACTCTCCAACAGTTTCATGTCCTTTTTATACTGTGGTGCCCAGAACTGCACACAGTACTCGAGGTGAGGCCGCACCAGTGCAGAGTAGAGCGGGACAATCACCTCCCTCGACCTACTAGCGATGCCGTGCTTGATGCACCCCAGGACACGGTTGGCCCTCCTGGCTGCCAGGGCACACTGCTGGCTCATATTCAACTTGCTGTCTACCACGACCCCCAGATCCCTCTCTTCTAGGCTGCTCTCCAGCGTCTCATCGCCCAGTCTGTACGTGCAGCCAGGGTTTCCCCGTCCCAGGTGCAGGACCCGGCACTTGCTCTTATTGAACTTCATGCGGTTGGCGATTGCCCAGCTCTCCAACCTATCCAGATCCCTCTGCAAGGCCTTTCCACCCTCATTCGAGTCCACAACTCCTCCAAGTTTGGTGTCATCAGCAAACTTGCTCAAAATGCCTTCTATTCCTACATCCAGATCGTTTATAAAAATATTGAAAAGTACCGGCCCTAAAATGGAGCCTTGAGGGACCCCACTGGTGACCGCCCGCCAGCCTGACGCAGCCCCATTCACCATAACCCTTTGGGCCCTGCCCGTTAGCCAATTGCTCACCCATCGTATGATGTTTTTATTTAGCTGTATGGTGGGCATTTTGTCCAGTAGGATCCTATGGGAAACCGTGTCAAAAGCCTTGCTGAAGTCCAAAAAAATCACATCAGCTGGTTTCCCTTGGTCCACCATACGGGTGATCTTATCATAAAAGGAAATCAGGTTAGTTAGGCAGGACCTACCCTTCACAAACCCATGCTGGCTGGGACCAATGACTGCTTTGTCCCCCAGGTGCGCCTCAATACGTTCGAGAACCATCTTCTCCATGATTTTACCAGGCACTGACGTGAGACTGACAGGCCTGTAATTGCTAGGGTCTTCTTTCTGACCCTTCTTGAAAATTGGCACAACATTTGCCAGCTTCCAGTCTACCGGGACCTCTCCAGACTCCCAGGATCGTTGAAAAATAATTGAGAGAGGTTCCGCGATGACGTCCGCCAGCTCCTTCAGCACCCGGGGATGAATCCCATCCGGACCCATGGACTTGTAGGGATCCAGGTGGAGTAGCAGATCCCGCACACATTCAGGGTCGGTTGGGAGTTTGTCATCCCCACCGTCCCGGTCCTCCAGCTCGGGGCACCCTGGGTCCCGAAGCCCATCATCGGCATTGAAGACAGAGGCAAAGAAGGCGTTAAGCGTCTCTGCTTTGCCTATGTCATCGTCTGTGAGAAGACCTTCCCTGTCAAGGAGTGGCCCTATGTATTCTTTAGTTCTCCTTTTTCCATTCACATATCTAAAAAAAACCTTTTTATTTTCTCTCACAGACACAGCCAGCTTCAACTCTAGGTGTGCTTTAGCCACACGAATTTTCTTCCTACAGACACGAACAGCATCCCTGTATTCTTTCCATGTCACCTGGCCCTCCTTCCAGTAGCAAAACACTCTCTGTTTCCGCCTAATCTCCGTAAGAATGTTCCTGGTCAGCCACGCCGGCCTCCTGCCTTGAAATGATAAACCTAAGGTAAAGATATATTATATGACCTCATTTTACTAATTCAACATTAACTTACACAGCAGATCTTCTTTTAAAAGATCCAGATAAAACTTCCTGATTACAGGTAGGTATAGCTCTCTCTGTTTTGTTTGTTTCTTTGTTTTGTGTGCACGTCTTTCTCCTTGTTTGTTTGTTTTCCTGGTTTTAAACACTGAAGTTCCTTTAATCACTTTCATCCCATTGTTCTTGGGCTATGATGAATACAAATCTGTTTCTGGTTTGGCGTCTCAGATGCTCATCATAGGGTCTGATGATAGATCCTCAGTACAGATACCTTTTTACATTGAAGGACTGAGAATCAGTCTGTAGCCCCATGTCCAGGACATTCACCTGGGAGAACTCAGTCCCTGCTCATCCTCTGATTTGTAGATTAAAAATGTCTACAAATGAAAAAAAATATTCATCAAGGAGACTAATTTACTGCAGACTGATATAGACAAGAGGGAGAGGTATTTCTCATCTAAAGAGGAGATATAAGTTTCCTGTTCTGAAATTTCTGGTGGAAGAGAGATTTTAGCTGAGATCTCCCACAGCTTAATTGATTGCTACACTCATTCAAGAGCTGATGGTTGGAGATGAAGAAATGGGGAAAACACCTTGTTTCTCTCCCAGATGCATATTGTGTTTCCTGGGTGTTCTCAGGACATGCACAGCAAGGAAGCAGGCATAATTTTCCTGGTGGGAAATCCCAAAAGCATTTGGACATGCAACAGGACTTCAACAAAATAAAGGCCTTGGGTACTTCTGTTGGACATTGCAGATGTGGACTGGTGTTTTGAGTTTGGGAAGCAAGAGAAAAAAGATCTCTGAAGATCAGAAAGGCTGGATGTGAACTCAAACCCAGATGTCTGCACACTTCTGAGGAACATGGCCCACAGTGACTAGGGTAGTTATTCTGCAGCAGTGATACACTCCTCACTGTCACCAAAACAAGGTGTGCCAAGTTCAGCATCATGTCCCATCACTTCACAAACTCTACAGTAGGAAAAGCTAGTGACAAGCGGTAATAAAAGGTACAAAGGTAGGCTGAGGGGTGGCTGAGAGGATGGATGCACAATGATACATATCATTTTTGTTCACATTGCGTATCTCCAGCCCTGGCCTCCAACACCAGTAACTGGAAGTTACTACTTTGGGCCTGTGCAGATTTGTTGCTGCATGCATTTGTGCTCACCACAGTTCCCCACCAGCATCAATTATCACCTGAGCAGCCACAAACAGGAGGCTGGAGCTGAACAAGCAGTCAGCGGCGCAGCAGCTGGGCAATGTACAGATAACCCATGCACTCATTTGGGGTTGCACCTCACTGGCAGGCAGAGTTTGGTCAGTGATGTAAATGATGCTGGACTTACTGGTTCAAATGACTGGGGCTCCTTGTGCTTTGTGAGTGATGAGCCCTACTTGCACCTATCCCTGCACGCAGAAGAACGATGGTCTTGACCTGCACAACTGCCTGTGGTATTAATCACTTTTTAATGCAACGTATTTTCTTAAATTAGTACCAAAAATAAAGATGAGACAATGACTGATTGGAAAAGGATTTTCTTTTTCCCTAATGGGCCGTATGGAAGGAGACCTCCTGAATAATTTATCAACTGGATAATGACTGAATGTAGCTTTTATAATGCTGAAAAAAATTGTGCTAAATTCATCCCTGGTATACCCAATGGAATTACAACAGGGAGCAATTTGGCCCAGTCAGTTTATTTCAGATATTTTTAACTGTTTCGTTATCGAAGAGACAGGGAGAAGGTAGCAGTAGCAGAGATAGTTTGAAGGGCCCTTCATGTCATTTAATATGTGAGGTGGTTTTTTTTTGTTGTTCATTTGTGATATCGGTTCTGCAACTGTTACCATAAAATCTAAAGAGGCTGCTTGTTTAAAAATACTGTGTACAGTACTATATTCATCATAAACTGCAGTCAGAGGGAATAAATGACCAACGAATCCAATAAATAAATAAAAATCACACATTGAAGTTTATCTTAAGTGTAGCTCTTTCCTGTTGAATTAACCTTATCTTCTAAAAATAATTATTTATATAAATTTCCCTTTCAAGCACAGGGAATGCAACTTGTCATCTATCAGAAACCATTCATTAAAAGGAATTATATTGTTGATTATAAACTTGCCAGAAAAGATGCTAATAACCTTTACTGCTATAATGCAAAAAAAAAAAAAAAAAAAAAAAAAAAAAAAAAGTAAGAAGCAAAACTTATTCCTGATTCTTATATGCTCTTAAGATCGTGATCTAAATCTTGTAGCATCTTTTTTCTTGTTTTTTTTGGCTTTTTTTTTTATTTTTTTTGATGAAGAAGAAAAAGTTTCTGAAAAAAAGTAAGGGATCCTAAGGAAAAAAAAAAAAAAAAAAAAAAAAAGAATCAATCCTGCTGCTTTTTACCAATGTAGGAAAAAAAGAGACGTGCAGAATTTAGGGAGGAAAATGTGGATTTGAATGCACAAGAAAAAACAGCAATGGGAGAGCTGGCTTTGCCTAGTAGGGGAATAGTGAGAACTCTGATGGTTGGGTGTTGCAGCAATAGGTTTTGAGTGCATGGTAATTTTAAATTTAAAATTAATTTCCTGATAGTTTGTTCTTAATAAATATGAAAGTCACAGTATGGGAAAATAGAGAGAGATGCCAAATTTCATCTTCTAACCCATTAGGATGTTTCCATCCCTGTTGTGTCCCGTCGCTTGTTTCTTGAAGTGTTGCCATACATCAGACATGGATTCCTGAAGTAAACTGTGTGCTTTGGAATGCAGTGGGTGTTCCTGCCGTAAACTTTCATTACCGTGGTATGTCTGTCTAGTTATCAGAGCGCGCTAAAAATAAGGGCAGAATTTAATGCTACGCGAAAATAACAGGACTTTGGAGTTCTGAGTGAACACAGCAAACACACTGGAGTGTTACAACGTTTTGCAAGCACTTTGTAATTGGCATTTATGGGATCAGAAATAACGCTTAGCACATAAATCAAGTGTAAACCAGACAGCAGGTCTGGCTCACCAAACATTTGTTTTACGAAAGCTCTAAATCCTCTGAGTTTACAAGGATAGTAAATTCCTAAAATATACTAGTTACTAATCTGCAGAATTACACATTTACAACCTTTATTTCCCCACGGATATTCTCCCATGAACATAAATCTCGGCATGTCTCATGGTTACTTCTCTCACTGAAACCTTTCCCCGCGTATGTGTGCAAGTGCAAAGCAACGGCAGATGCTTCGTGAGCTTAAAGGGTTCTTTCCTCTCTGGTGCTGCTTCAGAACGACACAAACGCGGTTTAATCAGAGATAAACTCGTTGATATCTGCTTCTCCTGCTGCCTCCACCACCGCAGGGCCAGGCCCCGACCCCAGCCCCAGCCCCGGCCCTGGCTCAGGCCGTCTGGGCGCGGCGCGGCGCTGCCCCCTGGCGGCCTCCTGCGGGGCTCGGTGGCTTCAAGGGAAGGCTTTGTCAGCGGGAGGGTCCCTGCAGTGCTCTTCTGTGGATTTAGGTCCTGTTTAGAGGTTCTCTCTTTCCACGAATGAGGAACGAGAGTGTTGGTGTTGGTGACAGGGATCTAGCGGCCATCTTGCCGTGGGGCTCTTGGCCGCGTGTGGAGGCCCTGGCTTTGCGCTACTTTGAGGGTAGTTCCAAGGATTTGTGCTTATAGTCACTGCTTTTCTCTGAAAGCTCACTCAGCAGGGCGAATTAATGGCTGGTGGGATTCCAGCAGTACTAGTCCATCAGCCAGAGGTCCTTGCGCTTCCACAGCACAGCTTAACAAGAGTCCCGTGTAATGCCTTTATCTCCTGATGTGCGGGGAAAAGGGAGACAGCCGGAGTACATGTAGATATTGTTAACTGCTGCCCTGGATGCAGGGTGAAAACGATATGGAAGTGCTGTTAATGCAACCGTGTAAATACTGATACTGTCTGAGGCAGGCACTGGGATTTCTGCTGTGGTTATGCACGGAGCAATTGGAGATGAAATAAGGGATTCATAGATTCACAAGCAGAGTTTTGAAGCCAAAAGGGACTGTTAGATCATCCGGCCTGACCTTTTGAATAACACAGGCTGCAGAGTTTCACTCCAACCTGCACTGAGCTTCTAATTTGCTAACCGAAATCACATTCTCCAGAAAAGCACCTACCTCTGATATGAGAAAAAGCGAGATGTAGAGAACTCACCACTTCCTTTGAATTTTGTCACAGTGGTTAATCACTATCACAATTAAAACATACTCCTGCAGTCTAATTGGACTTTGTCTGGCTCCAGTGGTTAGCTACAGTTCTTAGGCATTCTGGCCTTTAAAGGGAAACCCCTTGAATCACCAGTGTTTTATTTCCTGAATGTTTTTCTGTGACAAACAGCTTGTCTTTCACTTTTTCACTTGAGCAACTTCATAGATTGAATTCAATGGCTCTTGCTGTATTGTGTTTTCCTGAGCACTCATATCACTTTTGCAGCCTCTCCAATTAATCAACATGCTTTTGAAATTGGCTCTCCTAAACAGTGAATATGTAGACCCCAGAGGAAAGGAATGTGTGGTGCTACTATTGTTATCAAGATGCACTTAAGGAGCTGGAACTTGTTTACCACATGCTGCTCTTCATAGTAGCATGGGCTACGACTAGGCTGCTAGTAGTTTTCTTCAATTATACAGCATACATGTTTGAAAGCTAACCTGTAGGAGAAACCCTTTCGACCCAGGCCTTGGACTGCCAGTGTTGGAGAACCTTGTAGGTGCCTAAAAGACAGGCTTGCAGACAAGGAGTTACTCCTAAGGGACCACAGACTTTGGAGTGCACATTGTCTTTAGACCTCCTGCTTTTGCTTGAAGTATCTCAAAACAGATGTCTAATACTCTCTGCAAGGCAAGTTTAAATGAAGTTTGAAGAGAAAAAGCAAATTGTGCACTTGGAGTCAGAAGTTCTTTCTGATTTAGGTTTGGTTTTGTGGAGTGGTGTTTATAGCTTCTTTCAATTGCTAAGAGTGTTTAGGGACAAGCTTTGTCCTACAGTTCACTGGAGTCCAACAACACAATTTGCTGCATAAGCTTTAAAGATTTAATTTGCTTTGTTTATCCCAGTCCTGCTCACCAATCTTTTCCATCAGATTTGCTCAACTCTTTCTGGGATGAGGTTTTCTCTTTGTCAGTGGTGTCCTGGGAGCCTATAGGCCACCTCTTGTCCAAATTTAATTTCTTTCTCTATGCCGTGCTTTCTGTATCTGCTCCCCTTCCTCATCTTTGGATGTTCCTCTTCTTTCAAACATTCCTTGGTGCACATCATTCTTTTTATTTCTTCTTACCTATCAATTTCCCATTCAGTTATGGTTCTTACTAGACCCTAATTCTTCTTGTCCTGGCTATTTATCCTTCTTGTTCAGGGTCAAGTACCTAGCTTCTTCTTGTTTGGAAGTTCATTCATACCATTAAGGCAGAAACTCTAGATACCCTCTAGCTCCAAAGCATTATTAACTGCGTTGACTGGACAGTGGGCCATTCAAGCATCTGGATGCCAGTAGTGGAATTGGGATCCATAAGCCATCAGGGATGGAAAAGCATGTATGCAGAATATTGGGCAGTTGACTAGTTGCAGAACTTTGCTGTTATAAAGGGGCTGAGTAGCAACTACAAAAGATATTTCTGGAGTACTTAGTTGAAAATTCCTACTTGAGCTGCTCTTTGTGATCAGATAAATGAAAGCAACAGAGCACTTGAGGATATTTAACTGACCAGATTAAGCAACTTGTCTCCAAGCTGTTCTTGCAGGTTTGGGTCATTATATTAAGAGTGAAACATCTGTGAACCTACTCATTTTTAGTCTCATTCAGTCATAGCCAAAGATTTGCAAAGCAAAGGGACCAACCCCCTCCCTTGTGCAGCAGTAAATGTCAGATGATAATATGATTCCAGTTAAAATACCTGACTAGATAACTGCCTGATAACACCTAACTGGTTGTTGGTTTCAGCCAGAGCTGACTTGTTGGTTTCAGCAGTGCTTTCTGACGTGATGGTATTTGTGTCTAATTACATGTTGGTTCATGGCTTGAATCCAAGCTCTCCCACCATCTTCACTTCCTGTTATTGGCTCATATTTTGGATTGGCCTCAGGCAAATCAACTGTGTTTATTTCAGGCAGGAAAAATCAAGCCCCACATGGGGAATAGCTGGACCTTGGACTGTGCCCCACCAAGCAGCAGGAAGTCAAGACAGCTTGGGTGAATGCCTTGAGCCCATGCTTGGCCATAGATAACAAAGACTGTCTGGAATACAATGTTTATGACTCTGATATATAACCAACTCCTAGCCAAACAATTCATTGAACTGTTTCATCCCTACGTACCAGTGTCATGTCTTTCTACAAGTTTCCAAAGTTTAGTTAGTCCCTTCTACAATGGAAAAATGCAGTGGAGCAGGGAGTGAAAACATACTTCCATAGTTTTGTTATGCTTTCATAATCTGCTACTTTTTATACCACTTCAGAGAATTCTCTCATTCTAGCATTTCAGTGCAACATAAAAATCAAATTGAATAACATCACATTCTAGGGACTTGAGGTGATAAACATCAAGTCATAATTTTTACAGTATATAAAGTCAGTAGCCACCTGATATTTGTAACATACACATGATTAACATCAGTATTTTAAATATCCAGATATCCTATTTCCTGCACCCTAAGACACAGGACCTACAGATTGCTCTTATATCAGCTAACATACAGTATTTTTTACTTACCAGTCAGGAATAACTCCTAAGTCTGTGCTTAAAACTAAATATAATGTGTAGAATTACAAGTCCAGCTTCTGATTATGTGAAAGGCATGGACACGGTCTAGAGATCTTATGTATGTGGGCTCTTCTGTAGGGCACAGGCAACAGGGATTGTAGAGGGGTGCTGCATAGGGGTCATGCAATGATGAGTAAGAGTGGATATTGTGTTCACTGTGTATGCAGCAGCTGATGCTGGGGACCCCATATTGCAGTGGAAGTATACCACAGCTAGAAGCACAGCCCGGGCTAAAAGTGGTAAACTTATTTTACGGGGAGTCTCCACAGGTTTGAGGCAAATGTGAGCAGCATCAAGTTTCCTAGACTGGGGGGCTGTGGGTGGGCATGTGCAGGGAAGTGGCAGGAGTCATGAGGTGGAGAAGGAGGCTAAAGAGAAACAGGCAGAAGGGGAAATCAGAAGTGCAGATTCAGCCTTCTGCTTGCTAGCCATGCCTACACCTTCTTATGTGTAAGAGGGACAGCAAGATGAAGGTTCATTCATTTACTCAGTGTGAACAAAAATTGGATGTTGAATTGAAGGAGTGAAGAGTCTCATGTTTTTTACCAGTTTGTGCAGTAAACTGCTTGTACTCTGTGTAGATCTTTGGCATAGCTGTTCTCTCCGCACCCAGTCAGTGCAGTCCCACCAATACACAATGGTTGGAAATTCTCTGGGTGAGCACTTGTTTGTACTGAACACTGTGAAGCTGTATGCCATATGGTTGGGCATTGAAAGGATATTGATATTTTTGGTAGCCTAGTCTCAATTGAATCAAGAATAAATCACAGTCAGACAGATATACACAAAAAGTTACTTGCATTTTCAGGATACAGGAAAATACTTCAACAATTTCAAGCAATCCAATGCCATATTACCAGCTAAATGCAGAATTAGTGGTTATTTGAACAAAAAAAAAAAAAAAAGTTTAGAAAAGCAAACTGATAGTGATGCCAGATCTCTCAAAACCCAACAACAACAGCAAAAGAGAAAATGGCAAAAACCAAGAAAGAGCTCGCTGAGGGAATCAGGGCCCAAAGCAAGCTGTGATTATTTCCCCTTTTCTGGAGATAGAAATACCTTAGTCTCAGAGGAAATAGAGCAGACATTCCTTGTAGCTGATTTCCTTCTGACTTCCTCTGTGCTAGAGATGCATGTTTTCCTAGAGCTTTTTTAGAAACTAGATCTTTCTGCTGTGAGTTCACACTTCAGCAGCTTAAGTCCAGCTAGTTTTCAGTGATATCAAATTTTGCTTATGTTAACAAAAATAATAATAATAATAATTACATAAATTTCACTTTGCTTTCCCTAGCAGACCATTTCACCCACTCTGGAATATTCATGCACTCCAGGTTGTGCTTTTTTTTTTACGATCAAGCTGAGTACTTAGGTTGCTGGTGGCAAAGTTCATGTTTGCATTGTTTTCTTCACTGTTTAGTCTGGCATCTGTTTCAATATCACTGCTTTGTGTTAGGACTGGGCAGGAAAAAGAAGCATATTATGCAGTACAATAAGTTTTCATAATCATTTCCAGATGGCAGATCCCATCCTTCCTTTTCTTGTGATTCACTGAAAATCAAAACACTGTGGAGTATTGTGAAGGTAAAGAAATAGGAATAAAACTAATCTCAGGGAAAGGTTGGTGTGACTTGCTTTTTGTGACAGTATGTCACAGAAAAACAAACTTAAAAAAATAGTAAGTGAATGGACAGTTACTTGGGGAGGAATTTATTAACCACATTCAGTGCAGAAAACCTAGTAAACAATATAATGAAAAGGTCCTCATCACAGTATCACAAAAATAGTCCAAATACCTTTATCCAAAAATCCAAACAACCTTTTCTTCAATTTCATCAGTGCTTACCCAGACAAACCATTTATGTATTAAGATGCTTGACCACTGTAATTTTCTTTCTGTTAAGGTATACATAGAATTTGTTGAACTCTGGAAAATGTTCACCAGGGCTAGGTTAGTTAGCCCGGACAGCAGCAGCTCCTGCTCTAAGACCTAGGGCTCTGTTCCTATGGGTGGGGACTCATCCCTGGAGTGCTGGAGCTGTTTGGACCACATCTTTTCACTAGGCTCAAAGTTGCCTCAATGAGGAGTTGGTAAAATAATCCTTTTCCAGGAATGAGAGAGACTGAGATTTCCATCTCTCTGCCTTGCCTGTTTCCGCAAGGACTCATGCCAAGGATTTTTCAAACAAGTATTTCCCCTGTCTCTTTCAAGGACCTCACCTTGATGAGAGCAGGAAGGTGTATGCCCTGTAACAGCATGAAGGAAGAAATTAAAAAGTTATATAATGCTAGAGGAATTGAGCAGAGTGGGGTATCTGGGTGGGAAGAGGGACACAAGTAACATTTCTGCCTGATAAAAACCTTCAAGAAAACATGTAGTTCCTTACTTCCAGATGTTAAAGAAAAACTATCTCAAGGCTGTTCTTGTAGCTCCTGGCCTCTGACTTTTGAGCATTGATTCCATAAGCTCATTTGTATTGGCTAATATAGCACCAAGAAATCAAACTGAAAGAGGCTTTATGACAAAGTTAGTTTATTCTTCCAATTAATGTCAACTCCATCCGTTTCTGAAATGATAAAATGACAAAGAGTTGCCATCCTACTTGCCAGAAAGTTTGGCAAGGGCTTTCCTCCTGACTCTGTGAAGAGGGAAAGTGTATTTATTTCTACATGAGAGATTTATTTATTTCCTTTCATTTCCATCTCCCATTCATTTATCAGTCCAGGAAAGGAGCGTGTCAGTTTAAAACAAACAAAGTACCCAATATGTGGGTGGCTCCAGATTCACTACAGATCTTTACAGAGGTTTTCATTGTGAAATATGCATGTTTAGATGTGGTCAAAGTTGAGAGTTTTTTGAATTCCTGCTCCCCTCCATTTGGGTGGCAATGCTGTGCTCTTTAATTGACCAACATGATTCAGTACTTTTTGTTTTTTGTCTGTTTCTTTTTGTGTCTTCCACATCCTCAGTGGTGCTATCCTCTTCCAGTCTAAAAGTTCCTCTGAATGAGCCTGCAGATGTATCTCACGTCACTGTCAGTGGAATATTCACAGAACTTAAAGGCAATGGGTTTTAACTTTTATAATCCTTCTTTTGCACAAAGCATGTTATAAAGAGCTCCATGCGTCTACTGTAGCCTGCTTGATCGATAATTCTAAAGAAAATTAAACTTTGTTAGAAAATTCTGATTTGATGACTTTGTGGCTGATTGTCATCTGCCCATTTGCAGGGCACAAGCAGAACTACATGCTGGGAAAGAAAGGAAAAATAAAAAGAAATGTAAATTCATTGTCATTTTGTTGTGAAAGAGATGATTTAGAAGACAGACATAGTTGTCACCCAAGAAAGACTCACTGTTTCTAAGTTCTTGAAAGATACTTGCTTGATAAATTTAAGGACTGTGTGTGGGCTCTTGTTCTTTTTTTTCTTTTTTTTTCCTGGCACAGATCCTGTTAAATACACAGAGGGTCAAGTGCTTCTCTTGGTCTTACTCCATGGAGGCCAGCTGGAGAGCTTTAGTGTAACAAAGTGCACTTTTGCCTTCTGCATTTTACCTTTGCATGAACTGAGAGTGGGCACTGGAGACCTGATCTTGTTCTCACTGAGTGCAGACCATATCTCTCTCATTCAACACATTGCCAAATGGAGGCCTCTCTGAGTGAAAGAAGACATATTATTGAATGTGCTTTTTTTTTTTTTTTTTTTTTCCACTGTATTTGAGTTATTTTCACATCGATGATATAAGACACTGCTGTGTTTCAAATTTCAAATTAGGCTACTATGGGATATTTCAAGTAGATGAGCTAGTAGAATAATTTAGTGAAAGGAAGCCTTTCCTGAAAGTTGATGTGAGAAAGGCACCCATCAGTTAGCAATTTTGAATGTTCTTTGTGTGTGGTGATAACAGAAAGTAAAGGGAGAAACTAGAGAAGAAAAGGAGAGCACTTTAGTGATAAACTGTTTCAGCTGGAAAGATGCTACAGAATGGTTTGCAGTGACTCACCATCACTGGCTGCTACCCTAGTGTAATTTGAGGGGGTAGCTGGTATTTGATGTACTACAATTGCAGTAAGAAGTGTTTCCTTCTTGACTGATTTCTTTGCTAGCAACAGTGAATTCACCTCAGAAATGCAAAATGCATGTCAAAATGAGGACAAGGAGGAGCCTAAGTGAAATGGTAACTGCTAAAAGAATTACTCACACAGATACCGAGACTGGTGTTGTATGTTCTTGTCTTGTGTGAATGTGCACCTTTCTATTTCAGATGGTTATGCTTTTTTGTTGTTGTTGTTGTTCTTGTTTTGTTTTTTAAATGATGAATGGCCGTTGGCAGCCAGTTTCTTAATATCTATCTTGCAAATTAAAAATTGCACCAGGAATTAAAGAAGTAGCCCTAGAATGTATGTTTGCTGCAGCTCACACTCTTCTCAACAGCTTTCACAAAGAAAAGGGATCATTTCCTAGCAGTGCCTGTATAGACACATTCCAAAATGCAGTTATACAAGCACATTGGCTCCTTGGGGCATGCCTGGGGTGAATTGTGTTGAAACAGAAGAACCTGAGATCTTTTACTGCAGGAGATTGTTTTTACTTTTTCAGTAGAAAAATCTCTGAACCACAAATTCAAACCCTGGTGATGGAAGGCAGAAGAAATGTAAATATTCTATCTTAAATAAAGAATTCCCTGAAGCCTGCTGTGAATAACAGCCAAGTAGGAAGAGACAATCAAAGTGTGAGAAGGATAAGTGCTTGTGAGGAAACCAGAAGGCTTTATGGTTTGAGACTGCTTCAATAATAAATATGCAATCAGTTCAAATTATATGGCAAACTCTTAAATAACATCAGTGTATTTTGGCATAGGGGTTGCATTTAAATGCATTAAGCTTTTCAATGAGTAGTAATAATACGGCATTAGAGTATTAAGAATTGGAAGAGCTTTGCCAAAACCTTTCCTTTAGCTCTGTGCCTAAAGGCATGTTTAAAAGGTAATTTCAGTGTGGTTTTAACTGGCTGCAGTACTAACCCAGGAAGGGCGAGGAAAAATCTGGCAAGGACGGATGAAGTTTTGAGGTCTTAGATTTTTGGATTAATGTCATAGTAGGATGCAGCTGGATTATTATATGAGCAAAGCTTTGTTGCAGCTTGCATGGCTGTAAAGTGAACAGAGTTTCACAAGCAAAGGAAAGGCAACAAAATAATATATAGTACCAGCATACGTACCATGGGACAGAACCTTTTAGAGAGGCAAAACTGGAGCCTTGTGCTCCAGTACCTGCTAATGCTCTGTGCTGAAATGCTGCCACATGAGGCCCTCTTCATTTTCAGAAAATATGCTTTTAATTATTAGTGGCAGGCGGGATCCCAATAAGCTCTAGATCTGATAGTAGTATAACAGTTATCATTCATCAGATGGTAATACACATATTGTCCAGTGAATAGAGTCATAGAAGCATGGAATCATAGGATATCCTGAGTTGGAAAAGGGACCCACAAGGATCATTGAGTCCAACTCCTGGCTCCACACAGGACCATCCAAAAATCAGACCTTGTGTCTGACAGCACTGTCCAAACCCTTCTTGAGCTCCAGCAGGCTCAGTCCTATGACCACTTCCCTGAGGAGCCCGTCCCAGTGCCCGACCACCCTCTGGGTGCAGACCCTTTCCCTAACCCCCAGCCTGACCCTCCTCTGTCCCAGCTCCATGCCGTTCCCTCGGGTCCTGTCGCTGTCCCCAGAGAGCAGAGCTCAGCACCTGCCCCTCCACTCCCCTGTGAGGGAGCTGCAGGCTGCCATGAGGCCTCCCCTCAGCCTGCTCTGCTGTGGGCTCAATAAACCATGTGAGTTCAGGCACTCCTCAAATGTCTTCTGCTGCTGACCCTTCACCATCTTTGTAGCCCTTTGGAGACTCTCTAATAGCTTTATGTCCTTTATATACTGTGGTGCCCAAAACTGTAAACAGCACTCGAGGTGAGGCTACACCAGCACAGAGCATATCGGGACAATCCTTCCCTCGACTGGCTGGCAGTGCTGTGCTTGATGCGCCCCAGGATATGGCTGCCAGGGCACAACGGCTGACTCAAAGTTGCTGTTTCCCATTCTGTAGGATTGCTCTCCAGCCTCTCATCCCCTAGTCTGTATGTACAGCCAGGGTTGCCCATCCAGCACTTGCTCTTGTTAAATCTCATATTGCTGGTGATTTCTCAGCTCTCTAATTTATCAAGATCTCTCTGCAGGGCCTCTCTACCCTCAATGGATTCAACAGCTCCTCCCAATTTAATATCATCTGCAAACTTGCTCAATACACCTTCTAGTCCTACATCTCAGTCATTTATGAAAACACTGAAGAGAACTGACTCTAAAATGGAGCCCTGGGAACCACACTAGTGACTGGCTACCAGCCTGATGTAACCCCATTTGCTATAACCCTTTGAGCCTGACCTGTCAAACAATAGTTCGCCCATCCTATTACATTTTTATCCAGCTGTATGCTGGACAATTTGTCCAGGAGGATAACATTGAAATCAGTTTCACAGTCTGCACACTCAGGAAGGTGAGTGCCACTACTCATAGAATCTATCAATTTAGGTCAATTTAAATTCATAAGAAAGGAAAGGAAAGGAAAGGAAAGGAAAGGAAAGGAAAGGAAAGGAAAGGAAAGGAAAGGAAAGGAAAGGAAAGGAAAGGAAAGGAAAGGAAAGGAAAGGAAAGGAAAGGAAAGGAAAGGAAAGGAAAGGAAAGGAAAGGAAAGGAAAGGAAAGGAAAGGAAAGGAAAAAGAAAAGAAAAACTAAAACAAACCTGTTTTCAGGATTATTTTGTCCACTGTGTTACCCAAACTTCTATATAGGCTGTTGTATTCTGAATTTTGTATTCTTCTTAGTGATTCAACAGGTATTCTTTTATGTTCTTGTACTATCTTGAGGAGCTTTCCTATGTGTGTCACCTCGTAAATCTGCAGGTTCCACCTGTGGTTTGCTTAGGCATGTGGCTAGACCAAATTCTAAATAGCATTTACAAAAAGGTCCTGAAGAAGAAGAATCAAGAATTTCCCATAATTTCTGGGGTCATAATATTTTAAATGATTTTGGACTCTTTCAGGATGTAAAATTCTACAGAAATATAAGCCATTTAAGAACCACTGAGGCCATATTATACATTTAACCCATTTGGGGATATTTTATCTTTTTAGAAATGTTTCCATTATTTGAAGCCAAATTTGTGTGGAATTCTTTTGTAAAATACTTGATGGATACTTTTATAAACTTCTAATACGTACCAAATACTTTTTTATAGGAAGTTGTTTTACCTGAGAGATCTCAGGCCTGTTCCACTTACACAACACCAATTACATTTACAGCACATTCCTTTTGAATTCTAAGCCAGAGAATAAAATGTCTGTGAGTTGCAGCATGCTGTTAAGGGACATTTTGAATTAGTGCTTCTGTAGTGTGAAAGGTCCTTAGAGTCCCATGCCATAAGAGAATAAAGAAAAATAAAGATTAAGTGATGCCACTCTCCAGGCTTTTATTTTTCATTTCTCCACTTTGAGGGCAATGTAAACATTGCTTTCTTAGTGATTTTTATAAGGATCATATTTATATATCTGTCTGTCTATCTATCTGTCTATTAGGTTTGGTAAATCAAGTATACAATCACTTGATCTGAAGAGAGATTATTAACATATTTAGTAGGCCATAGGCCTACCATAAGGCTGTAGGCCTACTGCAAGGCCATAGGCCATGACTTATGCAGTGCAGCTGTAAGGACATTTCATATGAGGACATATTGTTCAGATTTGCAAAAGGAATTATGTATCTTACAAACTGCCAGAATAAGGGCATTACTGCTGAATCAGCAGCACAAAGAACCAGCAGGAAAACCTGCCAGAGATGATTTACAGATACCAGAACACTGCCATAACTGGATTTTTTTTTTCCTGATGAACACCTCATGGAATTTTTTTCCACAAAGTCTGGATTCTATATATATAAATATTATATATTGTATATTATATATTATAAATTGCATTTTATGTAATATATATTAATTATATATTTAGCAACATCTGTGTAGAAATCTTTGTCATACACAAGATATTTTTCTGATGGAAACTCATCCAGTGTTTTATGCTACAAGCTCTATGGGACAAGGACTCTTATCTCTTCCAGTGTGTAAGATACACCTTAAACAGTGGGGCTCTGATTATCATTGATCATATTTTGTTTTGTCTACATTGAGCCCTTTAATGAAGTATGGAGTCTGCTTGTTTAGCATGCTGTGAGACAGAGCTAAGACATCCTGTCCCAAAAGAAATGTGTGAAATGAACTGTCTCTTAGGGCCTTTGACATTTGTCCTTTCTCATATGCTTCCTTTAATTTAAAATAAGTAATTCTGAGTACAAGTATATCGTGAGGGGATTTTTGTTTCTCTCTCTCACTTTTTTTTTTTTTTAATTGTATGTAGAGAATCTGGTGACTTTCTGAATTTTAACTTTAATGAGCATATATTTTTGCATCCTTATTTGTCTTGCATATGAAGCAAAACCAATCCTAATATAATTGTAAGAATGCATAGTAGAGCACCCAAATCTTAACCTGTAATGGCCTGGAAACTGTTGTGCAGGTGAAATAACCCATATGAAAAATCTGTAAGGTTCACCATTGTGATGGCCAAAGCAGAATTTTAATTTGAATTGATTCAAAGTAGTTCCTTCCTTCCTAGGCTATGTGAATCTATACTTACTCCTCAGGAGAAACACTTTTTCACAACTTGCCACTCAAAAAAAGTTATAATTGCAGTCATGGGAAGAGTTTTGTTCTTTTTTTCCCCCCAAAGTTTTATTCAAGCTATGTGCATCCTGCTGGAGAACACTTGCAGAGATTACTGAGCAGCAAATGGTGCATCAGCTAATTCAAGCCTAGAGATATAACAAGCGAGGCAATTTTTTTTTTTTTTTTGTAAACAGATGATATTTGGGTAGTACTGTGTGGTACGTAATAGATAAGAAATCAAAACAGACATTAAGGAAATTTCAGCAACACTCATATTCAATCAGCTGGAATAGTGGCTGTAGCAAGCAGCCAAGTTCAAGGCAAGGGAGAAAAATAAACAATGACCTGGTGGTGATGAGTGAACTTTGGTGAAGATAGTGTGATGCTTATTTACAATAATATGCTACTATAGAAAGTACATGTATAAGATGACAATAAGTAGGGAAGCAAACTTTAAAAGCAAAGACCACTATGAGATGTTGAAATACTCCCCTTTAAATACCTCATTTCTCTTTCTGGAGCCTCGCTCCAGTATAGGTGGTAGCAATGATTGCAAAAGATCAAGAAATCTTTGACTTTTGTACAGGATTGATATATTCTGCTTCTTCTGCTGCTGCTTCTAGCACTAAAGAAGCTAATTCCTCTTCTGAAAGTGTTGGCAGATTTTTTTCCTCCCATTCTTTCCAATATGAATCTTCTCTGAACACAAAAGAATTAACTTCTGGGGAGGGGAAATAGAGACAAATGAAAATGCACATTTGGGAAATTCTTCACAATTTTCATGAAGTTATTCTTAAAGAAAAGACAAAGTAATGAAAGATAAAAGGGTGAGAACATGGTGCAGACTAGAATTGACACTCAGATCCATTTCTGTGTGGAATTTCCAGGTGGATGCTGAAGTGCTTCATGATACAGAGGATATCTGCAAGTGATTTGATATCTAGTATGCAGAACTGAGTTTTAATCCACTCAGTCATGTATGGATAAGAACACCTGGTCAACATCTGGAAAAACTTAAATCAGGAGGGGGTCCAGTGCATTCTTTCAGATAGTTTTTGCCTATTACTCTTTCCCCAGAAATTGTTTCCTGTGTGTGCTTCATTTTCAAGTGCATGAAAATAACAGTTTGCTTTCCAGATCTCCATTTTGGCAGTTTGGAGAGAGGAAAAAGATGTACAGGAGCAATGAATAAGATCCAACTCTGATTTTGCTCTTTAGAGTTTCTTAAGTGCTGAGCAAAGCACAATGACATGAATTGATAAGAGGACATGGATGAAGTAAGGATGCTGGCACTCACAAAACCAGGGCAACTGTCCTATTAAGATTAGATGAGGTAGTGTTACTGAGGGTATCAGTATGTCCTACTTATAGCAAAGCTGTAAATTGCTTCAGAGTTTGGAGGCTTATGTTCATATAGAAGTAACATAAGAGAGTTTTGGAAAGTCTTTTTTTTTTTATGTTTGTAGTAAGATTTTTAAAGATGCTGAGTTTTCTGTTGAAGTTAATATGATGCTACTCTGCACAGACTCAGAGAGACTAAATAAATCTCTCCTGGCAGTATTCAGGAGACCTGACTTCTGCTAACATTGCTGCCTTTGAACCAGGAGCTGCTGCAGCATTGGAAGGGCAAGATGATGAAAAACTTAATTGAGAAGGCGCAGTCTGTGCAGAGAGAGTCTTTAGTGTTGAGATTTGCATTCTTCAGCTCACCAGATTGGGCACAGGACATGTGTAGCACTTTGTCCAAAGAGTCAGCCTAAGACACAGTGGTGGCTTTTGTATTGGCTTGGACTTTATTGGCAGTACAGGGGTTGTAAAAATAAAAAGAGTGCCGTGGGACACTTTTCTGATAAATGCATTGGATCTCTGAAGCAATCAACTGGAAAGGGCATCTGTGCCAGACCTTTCCACAGCTCTGATGTGAGTGGGAAGTACCCCAATACTAAAAGACTCATTCATTTTTTTAGGGATCCTGTTCATTTTAAGTAGGGCAATCTGTCTTTAATAATAGTATGACACACACAGACATAGTGGGAACAAAATTATCTTTATTTTGTGGCCATAGTAACATGACATGGGCCTGAGGTTACAGTCT
Organism: Anas platyrhynchos; assembly: GCF_047663525.1. Lineage (NCBI taxonomy): Eukaryota > Metazoa > Chordata > Aves > Anseriformes > Anatidae > Anas > Anas platyrhynchos. The sequence goes on from NC_092589.1 coordinate 42,608,220, forward strand.
GTTACACTTTATCCAGTAGTTCTTATGATTATTGTTATGAAACTTTACCTTTGTTATCATCAGGATGGCCTTGAATTCAATTTTTTTTTCTCATTTATAATGTTGCAGTCAACACAGCCTGTACTGTTGTGTCAGACATGTTGGAGTTGTGTGATTTAAGGCAGATTTGGGGAGAAACTTCAGCATGCAGAGAAAATCCTGGCCTTATTCAAGTCGAACACAACACCAGTATTAAAAATATATACATAGAGTATTCAACTTCATGTTTGCAAACTGAGGACAATGTACATGTGTTTACAGAGTGTAAAACAAAATGTTATCTATTTTACTAGGCTATATTTACAAGCCACCAGACACTTTTCTTTCTCCTGGGAGTTTGGAGATAGTCTTCAAATGATCCTTAGCTTTACAAGGCATGAAAATAAATTTGGAGCTAAAACAGGCAGATTCTTGGCAGGGGGTTTCTTTCACTCTGCCCTATGCAACTATCAGTGTAAACCAGGGCCAATGTCTTTGGCTGCAAAAAAAGAAAGAGCTTATAAAAATAGTACCACAGTGTTGTGTGCAGGGTGTGTGGCCATAGTCATGTTAAAAGGATAGCACAAGTATTATTATAATAAGCTCTATATACAGAGAATCTGCTGAAGTCAAATGATGGAATTTTCGGAGTCAGGATTTACTGTAGTACTGGTCTGTATGTAGCACTGGATTAGAAAATGAGAGGTCAACCACTAAGGATTTCTGAAATGTTACAGTGAAATTCTCATCTCTGTGTATGAACTGGCTCTAATGAATGAAAACAAGGCAAGATTTCTCCTTTTGCAGTTACAGGGTGATAGCAGAGCTTCTCCCCAGAAACTAACGCCTTGTCCAACCTATAGATACCTGAACCTCAATGCATCAGGATTTGGCAGGCACAGCCCTACACCTGTACCCCTGCCAGTCCTCTTTCCCAAGGGTCTGCTGCAATAAGGTGGTGCAAATAAATACCTGAGTTGCATCCTTACAGAAAACAGTGAGGAAAGAAGTGAGAAATTAAAGGCCCCATACACCTTGTCTTGCCCCAGAGAAATTGTGACAGCTCAATTATCTTCATGATCTTTGCTTGGTGACAGTTTGAGCAAAGAACTTTCTCTTCCATAATTAATCCAGTCCTGTAAAAATCAATTTAAAAATCAGGTGAATAAAACATAATCTAAAACCCAGGAGACTTAAAGAAAAACAGAAATTGGGTAAAAAGATAAACTTTATTATTACTGTTGAGGGTGAAAGAAGAGTTGGAACATGGCCTCACATCCATCAGTAGTGAAAAACAGTTTATTTTCTACCATGAGGGTATCCTACAGCAATAAATATTGTTTCCTGAAGCAATGATTAGTTTTGGTGGGGTAAAAGTTACACACACATATTTCAAGAGTTGTGTCAGTGGTTTGCAGTGAATTATTTGCTAAAGTGAGAAATAAAATATCAGGCTACTTCTCATCCTTTATGAACATTTCTTGTCCTGTCTGAACATTTGCTTTCATTCTTCTTGGAAACATCTACATTTTATTCAGTATATATTCTTTCTTACTCAACGTAAGACCTTCTGGCACTAGAGATTTATTTTAAAGAATAGCTAATAAGGTTGAACATTCCATTTCTTCCAAATAGTAAAAGGCAACATTCAAATTTGCTTAAAGGCAGACAGGATCAGATGGTGGGTAGTTTCTGTAAAGTCAGTTATCCTGGGCTGGATGCTGCTAGACCAGAAAGGCAGCAGTTTAACATGGATTAGACACTTTTAATCTGCCTGCCTGAGGACAGATGCACCAAAGCTTTCCTAGGAAAGATGACATTCACATATCTGAGATTTGGCCACGCTGACTCGAGCTGTTGTGCAGCTCAGAGTGGGCTTCCCTTTGCCAGGACTGTCACCAGCTTCTTTTGACAGTGCCACTTCACAGAAGGACATGGCACAAACCCCATCTTTGCATCAAGTTAAGTTGTCTCATTGCTATCTATAGCAATAAAGCTGTAGCTGAAGAAGGGCTGAAAAAAATATTGCACAATGCAATAATATTTGATTGCTCTCAAAGCATCGTACCAAACATATCGTAATTCGCAAGACTGTCATGGAGATTCTGGTGGGACCAATGACATTTGTTTGGTTTTGATTATGGGAGAAAAAGATTCAGAATTTACTTTTTGAAATAAACCAATAATTTCTCCCTCTAACAAACAAAACCAAAGTTATTTGAAATACAGCTTTCAAAAGTAAAAATAGTTTTACCCGGTTTCTTCTGTTCTCACATCTGAAGGCAATGTTTTGGTTAGTTTGGCTGTGGTCAGTATGTGCATACTTAGGAGCCAGCTGCCAAGAGACTTTAAAGATTGACAGCAATCAGAGAGAAAAATGGAGAGAAAAGAAAGGACCAAGCTTCTTCAACCTTCTTCATGAGGTGCAGCAAATTTAGAATGTCAAATACATATAGAGACTTGTCATTCAAAATCCTACATTGAAAAAATAATGGAAAAATCATGATTTATTTAAAGAGGCAAGATTGAGAGAGAAATTACTTCTCAATATCCACTTGTGCATTGTGTTTTCTGCTCAGTAGGAATAGTTTCTATCTGCAATAAGAATTAGGTGCAATTAGAAACTTATCTCTTGTGATCATCTGAGTCCTGGCTTATTAAATAACCCAAGATGCTTTTGGCACCTGCGCGTGTTCTCAGTGCAGAAGAATCCCATTCTGATTAGTCCCTGTCATTGCCCTGGGACCAGATGCCTTTAATTAAAACAGCAATATCCTCAAGGCAGTTACGTGTTCTGAGGACCAATCAACAAGTGCACAAAGATAAGCACGTGTGAAATGAGTTGTGTGGAGCTAGCTCCAAAATAATCACAGTGCTGTGATCAATAGTGTCTTGTGAAGATGATTAGCTAGACACTCTTCAGAAAGTTGTACAAAGCAAAAGCATTTATTTACTCTAGCTGCTAAAACCCAATGTTTTGCTTTACACTCAGCTTCTCTGGAGAAAAAAAGAAGCATGCATTTCCTGCCTGCCCCCTTTTTAATTGTTTCTACAGATTTTAAAAATCAAGAGATTTCCTGGAAAAAAGTTGTCTATCTCATGCAGACTGCAGAGTTGATGAAAGAGCTGCATTCATCACCTTGGGACTGTCACTCCTCACCTCTGCTGTGATGAACTTGGCACTTCAAGCAGCCCCACATCCAGCTGTGTGCTTGCTGCTTCACTGGAAGAAAGTCTGCACCTCGTCTATGATTCCTTACGCATTCATACATACAAGTGTTACAAAATGAAGAAGGGAAAAATGCAACAAGTTCTAAATGGCCTTTTGAATTGTGGAGGTGAACTGGTCACCAATCATTTGTTTTCCGTGTCCGTATTGGTTTGTGGGCCAAGGGCTTGAGTACAGTCCCAGAAGAAGCAAAGGGATGCAGAGATTTATAGCTGCTTCAGGAAAATGGGTACAACTAGGAAAATTAGTAAAAGAGAAGTGAGAGGGAATGAAAGCCAGAAAAGCTATTATATAACTTATATATAGCTATTATATATTATTGCATAACTATCTGTTCATTCATCTTTTCCTATTTGTACAATTACAGTATAAAAATAATTATAAGACATTTAAAAATGGAAGATATTACGTTATTCTATTGGCAAATCTTACCATACAAAAAGAAAATTTTCTGCATTTTTGTAGGGTTTTATTTTTTAAAAGGGAATATTAATGAAATGTCTTACAAACATATGGCCCACTTTTGCTTGTACTTTTCCTGTTAATATGGACTTGTTCCAATGCTGTTCAAGTCAATGGGAGGAGTATCTCTGTGACAGGCCTGGTCTGGACCCACAGGAAAATACAGCAAGCACTGGCAAGGTGACAGAGGAACTGTGCTTAATAAGGTCATTTGTAATGTCTCCACGATGTTAGCAGCTGTGTAGTAGCTGTGTTGCAGAATTAGATCTATAAACCAGATATTAAAACTACAGTATCCTGTTAGGCCATTTCTAGGACAAGATATTTTTGAAATTTCTGGATTTGATAACAATTAAAGTGATTGTGTTTTATTTTCCAAAAGGAAAATGCCAGAAGATTTAAACTGTAAAATTATAAATTATATTACTTTAGAGTTGTTATCATGTTTCCTGTAGTTCTTCATATGGTTGCTTATCATAGGCGTGACAGAAAGGAGCATTAGAGATTTGCTGTTGTGCCTGACTTTCCAAAATACTAATTAAAATTACTTTTCAATTATATATATATCTTTCTAATTAGAGATAAAGATATGATATGGCATATGGGCTGAGTCCAATGCTGTTGAATTTAAGGGTGAGACTCTGACTTCAGGGGATGTTAAATCAGACACTTTGGCCAACCACTGAAACTTCAGCATTTTCTTGTGAAGTGTTGAAATGCAGGAATCAGTCTCAGATCAGATCCAGCTTTCTTGACTGTTTTTTATCCTTGGCTAAGCCTTCAAGCAGCTTCTGTTGAAAATAAAAGGATTGTTACCATCTCTAATATGAGCAGAGCTGGTTAAGTTTCTGAGGAGTCATAGTACAAATAGTCTAGAAAATGAAACTCGAATATTCTTCTTGTGTTGACAGTCTGCTTACAAAAACGCAGTCTTGTATGTAGAAGTGGTACTCTGTAAAAATAAGCATATACACTATGAACTATGGTTGCCAATGTTTAATAAATGCTGCAGTTTAGGCACAGAACACATGTTTTGTGTGAGTGATTTTCCTTTAGTCCTAGCTAAATGATGTTATTTCTTATGAACTTTCAATAGGAAATCCCCAAGGGGTTAAAACTTTTGAATGATTACTATCTTTTTTTTTTTTTTTTCTGCTTTCCCTCCAGAATGAGGTTCAGAATGCATGATTTCTTACTCCCTAACAAAGTAAGAAAGGGAAAAAATGTCTTTTTATAGCAAATATTTTGAAGCACAACAAGCATTCACACAAAATAATTATCAGCTAAAAGAGTGGGGAAATTTTACTCCAAAATCTGCTGATAGGTGAGCAATAGTAATCAACTAGCACATTATCTGAAAAGTAAATTATGCGTCCAGCCAGACTATGTTAAAATGAGTGGCAGGAGAAGATGTCAAGATTTTTTTCTTTATGACCTCCATTGGTATGTGTTGATTTTTTTTGGCACTGCCCCAGGCCCCAAGTGTATACAGTTGAACAAGGGGAAAAGGCAGCAGATTTTATTGATTCATAATATGGCTCACTGTAATGTTCTGAGGGAAAACAAAGGGCTTATGTTAGCCATAAGGTACTGTAATATATATTTAACTGGTATGAATTATAAGGTTGTCTCTTCTTAAGACTATAAAATATAAGGTTTCTTTAGAAAGAGTTTGAAGTAAAAAATGATTAAAGCACTGTCCAAAGTAGACAAATTCTTCAAACAAACTCAGTTATTAAAAGAACACAAACTTATGTATGAATTATTTGGTCCTGCTCAGTTTTACCAAATGCTACTAACCATTCCCAGCTCCAGATGAAGGGTGAGTTTATACTGAAGACAGCATCATGGCACGTTATGTATTGCAGAGTGGATCAGGTAACTTGACTCATTCTTTCTCCTTGCTCCTGTTTCCAGCCAAACTTCTTAAGAATGTGAAGCATCATTTTCTCTGAAAGTTGGGTTCCTTTTCAGCTTAATATGGCACGGGATTTGTACAGAGCCAAATAACTTCCACAGATCCCTGTTTCTCTCTCTCTTTGTGCTATCCTGAAATATATCTATTAATGTACTTGAGCACCAGCAGAGCATGATGTGGTGGATGCACAGAATTGTCATGGTGCATGACAATGTCATGGTGCATTTTAGGTTGGAGAGATTTCTTACTGAAAGGGTTGTGCAGCATTGGAACAGGCTGCCCATGGAAGTGGTTGAGTCACTGTCCCTGGAGGTCTTCAAGAAATTTATAGATTTAGAACTTGGTAGCATGGTTTAGTGGTGCGCTTTAGTATTAGGTAAGTGGTTGGACGAGATGATCTTAGAGGTCTTTTCCAACCTGAATGCTTCTAAGATTCTATGACAAGATTGTGTATGGGCAGCCCAGTGTGGCAGATCTCTTTTTGATGATGATCAAAATGTACAGTCCTTATCAGAAGAAAGTTGACATTGCTATGTAGCATCCAGGGTCTCAGAGTGTCAGGGACCTTCCACAAGGGGGATCTGTGGGTTGCTCTGCAGCAGCAGACTACACAAGACCAGACACAAGTCCTTGCTTTTGTAGTTTGGGATGAGTCTCTGAGGTTCCAACATGTTAAATCATTGATATCCATCCCCAAACCTAAATTACTTATTCTAAGCAACAAGAAGATCAAGAAGATAATATTTCTTAGGGGGAAAAAAGAAAAAAAAGAGCACTAATTTGTCACATGCACTATTAATTTTTGTGCTGGAGTTGATATGTGATCAAAGTAAAAGGGCTCCAAACCTAGGCTAGTGAAAATAAATCCTGAAGTTATACACACAGCGTGAAGCACTGTAGAATTTGCCAAACTAGCTATCTAAAATGTAGCTTAAAAGGGTCATGAATATCTAGGGTGAAATTTTGGCTCACTGAAAAGAGTGGGAATTTTGCCATTGATCTGAACAAGGCTAGAATTTCTCTCCTCTTATAGTCCCTCCCCTGCATCCTTTCATTTTATTAGTCATTCTGCTTGCTGTTTGCATGCATTTTTATTTTACGTGAAGAGATTATATTATGTCAGAATATAATATTTCACACTTGGCAAGACAACCCTCTGTCCTGCAACTGGAGTTGTAGTTGCCTGTAGGGAAGTAGTGAGTGGCTAATGGCCAGCAGTGTCATGGAGCGGTTACAAAGGAAGCAGAGCAGCTACGGAGTGGAGGAGGAAAGGGGCCCCTGCCTTGCATTCTTCTAAGTGGGAGTCAGGGAGAAGCTGCAGCCATCTGTGCTCATAAATGCTGCCTCTATTTGCTCTGCAATGGCAGAGCTGGCTGCTGCAGTGGTCATTCGGGCTCTTTTTCCACAGTTGTTATCCAGTGTGAGCTGCAGCAATTTGAATCTTCCTCCAAGCCACTCACTGCATGTGTTGACTGTGGAGCTGGAGAGCCTGCTACTAAAGCTGAGAGATAAATGATCTGTGCTCCTTCTGCTGAGATCACTTACAAGGGATGCTTCATGCACAGTAGCTGATACTTCACTGGTGACTGGGGAAACATGACTAGTAGCTGCACACAAAACACTACTCTAGACAAAGCTCAGCCTTCTCTTGAGGTCTCTTCCAACCTAGAAATTCTGTGATTCTGTGATTCTGATTTGCCTCTGACAAATCTTCCAATCCATCCATCTTTATTCTTATTTCTTTGCAAGGTAAATGTTGCCTCTACTAAAAGAAGAAATTCTGTGAAAAATGCATTCTGTGTATTCCTTGCTCAGGTTTCTCTCTTTTTGCTTTTGTTAGCAGTTTCAAAGAAGTTTTCTTAGACTTTGAGAGCAGAAGGCTTTCAGGTGGCAGGCTAGCCTTACAAAGGCATTGCCTCGAATGATTTTTGCACCCCTTTGCTCACAGCAGTGGTCACAACAAAGCTGCAGTCCTCTGTGGCATTGCACTGTATTGTGTTATATTTGCAGTCTTCCTGGAATGCTTTTTTTCCGTATACTTTATCCAGAGTTTGGTCATATATTATCTGCCTGACAACTCACCACCTATAAAAATTTATGAATTTGTATTAGAACCAATACTTGATTATGTCAGTGTTTATGAGGTTTCCCATGAGCCCCATATTCTTCAGTTGAATCTAGCTGTAGCCCCTCATAATAATAATAAAACAGGCCATATTTCACCATTTCTCTATTAACGTGACTCACTGCTAGCAATTACAGTAGCTACCAGCTCACAGTTTTGTTGATTTTAAGGATTTGCTGCCTTGTAAGGGTCTTTGCTGATATAAACACACATAGACATATATACTGTGGGCCTCCTTAAATATGCTAGAAATAGCTGTGAGTGCACTTTCCAGTTTTTAGAGAACAGCATATAGCTACAGTTCTTCACACAAAAGTGTGCAGTGACTCATAATGAATGTGTAATTGTGGGTTTATGTACTGACAATAAGAAGAAAATTGACAACACTAGGTCTATTGTGTTTGCAAATGCTCTAGGTATGGAGACTGACAGAAAATACAGAAGAAAAAACAAATACAGTTCTTCCTCCTCCAGTAACCCTCTGCTAATTCCCATCTTTTACCTCTTTTGCTCATGTTTAAATACTTCATTTGGGGCTTGATAGAGAACTTGTGTGGAGTTCCAGCTGTAGCCCATAAACTTAAGCAAGATGTGAGCCATCTTCTGGCTTCTGCGCAGGAGAGAGTTTCACCTACAGTGAATACTTTACAGTTGGGTTTTGGTATTGTGCAATTATTGTATCATCACTATCCAGTTTGTTAAGTCGAAACAATGTATACAATAAGACTAAGGAAAAATGAAAATCTAGCAATCTGAATTAAAAGACAGTAAGTCTGGGGGATATCTATGAAGTTTTAATACTAGCAATGGTAACATACTACTGCTGTTATTGTAAGAGTAAATGTATAACAGGTTTGTAATAAAAAAGATTCTTACATCCTAAGAATGAAAACGTTTTTTTGAAAAATTAGCCAGGAAAATAACTTTTTATATGGGTAAATATATACATATAATGTAAAACACATGTTCATATTATCCTAATTCAGGAGACTAATTACTACAGAGGAAGAACACAGAGGGGCACAAACAATATATTTGAAACACAAGAGCATCTTTCTTTTAATTTCCAGTTATTTACTTCCCACAACACACAGCTATAATATTTCCGTAATATGAGAACTCCACAGGGATAAATTTTGCTGGTTCGAAGGATGAGCTTGATAGAAGTTGGCTTCATAATTTATAGCTGTACATAAATTTACAACTCTTAGCAATGAATATACAGCATATACACAACTTTTAGCCAACAGTTATATAGCATTGTAACATATTTTATGAAGTAGAACTACAATGATTCTTGAACTTTTTATTTCCTTCCCTATCAGATTGTATCTCCAGGCAAAGAACAGATGACTTATGCCTAAGTTTAAATGATTTTGAAGTTTTAACTTCAACAGATGTAGATAACACCAGTACTACTCCCCAAAGACTTTTTTCATGTCTCAAAATACCTCGTCCAACTTAATTGTCTCAAGATAACGGTGTAAAAACCCTTCAGGATGATAGGTCATACTTTTCCAAGTCAAATTAAGTTCCACTCCTATAGAAAACATTTATTACATTTGAAAATCTCAAGACTGCTGGCAAAAGTCATCTGTTGCATTTTTGAAAGTCCTGCAAGACATATTCCCATAGCTTATAAGAAAAGCAGGATTTAGAAAATAAAGCAAAAGGGGAGAGACAATGGTCTCAGTTCGTATTAAAAAAAAAAAAAAAATCGTTCCCAGAAACTCCAGTGTTCTGGAGAACCATATAAACCTCTTGTTATATTTGCTGTGCAGCTGAAAGTGTGGGTTATAAAAAATAAATTGTTTTAAAAAGTGAGTAATTGAAACGGTGGATGATAGGTTGGCCATGAGCCAGCAGCAGTGTGCCCTGGTTGCCAAGAAGGCCAACAGGATCCTGGCATGCGTTAAAAGGAGCGTGGCCAGCAGATCAAGGGAGGTGATCCTCCCCCTCTACTCTGCCCTGGTCAGGCCTCACCTGGAGTACTGTGTCCAGTTCTGGGTTCCTCAGTACAAAAAAGACAGGGATCTCCTGGAAAGAGTCCAGCAGAGGGCCACAAAGATGATACGGGGCCTGGAGCATCTTCCCTATGAGGAAAGGCTGAGAAACCTGGGTCTGTTCAGCCTGGAGAAAAGAAGACTGAGAGGGGATCTTAACAATGTGTATAAATACCTGAGATGAGGGAAACAGAGGGATTTGGCCAACCTCTTTTCAGTGGTTTGTGGGGACAGGACAAGGGGCAATGGCCACAAAATGGAGCACAGGAAGTTCCGCACTGACATGCGAAAGAACTTCTTCACGGTGAGGGTGACGGAGCACTGAACAGGCTGCCCAGGGAGGTTGTGGAGTCTCCTACTCTGGAGATATTCAAGGCCTGTCTGGACGCCTGTCTCGGCAACCTGCTCTAGGAAACTGTTTTGGCAGGGGGGTTGGACTCGATGATTTCTTGAGGTCCTTTCCAACCCCTACAATTCTGTGTTTCTGTGAAAAGAAAGGAAGCAGAATCAAAAAGCAATTAAAAATCATGTAGGTCAGGAGGTGGTGGTTGTTGCTTCCTTGTGTCTGTTCCAGTAGAATTGGACAATCTTCTTCCTTTTTAATTTATTTAAAGGAGAGTTTGGGATTCATGCCTTCCATTTTGTAAGAACATTTCCTAACCAGTTGGATGGTTAAGATTTTTAGTCAACTTTCTACTTTAAAGATGTCAGGAAAGGAGCCAAATACACATTTTCCTTGCTTACGTATTTCTCTGACTGTAGGATAGAGAATATAAAAATGCTAGGATTATTTTTTTCTCTTTCTCGTCCTTGTGAATATGATTGATTATGAATCTTGCCTTTAACTTATAAGGAAAGCTCGCTGGACTTGATGCAATTCTTACCCCACAGTCCCTGTGGTGCTGATATTGTGAGAGGTGCTGGCATTCACTGACACAGATATATCCATCTGATCTGAAATACAACAAACTCCAGTTTGTGCTCTTGCCCTCTTCCTGTACTCCTCTTCCAAGTCAAGATAGTTTTTAGATGACAATTTGAAGATCTTAAGGGATATTTGGATGACAAATTATATAGCTGACTTGCAGCCTAGCTATATAATTAGGAAATACACAATTTATTTCACTAACATAAATCATGTTCCTCTATGGAATGTAATAATCAAGTTAATATCATTAAATTTTATAAAATATGAAGGGCTGATTTCAAGGACAGGATACAAATAGAAGACAATAACCTTGCTTTTAATTATTTTGCTCTTACATACTTATTTTAGTTTTATAACACTATAACTGTTAATGGGAGACAGTTGTAATTTAAAATGTGATCCTATTTCCCTAGAAAAAAAAAAAAAAAAAAAAAAAAAAAAAGATATTAAGCACTACATTTGCTGTTAGGATGTTAAGAGCTTGTAACATCTCCACCTTGTGGTGATTTCTCTGTGTAACGAGCCTACACTGCTGCATCTGAAATGGTAGGATGTTTTGACTCTGGGACTCCAGATTCTCTGAAAAATAAAGTAAACTGAGGGATTTTAGCTAAGAGATTATTTTTATTTTATTTTTTAAATGTCCTTTGTACTGACCTTAAATTAAAATGAGTATTTGCTTTATGCTTTTATCAGACATTAATATTTGATATTTTATCTGAAAATGCCCTTTCAGAAGGTCACAGAGTGAGACAGTGATAGAAAAGAAGAGTAACGCAGACTTTCTGTTTTACAGTGCCTGGCATTTTGCTGTTAAATGTGCCATCTTTCATCTTGATTTACAATATTAATAGTATTAGGAAATTGCCTACTCAACTTTAAGAAACCTTAGATCTCAGAGATTAGTTGCAGAAGTTTAGATGATTTTTTTTTCTTCACATTTTCAATCTGCAAATTTTGTAAGAAAAAGTTCCCATGACACTTCTGGTATTTCCCTGATCAAGATCAGCCAGAAAAAAAAAATAGGGCATAAGCTCTTTTGTGATATTTTGGCACTTCCTGCACACAGCAGAATTTGAAAATGCCAGAATAGTCAAATATAAACATATTTATATTGTCTAGGCTTTCAAAACTGTCAGAAACACTTTAGCTCAATATTTTAGATGAAAGTGTTCCCACCTGTTTTCCCACATTTCAGTTCTCACTGTAAGCATGATTTGATATTGTCTTTATTGATTACTTATGGCTACTTTACCTTTCTCCATAGAAATCTTTCCTGGCTTTATTGTAGTGCTTGACACTTCCTCTGTTAGGTATCATTTGTGAAAAGCCAGTCAGCAGCCTTTTGTAAAGCATTATAAAAGAAATATGATAAAATCATTTGACATAATGGCATGAATATAAACATCACTCCTTTCTCCATTCGTAGAGAAAACTCACAGCTGGAAAAGCTATATTAACTCTGGTTACTGACCTTTTTTTTATTTTATCCTCCTCACTCCACTAAAAGTAGTACCTTTCTTTAATCTATAAGTGCAGTTCCATACCTGGTAGGATCTGAAGCACAGGTTGCCCTGTCACACACTGTTGATGTTTCATATTTCTTCCCATCTCTGTTACTCATCCTGAGACAGAGTCGTACCTAAAGTGGCCTTTCCTTGTGGGCTGTGTCCAGTGCCTGAACTTAGAGGAAAATGAGTGAAAAGTAGTACCTGTCTCCTAGTACAAAAATTGAGATAAGATTGTTTTGTTATTTTTATTTTATTATTATTTTTTTTTATCACAGAGCTCTTTTTTTTTTTTTTTTTTTTTTTTTCTCTCCTAGGAGTCCTGTTGAATATTTACTTGAACAAGGTCTGGAAGGGTGCAAAATCTTGAATTCATCTCTTCTAATTCCAGGCAGCATAGCTGGCAACCAGAGACTAGGAAATGAGATTTTCCCAATCTGAATAACCTTCTGTAGGCACCAAAACGTATGTGGTGTTATTCTTTGTGGCATCCCTGCCAAAGCATCTGTTTAACTATGGTTGTATATTGTGAGAGCTGATAACAACAACCAAAAAACAAGATGTTTAATTATTCTGTCAGAAGAATGTTGTCCCAGTGAGTAAAATTCTGAAGATCTAGAAAATGCACAGTAGTTATAGACAAAAGAAGTCAAAATTGTGAAAACATATGTCACTCCTTGGGGAATGTGACTGACAAAAAATGAAGTCTTGGAAATTTTCTGTTATATTCAGAGTACTTGAAATATAAATCTCATAAAGGAGAAAAGGAGGGGGACTTGACAATAATAACAAGGGGTATATCTTGTGCACATCTACTCTGAGCTTCCTAAGCAGGAGGTACATTTTTGAAGTGGGGAAAAAAGCTGGAAAGAAGAGCTGTGTTGGTGGATGAGGAGGTGGAAAAGTGAGGAACACGGGCAAACATGATAATGTAGAACATTAAGAATGTGGAACAGATTAATGTAGCTAAATATATTGTAGATATCAAGATCTCAGCTAGTCATCCCAGCCTTCTTTCTGAAACATCCTCAAAAGCTGAGAGGACGTATTCCTCTCTCATAACTTCAGAGAACTGCTTTCTAGTTGTCACCATGTCAACTATTCATGGATTTTGTAGTCAGTACTGAAGAGTAGGTGCTTTGAGGGCATGGTTAATGCCTCCATGAGGAAGTCATGTAAAGGAGAGCATATACATGCATATGAATCATGCTGAGAAGTTCCTTTTTCCTCTGTTGACTACAAAGTAGGTGAAGTGTAGTTTGGTAGGTTGGATACAGACTAGCAGAGTAGTCTGCTGTTTAAACTAGAGGAAGCACGTCCCACATGACTAATCTCCAGAGGATCCAAATCATGCTCTACTCTCACCAGTGAAAAAGATCAAGAATTTGATGAAAGACTTCAGCTCCTGAGCTGTAGTGCCACCTGTTCTGGCTGCTCTTGTCCCTGGGTGCTGGCTCCACAGCATGGTGTGACCAAATCTGGTGTTCAGAGCTGTTCAGACCATTTAGTACTCTTCTTGGGATTAGATACTGATGATAGGAGACTGAACTCAATTACACAGTGATTTCTGAAACAGAATACCTTGCACAGAAAATGTGGTTCTTCTGTGTGTTCCTTCATGTGCTGTAGAGTTTTGATCACCATATGGGAACTAAGCCGTAGTGCTCCACTTCCCCTGCATGATTTCAGAAAGCTACTGTATTAAATAACTATGGAGCTTTGAAGAGCTGATCAGTTGAGGGATGGGTGGGCAAACATTAAAAGGCTAAAGAAGTCTGTTCAAATAACACATTCAAATGCTTATTGGGAAATAATTGGTCTGGAAATCAAGCTTCAGTGCCTCCTTCCCTCAGAAGTTTGCAATGCTGAGAGAAAACCACACCTTTCAAACTTGTTCTCCGCCAAAGTTCAGTGAGGCTCCAAAGAGTTTTTGAAATGTTAAACTTTTCAACATTTTTTTTCCAAGAGGGAAAATTGCGCCTCGTTCAGTTTGAAAAAAAAAGTCCGCCTGTGACTAATTAGAAGCAGCATGTAGCACACGTTGCAGCAGGGCCGTTGTCTCTGAGCCCTGTAGGTGGTCCTGAAGACCACAGGCATGTGCCTCCTGTGGGCTCCGGTGGGTGAGGGCTAGTGGTGGTGCTCCCATGAGGAAGAAAGCCCTGGCAGGCCTGACTAAGGCAATGCTGCGGATTGAAGCCAGCTGGAGCTGTGCCTTGCTGAGGACTGCAGAGCTTGGCCCCAAAAGCTTCCAAACAGGACGGATGCTTCAGCCTCGGAAACGCTCTGCGCAACAGGCTGTCTCTCCCAGATCCGCTTGATATTGGTGGTATGCGGATACTGTGTTCATCTACTGCCACAGCATAGGATAAAGTTGACTTTAGCGTCAACCATACTTTTTCAGCCAAATCCTGCTCGTCTTACTCATCCTATTGACAGAGAAATGCTTAGAATGGTTGAAACCTAATATGTTTATTTTTAATTACTGAAAGCATCTTAATTTTAAAGGGGTCGTGGGCTGTGTGAAGACACATGCAGATCTATTACACAGACCATTAGCTAAGGAAATAAGAAAAGTATCTCTGTGGTATTCGACGTGATCTGACAGAGAGGCATAAAGGGATATAGCACATTCTCTGATGCCTTTCAGCCATCTGTAGAGTAGTAACAGCAACATTTCCCTTCCAAGCTGTTCTACGGTTTAGCAGGCCGCCTTCAGTAGCACAGCTTGCAGTACTCGTGGTGGGCAATATTAACTGGAATAGTGCAATATCACAATAAAAATTTGAAATCAGTCTTTTCCTTTGGAATTGGAAGGAAGTTTGACTTGAAACAATCGCTAGCATGACATGCAACCATGCTGATTACAGAGATTGAGATCTATTATCTCAGTTTTTACTGAAAACCACTCCCTGCAGCAAAGAAAACACACTGATTTTTGACATTTATCTTAAATTCATACTTCATCTGCTAGAATATATATTTGGAAGTATTTAAATGAACATAGAGTCCAGAATTTGAAATTTTATGAAACTGGCTTCTTGCACTGGTTATGGTAGGAGTCTAAAAGAAAACAGCGTTCCTTTTGTAATTAAGCAGAGCAGCTATTTATATACTGCCGGCTGCCGGCTGCATTCCAGTACAAAGTGCACTCATGGCATCAATTTAAAGGGCATATGTTGGAGGGAAACACGCAAAAGTGGTTTGGAAAGAGGTAAGGAGTAAAATTTTTGGAAGTGTCTAAGTCCCTTCAAGGAGTTAGACTTTAAGGACACTCAGTTGACTTTGAAAATTTTAGCCAGGCTTACCAGAAACAGAAGATCACTTAAAGTTGGCCATGATCCTCTGTAGCCACAGAAAATTCCACACGTTCAGGATAGGTTTTATTCAAGTTACTCCAGATGTACTTCTCCTTATTACTGTGTTAGAAGAAGGTCCAATTTGATTTAAATGATTTGCTTTGACTTCAATGACAGTAGGATTAAGTCCTGAGTCACTCATGGGTGAAGGACTCAGAAATTTCTTTACCTACTTTTATGTGACTATTTCCTTTCTTCCTGATAATTTTAACTTACTTACTTACTTACTTTACTTCTGCTGTATAAGGTGTATTATTAAAAAAGCCTATCTCCAGGACGGCAAAGCTTTTTTTTTTCTTTCTCTAACATTTCTAGTTTTCACCAGCCTACAGAGGAAAATGCCTAAGTCTGCCCTTGAGTGTGTACTTTATTGTACATTTTATTGCATAGCTGAAACCAAATTCTGCATGGAAACATTTTATCAAGTACCTTATTTTTCTACACATTCCTGGAGGACCTGCAAAGGAGGAGCTTGTCAGTTAAATTGAAAACATACTAATAAAGTTAAAAAGTTAATGGGAGACATTTGCAATTTCCCAATAATTTTCCTAGTGACTTAAACTCGAAATAACTGTGTATACTTCTGCTACTGTTTTCCTTACATCTTTGTATCAAATGACATGCAGAAGAATTAGTGCCGGATATCTACCATTTGTCGCACACCTATCAAATTATAGTTTTGCTGGGCAAACTTGCAGTTCAGGTGGCCAGATCTCTGTTTGTCTGGGAGGCTATTTTCAATTACTTATAAGTAATAATGTGTGTTTTATAACTCAAACCACTTGTATAAATAGAGCTTAAAACCTTGTGACTGAGGCAATAAAATAGAAGCAAAGGTTTAGCTGTCGTAACCTACTATGCAGTCCATTTAAGGGCAGTGACTTAAATATAGTTCCAGAGCCTGGGCCACTATCATGCTAACTAGACAATATCAAAATACTTTTTTTTTACTCTGTAATTAGTATGATTGTTATCCTAACAAATCAGCTGTGATGATTGCTGCTTCTTTTAGTGAGTCATATTTTGTTATTGCAAATCAAGACACTTCCACATGTTCTGCTAAAGTGTATGGGCTGACAGTGTCACCTTTGCCTTATATCTCCAGTCTTGCAAAAGAGTTCCATTTACATATATAATTTTTGTTTAAGGCTACAGGATAAATCCATGGGGCTTTACTAATTGTGTCTTGCATTCCTGTGTCTTCTTTCCATCTTTCTGTTTACTATGACTAGACTATCGTATCTGAATATCACATGGCCAGTCATGTATTTATACCAACTAATGCTGTACATCACTGGCATCCTGACTAAAAGGTCAAGAGAGAAATAGTTTTGATGAACTGAATAGCCATTTCAAAGGATATTTTTTGTTTTTCTTTTACATTCCCTTAGAATAATTTTTTTCTGTTCAAGCACCTATTTTATAAAATTCAATTTTGTGTTTGATATATCTCCTTGACCTCAGGGAAAAAAAAAAAATCATAAAGTGACATTTTATTCCTTTCTTTTATCTGCCTTAAGCCTCCAAGAACATTCCTCTGCATTCCTGCCCCTACTGATAACATCTTTTCTAACTGCTAAAGAGCTGACAGCATATTGTGGGGGTTGCACAGTACTGAACCCTTCTCATTTAGGTTTGGCCTGAATGCCAAAAATGTTGACCTTTTCTGTATTTAATATGGCTCAGAAGAGGCATCTTTCCAAGTCTTAATATAATCTACTGCTGAACCTTCTCATCCTCCACTGCTTTCCTTCCCCCTTGATCTTCAAGCCCTCCTTGTTCTATGTATGGGATTCGGATACCCTACATTGCCTGGCATATCTGTTTACCTGTATCCAGGGGATTCAGGAATTCTTACAAATTCCTTAAGTGCTGAAGTATTTGTGCTACTAGCCATATTCTTTTATCAGTTTCTGATATCAGTCTGTGTTTCAGCCTCTAATAGGCTGTCAGTGTCTCACATAACACTTTTGTGTGAGAGTTTTTTTTTTTTTGGAAAAAAAATGCAGAATATAAACAATATAGAATGTGAACAGGATTGTTCAATACATTTTTTTTGCTCCCTTTGTCATAAATGTATACATCTAATATTATCCCAGGCCAGCTGCTTTTATTCTGCTATGTATATTTATCTTTCACACAGAGTGATCAAAACAGGATTAATTGATCAAAACTGAATTAATTTTTATGATCTGTATTTTTTCTGAAACAGAGATCATCCTTGAAAAGACAAACACTTTCAATAGCTGCTGTTGGATTTGGTTACATATGACTAAGTTACCGTTTTTAGCTGTATACAGGGTGAATAATACAGCAATTGCCTCGAAATTTCTAGCTCACAACTGACCGAATGTTATAAGTTTTACAATTTTTATCCCACAGACTTCTACCTGATTTGCCACACATCATAGATACTGAAGAAAGCAGTTTTGAAAGCTTGCTGCCAAGTTTTTTCCCCCATGAAAAGAAGTACTTGTATTTTGCCTCCAGATATTCTATAGCAAAAATAAAGATGCAGTTCTCAAAAGTCACTCCCATTAAAACTTACTCTTTTGAAGCCAAGCCCAAACCATGGTGGTACTGGGAACATAATTCCAATCAAACAGCACCAAGTCTATTCTTATTCTCCACAGGGTGGTGGAAAACTCCCCAATAAGATCAATAACAGCCCATGGGAAAACCATACCAAGCTGTTAGGATGTCATTTTTGATGAGAAGTCCTATGGTCCCCAGAGATCATTTCCACATTTATTCAGCAGATTCAGCTCTTCTAATGGAACAAGCAAATATAATACAATGTGCTTTTCCTGGCAGGAAAGGATCTGCCCTTCTCTTCATACGCAGGGTAAGTTTGCCCTATTAAATCCTCAAAGAGAGTCTCATTTTCAAGTGCAAAGAGGGAAAAGATATCCTTTATTCTAAATTACTGTATCATACTTTAAATTAAAATGGCAGAGATTTTTAGAACTTCAACCCACTTCAAACTGGGGAATGTAACCCAGTGGAGCTTCACTCTCAAATTTTCTTTTCATTATCACCTTCACATATCTTTATCTCTTCCTTGTTATTCCCTTCTTCTCCCCTTCTTGTAACACTAACCAAAACAATAGTAATAATAATAATAGTCTCTTTACAGCTTGCATGGAACAATTACCCCATATGACAATCTTCTCCAAGAGTTACACCAGAAAATTTCCAACAACATAGGGTGAAGTTCCCATATAAAATTCTGTTTGCTTTGCGATCTTGAATACTTAGAAAATGATGCAGATGGAGAATTCAACCTTGTATCTTCCACTTACAGAGCATTTAGAATAATGGCTAAGAAATATATAATTTGTGGATGAATCACATTTGGTGATTCAAAATTCATGTTAGGCATTATCAACACATTTCAGTTGTATTTCTCTATCAACTAGTACCAGTGTCTCTTCTTTCTAAACATGGAGAGCAGGAATTAGGAAGGGAAGACTCAGTTCTAGCTGTAAATTCTGCCTTTCTAAACCCACTGACCTTTCTACTCTTTCATGCTGGGCTGATACATTACCTTTGAATTGTGTCCATTGTATGATTAAAACCCATGGAAGGTCTGTTACAGTCCAAAAAACCTGGGGGGAAAAAAAAAAAAAAAAAAGTAAAAAAAAAAAAAAAAAAGACAGTAAAAAAATCCACCATTTTAAAACCAAAAAGTTTCCAAAAACTAGTCTTTCACTAGTTAAACTCTGATGCAATGTTTGGATTTAATTACCGAATTACAGTAGGCAAAATTCTGCCCTCAGCTACTCCAGTCTACTTGGGTAAAACTTGGGAAGGAGACTTTTTCAAATATAATACCATGGTATTTTTCTAATACCATGCCAAATAGGGCATAATATATTTTTAGAAACTTTCTCATTTATAATAATAAAATGCTCTTCAAGATGATTCATATTATAAGAAACAATTATTTTGGCTTACAGGACATATTTGTAACTATGTGTAGACACTTATTTGGATGCAATTCAGCAGCATGTAAATTCAGAACATGGATGTATGCCAGTGGCAGGGATGAAAAACATCTCAAGGAAGCAAGCTGTTACTCAGTAGCTGTTGCTGTTTCCTTTGCCTGCTAGCTCTGAACTCCCTATAGTTTCACAATGACGAAGAACTAGAAGTAACCTGTAGAGATCATCTGATCTGTACTCCTGCAGAGGGATAAATTCAAACTGACAAGGATAGACATCTGTCAGCAATGATCTAGTAACAGCTTAAAACATTTAAAAGGAAATTCCATGCCCTCCCACAATATTTGGTATCTCTGCACCTAGAAAAGCTTTTCTCAATGCTGAATTTGAAATAACTTTTCATATAAATTAAGATATTTTCTTCTTTTTCTTTCAACTGTGGTCAGAAGGAACAGCTATTCTTCATTGGAAAGTTGACAATTAATTGCATCTCAACCTCCATCTCTTTTACAGTGCCAAAAACACTTTCTCAGATCAGAGCAGCACTGAGGGCAGTATAGTAATCATGTTTCATAGGTTGCATATAACTTTTACTTTGCAATTGCCACAGTCTCGACTCACATTTAATCCATAATCCACCATGAACATTAAGCACATCTACCTGTACTATTTGTCTACTATTTGTACTATATTGTCTATCTCAAGATTTTAGACCATTTCTCTGCTTGTCAAGATAATTTTGAATTCTAATCTCCAAGGGTTTTCACTGGCACAGGCTGCCCAGAGAAGCTGTGGATGCCCCATCCCTGGAGGTGTTCAAGGCCAGGCTGGACAGGGCTTTGGGAAGCCTGGTCTGGTGGGAGATATCCCTATGTGTGTCAGGGGGTTGGAACTGGGTGATTTTTAAGGTCCCTTCCAGCCCAAACTGTTCTGTGATTTTATGATTCTTTGTATGCTAAAAATAAAGTGATTTCTTTGGCTGTATACATCATTTCCATGACAAAATTTTTAAACCTTTATACTTAGGATGCATGGTCTTAAGAAAGTATGTTGTTAAATCAGAGCTATTACTTCACATGCATTGATGACTTGAATACAGGAAGTCTATTAATTATCATGGCTGAAAAACAGAGAAAGGTAATTAATATTTAAATCACTTATATAATATCACCTATATATTTAAATATTTAAATATGTAAAATCATTCACAGGGGGAGGTGTAGGGGAGAAGAGGAGGAAGGAGAATGAAAATAATATTCCAAAACTTATTTATAATGTAATGTGCTATCTTTCTGTCAATGTCAAAAAAGAGACTGTAGGACACCATTTCTGATTTATTGTTTTTTCTCACTTTTTTACCAATGTTAAAGCAAAGAAGGCTCATATACTCTAAGCACAATGAGTGGTTCTGCCTCAGGCTTTATCCTCTCCCCTTTTCTTCTTCACATCATTCTTAACATGAGAGGTAAGTTTAAGCTATGTTTTAAGAAAGCTGCTACAATATTGTCTTGTGGAGAACACGTTTTGATGTTGGCCAGAAGGTCACAGAGCTACTGCATTAGCACATGGTCTCTGATCCTACAGTGCTTCTGTCTATGCTCTTCTGGCTTCTCCCTTACATCTGTACATCATGCATCAGTTTAAAATATACTTGGCGAGGGTTTGGATGTTTTTGTAACAATTGGCCTTTTTGTTATTCAAAACCAGTTGATATTTAAATAAAACAGGTACTAAGCTTAGATGATATTAAGCATTTCTTGTGTACTAGATAATGTGGTAAGAATTTTTGATGCATTATAACATTATTATTATTATTATTATTATTATCATTATCATCATTATCATTATTTTCATTATTATTATTATTATTTTGACTATGATATATTATTACCTCTCTTGGATGAACAGCTTCTGGATAACTGGATAAATAATGAAGGCTTTTTCTGCAATGATTTCTGGAAATTGTAAGAAATACTTCTTCAGGCTTAGGCTTCAGAGAATTTAGAAGCAGAAATCTATCAAAGAATAACAACTCATTTGTTTGCTTGTTTGTTTGTTTGCAAAGCCTAAACTTTAGAAAATGTAGAGAATAGACCTTATCTGTTTGTAACACAGTGTTGCAGACACTTTGATGTCTGCAAGCGTTTCCCAGTATGCCTCACATCAACAGTCCATGCTGAGTTGGTGTGTTTAATTACGTGTGTGGTTATATATCTGGTATATTTGTGGGTGTCCATGCCAGTATGAGAACGAGGGATATGAAAAGAAAAAAAATAGTAGTATTACTAAGACCTGGCCTTTTTAAGTGAAGAATTGATCTGTGCTTCTTATGACCACATGTGTTAAGATTCTTTTCTATGATTTTAATTTTGGCTAGGTTTGGGTTCCACCCAGATTGCTGCAGACACCAGCAGACTGGTGTCCATAATGAGTTGTTCATAATGAGCCTGCCAGTTGTCTGTAATGAGCCTGCTGGTCCTTGACACAGAGCAGCACATCAGGCATGGCTCAGTTGTAGCCCTTTTAAAGGATGATACCTGTTATTTGTGGGTGCTTGCACCAGAGACACAGTTCAGAATGCACACAGCCTGGTGAGCAGGGTAGGCAGACTGCTCAGCTCATTCCAGCAGGGGAGAAACCTGTCAACACCATCTTTATGAACTACAAAGTGGTGATAAATTTGGGACTTCCCCTACCAGTCCATTTTCCTAGCACACAGGCAAGTCATGCAATTTAGGGAAAACACAGACTTGTTTGTGCAAGGTGGTGTAGATTTAGGGCAAGCATAACTGGTGTTTTCTAGTTGCTATAAATCTCCTTAATGAAGTATAAGGGATGGTATGGAATTTGCTTTGTTTTCCCCTATATCTTTATGGGGAAGTGCACATAAGTTTTCCTTATGGGGAACTTCCCATAAGTTCCCAATATTTTCCTTGGCAACATTTCCCAAGGTATGTTGCCTTGACTCCCTTGAGGTTGTGTGCTGGGTGAGGTAGAGAGACATGGAGGGAAGAGTGGCACAAAGGGAAGGTAAGAACAGAGCTGCCTGACCTGCATGTCCATACCTTCATATTTAATTTGCAAATCACATATTTGTATCTGTGGTGTCTGAAATGTATTGACCCAGCTCCTTTCAGTCATAGTTGTAAGATGTTTATGACTGGTTGTCCTTTGTGCCAGCCTCCCAAAATCAAGGCAGGCACTGTATATGTCTCTCTGCACCATGAGAAATGTACTCTGCGGTGAAACACCTCGAGTGCAAAACACCACCAAATGAGTTTGAGAAAACAGTGCCTCTTCAGAGATAGGGCTTGAATCTATGCCAGTGCTCTGTTTTTTCCCAAGGCAACTGCCAGACATCAAAAAATATGGGGCATAAGCCATCCCTCCTAGAACTTTACCTCCTTCAGGTAGTAGAAAGTGGCCCTCATATATTCTCTTTGTAAAGTTTACTTCATTTATCATCATCAGTGACTGGGAAGCGTGTTTCCTCTGTTGGTCCTCACACTGACCACCCTGTCTCTCATTAAGGCTCTGCTTTAGGACAAAAGGAAGTTTTCCAGGAGCACAAATAATCAGACCTTCTGCGCTCTTGTTCGCTATTGCCTAGAAAAAACCTCTTACATCCTTTGGCTCCTCACTTCTCCATCACACCTTTCAGTGTGTATTTACTGCAGTAATATGTATTAAAAAAAATAAAATCTATAGGTAGTAGCTATTTTATCTTTTATTTCAGCTACACATATGCAGCAGTGTCAGCTTTGCACTGGAGGGTCTCCTTCCCATGGCTTCCCTTGGCTTTTCTCCCAGTGTTGTTGTTCTGTCAGTTTTGCTTGGCCCTCTTTTGCCCCAAGTGGGTCTGCTACTTGCATATCCCATTTGCTTCCAGACTGATAGTCCGAAAATCACCTCTTAAAACATTGGGTTTTTCTTCTTTCCTTCTTCTTGAGGTCTCCTTCTACTGCAAAGCCTCGGTAGTCATTTTCCAGGAGTCTGAATTTCCAAATTACAGCATGCAATCACAGCAAGTCGATCCTTGTAATATTGTCAAGCTGATTTTGACCCTCACAAAGTTTTAACTTTTGGACATAAAAGTTCACTCTCTGAAGCTTCCAGGTTTTGGGGAACAGAAAACATATCTGTGACACATCTGGAAAAAGAGCTAGCATATTTTGACTGTCATTGTAACATAAAAATAATATATAATAGTAGCAACAAGTAGATCATATTATCTAGAGAGCAAGATTTTTTTAAGAAAAAAAAAAAAGTAAATGTCTTAATATATTGAAGACAAAGATAGGCACATTGCTTTTTATGTGAGCCAGATGCTATCTGAAGTGCAAAAGACCCTTATTTATAATTGAATGAACTTCAGAAAGTTTCTTTTTTGGCTACCTTCAAGATGAGATAACTGTAAATTATGAAATAATAGCAAAGAGAATATTATGTCCATGAATGTCATGTTAGAATATAATCCTTAGGTTATTGCATGAAAAAAGCTGTACCCTAGCAGGGGTTAGTATCAAAGGTGTAATTCAAAATGGAAAAACAAACAAACAAACAAACAAACAAAAAAAACAATGATTTTTAATGAAAGACATTTATTAAATAGGCTGAAAGATCATTTTCTTCAAAAGATTGTATGTTCTTTAAATATCTTCTTCTCTGTACAATATTTCAAGTATACCAATGGGCTGGATAAAAGAGTCACTGGATTTATGATGCCTCTTCAGTTTGAGCTTAGCAGGTCTCTGCCATAAAGTGAAAGGTCTAAAATATTTTTTCCTCCTTCTCTTAAAGAGAAAACAGAAAACCTTATAGTTGTACCAAATCATTATACAATGTGGTTAGTATTCATAGTCTCCTCTGTATTGTCATCTCTCCAACAAACATAAACATCCTGGGTCACTTGGAGGATGTGGTATTTGTCACATCAAGTCTATGATCAGAAGTGAGCTGAGGTGGCTTCACAAAGTGCATGATTTACAATAAGCCCTAAACAAAGCATGCAGATAATTTGTTCTTTAACCATTGGCGTACACAGTGCTGACTGCAACGTGGGTTTGCAGATGAAACCTTCCCTTACAGGAGGTTCCCAGAAAAGAGAAAACACAGATGGAGGTTCAAATTGCCACCTTTGCTGACGTACATCTATCTCCCAGCACTGCTGTGCTCCCAAAGCTGCTTTCCACTTGCCATACAGCCCCCCAGCTGCATTAGGGAGGGCTACAGCTTTCCCCAGGAAAAGCTGTATCACCATCGATCAAGTGACTCGGAGAGAAACCCTCAAGCCTGAAATTCACAGTGCAGGACTCTTCTTCAAATAGGGCTTTATAGATAACCACTGTGTAGTTATACAGCCACAGAGTTTTCCCTTGCATGTGCATCAGATAGCAGAGGGGAGCTCAGCACCCCAAGCTTGGAGTGACACATTTGAAGTCTGCCTGTGTAATCTTAACAAATTCTAGCACTGCTGTGGAAAGCTGCAGAACATTTAAGAAATTTCTGGAAACTTTATCATTTTCTTTTATTTTCACTTGTGTTTATATATAAATATGTATATAAAATGCCTACCAGTTCTTACACGTAACTTTGTGTTACCTGCAATCTAGCATTTTAAATTTAAACTCAATGTGTAATTGACTCCCTTGGGAGGAACAATCAAATTACAGATTCTTTTCTTGTGTTTTTGCATGTGTTTCTTCTTCTTCTTCTTCTTCCTTCTTCTTCTTTCTTCTTCTTCTCTTCTCTCTTTCCCATTCAGGAATCTCCTGGCATATTATGTTATACTTTTAGCACTTGGTTAGGGTGTGGGCTGAAATATGCTACCCCCTTTAGCATTTTATATTACATGATTATAGCAGCAATACGGAAGGCCGAACCATGAGGCTTTGCAAGTGGGAAAGAGGATTCTGACCTCAAACAAAACTGTTTTCACTCACTCACACCCTGTCATGCACATAATCACAAGCTCCGAGTTGCGTGCATCCATGTAATCCGGACAGTGTGCAGGCACCAAGGCATGCATGTCTGGGTGGTCTGGCCGGGTGTCCTGATGGTGGCCCAGAGGACAAAGGACATCAGCAACTGAGTCTTTATGAGATCTCCTCATAGCAGAAGTGGCAGAAGTTCTGTACCTGCCACGCAGAGGCTGTACTCCCCATGAACTCACGTGGAGGGGTTTTGCAGTGACAGGCTGATGCTGCCTGGTTCCTTCCAAGCACCTTCATGCTTGATACACTGGCCTCAGTGTAACCCCTAGTATACTGACTACTATAAGAAAAAAAATAAAAAGTTACTAGATATAAATCTGGAGTAAATATGCTGGTGAGTCCATTTGTTCATGCTGCTCTTTTACCATCTCCTTTTACAGTTTCAATACAGTTCTGTGTTTTGCACTCCCAAAACAGGAGTGAATTTAGGTTCCCAGCACACATACAAAAAAAAAAAAAAAATCATCGAAAGAATCACTTGGACTTATGTTTGACTGTTATGTCTTGAGACTTGGTCTCACTTTATATTTCTATCAGATGCTGAAGCCCTTCAACTTCTTCTGATTGATTTTTCTGTGCTTTAAATAACAGTTTTGTGTAATGTGATCTCTGTTTTTAACACTTCCCAGAAGGTGAAGAAGAGAGCCAAACTTTGAAGTTTTGTAGAGTGTTTTTTTTATTATTTTTATTTTTATTATTGTTCTTCTGTTATTATTTTTTTTACAAGCGTTTAGCTGGAAATCAACAACATACATGCACACACACACCAGTAAAAGTCATGTAGAGTTTCACACGTTTTGTGCAAGTTTTGTTCTCACTGAAGGCCTGATTGAGTTTGATGAATGCAGCCTCTAACCATGAAAGTCCCTAAACCCCTGTATTCCTAGAATCATTCCCCATGACTTTTACTGGCCACAGTATACACAGATGGGTTACAAGGTTGTCTTGATCTGACTGGTACAAACAAATTCACTGAAACATAGTTCTGGTAAAATGTATTGTTTGAAGCTAATCAAGTGCCTCTAGATCCTTTAGTGGCCTCCAGGTCAGAAGTTCGTGTTAAGAAGAATTAGAGGAGAGAAAGATCAGTTTCCCTGGGTTTCTCAAGCAGTTCTTCCATAGTCAGGACCCTCTTTATTACAAAGTATTTGAACGTTTTGCGTTGCTTCCAGTTTGTGCCATTAGATGGCAACCCCTCCCCGGGTAAATCCGCGCCGGCTGACAGCTGCGGGAGACAGATGAAAAGCCGAATTTCGGTTCCTGTTCTTAAATGCCTTCCAAACCCCAGGCTTAGATACTGTTCCTGGCTTGTGCGGGGGGAGCTGGCAAGCCTCAGCCAGTCCCAGTGTGGTGCCTTGGGACCACTGCCCACCTCCTGTTTCACCCTGGCTTAGTTGGGTTATCGCTGCTTGGGAAAAAAAAAAATACGTTGGTATATACATGACTTTTGCTTAAACTGAAAACATATCATTTATGAGTTTTATTACAGTTTTGAAGCTGCTTTTTTGGCCAAAAAAAAAGCAACAAAAATGTAACAGCTTTGCAGTATAAACATTTCATTAATCAAGTAATGGATTTCATTAATGTGTTTCTTTACTTTGCATGCCTTCAAATTAAAAACACTAAGTAGCATCAAAACAAAACAATAAACAAACAAAAAAGCTAGAAGAGGTCCTCTTAGTCATTCTGCTGCCCAGGGCTAGGACCAGCTATACTAACATCATTCCCAGGCTATGCTTCCTCAACCTAGTCTTAAAGGCGTGAAGACTTTATAACATCCTAATCAGATTGGGTCTTTCCTATGTCACTGACTTTGCGGCCCTTAAATACTGTTTTTCAAGAAAAGGTCAAGACTTGTACATGAAACATGCAGCCAAGTTTGAGTCTCCAATGACAGCTGCTCTGCCTCTTCAAAATGCCTAAAGATATAAAGACGGTTGAGTGTCTCAAAACATGTTACTGTCAATGAACAAAAGAAGTAACAGAGTACCAATGGAATTAGCCATTTAATTGTATAGAAATTTTCACAACACTTGTGCTTTAAATTTTTGCCTAAGCCAGGTATTGATTAAAGTACTGATACTTGTGATCAGAACTAACTAGCACACAAATACCTTGGTTTCTGGTACTAAGATACTCAGGGTGCGTACAATGAGTAAGTATTTTAGGCCCATGCTTGAATATTATTTATTATCCGTTAATTCATATCCATTGTGCTACTATATTCATATCTGACCTTGGTATGACAATGCACATAAGGTTTTCAGACATTACTATTTATTTATTTATTTATTTATTTATTTATTTTAACTAAGTATTTGCCTTTCTATCCTAGGTTATATTAGTTTCTTCATCAAAGTACTCCTCTTGATTTTCAGTGTAACTGAAAGTGGTTTTCCTTTCTCTTTTTAGCTCATTCTGCTGTTCCCACACTCCTGTTTCAAGACTGTACTGGAACTTCATTTCCTTAACGTTCAGAGTCATTTTGCAATTCACCAGTAAAACTGAGTTTGTGTTTGCAAGCATTGTCTGTCACTTCTCCTAAGACTTTCTGAAGCATTGAAGAGTTTTTGAAATTATTGTCGATAACCCCTCCAGTTGGGAAAGATATTTTTTTCACCTGATATGAGATTTTTAAAACATCAAACAAAAGTGCCAAATCATTGCACACTATCTATTTACTTACTTCTGTTGACACAGAAATTCAGTGCTTCCTCTGGAGGGAAATACTTTTATCATAATTTTTATTACACAGTGTAGAACCTTCTGTCCTTCCTCTCTTAACTTTCTCTTGGACTCAAGGATGCCATGCAGGGTAATTCTTTACTGATATGATAGTATAAATGTTGTTTTGAGTGTCTTGAACTGGCTATATATTTGAGCTTGGTTCATTCCTTTCATAAGCTTCGATCCTTCATGTATGATATTTGCCCACACCACCTGGATTTTGGATTTACCAGCTATCTTCCATTTCACTGGGTGACCCAGCCCAAAAGCAAAATATAACGACTGAAATAACATACTGTGCCAAGAAGAGGCCTCAGATGGGATGTAAATATTTAGTTTCAGCCACAGCAAGGAGGGTAAGAGGAAAGTGCATTTGAGAATTTATAAGTAATACTGCCTGCCTCTAAGCAGGATTTGCTCTATTTATAAAAGTTAATCATTAGGTCAGTTCTAATTAATAATAAACACTAAGTTAGGCATTTCTCTGCCTTTAAGATGGCACTTGCATTCCCTAGTAAATTAAAGCCTACTTTTAATGTACTCCACAACGTATTGGCAGTCTTGTTCATAAAATTAACATCTTATCCAGAAGATGCCTTGGTTTCTGGAATGTTACAGAATAGCTTTTCTGGAGTAATTTATTTGTAGTTCCTCTTAGAATTAATTATTGTTGTGGTACTGTTATAATAATTGAAAGAAAACTATTATTCTTATAATGGCAGCCAAGAGCTGACAAGAATAGTCATCATGACAAATATGAAGATAGGATGGAGTGTAAAAACATTACCCATAGACCTCAGAAAAGCAAAGATACTCACACAGCCATTCTTCACAGAGAGGGCCCTTGACCTGACAGGGTAGAGGAATGGCATCCTTCCAGGTGGTGCTGATTTATGGGACTCAGCTAACTCTGAGCAAGTCTCCTGTCTTACTAAGGAACGATTTTTCTCACACATGTGAATGAAATATTAGGCCCATTATTTAAGGTGTAAATTCTTTCTTGTGTATGTGATTTCATTTGTGCCTACAGACAAGCTGTGGAAACAGGAAAAGTCCTAGAGTGCATCACCACTATTTTTTGCAGACCAAATACTCTTTTGCAACTGCTGGATTGATTTTTTTTATTTTTATTGATTATTTTTTTTGCTGTTTTTGCTGGTCTTTTTAAGTATTCTTTCAATGTGCTTCTTACCATATTAACACAAAATCTTGTCAACAAGTTTATCTTCCTCTGATATAAAGAGAAAATGTAAATGTACTGTACACCTTCCTGTCTCCTGCTTCATAGATAGTGGACAACTGAGTGAACACATAGTTTGCAGTGATTCATCAGGCAATCTTCATCCCACATACATGGGGTAACTGTCCATAGAAAACCCATGGTTTTCTGGAATATGTTTGATTTTCAAAAAGTATTCTTCAAATGACTTTGGCCATTAATCTAGTTATCTAAACTACTTGTGATAAATGACTGTTTAGTGACAGTAAATATAATTTGCATTTCTAGTTAAGTCAATGTTTGTGGAACATGTTGCAGATACGGGTATGGCTCTAGCACAAAGCCCTTAATAAGGAAGACTGGCCACTGGATCATAATCCTTCATGTAAGGGGTGTTATCAATCATACATTTTTGGTCTATCCGTGGTCCTCATGGTCCACCACAGCTGAGGTCAGACACCCTACCTGCTGCAATGCAATGGAATGGCTTTGTAATTCGTAAGTAATCCCTCATGTGTGTCTGGCCACCCATGGCCCTCCCTCAGCTGGGCTTTGCCATGGGCTTTGCCTCCACACAAAGGACCAGTGGGGGGCTGAAATCTTGGGGCAGTGGAGGCAGAGGTGCAGCAATGCCTCTTCTGCTGCCTCTGCCACGACTCTCTGCATTTGGCAGAAAACGGAACAGACAGCTGGGGAGCACAGGGGGCAGAAGGAAAAGGGTTATTGTCATAAAACATGCAGCTATTTGCTGCAACAGATGGGAATCAGAGGCTTCTGTTGGCTTGGTAGAACGCCCGTTTTTCAGAATAGTCTGAATTCTCCCCAGGGTCATGATACAGTAAATCCATTACTTCTAGCACAGGAACAAAGACGACACAGCCATACGACACAAATTGCTGATCCCATGTAAACTCAGTTTGTTCATTCAAATTTGTTCAGTCATTTCTGAAAGGTTAAATTTGCAATAGCAGACTACAGGTATTCCATGTCCTTGTACAGACAGAATAAAAGCATAAAGCTGGCATAAATTTCAACAGTTGTTATTTCAAGAGAAATGTGAACATTTGTCTGCTTCTGATGTGAACCAGATCTGTCCCATCATGACTAAAGACTGCCCAACATCCAGCATCAGTAGTTGTGGAACTGCAGCCAGAGGATGCTGGTGGGAACATCTCTAAAACCATGTTCAACGTCTCACAATGATGCTTTTTGTCTGATCCTGCTTTTAAATTACTACTATGCAGAATCAATTTGCGGTACTCACTCTTCTTCAGAGATTTCATATACTTGTAACCACCTAGTTAGATAATAAACAGGTTTCTGCAAGGGATGCCTGACTTCAGAATCTGATTCCCTACACTAGGTCTTTCGAGCATCACAGAATCAGACACATCTTCTTCCTGACTCCTTCATTCCTGTGCAAAAACCCATCTTTCCTGTACATTCACTTCAAGCACTATTATAATAAATGGGAACTCAAGTTGTTGTCATATTTTTTTGAAATAATGCCAAACATAAAAACATCGCACTATGCAGTTATCATCTATAATCATGCATTTGTTATTGATTAACATTATTTTGCTATTTGCTATTAGCAAGCAGCAATGACCAATATGTTTAGAGTGAAACAACAGATACTGAGAATTTGACATCTACACCATACATGTTGCAAGGTACTTAATTTCGTCCTAATTCCAGTCTGCTCTGACTGACCAGAAGGCCATTCTTGGCAGGAGTGAAGCAGGTACAATCCTACAGCATATCTTTGAAAAGAAGCTCAAGAAACTCAGTTAGTGCATGCCAAGGCTCCTCTAAGATGTGACATAAAGCACAGCAACTGGGGACAACTGTTCTCTTCAGAAATCAGTCCTGATCAGAGCTAAAATGCTAACATAGAGATACCAGCTGATGCCCATAGAGTGGGTCAGAAAACACTCTGAGTTGTTCTGTGTGGTGCATTTGCTTAATATGCAAAGAAGGGTTGCTATCATTCAATTAATTTTAATTATTTTATTTCTTTCTCCAAGTTTCACCTATACAGCTGTAAGCTTACTCCTAGACAAAGCATAATTTTCTCCCCAAATTTAAGTTAGGGAAGGTTAAATAACTTCTAGGTTAGGAAAAAGTGATAAAAATATATTTATGATGTAAGAGATTTTAAGATATTTTACAGCTCTAGCACCTCTGCAAAAGGTAATGGAAACTTGAAATTTGGCAGGAGTATTACTCCTGTGCTGGAAATTGGCTTTGTTCAGCATACAACTTAACTGTACCCCTTTATGCATCGACTTTAAGAAATATATTTTACTTACATGATCACAAGGTATTTTTCTCTTCCACAAGAAAGCGCTGTCTTACCCACTCTATGGCAGAACTGCCTCATTTGCTGTAAACATGGACTGTTGCTTAATTTCCAGGTGAGGAGTCTAAGAAAATGGAAAGATACATCTGAGAATTGGATTAAAAATGGAAAGACCTGGGCTCTGTTTCTTTTTCAGGCATCCCGCCCAGCCTCAGAAGAGTCACTTACAGGTGGCTCTGGGTACCTCTGCCAGATGTATCAATAGCTTACGTGAGGACCAGGAGAAAGGTTGGATGAGGGGTGCCCTTATGGTCCTCAGCCCCTTCCTCAGCCAGTGGTGTGCACCGGCTAGAGCCACTGCTGTATCCATAACCTTGTCAGGCTTTGTGAAGCTAAACTCATTCCAGTTTGTGTGGTTCTGGGGATCTGTGGGCAGCCTTTAAAAGGCTTTTTATTGAAGACAGACTCTGGTTAGTGTGCACATATCATGCTCTGAACTGTGAAAAGAAAATGAGGAAGTGTCCTTTAATAAAATATCCTGTGTGCAATCGTCATAGCCAAGATTTGCAAAAGCACCTGTACATCCATCTGCACAAAGATAAAGTAGCACTTTATTTGTACTTGTAACACTGCAAACCTGCATCAGAGACATCTGTGAGATGGACTATTATTCTAGGACTATCTTGTACTTCAGGGAATAAGGGCAAGAGCTCTGTTTTGAAAGCAGCAGAAATTTGCCCGTTTCAGTGGTTGCATCATCACAGCTGCTTTGGAAAAACATTGATTTCCCTAATCAACCAATTGTATCAGTATCAGGCAGAAAAAGATCACGGGCTTCCATGTTACCAGATCACACTCAGAGGACGGCTCCTTCCCCTCTAGCATTGCTAATACATCCTGGTTATTCCCTGAAGGATCCTGACATAAAATTTCCTTTCCTGAACAGGGCAAAACAGATGTCCTGAATGTGATATGTCCTGAATGTGATATCTGATGGGTGACTGTTGTGTTTCTTGAGTCCTGTGATGTGTGTCACAATGCAGAAGTACCTTGATGGATCTACAGTTTGATTTCTGAAAGTGCTGTGCCTGTCCACGTCTTTTCTGTAGTGTGGAGACCTTTCTGCCATAGGTGGGAGCAAAGGACCAGCCAGATATTCATGACCTTTATATGTCACATTTTGCAG
Organism: Anas platyrhynchos; assembly: GCF_047663525.1. Classification (NCBI taxonomy): domain Eukaryota; kingdom Metazoa; phylum Chordata; class Aves; order Anseriformes; family Anatidae; genus Anas; species Anas platyrhynchos. Next base: position 42,641,138 of record NC_092589.1, read on the forward strand.
TGTAGTTACATTTTTGTTTAATAAGACAGAAAGCTCTCCGGAAATTAGAAATGTGTAGGTGGGAAGGGATCTCTGGAAGTCTGTAGTCCACCATCCTACATAAAGTTTAGGATGCTCAGGACTTTGTGTCTCACTGTTTCATATCTGGCCAATAATGGAGGCTCCACAGCCTCTCCAAGCATCTGGACCAGTGTCTGACCATCCTTACAGTAAATATTTTTTTATTTACATCTAATGAGAATTTCTCATGTTCTGGCTTCACTTCTGGACATTTAATTTAAGATCAATATAATTTTATACCTTTATGAGGGATAATTAAAATGAGCTTGATATCTTTAACAGGTCTCAAAAACTCATAACCATCTTAAATAAATGTCACTTGTGGTAGCAAATTGAAGAGCCTCTAGAAGATAGTCATGGAGACAGAAGGTATCCTTTGTCCGTGGAAGATTTCAGGTGATATGTGATGCATACAGTAAGTACAGAATGCAAAACTTGTGAAGAGGATGTGAAAGTTCAAGGCCACCCGCCAAATCAGACTTTGGGAGGGCATTGATCAAAATGTAAATCCAGTTCTTAAAACTAAAACAGTTTAAGTTTTGAACCTGTGAAGTTTGGTGTCCTAAAGTGCCATCTAAAATTCCCCTTTTTGAAGTTTGTGATGTTTCTTCATCACCAGAATAAATTTCCTGTAACACCTATCTCCTTCCCACCTTGCTGAACACATATTCCAGGTGGACTTTTTTGAGTCAATTGCTACAGACAAACATCGAGAGTAGGATGGTCACATTTGAAAAGGGAAGAAAACAATTTTATACAGAGCAGGTGGAGACCAGATGGACTTAAATCTGGGGTGAAAAGAAGCAGAAGTGTCCTGACAATTGAAAATGATCGTTTCCATCAGGTTACACAGCTCTGTATTTCCTAGACCACATACCTGGACTTAATTAAGTCTCTCCAAGAAGAATGTTGCCTTTTCTATTCTAATTAAAAAAAAAAAAAAATCATAATACTTTATTTGGAAATAAAGTACCCTATTTTTTTCTTAGAAGTGATTGGAAAATGTATAGGTTTCCTAGGATTCTTGTTTAAAACCTGAGTGTTCATTGATATGTGATTTGTGCCTTATAGAAGAGTAGGAGCTCTGGAGTAGTGTAACTTTTTTTTCTTTTTAGAAGGCATGTTTTTTTCCTAAGTGACCTGAAGTGAAGGTATTTTTGAAGCATGCTCTGAAATCTGGTGACATTGGAGATACTCTTGGTCCCAAGGTGACAGTCCTGTTCAAAAAAAAAAAAAAAAAGACATTTTTGACATTTGCATGACTGTTCAGTAGCACCTCAGGAGCCAGGGCTTTGTCTCCAAGGGGCACAGGAGCATGGGGACCCCCATGCATGAGAAAACTGTGCCATGGAGAAACTCTTTGCATGGGCTGGCCATTTGGGTGAGCAGCTCCTAGCAGAGTTCTGAGTGAGGTGCTGAGCCTGGTGGTAAGTGTGGTGGGTATGGGCTGGCTGAGGAGCAGGTGGGATGCTGCCCCCTCACCTACACTATGCCTTATGCCCAAAGGAAATAAAGCCTGTCCCAGGGCAGGAGGGGGACAGAGTACTTCAAAACTGCCCTTTACATTTCTTCTGCGTGTGCCAAAACCTGGGAAAGCCAACTACCCTAATGTGGTTGCAGCTTCCCTGCTTCTATCTGAAGTGACACTGGAAGATAACCTAATTTATTGCAGAAGTTACTTTAAGTGCCTACTGTTGTTATTCTGTCTGGTCAATGGGGGAAGAGCAACAGAGATGAAGGTGGACGGGGGTTGGGACTGACTGACCTTTGGGGCAGAAAGAGGGCAAAAGTGACTGTGGAGGCAAAGATGTTTAAGGAATGCTTGAGGGTTTGAAAGACCTTTGCTGAAATAAGCATACAGTCAGTCACTCTGCACATCTGCAATCAGGCACTTTGGATTTTAAGAGATCCAGGAGGCCTGTCTTGTTGCCCATCCTCAGGATGAAATAGTAACAGTCTGTAGCCCGTAAACAAGGGGTTCCTGGTATCTTATCAGCTGAGGGTCTGTTGTCATTTTTAATCTTAAATTTGAAATAGTTGAAAGGAACAGCCTCAGATTAATAAAAGTTTAACACTGAGAATCATCCTTACAAAGAAATGTGCTTATATTGCATTTTTGGAGAGACCCACAGGAATGATGTGACTGAAACTCCTGGAGGGAGCTCTGCCACATGCAAGTGTCCCGTTCCACCCTGCAAATGTGGAAGAGAGGGCCAAGGGGAGACAAGGGGGAGAGACAGATAGAGGCAGAGGAAATGCAGAGTTAATGCTAAAGCTCCATAACTAACACTTTGAAAGATCATATTTCACTTGCTGTTGTGGAGTCAGCTTAACTCTGTGACCCAAGGAACCACTACCAGTACTGTAAAGGGTAGGGAAAAAAAAAAAAAAAAAAAAAAAAAAAAAAAAAAAAAAAGCTTCACTGGCAAAATACTGGGAAAAAATGATGAAAAAAAAAAAAAAAAAAAGAGGGCGTAACTGTAAAAAGTAAAGGAAATAAAACTAGCTAGAGAGGATGGGCTGTGTATTTCTCTTTTTTACTTATGATGTTAAGATGATTGTTTTTATTATTGAACTTGTATGGTAGATTCACCCAGGAAAGCATTTTTAGCCCACGGTAATCAGCAAGCAGCACTAAGCAAGATACTGTGCAGCATTACTTTATCTGGGCTACATGGCAAAAGGTGCAAACTCTGGGGATACTTTGGAGCTGGACCACCCATGGGGAGAGAGCAACAGATGTTCCATGATTACACATAACAAATATTTATATTCCTGGCACCCTTTATTCCTTGCTAAAACCTATACCTTTATTACGTGCATGACTGACTTTCTGCTAAATATGAAATGAGGACACACTCTCTCATTCAACTACACAAAGAAGGTTGCAAGACACATAACTGGGTAAAGCTGTGGCTTCTCAGTGATTATTCATTTAGCAAAAGTAATGAAGCTTTTGCAAAAATCCAATCAAAACACAGTTGGTAAATGTGACAGCATCTTCTGTTACTAGTGTGTTTCCTTATATATGTGGGACTGAAGCTTACTCATATATTCCAGAGAAAAATGAGAATTTATTGTTCGACAAGTAACATAAGGAAATAAATAGATGAATATATCTTATCTTGGATTTGTAGATTAACATAAGCTCTTGGCTTTGATTTTTTCAAATGTGTATCTAGCCTTTATAACTAATTGTAGAAAAAATATTGAAGATACATCTCCCTTTTTTGGTCAAAAACTATCAAGTAAATTAAGAGAATCTAAAAGCATGAGCAGTTTTTAAAGTAACCTCATGTTTTTTTGCTGCCGTCAGCAGCCTTTCATGCCTTTTGAACTCTGGTTCAGAATAATAATCCTGAGAATTAAGTGAAATTTATCTAAGTTCCATCATGGAGCACAGATGACTTGCTTTTGATATTAATTCTGTAATATGATGAATTATATAAATACATATGGTCTTGCTTTTTTCTTCAGCATGCTTTCATCACTCTCCATAAAAGTTACCTTGTCATGATTGTGACAATGACTAAGTTCTACAGAGATTATGTCTGCCTCTTCCCACATGACTTATGAGATACTAGCTTGTTAGTAACTGGTGGATATTTTTAGTAATTTACAAAATATATTAAGATCAAATGTTTCCTACTTGCTTTTTTCTTACCTGTAAATATATTACATTTTTGTAGATCCCTCTTTAGTTTTTGTTTGGATCACTGTTGATCACAGTTTGGTTGGTAGTATTATTTTTGCATGTTGATTAAATGAACTTTCAGAGAGCATTATTACATTTTCTCCTTGTTTGGGAGCTCTTGCAAATGATATTCTGAATTCATACAAGCTTTTTCAGGCTGTGAATAGATTTAAATTCCTACTGCTCAGACAAAATGAAATTGTTTTGTTGTTGTTGTTGTTTTTTTATTTCTTTTTTTTTTTTTCATTTAGAAGAATGTGTGTAAAAACAAATACACAAACCCTTCTAGTCTTGCCTTAACTGATAGAGTATCATCCACTCATCCACTGGGAATCTATCTTTTAATTATGACTGCGTTGTTAAAGGATGGTTACTAAAGGAAAAATTAAAAAAAAAAAATAAAAAAAAAATAAAAAGAAATGAGAGAAATGATACAACTGGAAGATTCCTTCTTTAGTTGACAACCTCTATATGTGCAGTAAGTATACTTTTTGGGAGGACATGTGGTAGTTAAAGGAACAGAAATGACCCTTTGCTAAGATCAAAAATCTCAAATGGGTAACATTATCTATGTTTGCATACATTCTCCACATTTTTATATTTTTGTTCAGCTCTTGAAGAGAAAAGGAACAAGAAAGTGATAATCTAACTGAACAGAAAAGATGAGTTAGGAAAAAAAAAAAGAGCCTAATAGGCAGAGTGGGGCTAGAGGGGACAGAAGAGAAGAAAAAGTACAGAAGAATAAAAAGAGAGAGAGAGAGGAAAAGATGCTAAAACTACATTTATTCCTCAGCACATACTCATACCTTCTCCCGGAGGGAAAGGAATACAAAATCTTCATCTTACCCTTGCCCAGCTGCATTCAAAGCTTGAAGCCGCCACGCAAGAATGTGAAACACAGTCTTATTCCTTCGTGGTCACACAGTTCAGACTGTGATCAAAGCGTAAATGATTCTTCCAGGAATCATATTAACTCTGCCTTTCTCTCATTTACAAATCTGCTGCTACAGACTTTCTTTCCTCCTAGGATTAAGCAGTTCTTTAGACACAAATGCCTGAGGTAGGACTTCTAGTTCTCTTTTTGTTTTAAAAGAAAGAAATGCAGCTATTTAGCAACCTTTTTTTTTTTTTTTTTTTTTTTTTTAAGAAAAAAAAAAACAAAAAGAAAAGAAAAGAAAAAACTTTGGAATGGGTTTGGATCTTTAAAACAAAACAGAACATAGGGACCTTCCTAAAAGGCTGTTGATTGCTGCACTTTTACTAAGCTTGGTCTTACTTGCTCTTTGCAAGGAACCTCAAATTATTTTACAAATAGCAGATTAACCACTTTTTCTTTTCTTTTCTTTTCTTTTCTTTTCTTTTCTTTTCTTTTCTTTTCTTTTCTTTTCTTTTCTTTTCTTTTCTTTTCTTTTCTTTTCTTTTCTTTTCTTTTCTTTTCTTTTCTTTTCTTTTCTTTTCTTTTCTTTTCTTTTCTTTCTGTTTTTCTAGGAAAATACAAAGAGGAAACACATCTCTTGTATTTCAAAGTTTTTCATGTTCTGTAAAATGTATTTTAAATGTGGTTATTCTTGGAATCCTCAGCTCTGGAAGTCTCTAAGAGACAGGCAGATGTGGCACTAGAGGTCACAGATTAGTGATAGGACTAGATTAGGTTGGTGGTTGGATTTGGTGATTGTGAAGGTCTTTTAGAACTGAATGATTCTATGGTTATAAGATTTTTATAGAAAAATACTATGGGACACTGCTGCCCATGCCATCTAAAGGACAGATGACAGAAATACCCTCTCTTTTTCAGTAAGAGCCCTGATGACTGCTGTTATTAAATGCTACTTGTTGTCATTTGGTGGCTGTCAGTCTGGCAGAAAACAATGCAGCCTGCTGCTGGGACTGTTCTGTAAATTGTGAACGTGTTCCTCAGGTGAAAGTGAGGAGATGTGTCACAATAAACTGATGGCTGGCTGATGGAAGAAAGAGAATCAAGAATATATATAGAGAGAATCAAGATTATATATATGTTTATATATACATAAATAAACATATATAAATATATATATATATTCTTTTTTTTTTTTCTTTTCCTAGAATCTCCTTTAATTCTCTGAGATTATCCAAGGGATTCTCAACTCTTGTGCAGCTGAATGAATCTCTCCTAACAAAAATGATTGTTCTTCAAATCCTCTCCAAACACATGGCCGAATATTTAGGCAGTTGTTCTCTTGTTAGTATACATGAAACCTCATGAATTTCATGACGGATCATCTCCCCGGCAGCTTGGAGTCCATGGCTACATATTTGTTGATACAGCCTGTTGAGATCTAAGCTCTTTAATTTGCAATTGTAATATGTAATTTTCTAGAAATAAAATGCAATTCAGTCTCAGGACATTCAGAATCACTCAATTCTAATCTGTAATGTCAGCAAGCCCATTTCACTGACATTATTGTTTTGACACTGAGTGTAATAGAAATGATTAAGCCAGGAAGAGAGCAGCACTTACTTGACTGCTGTCAGCTACTGAACCACAATAGCCCAGCACACAGACTCTATTCAGCTGATGAAACGTGAAACTTGATATGCTGCTGCGAAATGTTAGTAACCACAATGCTATATTTCAATCCCTACTTGATTTTATAAATGTTTAGTCTCACTCTGTTAGACCCAGCTTCATACAAAAGCAATTCCTGTTTCACAACTGGGAGAAATAGCAACCTAACTTATTTCTTTCAAATTTGCTGTATCCAGGCATGTGTCAAGACCTTTTTTATTATTTTTTCAAATGGAAGAATGTATTCAGATGGGGGATGAAAATGGAAAGGATATGAACAATAGTAGCCCTTGTGACTTTAATGTGAAGATTAAGATTCATGATGGTAGAAATGTAATGGGATAGAAATATATATCATGGCCCTTCCAGCCTTCCAGCAGAATGTATACTTTGTTCTGAAATAATTTGTTATTGCTCAGCTTGGGGATGCAGGCATTTGAACTGAGTGCTAAAGTGGGTATTTCTTCAAAATAGGTGTTTGCTTTCCTTTACATTTTATATAATTTTATATCATTATGCTGTCAAGTGTCTTATGGTATAAGGCTAAAAAATTGGGCACAGACAAGGCAGTGTAATGTTATAAGTAAATAACTCTGTCTCTCCTTTGTGTCTGAAGTGAAAACTCCCTTTTCCTCTTGGCTATGTGCATAGAAGATCCATAGTGTTCCTACAAGATATTTCAAATTACAGTTATAAGCAGTCTAAACATTTTGTTTCTGATTTTATATTTCAAAATATTTTAGTTTAGACTGTTCGGTTGTTCAGACAGAATTATTCCCACATCATCTAAGGCACTACAGAATAAATATTTTATTCAGAGAATCCAGATTTGATCAGAAATTTAGAAAGGATAGGTGTCAATGAAATGTAGGACAGCGAGATCTGACTCAGAAGGTATTGAGTCCCCTGGAGCAGCGGGAGATGAGGTCTGTCCCCAGTGGAGGTAGGTGGCATCTAGCACTCTCTGCAGACCTGTTCTTGCCATCATGCTGCCCTGTAGTGCTACTCTTCTTCTACTACTTCTTCTCGAAAGGATCTGACTTTGTATAAGGAAGAAGCAAAAGGGGGAAAATGAAAATAGTGCTTGCAAAACTTTCAGCAGAGAAGAAGCCCTCAGGTTTCTTATAAAGCAATTATATGGTTACATAAATGGCTTTATAAGTTTACCTCTTAAATAAAATATCACCTCAGGGAAGAGCCCGATTTCTTTTACTGCTGTGTAAATAGAGAATATGTTTGTATTACTTATATCACATATATAACAACTCCTATGGCTGTTGTCTCTCCATGTACTGTAATATGTTCAATGTTACAAATATCTGATGTCTTTCTTCCTGATGAGAGTGTGAGCATTTCCTACAGGCATGCTATCGCTCATGAAAAAGGGAGGTGTTGTGCACTTTTAAAGAATATGAACCCTTCTAAACTTTCTTGTCTTCCTGTGTAGTCAGCCAAACAGCTGAAACACTGACCCAGGAAAGAACACGCTTAAGTTCTTATCTTTTAGTTTGTGGTGCAATTTTAGCATTATTTGAACAGCAATGTCCTAGACATAGGAGAACTTTATCATACACTTAGCATATTTAGAGAGAGAACAAACTCTGTACTGAACTGGAAATGGCGTAGTAGTGCAAATAATATATTTTTTATTTGTATCAGTAATAGAAAGGGAGACATACATGCAAGTGTACAGTAAACTAAAATGATTATATGGCCTGTGATATATTAATTGTCATAATTTATATGCCATAGAAAGTAGAAAAAATGGCAAAGCAGGGAAGCAGCATGAATGGGACATGAGTTCATGTTTTGGAGCTGGAAATTTTGGTTCCATTGCTGGCTATTGCTATAATTTTTGGTGTACCAATACTGAATCACTTAATTAGCCCTTCTGTAAACGATCATGCTCCTATGCAATTTCCAGGCTGTGATGAGACTAAAGGAAATGACAGTTATAACTGGGGATATAAATTCTTCATATGGAAGCTCACTGCGCAGAAGACCTTTCTTTCCACGACAAGTTGTCGTAGCAGGATGTAAGACAGCGGGACTTCCACATGAGGAGGGACATGCAGAGGGGCCAGTGGGTCTGTGTGCATGCCATGGTGGTGATGTGATATGTCCTGCCATGAGACCAGCCTCTGCCTGACTTTGCTTCTGTGTCACTGCCCAACCTGAGCAGAGAAGGGAGGGCTCAATCAGGAAAGGGGCTGACATGAGCTGGGGAGGAGACCGATTCTTCTTCTCTCATCTTGCAGTAATTTTTGAGGTTTAAAAATACAGATCCTGTTCCAAATGCACCTCGGTTTAAAAAAGAAAACAAACTGACGAACTGCTTGCTTGTGAAAACAATCAGAAACAGTGAAATGTTTTACTTTTATATATGCAGCATGTTTAGGTTTCGCTTTTTAAACTATTTCAAGTTTTGGAAATATTTTATGCATTTTCTTTATAAGCTAACTCATATACAACAACTTATTCTGAATGAAGACGAGGAACTTTTCCTGTGCCAGGAATAGCTACAAGAAGGTTGTTACACTCTCTGTCAGTGGCCGGTGTGACTTTCCTAGTGGCGAACATGCTGACGGCTCCATATGCACACACTTTGCACATGTTTCAGTTCCCAGACATAATATATCATTAGTAAAGGTTTGGGGTTTTGTGCTTTGGGCTGGCCAGGCTCAGAGTGAAGAAAGGGAGACTTACGCTGTGGTTTCACAATTGGCTGAGCCCATCTCCATGTGGGTTGTCGCTGAAAGCAGCACTCCTGCTCTTCCCTGATGCAGAGCAGGTTACTTGCAGCCAGACCCTTTCTCCCACAGCCACATCCCCCTGATCACATGGGAAACATGCTCTGGTTGGACCACAGGAAGGGTGCTCCCAGCAAGGGCAGGAAAGGGGACACTCCTTGAGTGCAGCTCAAATAAACCATAATGGTTCAAATGCCCTTGGGTTGAATTCCCTGGCCCCTTTGATAGCATGTGCTATGATCTTGCAGTATCTTCTTTTTTTTTTTTTTTTTTTTTTTTTTTTTTTTCAGGCAATGGATTGAGTCAGTACCTCTCTGGGGGAGACAAAATGTGTTTTGAACTGAGCGTCAGCAGTATCAATATTAGCCATGGAGATGTTGAACCCTGGATTGATGGAAACAGGAACCAAAATAATCACCTCAACTTAAGTCTTTTGTTTCCAATGCTGGGAGGATTGCTTTTTACTGGTGGTGGTGACCTGAAGTCTCAGCACAACTTTGTGTGCATGCGCATGTGCACAATCAGACAGTTTACACCATGGGGAAAAATACAGGCTTTAGTCAGAGTGGTTTTAAAGTGGGTGTTAAGTTTATTTGAACAAGGTTATATACAGGAATTGTCAGTTCTAATAAAGGAAAAACATTTTGAAATACATTGCATAACAGTATAAGTGTGATGGCTTTATGAGGTAATAAGTTGATGTTCAAATGATAAGGGTGACAGAAGTAAAGCTATTTTATTGATACAATGCTATAAAATAAAATGAAAGCTTCTAAAAATAAGAAAGTAGCAACACAACGTGCAACGTGTGTTAATGCCTATTTACACATGGTTGGTTTTGGTTTGGTTTGGTTTTCTGAAAAGGAAGACATAAATATTTTGGAAGTGGCTTTTTAATTTATAGTTTTTGTTTTGTTGTTGTTTGTTTGTTTGTTGTTTTGTTTTCTTTTGTTTAATTGGTTTCCCCATGTCTTGGTCCATAGCTTGAGAAAGCCAAGACATAAGGCAGATGTTCAGACAGATGTAAAAGCTTGTGCTTTAAGGAGCGGATTACCACTTGGTGAATTGAACTCTGTTTCTTGCCCTGCTAGCGAGCTCTTGGCAATGGTGGGCAAATCACACATCAAAATTTTCACAGGTGGCCACTGACTGTATTTTCCTCAGATCTGAGCACCTACTTTAAGGTACCTGAGGTCAGACTTTAAGAAGTGCTGAGCTCTTGGAAAGACAGCTGAGTCAATAGAAGCTGTGCCTTAAAATGTAATGTACCATAAAATGTTAAGTACTCCAAAAAATCAGGTCCAAGCCATCTCCTGTTAGGTACCCAGCCACTCCTGGTTATTCTCCTGTTTAAAACAGGAACAACATTATGCTTTACATCAGTAGATGCTGGAAGATAAACTCAGTTATGTTCATAAAATATCCAGATGCTGTGCCAATAAACACCTCAGAAAAACCTATAATGGAATTCTTAATTACTCACCTTGATCAGAGTTTGACTAATATATGGTTAAAACTTTGAGGAATGCTCCCACACTGACCATTTTTATTCTGCATAAATGATCCCAGTGCATAGGACTGCAGCTATAGGCACAGTAGATGTCTAATTCTGAGCAGAAGGATGACTCCATTTCATGCAAACATTGTAAACTGAGAATATTCTGTTGCAAAATGTGTGCATCCTATTCCTTCCCCTCTACTTGTTCCAGCCTCGTTTCACCCTTCCAACTGCACCTGTGCACTGGGAAGCAGTGCCTCAGCCTTGGCACAACAGTTAGGTTGGGTTCTTTTTGAGATCCAACTTAACCCACTTAAAGCGAAACAAAAGTATTTATTTTCAGAGACAGTTTCTTAGCTCAAAGCAATTAAGCCAAAACTATTGAAAACAGCATGTTTTAGACAGGGATTGATAGTGAATATTATATTCATAGTAGCTTTTTTTGAATAAATACTTTTCTTATGACTGATATGGATTTAAACTTTAAAATCAGTCCCCATGCTGTAGGATCAATCAATATTGTGTTCTCTTATGGCAAGTAGCTACTGTCTGTATATAAAGGCAATTATTTACTGTTATGTATTAAGCTGTTTGAACAGAACAGGTAGAATATAGAAAGCAATGGAAAAATTCCATCTACCCTTAGTAGGGACAAGATCTTTCCTAATTTTTTAAAGGGTTTCATAATCATTAACTTACTTTTCTCTATCTCATTGACTTACACTAAATCAAAGGGAATATTTATTTCACAAAATATCAGTGAAATCAGACATATGGTTGTCTTGTCTACCTACAAGCTGTATATTTTTCAAATAATATATTTAGTTTGTTTTCTGTTTCTTATCTCCAAGAGTCCTCTTTAATCATTCATAAAACGTAACAAAATGAATACTGTATAATTTTATTTTCTGAAAACATAAACTAAATACAGAACAAGAATACTTCTCCAGTTATTTTCCATACTCATTATGTTTGTAGTTATTTCCTTGGATGTTTCTTTTTGAGATCGTGTACAGAACTTCCCTCCCTCCCTCCCTCCCTTCCTTTCTTCCTCCCTCCCTTCCTTTCTTCCTCCCTCCCTCCCTCCCTCCCTTCCTTCCTTCCTTCCTTCCTTCCTTCCTTCCTTCCTTCCTTCCTTCCTTCCTTCCTTCCTTCCTTCCTTCCTTCCTTCCTTCCTTCCTTCCTTCCTTCCTTCTGTCCCTTCTTTTCTTGCTTCTTTCCTTCTTTCCTTTCTTCCTTTCTATCTTCTTCTTTCTCCACACCTTCTCCCTTCCTCCCTCCCTCCCTCCCTCCCTCCCTCCATTCTCTCCATAAGATATTGCCCAAGTAACAACTTCAGTGTATATTTTTATCTTCAGATGGCAGACTTAATGATGCCCTAAAAATTCTCACATGTCCTGACCTTTTAAATAATAAATAAGCCCAGTTTTTGCTCTTTTATCAAATATATCCTTTGCTAAAACAAGGGTGGACCAAATATACTATCAGTGTTTTCAAATATGACAACCTTTGCAAGTACCTTCTTTAATAATAGTATTTTAAGACTTGTTAAGCTTTAATTTAACCCATAATATTAAGTCAGACCACAGATTCCTCTTTAGACATAAAAGGCTCAGTGTAGTTTCCGAATTATAATATAATTGTACATGGGCCAGTGGTCACATCTGCATTCCCATAAATAAGTCAGACCTCAAATACTTTGATATAAATCAAACCTAATAGGTAATTTTAGCATAAATGCTGAGATGTGAGTATTTTCTCTTTTGGGAAGCTAATGACAGAGGCACTGCCACTTTTCCCATTTAAGTTAACAAAGCTTCTGTCAAACCCATTACTGTGATCCATCTTCCTGAACCCAAATTTTGCCTTTTCAATGAAATTTTGAAATAAGCGACAAGAAGGGGAAAATAAATAAATAAATAAAAATTAACCCACAGTCTTATGAAGACCCAAAACGACTGCTGCAAGAATACAGCGTCAAGCACATGCAGACTTCTTGCAATGTCACAGAATGGAAGCAATTGCTTTAGAGTAAAAAAGTTCTTGTAGATTCTTTAAATGTTCAAATGTAACAGATAAAATACAGATGTTTCTTCACCGTAAAATCAGTGATCATGCGTGGGTCAGTAGTAAGGTCTGAATTTTTTAGATACATATTCATACACAAATCTCTGCTGCTTTAATGAACTATATAAGCAGAAACAAATTTTATAGCAATAAGCTGTTCTGCCTGAATGATTTAAATCCAGCAAATTCATAAATATTTAAAAACTGGTACTTATAATGGGAGGTATTCAGGAACTCTAACTACTGCTGGTTGTGCAGGCTCTGCCTGAAGAGCAAAGATGATGCTGACCAGTTGCGCTCAAACCCAATTCCAGCTGCCATTCACTGGAGTTGTGTGCAGTCAGTTGAGAAATTTGGTCACTGATTAAGGTATACAATTATAATTGTAGCAGACATACAGTAATTTGGTGTTTATAACATGGTAAGGAGGACAACTTTAGACCTAGTTTAAACTGGTGCTAAACTGCCTTATCCCTTCTCTGAAGGGATTGCCCCAAGCAGCTAGAACCACAGAGGCTTTCTCTCTTAAGCCTGCACATTTCAGCTGCCATCTTAGCAGCCGAGAGGCTAATTTCTGGCTAGATTCTGGCCAGAGTGTGGTTAACCTCACAGAAATGTAGCATTCCTGCAACAAGGATTCATTTTTACCCACTGTTGCCACTAACCAAATGCTAACATTTTACTTTGGAGAGCACAATATTATTCAAGCTGTCTTGCAATATTCAAAATGTTTGTACCATTACAAACTGATGACAAACTGATTTGTTCATTACATGTTAAATGTAACTGCCAAACATTCTCTTACCAATTTAAACTGTATGTGAGGGACTCGCTAACCCAGGCTGTGTGTATAGGTAGGCAGCCAGAAAGGAGCACAAATATCTGGCTTTGTTCTGAGCAAAATCTGCTGTTTCTTTAAAGCTCTGTGTGAATGGAAAAGTTGTGGGTTTTTGTTGTTTGTTGTTGTTGTTTGTTTGTTTGCTTGTTTGTTTTCCTAAACAGTCGTGATCTTGTGGAGCATCCAGAGATGTACCTCTAGCGAAGGCAAGCAGACCTGGTGTTGGAAGGGTGCAGAACGACCTGTGTTGGGAAACCCCCTGGGAAAAGGCTGTGCACTTCCAGGAGGTACAAAAGAGACATGGATTCACCTCTCCTTCTCAGAGGTGGTCTGTGACTTCTTCCCTCCTAGTCAACTTAGAAAATAACAAAGCAGCCCTGGACCCAAGGCAAGTCTGTGCTGTCCTCTCCTATCTGATGAAATGTTTTAATGACTTTTCCTAAAGCAAAAGAGATGCCTTATTGGAGTCCCTGAAAGGTCTTTTTTCCTAGTGTTTCCTGTAGCACACACTGTCTATCTTACATAAGTAATTTATTTCCTACAATTACAATAGGGAAATCAATTTCTGTGGACTGGAATTTGATCTTTTAACAGGAATGTTTTATGTATTTGTTAACCTTGCAAAGCATTTCAAACATTTAATTCTTTCACCCAGGAAAAACAACTTCATTCAGCAATTCTCAGAGTCCTTTGAACTTTGCACAGGAAACCACCTGGAAATGCATGATAAAATATACCATTAAAGGAGTGGAAAAAGCAAAGCATATCACACAGGTTAATAGCCTAATATAAACAGAATATTTCATCCATGGACAGTAAGTATGCCTTTCTTCCTCACTAGGTTAGACTCAGTTTAGCCCAACCCACTTGTGATTTTGCTTTTCACTAACTACCATGTGAAACTTCTTTACCTTACTGAGTACAAACTGGCTAAACACCAAGCACATATGTATAGTTTTTCAGACTGGAACTTTGCTGGAGCCAGGTTAAGAGACCAGCAACAAGATGCTTCTCAGACAAAATGTGCTGGAGCATCTGAATCCCGACTGTTAGCAAACAGAGGCCCCAGGTGTGCCATGACTGACACCTTGGGGTCACTCTGGCTGCCAGCTGCACGCCAAGCCCAGACGCTCCCAGGCTGGAGCCAAGGGACTCCTGGAGAACCACTGCTGTTGCCACCCATGAACCCTTCTCCTCGCTGAGGTATGTGGTATGTGTTTCCTGGCTTTCAGCTGTGTGAGGGATTGGTATGTGGTTTATAGGCTCACTTGAAGGTTGGGCTCACTTGAGCTATAATCTAGTTATGTGCTGTTTCTTTTGAGCATCTTCCTTCTGGAACACCAGATTTATCATCACATGTTTACCCAGCTCTGCCATGTTACACAAATAACCCCCGAATGCAGTACATCTGAGCATCAGCAGAGGGGTCAGGGGGTGTACCAAGCCTGGGCACTGATTACCACCCTGAGTGTCTCTCCATCCAGACAACCTGGAATTTGGCGGCTGCTTAGCTGAATGCGTCTCCAAGCTGAAGCATCTGCTTTGGCTGCACTAGCAGTGAAAGTTTTCACAGCTGCCAGACTGGGCTCCATTTACTCTGATTTTACATGCTTTTTAGGAGCTGGCCTAGTTTGCAACAGCACATAACTTTAACATTAGACTTATAAAATGAGCCTTTGATGCATTGGAGCCCCATGTGTGTACTCTCTTCCCAACAAGGAAGAGCTGAACAGGAAGCACAGGCTGATGAGCAGTATTACCCAGTGAGTAATTTCATTTCATCCCTGCATTTCATAACAAGTCTGAAAGGACAAAACAAAGTATTGACATTCACAGCAGAGCACTTAAGCAAAGGATATGTATCTCACAAGAGAAAATGTAGTTAACTCTTGCTTTCCCAAAGGCAGACAGATTTTTAAATATGTTGGTCTGTACTGCTCAGAACAATTAACAAGTTACCAATGTAAGCATATGTACTAAAATTCTGTAGGGCAGAACTATCACGTTGAAGGTAAGAATATGTTACTTTTTGTAAGCAATTTCAGAACCGTGTAGTTCTTGCAGTTAGTGTTATGATCCTTTCATTTTTTGTGATAGTTATATTGAAGTAGGCACCAAAGATGCCATGACTAATCATGTGTTTACCATCTGTTAGCAATATCTCCATGTGAATTAATTAGTGAGGGCCTGTGAGTCCTCTGTTTACAGTGTTCCATGAAAGTAATGCTGATTGGCACTGACACAGTATTAAATTGCTTCCCCTTCTAGTATGGCCCTTTTGACAAAAGATTAGCCCTGCCACCTGTCCCCTTGGCTGGTGATTACTCTTCTCAAGTATTCCTCTTCTCGGATGAAACTTAATAAATACAAGAACATTTTACCACTGAAATCACCAGATACTGAACAGTAAGACGCTAAGGAGCATTCAGAGATGGTTCTTGCTATCGTCAGTGTCTCACTTTGAGACTACTATTGTCTTAAGGACAACTAAAGATAGAAAACACTTTCATTTAGATGTTAATGTTCCCGCCATTTTGAATGCATATCCTACACTGAAACTGTTACTGTTTTATGTGTAAAGCAGTATCTGTAAAAAGAACAAAGCATTCAGAGCTGAAGCTGCTTTGAGCAGACACTGACAATCTCCTGTTTTCCCGATGAGCCTGATTGTTCTGAATAGTTTCACATGCAAACACTCATGGTCCTGAATCTGATGTTCTGCAAATATCCTGTGATGCTGATTTACAGCCTACTACTCTGGCAAATGTTCCTGCAACTTATTTCCAGAAAATGAATAAAAGGTCAAAAACACAAACAAGGCAGGCTCATTAACCCTCCCAACACCCTTCCCCCAAAGTCTCCTTCAGCTGAAATCTTTAGATGACTTTCAGCAAATATTTTTTGAAGTATTCCTTCACCTCTAATCAGATGGCAAAAGTGTTTGTTTTATTTAATCATGGCTGTGAAACTGAGCCTTTATTTTTTTCTTATCTTCCTTTATTCATAAGGACTCTTTTGATTTGCCTCTCTCTTCATGACCACATGAAACTTGGCTAGTGATGAAAAGACCAAATGGGCCCCAACAAAAACTTTCAGAACATGCAGAGTTCAGCTCAAGGGGCAGGCAGGTCTCTGGAGGAGCTGCAGATTAACTGCTACTCAACTTATATCCAGAAACCATGTTAACTTTAGAATGTGCAGTTACCTACTGAAGATAAAGAGCCATGAGGAATCTCAGTAGCAGGAAGGGAGTTAGGGATGTTTTAGGAAGGAAGTCAGTATGGTCACATAGCTGACAATATGGAGCTGGGGAGGAAGACCAATTGTCTCTGAAAAGCTTGACTTCTGAAAACTTCTTTTGCAAATGGAGAGGTCACAGTCAGGACTGGAGTCTTGGAGGAGAACAAGGTTGGGGAGAGATGTTGACATAAAAACCTCTGAGTGCTCTTTGCAGGAGGCACCTGGTTTGGGGTCCCAGCAGAGCTGCTGCTTAATAGCCCATCTGGGTACCAAAAACCTGTTTCATGACCTTCTTGGCTTAAGTGTTGCAAAAGTAGTGGAACATTTTTGCTAAACAGAGACTTTAGTCTTTAAATCATTGCTTTCTGGATGAAAACTTAAGAAAATTGAGAGCAATGTCAAAATGTTAAAACTTCAGTTCTTGTTCAGACACCGTTTTGTCCTGAATCTCAATGGCTGGCTCCAGAGTTTCCTGATACACAAGTTACAAAATAGTTGCCCTTTTGTATGAAGAGTAATCTGCCATGTCCTCTGAGCATCATGGATGAGCTCGTGTTCCATCAAGTGCACCTCCAAAAACTACCATAAGCTCAGCTAATGAATCTTGCATTACTTCTAGCATTAATACTTATGAGATTTAAAAGCATTCACTAAATGGAAATTGCCCAATGTGCAGCTGGAAAAACCAGGACATATTATTCTTCTGGAAAAGTAATAAAACCTTGGACACTTTTCAGCTATATTTCTATGCAGGATGGATCAACTGTTCTGTGCTCAGTTAAGAATTCTAGAAATGCTCATGAAGTCATTCCTGATAAGAGGAGCATAAACTACTTGTTTTGCTAAGCATCTGTTTGCTTACAGGCCAAATCAATGACCTGAAATGTGTAACATGTATATATCTGAGGTATTTTCTAGGAGTAAATCCTTTTCTATTTTCCTTTAAAAGCTTTTGCTTGTTCCTTCTGAATGCTCTGACTCTAAGATTCAATGCAGCTAATGATGAAGACAGGGAGAAGTCATGCAGCGTCTTTTGGTCCTGTGGGGGAGAGCAAGAAATGCACATAAAGGACTGGATCATTTCATAAATTAACCAGACAGATGAAAGTGGCTTCCCATAGCAGCACAATGCTGAACTAATGTTTGCAGGCCAGAGCCTTTCTCCTTACCAACAATTTGTCTGTTTTGTCTATATTCATAGTTTGTTTGTTTGTTTGTTTGTTTGTTTGTTTCACACTGAAGTTGTACAAAGAGTAACTACACTGAAGTATTTTAATAATTTCGTATTGATTTGTGGGTTAAAAAGTTGTAATTATTCAGACAAAATATGTTATCAATTTAGCTTTATTTCCCAGCTGTGCTCACCTGTCACTTTTAATTATTATTTTCAGGATCCTGGTGATGATGTCATCCCCGTAAATTTCCCAAAAGCTCCCCAGCGTTCATTCCAAATGATTAATGAAGGTATGAAAACTATGAGTGCTTCCAAATCAAATATGTGTATAAAGGTAAGCAGTGCACAGGAAAAGATGATTAAAATAAAGAATTGTGTGTTTCCTTGAAATTCACCAGCCCATTGATACTGCAGCAGTTCAGATCTCAGTGGAACTTTTGTGCAATCTACTGAATACTTTTTCTATGGGAGAAAAATATCTAGACAAACTTGAGTGTTAGACCTATTTGAATTTTATTTTATGACTGTGGCTTTCACATACTTGTGACATTAAAAGGACACAACTGGGCTCTGTGCTGAAGTGATATGTCTGGCAAATCCATACGTCAATTGTCTTGAAAACTGTGGGCCTTGAGACTTACTGCATTTTGAATGTGGAATTTAATGAAGAAAAATCAATAAATTGATATTCTGAATTTTTGGCTTGCAATAGGAAGCTAAAAGCTCTTGCAATACTATGTGTTAATAAGAACTCAAGAGTCAGATTTGTCAGGAGAGAAAGTGCAGTGCTTTTTATTAACTGAATGAGCATTGTGTTTAGCTGGGCTTTGCCAAGGGCTCTGGAAATGTCTAATTCAAATGGAAGCAGGTTCAGATACTTAACTACTAAAGTAACATGGTGTTTTCCATTCTAACACAACACTGTCTTAAAACCATCATTCCCATTCTAAACCTTGTGTCTATCCCCTCAATGTACGAACTTCAAATGAAGCTAAACTGCATAAGTCACAGAATGGAAAACCTGGAAATGATTATTCCTTTAGCAGAAGGTGAAACATAAGATTGCTCCACAATTTCTGTCAAACACAGCATACAATAGTTCTATATGCAATGTATACTTTTACAGTAATAGTTTATATACAATTTTGTTCATATATCACAATGTTCATCAATAAGGTCAGCAAAGGAAGAGTGCAGGAAGAGCCTTAAGAGGTAAAAGCATCATTTTTATAGAACCAGAGGGTCTAAGTCCAAAACTATCACTCAGAAAGACCTATTCAGATGCTATCTAGCAGTAAAGTAAATTCAGTTCACTATGTGTCTGGGGAGGGATTAATCACAACAGACTGATGCCTCCATTGTGGATAACTACATCCAAGACAGATGGTTTTCAGTCAGTGGAAAGAAACAAACTATCTTCAGGGCATGATTCATATCCTAAAGTAGGTGCTAAAAGAAGTAAATTAAAAAAAGAAAAAAAAAAAAAAAGAAAAAAAAAAAGATAAAACAATAAAATCAAGTAAATACAGTGGATAATTTATCATCCTAAAGTGCTGAATGCCTAAGAATATCTATTTCTCTCCACTAGCCTTCAAGGGTCTCAAGGGCTGTATTCTTTTGGTAAAAACATTTCCACAGTAGAAGTCTGAAATCAGGCACAGTTGTCCATAGAATTTTATGTGGGTCTAAGCTGGCCTTTTTCGACCAGCTAAGTAATTGTCTCCTCAGCTGGGCCAAATGGCATCCTGAAAATGGGTTTTGATCTACTGAAATCTCTTGAGGGGCCTTATCTTGCTGGTGTTTCTAGACAGTTATGCACTGGAATGATCTGGTCCTTCAAAAAATGTCATTGTGGTGTTCTCTTGAGATAGTCATGGTGATGGTATGCACTGTTTATATATGAATGTTGTGGTGAGAGCCCTTGCACAGAATGGGGAAGATGTGAAAACATTTTTATGTTTTCCCCAGTTAGAGGAGGTTCAAGACCATATCTTTTCACTTCTAAGTGTGTGTAACCACAAAGCCATGGGAAAATGAGTGGCATATAGTTCTGTAAATGTCACTGTGTTTTTCTGGAAAAGAAACAAATTAAAGAGTTGATGATCCAGAGAAATAGAAACAAAAAGAACGTGTCTGTGTAGCCAATTGCTCAGGTTACCTATATGATAGTCTGAAGACCTAGTTTCCAGTCTCTTTTCAAATAAAGGCACCCACTACATCAAGGAAGAATCTTTTCTGTTTTAGAGTTTTACCTATCCAGACATGTCAGGATCATCCTCTATAAATGGTTCTGTAATCTTTACAGACACTTGTACAAATAACATGTTCAACATTTTGTTTAAAATGTCTGTGAAGATGACAGTAGCACTTCTGAAATGCACATTAATTTTAAAAGCTATAAAAACAAAAGATATTTTTGAGCTCCGTTAATGTAAAGATTAAGTGATGCTACTGTCTTCACTGGAACTTCTCCATTAGCCAGAGCTAGCTAGAAGTCTGTCCTACTGAAATACATTGCTGATGGTTTGTTTAATACAGCAGTAAATGAATGTAAATCACGACCACCAGGACCAAACTGATTATGCTCCTTTTGCCCTGTTCAGTATCATCTCTATTTTGTACCATACAAATATGTGATAAATAGTTGGATATTCAGAAAGCATTAGTGTGGCAGACCTGGTAATCAACTTCTTCATCCTCTTCTGAACCAGACTAGTACCAGTTGCAGTGCCAACAGATGCTCCAAACCTACAGAGTGCCATCGAGGTCCTGACCAAGCAACTATCTTACAGGACTTTTGTATTTTTTTGAACAAGGGTGGAAAATATTACTGTTAGAAGTGGGGTCAAGCAGTCAAGATGGGAAAATTATTTATTTATTTATTTATTTATTTATTTATTTAATTATTTATTCATTTATTGTCCTCAGCTCTTAACACTGTATTTGTGGCAGAGAAGGATTACCTAAGTGGAGAACTGAAGGTGATTTCTATTTCCCCTCTCCTGTTCATGCATGTATGACTTTTGGCAAACTGGTGTGTTATGAAATCCAAACGTTCACCTGTGGGTAGAAACCAGACTGTGTGTGTGCCACTCATCCACCTCACAGACCAAAAAGCTCCGTTGCATGGGTAGGTATTAAAGTAAATATGTCACTATATTAGAAAATAGAGTCCCTGTTAATAAATAAGCAGATTCCTGTTGCCCTGTCTGATCTGTTCATGTAGTGGGAAGTCACACACATCTGTAGTCAAAGATCAGTTTGACCAATTATTACTTAACAGTGTATGTCGCGCAGTGTATAGGTAATATGGTCTCTCGGGAACAATGGGATGTCTGCAGTGCCTGGCTTCCTAACATGGCCTAATTTAATCTTATATAAGTGTCTGAGTAAATTGTTTGAAGTATGATGGTATAAAATGCAACCATTTGTCATTCAAGGATCATGGGAGAACCCTGGGAAAATAAAAAAGCACTTCTGAGGGTAATAGAGATGAATCTTCATGATCTGATTTTCTCCGTGTGTGCCAGGTTTCACAGATGCATAGTAGTGCAGAATTTTCTCCTGTTATATCAGAGTAAGAAAGCTAATGGAAATGTTAGGTAAACTATTTTGTAAAATGCAAATGAACAAAGCTGAGCATGTACCAGAACAATACCTATGGAAGCAGTCATTGAAATGAGCTTCTTTCCTCTCTTTGTTTTGTGTTTACTGAGCTTGAATAGTCTAGTAACCAGTTTTCTAGCAGGAACAGTCACAGAAGCAGAGAACTGCTCCCTTGCAGAGAGCAAATGCTGGCATTGCAACCAGGACAGTATGTTTCCAAACTATGATAATTCATCCAATTGTGTCTTGGTGGCTTCTGCGGGCAATTGAAGCTAACCAGCAGAACTCAAACACTGGGTAGCAGAGTGAGACAAAGCAAAGATGTTGGAGGCTGTAAGATATGGACCAGGCTTTGAGACAAAGGAGAATATTGGTTAAAGGGAAAAGGTATACTCCCATCTTCTGCCTCCAATGGAAGGAGTCTTCAGGAGCTCTTCCAAAGAGATCTCAAATGATTCTGTTTTCCTGAAAATCAGTGAATATTGGCCTTGTCTCAAGGATAAGGCTGGGACTTCTACTGCATTTCTTTCTTAACAGCACTGTTCAGCAGTTGCACAGGTATTCACCTGCAATGACAGCCCACAGGGATGAAGACTTTCTGATAAAGAATATGTTGGAGTAAAACAGAATAGAAAAGGAAGGTAAAGTTTCTGAGTAAATTATTCATTGTGAATTCTTCACATAGCTTTACTAATAGTCATCTGGGATAAGTTAGCAAATGAAGGAGAATGACTGAAGTCAGTAATAAATATAAATCAATCCAAGGGAGATGTAGGGTTACTTGTTAGTTGTGGAAAAGGATGACATTGATTGAGTGATACAGTGAAAAAGGCAGAAAAGTAGAATAAGATAAACAAAGAAGGGGTGGCACATTTGGCTGTATGACATTTTCCTGTTCCAAAATATCCTGTCTGTATTAGTGGCAGTTCGAAGCTTTTCTGATTGTTGCTATTTTACACATACAGTGTGAAACAGAAAGAACGACCTCCATTACTCTGCTTTTCCCTGAGATTGACTGCCTTAATTTAGAAGTCAATAAACACCATGCATGCTCACAGTATCCCAACCCAGAGCTATTGGAAATTGGCACACTTGAACTTCCTCCCACTGGGAAACCGAGGCTTGGCTTTCAAAATTCATATTTTTATGTCCTTGTTAGTTCTATTTTATTTAAACATAATATGTGATTTTTTCCCCCCAATTGGTTGCTGAAAGCTGCCTTTGTTGAGAGAAAGCTAATGTTAAAAGCAAGGTTGTTTTCCATTAAGACGGCAAGTGCAGCTTTGTGATAGGAGCTGGAAGTGTGTTAATTAAAATGTTGCTCATTCTTTATCTTAAATGTCACATTAGCCTTATCTCATGCAGCCTCTAGATGATTTTGCTGGGCATTTGGCCATCTTTTGTTTTTCATTTTATTGTTTCTACTTCAGTATTTATGGCTTGAGCCTAAGCTCAT
Organism: Anas platyrhynchos; assembly: GCF_047663525.1. NCBI lineage: Eukaryota > Metazoa > Chordata > Aves > Anseriformes > Anatidae > Anas > Anas platyrhynchos. Next base: position 42,664,066 of record NC_092589.1, read on the forward strand.
GAAACTCCATGGTAACACTCCTATGGAGTGGAATAGACTTTCCAGCCCTGTCGTATAGCCTTGCTCTGAAAAAATTAATAATAAAAAAAAAAAGACAGAAATGAACTTGTAGGTTTGTATGTTTGTTATCTTTCAGAGATCTACATGCAACACTATAAATAGGAGCCTCTTAGCTGCCATCTTGATAAATGCATGTCACTGAGGTTACATGGAATTCTACCCTCTCAGTCATCTTTAACAGGAACAAAGTGCCTGCAGGCCAAAGAAATGCCCTCTGACACCTGTGTAAGCTCTGGAGTCTAATGGGTTGAAAACTGGTAAACAGTTCTTTCTAATGCTCTGTAGGAAAGAAGATAACCATTTGCTGATTCTGCAGGCCTGGGAGAAATTGGGAGCAATAAGAACATCTTAGTACAATTTGCAAGAGCAACAAAAGAAGCATATAAGTATGTAAGTTTTGAGTAACTTTAGGTTCCTTTCAGATTCTTTAATGCCATTTAGGCAATATTTCTTGCAACTTTTTTTTAACAGTCACACACTTTATAGCATCACCATCATTGTCAGCAAATGGTATTTTAGACAGGATGATTCTATCAATGTTTTGCATTTTTGAGATTTTTTTTTTTTTTTCAGGAAGAAGCATGATATTTTATTGAACTAGAGAGAAAAGCAGATGACAAAAATTTTGATACCATGCAGGAAAATAGCAATAAACTTATTATATATATGTATATATAAGTATGTATATTCAAAGAAGGTGAGTACCAAAATTATCTGTTAAGTGACAAAACATAAGTTTTTGTTGATGTTGATTTGTTGTTTTGTTTTATTTTGTTTTGTTTTGTTTTGTTTTTCCTTTTAAACACTAGAAGGTTGGAAAGATTCACAGAGGAGCGAAAGCTCTTGGATCACTGACTCCTGCTTTTCTATCCCTGTTAATTAATGGATTACTAAGTCTTTAGGCATATAACTACATTTTGTACTCAGGGAGAAAAACATTTTATTTAGGTACTTTTACTTCACTGATTGTTGTATAAAGATGCAGCACACTATAGTACTGACTAAAGATTGAAATATATTTCTCCTTATTCAGCCATTGAGTTAAAATCATAAAGTTAATTTTCCATGAAAAAATTCCTGCCCTTTGAGTCTATCTGTGAATCAAAAAAGAAACTGATACAGACAGAAAGGCTTAGAAGTGTCAAATTAACAATACCTGTTGTAAACTGTGCTTATCTCTAGTGGAAGAAGGCAGAATTCAGAAGTAGGATCATCAGCAAGATTTCTTTGTGGTCCTATAGACCCTTCAGGAACCTCAAAATAGTCAGAATGGCACTGGTAGACTGGTAGGCTTTTGGGAAGCTTTAGGCCACCAAAGCTGTGCTAGAGAGGTCATAAGAAATAAGGAAACACTTGTCCATGTCCAATTTAAATCAGATACAGTCTTTGGAGCAGGGTCCATCTTGTCTGGTATTTGACAATAAGTTCAGTGTTCTTGCAGTTACAACTGGAGCTCTTTGGCTAGTACCAGCATGCAAGCGATCAGTACAAAAACAATACAGATATAGGAAATACTGTACGCATGTGATGTTTGATCAGATGTGATGGCAGAAGATGGAAGGAATTTCATACTATTACTCAGTAGATGCAAGCATGCACCCTGGTAAAAGAAATGCTTAGTTGGAAGTAATTTTGGTTGAAAAACCCCAAAGTAGATGAGGTTGGTTGGTGTTTTGTTGGCTATTATTAAGAAGAGCTGCTCTGAATAAATCTGAATGAGCAGAAAGAAGGAACAGGAAAAACTAGGATGGTTCTTCTCTAACTGGCTAACAATAAAAAAGGGCTAGGAGGGATCAGAAGAATCAATAAATTACTTTTCTTCTTTCTGTCTGGCTTCCTTTGCCTGTGGTTGCTACCTTCTCAGCTACTCCCTGGGTAACAGTAATTGGAGCCAGGGGATTGTTTGGTTCAATGCCGAAAACAGGTTTTAACAGCTATAAATACCGATTAGTAGCTGACCCGTTAAAAATCTAAGGGGCATGTTAAATTCTTTTGGTTTTGTAAAAGATTTTTTTTTTTCTGAAAAGAAATCCTTTAAATGTGTGTATGTGTTACATTTTTCATATGGTTGTCTATTTTGGGGAGTGTAACTGGTTCTGATGAATGAAGTGCCCTCAGCATAGCCAGATAACTTCCTAGATACTTACTTATTTGGGCTTGGAAAATATATTCATATTCCAAGAGAAACTTGCCTTGAGGGAACCAGCTAAACATACAACATCAAACCATAGATGTTATGTCCAAGATGCACTACTGCATAAATATCTTCTTCAGGGAAAGATGAAAAAAAAAAAAAAGAGACACTCGAGAAATATTAAGTCACATTATGTAAAAAATAATGGAAGTCACTCAAAGACTACAGTAATTGCTGTGGTAGAAGAACTATTTTGACTAGTATGGACAAGGTACAAAACAGCACTGTCAGCACAGACAAAGGGTGCCACTGACATTCAGAAGATGTTTGTATGTTTTCAGTTATGAAGGCAAGACTTGGCTCCATTGGAAAGGATTAATTCAAAAAAATAAATAAATTAAAAAAAAAAAAAAAAAAAAGACCAAACCCTCTATTCTAAACCAATAGGCAGGGATGAATAAACATGTCTTGCTGTTGAAAGCCCAGGCTGGATAACATATTGGGATACAAGCAGACTTCAGACAGTGGTCCCCAGGCAGCTGAGCTGTGATCACATGGACACGTTCAGCCTGTGAAGCCGGCAGATGAAATCAATGACTCCAGTCGTTGCTCATGGTAGCTCAGCACATTCCCTGCTGACCTGGCTGAAAGAGTGCTTTTATGAAGTACAACTGATTAAAGAAACAAATGATGTAAAATGAAATGTCATCATGGATACCGGGTTTAGGGCTATACAAACAACTGTGGATTGAAATCATTAGACGCTCTCTGCTCTGGAATGGTTCAATATTTTTAGAGGATTAAAATGCCTTTTCTAGCCTTTGGTCTCATGTACTTATTTGTATGTCAACATAAGTATTTGTCAGTGTTTTTCATGCTTTCCTAAGTCAGGAAATCTGTAAATTCATCATATAAAGGGACTGAGTCTTAATTCCTGGGCCTGCTAGTCCTGGATCAAAGGTTTTGATATATTATTCTTAACTTCTTCTATTTGGAAAAATGTAGCCAATACCTCTAGCAGACAGCATGGACCTGATCCAGAATCCACTGAAGTTATTTAAAATACTCTGATCAAGTTCCATGAGTTTTGGTTCAGGTCCTGTGGCTCCCATCCAACACAGCACTTGAGCTCATATGTAATTGCTCAGGAGCTTAGTTTTACATACAGCATTAATGCTCTACCAGATTGACACATTCATATCAGCTGGTACAAGTAGATTGGCTCTGCATAAGTGCTCATATGGCATTCACTGGATAATATGCTCATTTGCAAAGTTGGAAATAGGATTTTTCACACGTTGGGTTAGTAAGTAACTAACAAATCTGAACAAAGCTATCTAACAAATGGTAACAAGTGGTTTCCACTGTAAGACATAGGGCATTGTCGCAGCAATAAAAGGCATGCTCATAAGGAATACTTCCCATTGAGGGCTGGAACACTGGAAAAAGATGTAAAATAAATAGAAACTAATAAAGGAAGGGGAAAAAAAAAGTGTTTGTTGTCAAAAAGTTAAATAGTAATGCAGCATTTAGAAGGGAGGATAGTTCTTAGGAACTACATGGACAGCAGCAGCAAGACTATGTTCTACCAGTTGGCAACCCTGGCTTTCTTCTCTCTTGCTTTCTCCATTATGCTTTGATCTGGAATGTGAATAAACTGCTATTAAGGACAAAATCTCCTTTGTTACTTCCAATAAAAATGACAATAGCAGCCTCTGTTGCTGTAATGCTCCATTGCCACAATCTGCAGGGTGTAAAGAAAGGAGATTACCAATTCATGTTGAGCATAACTGATCATCAAACAATCAGAGATAATTACGATCCACTGGGTGAATAGCTCACAATCACTACTAAATCTGATACTTCATTCTATTTTTCTGTAAGAGTCTGCCACCAAAACTCCGAAGCAGCGGTTGTTTGTGCTTAGGCAGGAAGTCCTTCTGCAGCCTAATGCCTGCTTTGGGCTCTGGGGATGGTCTGGACACTGCTCAACTGTGATTCGTTAGCCACTGTGGGAGAGAGATTGTGCAAAAGACAAGTTATTGGAAAATGTAAGGCATCTGTTTCTCTTTAAACCTACCTGTAGGTGTCACTTCTGTTTCCTGACCAGATGAATTTAACACGGAGAGTCTGGTGAGGCTGTAGCCAATGCGATGCTCTTGCTGACATTGGCAGGTGCTAATCTCCAGGACACAGTTAGAGCTATGAATCTTTCCACAGGAGGTATCTCTAGGTGATCACTAGATGCTGATAAACAGGGCTATGTTATTCTACAGAGAATTGTGAAGCATTTTGAGAATTTCCAGTTGCAGTGTTCTTGAAATAGGAGTTAACACTGATTGGAAGAAAATAATACATCATTATTCCTGTGTCTTTCTTAGTTCCCATTGTAGTGTCGTAAAGGAGCAGCCACAGTCTTCAGGCAGCTTTATTGCTTCTAATGAGGTTACTCAAGAAGTGCATTTGATCTTCTGTTGGCAATTTTTAGCCTTGAGAAAACCATTTATGTTTTGAGACAGGGCTTTAAAAAGTAATAGCAACATTTAATAGTATAATTACTTCAGATTATTTTGCATTCTCTGACTTTGCTTAAATGAAACACATTGCATGCTGAAATAATCTTGCAGGGAGGAGTATTCAAACAAGATAAAGACCCTGCTGAATATAATGTCAGTTCTTTTTATGCATGCTGAGTGACCTGCTGTGATTTGGCAGCTTTAAGACTGAGCCATATCGTGCTCATATTGGAAGCATGCAAATGTCTGAGCTAGCAGTATGAAATGTGGCTGAGCAGTTATTACTTCAGGAATGTTAATTATTACTTTTATGTGGATAAGCTCTCTGGAGCTGCATCCATTTAAAAGTCAACCACAGACACTATGCACAAGTTTGATGCAGTCTCAGTGTTATAATTTTTCTTTGTTTATATATTGGTAATGGTACCATGCTGGTGTCAACAGACTAAGACCTTATGAAGTGAATGTAGAAATAAATATTATTGTTAAAGAAAGGATGAATCATTTGCAGTCAAGCGAAACTGCAGATTTGTCTAGTTGCAGAAAACCATGACTTGAGGCGCTGGAGCACACAGAAATAACATCAAAATGTCAAGTAAAACTGAATAAACATTAATGCAAGTGTGCAAATACAATATTGTTAATTGTAAAGCCAACAGAGAGCCAGAGTACAACGCCTGAGTTACAAAAGAACATGTTGCAGACCCCAGTCCTGCACGTCTCCTTGAAGAAATGTTGCTGTTTCAGTTCCCCCAGGCTAGATCTTGCCAGGTGTCTAGTGCTTGCAGCTCCTGTAGAGTCCCAGACATTTCCACAATACATAACTCTAGTGCTAATGAACTATTATGATCAACCTGAATTTTCAAAAATGGATTTTATCCATGTGGCTTAATGATTTAAGAGAGACAAATGAAGAAAGCAGTCACTTTTTAAATTTTGGACCCAAACCTGCTATCTTATTTTTTAATATTGTGTACTGTGGATGTGCTTTCAGCGTGAGATGTTACTGCTTGTAGTTTACAAAAATCTCTTTCATCTATTACGGTAAACTTTTGGAATGCATTAGTGAAGACCTGTGGAAAGAAAGAAAGAAAGAAAGAAAGAAAGAAAGAAAGAAAGAAAGAAAGAAAGAAAGAAAGAAAGAAAGAAAGAAAGAAAGAAAGAAAGAAAGAAAGAAAGAAAGAAAGAAAGAAAGAAAGAAAGAAAGAAAGAAGGAAAGAAAGAAAGAAGGAAAGAAGGAAAGAAAGAAGGAAAGAAGGAAAGAAGGAAGGAAGGAAGGAAGGAAGGAAGGAAGGAAGGAAGGAAGGAAGGAAGGAAGGAAGGAAGGAAGGAAGGAAGGAAGGAAGGAAGGGAGGGAGGGAGGGAGGGAGGGAGGGAGGGAGGGAGGGAGGGAGGGAGGGAGGGAGGGAGGGAAGAAGGAAGGAAGGAAGGAAGGAAGGAAGGAAGGAAGGAAGGAAGGAAGGAAGGAAGGAAGGAAGGAAGGAAGGAAGGAAGGAAGGAAGGAAGGAAGGAAGGAAGGAAGGAAGGAAGGAAGGAAGGAAGGAAGGAAGGAAGGAAGGAAGGAAGGAAGGAAGGAAGGAAGGAGAAAGACAGTCCATGGAACAGTTTCTTAAAACCATGTTATCGGTTTTAGATTTCCACACAAATCTCTAGGTCAGCTGCATGTGTATGCTCAACAGGAATTGCTTCTGACTTTTCATTGCCATTTAGCTGAAAATAAAACCAGGACACTGAAGCAGAGATGAAGAATTATAGATCTGTGCTCATGCAGCTATGTTAGAAGGGAGTGTGCTGAACCCAGACAAGAGGTTTGATTCTAGAAGGAGCTGAGAATGTCATAGAGGCAAAATGTTTTTATGTCTGCTGAATGGAACCTAAAATAACGGTGATAGTAATATTCCAAAACAATTGCTGATTCACTGATTAACTTCTAAAGCTGCTGGTAATCTATAACAGAAAGTCAGATCCAAGCTTTTTGACAAGCTTTTCAATACCATAGGTGAGGTGTGGTGTTTAACACATTCGACAAAAACACCCATGGTGAAATGATAATTCTGTGATGCTGCTTGAGACATGGGATTACTTGCAAGACACAGTAATGCTGCACACCTGTGCTCAATTTCTCTCCTAATTTAATTTGCACTTTCTGTACTAGACCCCAGTGAAGGGAAGCATCTTTACTCGGTAAAGCCGTTATACATGTTTGAAGTTCTGTGAAAATTTAAAACATATGTCATTGTTGTCCAGAATAGATCTGGTTTAATAGCCTGAGCTCCAGCTTTTTTTCCACATGGACCACGTTTAGAGCACTTAAAGCAACTCTGTTATACCTGTGAGAATTTTTGCAAATGCTGATTGAGAGATCACGACCCTGTTGGAGTACAGAGGAGTGAGAATACAGGTAGGTCATCAAAAATATATGTAGAGTAAGACCTTACTTAATGTAAAATCAGCATGAATTTGTGATAGCCACATAGTGAGGAATGATAATAAAGACTTTGTAAAAGTGTATAGATATGTATATATATCCATATCCATATATATATACACATATACATACAAATGTATACATAAATACATATATATATATGCAATATATAATAATAAATGGACACTCATTCTTATTTATTTTCAAAATTTTAAGCAAAGAGTAAACCATTGCTACTTTTGCCATAGAATTAGAATAAGAGAAATTAGTACCCTTTTAAGCTTTCTTCTTAAAACTTGAGCCAATGCTGGTGGGCCCTCTTGGAACCTAATACTTTGCTTTTTCTCAGAGATGCTGAAATACTCTCTTGAATCATTAGTTGCTTGGGTTCTTCTTGTTAGGACTTCAGTACTTTCCTAGATCTCTCTTTCAACTGAAAAGTGTTTCATTTGCCATTTTGCGTTAGTCTGATAAAATGCAAATTCCAGGAGGTGGTGGAGGACAGCATTGTTTTGACAGAGTTAACACAAGCATGGGGGATTCCCAGACGGGTGTGCACACATATCCACATTGGGAATGCCCCCTTGGAGGGCAGCAAGCTGTGACTGTGCAGCTGTAGGCTTCTGGATCCTGAATAACCTGCATTCAGAGACTGCAAAGACATCAATATTTATGGGCCGGTGGGATCATCCCTGGAACAAAGCTACATCTGCCAGTTCTCCATTTCCTCCACATCCTTTTCTCTGCAAGTTTCAGGTTCTTGCTTCCTGTGACTACTAGGTTTGCACTTTGAAGCAGCACTCCTTCAGTGAAACAGAGAAGATGCTTCCTGAATCATACTGAGCAAGCATGTTAACCATCCGCTTCAAGAAATACCCACTGCAGCAGATGTGGTGTGAGAAACGGGAGCTGCCACTTCCTGCAGTTTCCCAGCTTCAGCATTGCTTTGGTGAATGCAGTATGCTTGCTCTGCCTGGTTTACTCAGAACTGCTTTAAAGCAAAAGAGGCCCATACCTTGTTTCAGCAGGGACTGCCATTGTGTGTTGAGGCAGAGCCTGCTGTGGCAAGAAATGTCCATTAAGCTGTATTTTCTCTCAAAGGAAAGTCTATGGAACAGATAGCATTTGGGTAGATCCCACAGCACCAGTGCAACATTTGAAGATAATCACTTCTAACAGGCCAATACCATTTGTTGCATTTTGAGCTGATCTAAAAAAAATAATTCTTAGCTTTCCAGTACAGAGGAAAATAAGAAAAACATTTTGTTATGGCAACTCTGCATAGCTTTGACAGAAAACACTCATTTAACCACTTTACCTCTTAATCTCAGGATGCTTAAATGGCAGATTAATAATAATATCATTTTTTATTATTTTAAAATTAAGTTAATCAAGAATGGCAATGCATTATTGGTCTTTTCACATTTAAGAAACACAACATTTATATTCTTGCTTGTCTAAATTTTTATTTCAAAACTGTATAGATGTATCTTGAATAAAATATAACTTCTCTCCAAATAGCACTGAGTCCGTACTGGGAGACTTGTGCTGCAACAGCCATCTTACATTCTGAAACCCTTTATTTCATTTAATTGTACTTTTATCACATTTTTCCATGTATATTCACGTGACAGAATTCTACCAGCATCTACAGGATTTACTAGGACTATAGAATCTACTAGATCCTATGCATAACGAATCTTAATCTTGAATATTAAACTTTCACAAGTACATTTTCAATTAATATCTAGAAGTATTATCAACTGAGATTGCCAGATAAAAGGGAAAAATAGCACCCTTTGTCCAAGCACAGATCCCTACCTCCATATTCCACACTTCTGATTTTCCCTGTATGAGGAACATCACTGTAATGAATTTTAAAAAAAAAAAAATTCTTTAATAGAAATCATTCTGTGCAAGTAATTTATGCAGTTTCCAAACGTCATCAAAATTTCATTATTCAGGAATTATTAATGACATTTCAGAACAATGAGGAAGCAGAGGAAAAATATTTCACATTCCCACTTATTCATGTGTTGATTTCGACTTGGTGTTTTTGTTTTGTTTTTATTTTCTGTGTTTCCAAAGAGTAACTTAGTTTATCATAGAAAAGGCAAAAAGCCTGAAGGAAAGGCAGTTTCTCTGTCCTCTCTAACAAAGAAAAATCTCTGAATTCGTATGACCCACTGGATGGACATACACATGGTACAATGTAAAAACCTCTTGCTCAATTATGTGATGCCACTTTGAGTTCTGAGGCAGTAAGGGGGGTGGAAGCATTACTTTTACAATTTTCCTTTCCTAAGGGACATGTTAGTGCAGTGTGCAAGTCACACAAAATTATCAGTGAATTCCAGTTTTGGTAGTGTAAGAGGTTGTATGTGAGCTGATATACACAGCTAAACTGTTGGGCTTTAGAGCCCTTGCTGAGTGCAAGTAGTAGAAGAAAACACCTGCCTCATCTTCTTAAGACTACATAGTATCTGAAGCTTTAGCATAACAAGGAACTTGTCTAGGTGATGCCTTCAAAAACATTAATATGTTCTGCTCCCCTTCAACATGGGAATGGCAACCCTTTGTCTCAAGAAATATTTGACTAATGTGGTAGAGTATTCTGGACCATGAGGAGCATTCCTGCTGTATATAAATGCTTCAGGTGATGTTAATCTCACAAATAGTCATTTATGACATATTTTTGCTAAGTGCATTCTAAAAAGATTGCAAAAGACAGTGCCTGACAAAACTTTGGATCTTCACTCTGTTCGGGAAGGTATTTGTTGAGTACAGCCTCAGCAGTGGGCTGCTGATGGCCAATGGGTGCCAGGTAGGAAGAGGGCAGAGAAAAGTAAATGTCAGTTCCCAGGAGCAGAGGGATTAGGGTGCCAGAAAGAGAGTAGAGGAGCAAACAGAATTGCTGGGGAGAAGCAGAGCTAAGCATCAGCGAGATGGAAAGAAGACTCTAAAGCACATGTGAGAGCAGAGCTTTCAAAGTAGAAGGAAAATGTTTAAGCTGGAATGAGCCCACTCTCTGTCCTGACTGGTGAATGCCCCAGAAATGAGGTTGTAAAGGAGCACTGGGAAAATTAATCCCTGGTGCAGGGCATGTTTATGTGTTTGGACAAAGTGAAAATCATCTGCACAAGGTAATTCAGGTACCTCCTGGAACAGGCTTTGCTCTGGCAGCCAGGGCTCCTTCTGGTGAATGTGGGTACTGTGGGGTTGAATCCTTTCTGGCAGAATAATGGATGGGACTTTCCATGGCTTGAGATTGTGCTCCTGACTAGCTTTAGATATAACAAAACTGCGGCCAAAAAAAAAATAAGCAAGAGAGAGAATCGGTTTGCCAAAAGTATAACTAAAATTGGGTGCTATTTCAGTTGGGTAAAACTGGAGCAGGACTGAATGCCTGCACAGGGGAGGAATTCTTATTTTAACTGAATCATCCTTTATTAGCTGGATGTTTGTGGTACAAACAGCATGGTTTGATGTCAAACTTACTTTCTTGTTCTGCAATCCTCTCAATATGCCAAGTTCTAGCAATTACTGTTTTAAATTTTCTTTCCCTCTTTAAGTCATGGTTTAGAAGTGACACAGGCATTCAGGCGGAAATCTGTTTAAGCTCTCACTGCAATATCCTCATGTCATTCATCTCTTCTGCTGTGCTGGCTGACAAATGCCTACAAGGTAGAGCTACAGTACCTGAGGATGACAGAAGGATTCAAGGCAGCTGCAACATAAAAGACTTCCTTGCTTTGCTTCCTTGGCTTTATGGTTTTAAGAAAGACCTTGCAGTTGTGCAGTATTCCACGTTTAAAATTCATTTGCTTTTTATAGTAGCATTAAAAGGTTCATTCACCCACACTTTACATGCTAGATTGTGAAAAACAAGATATTTAATGCCTACATCAATTACATAAGTGTTGGTATCCCTGGGATCCTAATTCCATGTATTGAAATTTTTTGATGAAATATGTTCTAGAAATGTTTTTCTAAAAATGTTCTTTGGATTTGTCCCAAAGTGTGTAGGAATACAGTTGCATTTCCTATCTACATAGAGGAAGCTCCAATAGCATTAGATTTGTTGAGGAGCAAGTTATCATACAAGAGAATAACTTCTAAATCCTCTTTCTGGGATTTGTAGGTGCTTAGCAAAAGAAGCTGAAAACATGTACTGAATCAGAGCCCATTCCAGCTGCTGTGCTTTGGCCCAGCTACTGGAAATTTTCACACTATTTGTGGGTTATCCAACCATTTTTAGGGCTCAAAAACTAGCAAGAGACATAGTAATGTGCTTTCAGATGCACTCAGATCAATGGTGAAAAGCTTTTTTTATTATAATCTCTCAGAATACTTGTAGTTTGCCCAAGGAAGAGAGTGAAGAGAGGAATTTATATTTTTTCCCTGTCTCCTTCCTCCTCATTCTGCCTCATGGTTTGATGCCACAGTCAGTGGTTTCTCCATTAAATACTAAATGCATTACATAGTTTCTGGTTATAAAACCCAAGTCTAGAGGCATCAGCTTCTTACTCTTTCTTCGTGAGTATGCAGCCTTTGGTTTTCATCAATCTTTCCTGTTTCTTTTCTATTTCATCTGATTTTTACTCAAATCATGCAGTGAGCACTGATTTTCATCAGCTCTCTGTACTTGAAGGCTTTTCATCAGTTTTGCTCCTTGGTCCTGTTCCAGTAACCTTGTCTCTTTATTTTCATGATGTCAACTGTCACGCTTTGATCTGCAGCTTTTTTTTGTTAGTAAAGTGTGTGCTTTAAAAAGGTCATAACTAGAAGGGGAAAGATACATGGAGAACCATATATCAAAAGTGCTTCTCATGTGTATTTTTGACATGTGGGAAGGGAAGGAGGAGGAATTATTCCTAGCATTATTTTTTGTTTTTCATGGTCATCTAATTCCAGATATGACATCAGAATTAGGCTGCTTTCCCATATATAAATACTTAATTGAGACCCAGAGATTGTCTATGTGGCTCTAGATGCAAATCAGTTTGCATGCAGTGGGACAGAACCCTTACTTGTCCAAGGATTTTCTGTTGCCTTCTGCTGTAGGATCTCTGATTCAGTTCTTGACTCTTGTACAGACTTTATACAACCTAGGAAGCTGGTTAAATTATATTTATGACTACTGTATTGTAGAAGAGCAGGCATGCCTAATAACTTTTAGGAAAAGCATTAAGAAGTCAATGGCAATGCTCCTTCAATAGCTGGGGAGAGCAACTTGGACAGTTTCCAAAGGAGTCCATGGAAAAACACAGATCATATCAAGCAAGCATTAGCTGTGAGAGTATCCAAGGTTAGAGGGAGACTTATGCTTCATTTATCAGCCAGGATTAAAGGCAGTGGAGAATGTTCATTGCAACTGTGCAAACATAAAACATATTAAAGGGCCAAGACTTAGAAAATGTCAACCACTGCTGTTCAGAGCCTATCCATCACAGTGAACTGGGAGTCATCGCTGTATCCCACAATGAGTCATGAGTGAAGCAAATGTTACATAAGTGTTTTGTTGTTTTTTTTTACCCATGGGACTTTCAATTAGCTTTTCAAATAGAGATGCATTGTGTTGAATGTCATGTTTTATCAAAAACCTCCGCAACGTGGTCATGCCCATAGATATTTTCAGATTATTTAATCAGCCTTGTCTGGAAGGAGTAAGGTAACGGGTCTCTTGGGTTCAAACGGTTTTGCCAAAACTGTAGCTAGCATCTCCCAGGTTATAGGTAACCCACTACAGTTAGAGTGATAATTGCTGGTCGCAATCCAGTATCACATGGTGTGGAGAATGAACTCACACAGTGTTGTGGTGATGATAGCTTCAATCATCAAGAGACAATCAGTGTGTCTCAGCACAAGAATGGCCCTCACTGGGGCCTACATTGCTGTCAACTTGAAGTCTCACTTTATCACATTCCCAAAGGACTGCATTTTTGCACACCAAGGATTACATAGGCTGTAAGGTTTTATTCATTCTTCTTACATTTCCCTAAGTTATTGGGGGGAATTCCTTGAGGAGGACTCACGAAGAAAATTCTCACCAAGTGAGCATGATTGCCTTTATTTTAAGCAAACTCTGAATGCAGCATTGAAGCAGTTGAGAATTGTATGATAAGGTTACTCACCTGTCTTCTTATAGGAGAGCATCTCTTGACAGACAAGAGGAACTTCACTGACTGATAGACATGTTTTTGACTTATACGAAGCAACCAAAACAAGAAGAAGTAGTTTTAACCCATGTCAGTCTCCGTGTCAATGATCTTCACTCTCATTCTGTTCCCTGAACCCTGGATTTTTATGCTTCCCATATGATGGATATCTCTTTCAGTTCAGTTGTTCTCCTCATTACCTCAGCTTGTCCTTCAGTCATCTACCTCTTTCCTTCTCCTTTTCTGACAGAGGTTGGGTAATGGAGGGGATAGATAGATATGATTCAGGTGCCAATGCCAGAAACTTTCTTAAGTGTCATAGATAAGCATAGTACTAGCATTAATCAGTAGAAAAGAACAGAAGAAATTATGAGGAATTTTTAAAACTAGCAGACAAACAAAGGAGAGAAAAGTTGGTTTGAGAAAGGTTATACTTGTGAGCAGAAGTCCCTGCAGTGCACAATTTGATTGGTTGTACAGATATGTGAAAAAAGCTCCATTGGATGCAGATACCATAAATGAGAACTGCACAGTTACAAGGAAGTTGTAAAAGATCTCTTTGCACTGTTAAATGCAAGAAGTGGGTTGTATTTTTGTGGGGGTGGGGTGAATTGGGACAGGTGGGAGGTGGTTTGATTTGTTTTATCCCAGGCCTTCAAGTATTTACCAGTTGATTAATTCTAAATGTAAGAGTGATCCCACTCATTTTAACTTTGAAGATCAGAATCTGATCTGGTGTTGTATAAAGAGTTTCAGTCTCTTGGTTTTTAAGATAGATTCTTGACTGCAGATTTTACAAGCTAGTTTCCTTTGTCTGCTTCTCACAAATAGTCCACTAAAATGTCACACAAAATGTTTTTCTGGGTAAAGAGGTAGTTTAGGATGTTCAGAAGTATAGCAATTAGTTGAGCATTTTCTCTGTCTTCTGGTACAAATTCCTCTACTATTTTGTGAGCATGAAGACAGACAGAAAACACACACACCCCATTTTGGGGGAGGAAGAGGAGGGGGGGGGAAAGGAATACAAACCTTTTTTATGTATTCAACATCTTTTTATAATGAATTGCCTATAAGCAAAATGTTAAAATTGAGCATGGAAACAGCAATAGCTTGCAGGCACATTCTAACATTATGTAGCAATCAATTTTGATTTGACAATGCCAGTAAACAGTGAAAATTCTTCTTAGGATTGTTGCAAGGCAGTAGAAATCAATGCTATATGCTTTCTTATTAGCTGAGAAATAACAGTGAACAACTTGCTGGTGTTTTTTCTATTTTAGGATCTCCTGAGTAACAGTAGTATAATACAGTCAAGACAGGATTTTTTTAAGACAAATATCAAAATTCATTTGAATATTTTCCTCAAATTTCTTTCACATTTTTAATTCCAGGTGAATTTCATATGTATTTAAAACTATTCTGTCCTACAATAAAGCAAGTAGAATGGAAAGTCTTGTAGATTTGAATTCACTGTCCTAGCTCCCTGAGGAAAATGCCTACTGCAGGAAGAATAATCTTTGACTTCCTAAAGAATGTGTTATGCTGGCTCAGCTGCTGAAGTTTGTACCATAAGGGTGGATTTCAAGGCTTAATAATGTTCTCTCCATACTGATATGAACTCCACAAAGCACTAAAAAGAATAAACAATTCATTCAACAGCAAATCTAGAGAAGAAATCAGAGCTAAGCCACATTGCCCTTTCCCTACAAATCCACTGATTCAGTAGGGTTAGACAGATGCCTGAAGGGGACTGTACAAATGTAAATGTCTTTTAGATGTACAGTTGGGATTCTCCATCCTGATATTTTCTTCTTTCAGATTCTTCTGTGGTTTATGAAATCTCTTCCTGACATAAGGCTGAATGAGCCAGGATTTTTTTTTATTATTATTTTTTAATCTGGAAATCAAGTAAAAATGTATGCATATAGTCTCAGGAAGTTTATGTCTCGGGAGAAGGTGTAAACAGCTTATAGTGCCCAACAGGAACGGGCTAAAGGCTAATGTTATAAAATGTGATTACACCGTGCTGTGAAAGCGGTCACCAGTCCTGGGGCTGTCAGCCCGGTTGTCCGAAGGGTCATCCCATTGACCTGTCCTCCCACAGTCCCACGTCATTCCTGGCACCATTCAATGGGCTAAATGCCATAGGGATGACAGCTTATAACAGCCTCCCCATGTATACTGCCAGGGAAGAAAAGAGAATCAACTGATTATTCTTGCCAGAACAAGGAGAGACAGCGTGCCTCAGAAAGCTGAAGAGAGAAATGCACAAGGTGGAAGAGAAGCAAGGTAAAGAAGAACTGCGCTGTCAACAGCTCACTTTAAAAGCAGATACAAGAAACTCCCTTAATTTCTCTTTGAAACAAACAAAACAAATACAGAAAATTGGGCACAAGCATAGGCATAGGTAATAGTGTGTTTTTTTAATCTTCTTTCTTTAGGCAAAATTCTGCACTTTAACTCAAGAGTTATATCAAATATAGTTGCCTGCTGACTGTCATTTCTATTTAGTATAAATAAAGGCCTATTATGAGCCCATTTTTAGTGGATTTAAAAAATAATAACAAACACAAAAACTCATCAGATCCTTCTGTATATTCTTTCATGGTTTTAGTTGTGATTTTGCACAGCAAGGTGAAATATTAAAGCACAGATATTTTGCAAGGCATCTACATATTCAACTAAAAGTCAGAGGAAATTAAAATCTCCACAGTTATCTAATCCCAAATTATTTTCTGAATAGATGCATTTTGTCTACTTAGACCTGAAACTTTTGTCTACTTAGGCATTGGAACAGGTTGCCCAGAGAAACTGTGGATGCCCTGTCCCTGGAGGTATTCAAGGCCAGGCTGGATGGTGCTTTGGGCAACCTGATCTCGTGAGTGGCATCCCTGCCCAGGGCAGGAGTGTTGGAACTAGGTGATTTTTAAGATCCTTTCCAACACAAACCATTCTCCCATTCTCTGATTCTAAATTATTTTTGCATTATTTTCCAGGCTGTTCATTTTTATTTTATTTTATTTTATTTTATTTTATTTTATTTTATTTTATTTTATTTTATTTTATTTTATTTTATTTTATTTTATTTTATTTATTGCATATGGATACATCAATGCTTGTAGCCTCATATCACTCCCATGAAAAGGAAAGTGGCATTACCCTAATGTAGATAGATGTAGGAACTTAAAACTAGGAGGTATTTAATCAGCATACTGCAAGCATAACCTGTGAGTTAGACTGCCTGCTCTGAGCAACTGCAAAACTAAGCAAATAGGGCATTTTAGCAAGGCTCAAAGCCACTGCAGCAGGAACGCACAGCCGTCTGTGTCAGCCCATTAGACAACATTGAATGTCTGTGTCCTTGTCACTCCTTCAACACTAGATTATTCTTGAGCAATAATTGCCAGAAACCTCAGAGCCGTGTAACTTTAATGCATTGTTTGCAAACCAGGGTCTTGTTCTTGTGGTCTTTATTTTTTTTTCTTTCTTTTTTTTTTTCTTTCTTTCTCGAATACTTCTACTAGAGCCCATTCTTAATTTCTTTCTTCTAAAGCAATATTTCATTTCAAGAACCACATAAACTACAAAGATCTCTAGATATCTTTATGTGCAGCTCATGCAAGTGGATTGAAATGTTAGCAGGCTTTTCATGTCATTGAGATACTACCTTTTAATCTTAATCCCAATTTAAATAAATTGTTCCAGTGGTCTATAATTACGGTAAAAACATGCCAAGTAGGATATAACCTATGTGTCTAAGACTGAAATAAAGACTCAGGATCCCCCTGAGTCCTTTTCCTGTTGAGGACTACTTTGCAAAATACCCTTCACCCATAACAGTAGCAGGAAAAAAGATCTTCAAAGCCATCAGTGAGGAAACAAACCATCCCCCCATGGGGACACTTACACTATAAATCCATACAGTCTTATTCGTCTCTGTGCTACTCTTGTTTATTTCTGCTCTAACCACTGTTGTCAGTGGTTAGACTAATACAAAACTGAATTTTGCAGTATAAGAAAAGGAGAGGAATGATTATACTCAAGGGCAAAGAGATTATATCACAAACTTTATTTTGAAAGTAAAATAGAGAGATGGAATCTCTATTTGAGAATATCTGCAGTGTAGAAATACAAATTTTATGGCTCCTGCTATAGCAGCTACCCACACTTGCTAGCTGGATAATGAAGAACAAATGACAGAATGAGCCAAGAATGTGAAAACTAGACCCAATGCAATGTAGACATTTTTGGTCGTCCTGGAAGGCCATCTCACCCTTGTATGATACGTAACTGTCAGACACAGCCAGGCGACATGTGTGTGTCTCCCACTGTGACAGGCAGAACTCTTTGTTTCACAGGATAAAAAGAGATTTAAAAGATGTTATCCCTTTTGTGAATATTTTATTGAAGCGTCACTTTAAAGGATTGGGTTGGATTGCTTAAAGAACACAAAGCAGGAAAACCCTTTTAAAGAATTATATTTTCCCCAAACAACATGCAGTTGGCAGGGAGTTCTGTCTTCTCAGGACCTTTGTTCAGTAGCCGCAAGAAAACTCTGTGTGGGCAGACTCAGAAAGCAAATACTGTATATCCAGTGTCTGCTCTGTCTAGGTTTCCACAGCACACCCAGAACTGTATTATCTCAGCACTTGCATGTTGTTTTTTTTTTTTTTTTTTTAACAATAATAATAATAATAAATTTATTTGTACAATCCTGAAACATTTTACTAGGACAATCAATTAAAACTACATTTTTATTTTGCCTTTTTGTTTTGAATATTTTAAAGAAGAAAGCTTTTTTCCTGCTGCTGTACAAAAACCTGCACAAAGCACAGTCTGTTAATGATAGAAAGAGCCAAAATTCACCTCAGGTGAGCTCCTCCCATCTGCACACTGGGCGACTTGTTTTGCTCTGTGAAGGAGGAAAGCTATCACGTAGGGCAGTGCGAACTGCCTGGCTGCTTGTCTTTAAATCCAGCTGTGAGGTCAGCCTGCTGCCCTTCTTGTACTGCCCTAACAGCTCTGTTTTCTAACACATAGGAAATGTTAAATATTAAACGTATTTGTCCTCCACAAGTAGAGGTAATAAAACGCACAGCCACAGAAAGTCCCCTGCAGACCGTGCCCTTCCTCACAAGGGTACCCGGTGAAGTCTCACGGCTTAGCAGCTGTGGAGTAGGTGGCAGGGGTTGCTGCTTCAGTGTGGGGTGCTTCAGCAGGGGATGTTTGTGGCCTGGCTCCGGTCGGGACAGGCAGAGCAGGAAACTGGCCTTCTTCATAGCTACTGCCAAGTGTGTTTCTGAGAATAGTACAGACCTACCTTGGCAGTCCTTTAACAAAAGCAAACAAACAATTACCTCCACCTCCACCCCCCTTCCCCACTTCCCAAAAAAACAACCTTCAAACATATCTGAATATATCTTTCTCATCATTCTGGTCCGTTTGCCAACCCGAAATGACAGTATCTGCAGTCCTAGACTAGGCGGGAGTCTACATTGTCTTCTTTATCTTGTGTGTTTGCCATACCAAAAAGCTTGAAAGTATTGAGAAGCTTGAATCCAAAATGCTTGAAAACTCTCAGGTCTTTCCTTTAGAATGTTTTCATTAATGGTTTACAAAGACAGCCACCACAGTCAAATGGTTGTTTCTTTTATCAATAGGAATGATGTTTTAGGGAAAAAAAAAAAAAAAAAAAACAACCATATATATATATATATATATATAAAATAAATAAAACCACCACCAACAACAAACTACAACAACAACAAAAATAGAGAGAATTTTTGGTGTATAGACTCCATGAAGTTGTGTTATCTTCTGTCAATGCTTTCTGCAGCCTTACTTCTCCTGACACCCCCAAGAGGCCTCTCTTGAGCTATTCTTCTTTTTCCTTGTAGACCCACTGGACAAAGCAAAATATTCTGACAATAAACATCCCAACTACCCCATTAGCAAATAACACTAAGGAAATATCATAAAGCAGTTCTCATTTCATTACAAGTGTTATGACAATAAAATTTGATATCCTTCAGCTCTGAGGAACAAACAATATATCAGGTGTCCAGCAAAGCATATATCACACCAACATGCAACTCTCTCATGCCTGCACATTTTGTGCATGTGCTGGTAGGTGATCACACACACACACACACACGTGTGTGTAGATATCCGTGGGCTTTAAAACCCATGTATGGAAAAGCTGTGTGGATTACAAAATGACCATCTCATTCAGTTTTAGTTGGTCACACAAAAATTTATAGTGCCTGTGGGGAAAAGGCTGCTAAGTACAGTGCTGGCAAAACCCTCTTTCTGATTTCTTTCCTCTGGCTCCCAAAACTCATTTGTTGTCATGTTCAGGCTTTGTTCTAGATGCGTAGCCTATGGCAGTGAGTGGGATGTGTGAAAAGTCGAGAGAATGCAGGACTTAGCAAAGTGCAGCAAATTGAAATGTCAGAGATGTGTTGGCAGCAAGATGAACCCCTCAGCTGAACAATGCATTCTGTGCACATCTGTGGCAAAGTCCCAAGCACACAAGCCCCCCAAATGTCACTACTGATGTCCACGTTTGCTCTCTGAAATCCCAAATGCACTAATAAACATAAAATACTGTAATTCATGGAAGACTGATGGCTGAAATTTGTTGGCAATGCTGCATCTTGGCATAGAAATCAGCCTTAATGAGGCTGAAAATAGTCATGCAGAGGAGACACACAGCTTTTATATATGTGTCATAATATGCCACAGGAGCCACTTTGTACGGAGGCACACAGTGGGTTCCCAGCCACAGCTCCTGACATGAGGATGCACACCTAGCACAAAGCTCAAGGCACCACAGATCTCTACCGCCTCCCACATTGCAGGTGGGTAGAGCAGCTGAGGCCGGCATGCTGGGCTGCATAGCTGTCCTAATGTAAAGCTCTGGCCTTCCCACCATGTAAGAGCAGAAAAACAGCCCAGCCAGGGGATGGTGGGATCACCTGAGGCACACAGGGTGTACAGCAGGGAGTTACACCACTGCCTTTAAACCATGGCGTCAGAGGTAGGGGTTAGTCCTTGTCTGTTGGAAAGTTTCTTAATTAAAAAGTGTTTGCTTGGGTGATGAGAAAAGGTGGTGGGTGACTGCAGTAGGCTGAATGTAGCACACCTACTGATAGCTGGGCAAGCAAGAATGCTTTTATTTGTCAAAGAGCTTATTCAGCACATTTAGGCAATGGGTAAACACTACACCTACTGTATTTGTGAGGAGTGGGTTTCAATGGGACCCCTGGAGTGTCAGCAGGCTTATTCACAGGGCTTAATGAGTGTAAATTGGTATTTGCTAGTGTAAAAAATGCCATGTATGGGGGAAAAGAACTGATCTCTTAATTGATCGTTAAGCTGCGTTGCAATTGACACTCTTAAGATGCCAGCAAAGTTAATTAAGTTGCCGAAGATATTTTAAGAAGCTGAGCTGGGTTTCGTTTGAAGGTCTGTCATTTCCAAATTTGAGACAGGCACTGCAGCACGGCAGGTGATAGCAGTGTAAACAGAGAATGAAAGGGAGTAAACACGATCTCCTCAAGGGCTGGGCTCCGCTATAAGGGTCACACACTGCTCCTGCACCATGCCAGGGCTACAAGCACACTTGAAGGCTATAAAGCTGAAAAACAGAACTGCTAGGCAGTGCAGGGGAGTGGAAAAATGGATAGAGGGATTTTGGATCAACTTCCACATTTTCACATTTAGTGGAGAAAAAAAAAAAAAAAAAAAAAAAAAGTAACAGAACTTAAACCATAAAAGAATAAAGCATACTCAATGCAGTAGGGCACTAGGGCCCTACACATGCATCCTTTGAACAATTCCAACCTCTGCTTTCATCTTCTGCTCTTACATGTTCAAGAGAATGAAATGTGACTGACTTTATTCGGTGACAAGTATCTGTGGAATGCTTTCCAAAGTGGTCCTGATACATTGGGTCTGCATCGAGTTTATTCCCATGTGTGTGTGAATGTGTCTGCATGGGTGTGCCCTGTGTTAGCGGCGTTTCTCACTTGTAAGAATAGTCATCAGCTTGTGGTTGGAGGCAGTTTTCTTCAGGGGAGAGTCTCTTCCCTCCAGTGGGCATGGCATCTTCTGTCTTTAGTTTTGTTGTCCTCTCTATTAAAAGATCATTTTGGCTGAATCAGAGTGAAAAATGCTTTTCCTTGGCAAACCAGAAAACAGTAATAATACATTCGTCCTAAAAATCCATGTACAGAGCTCCTTCCAGCCCACGGGAGCTCAGTGAAGGAGGGGTTTACAGGGTTTCTGATAAGATAGCACAAGGGAATCAGCAACGATGGAAACAATGTAATTTACTTAAGGAGCTTTTTTCTGAGAAAGTAAAATGCTAGAAAAATATATGGAATATTACAGAAATCATTGTTTTGCCAGCCAGAGGTCTTAGTACAGAAAAATATCAGGACAAAAATGGGGAAAAATGCTCTGGAAAATTCTTTTCCAGTCATGATTATAATTAATAAGAATTGATAAGGATTTAATTTTGCAAATTTCTCCACTCAAATCTCTCTTCAAATGACACACCTTTGGAATGGGGATTATTTATTTAGTTTTTAGGTTCAATAACAGTGCTGGAAAGATGTTAATTTTGTGAATATCTGCTTGTAGAGGAGGGCTGAGGTAATTCCTACAGTAAAAGACAAAAGGTACAGGGAACATGTTTTATTTTCCTGGTTAACAAAGAGCCACCCCATCATGATAGTATGAGAGAGAAAGGCATGTCTTTCTATTTCATGCACATTCGTAGGCTTCTGCTGCTACATGTCTCCATGAATACGAATTATGGTGGGTGTTTAAAACACAATCTTCAGACAGCTTTGCTTAGAAATGATTTTAACACCTTCAGATAATACAAGTCCCTTGAGCTCCAGGAGATCAATAAATTCTTGTAGGTGGAGGTTGCTGGTGATGCACAGCAGGAGCTGTTTCTCAGCTGTATCACTGATTAGCAGGAATCTCACCTTGCCAAGCCTTTAAAGCCTTGTGGAAAATGCACCAATTAAGTGTTCAAATCCTTCAGCCTTAAGCCATATGTCAGGGGAAAATAATTCACTGGCACAGGGCTTTGGGTCAAGCTTCTTAGCCCAGCAGTTGATGTGATAATGCTTTTGCATTGTGCTGCTTGCCCACCCAGGAGGAAGGAGAGAGAGACCTGGCTATTGTTTCTCTCTAAAGCAGAGCTCTTAGGAATACGAATGTAAGTGTCACTCATTAATAATCTCAATTTTAAGGAAATGTGATGGAGGAGGAGAGTTTAAAGTATTCTTGGCTGAGTTTAAAGTAGTCTTGAAAATGCATTGCATTGTGCTGCCTCACAGCTCTGTCTGCAGTTCAGGTTCTTGCTGTCACTACCCTCTGCTTGCACCAAGTAAGCAGGGAGATTTGTGGGTAGGTTTTGGGGAATGAGCAAGGAAATCAGATTTATTCATGGAAAGGAAGTGTTGATTTCTTAGGGTTGGCAGAGAGCATATGAGGGTTCACTGAGGATAGCCACATGTTTAGCTGCAGGCTGAGTTAAGACACAGGCATTGAAAGTCCACGAAAAGCTCCTCAGATATTGGAATTACAGGCTTTGACTGGCACCTTCTGCCCCAAGTCCATGTAATGAGGTCACCAGCCTCTGAGGAGGCAAAGCAGAGCCCCAAAAATGTCTGAAAACTCACACTGACTATAGGGGATTTTCTGCTGTACCTAAAGTTGTGAGAAAGGCCCTACTCTTCTGAAGTGTACAATTTGCTGCTTTTCCTGAAAGAGAAAGGCCACACAGTCATTGCAGTTCTGCCATCCAGAGCCCTTCTTGCCTGCCCCGGTACCTGGCAGTCTTACACCCACCCTACACTGAGGTGCAGCAGGAGCAAGAGGAAGCCCAAAGACTGATTCTCCTGGCTCTGGACTCCTGTACACCCACCTGGCTCCTGCTGCTCAGCATCTCCAGAGTCATGTGGGTTGGCATAGGAAGGAGTCTGCAGCAGGACAGGGAACCAAAGATGGGAGAGACTAAGTTTTAGGTCTGTAACCTAGTTATTAAGGCAATCTCACCCAGAGCTCATATTCGTCCCATGGATAAATTTCTCTTAAGCATGTTGCAGCTTTAGCTCCTAGCAATGCCAAATCTGAAATCTGTATGTGTGGAGAGGAAAAAAGAGAATTAAATTAATTTAAATTAGACACAGACACAGAATACAAAGATTAGATATTGTGAACAAACACTGGATATGAGTTTGGTTTGAAGTGAGTTTCTCCGCCTGCCTACAGTTGTCTCAAATATGACCATAGTACTGGCTATGGTTTTGCTTTTACAAGGTTGCTACATAAATGTTTATGTGCTGTGAATTAAATCATGCACTTAAAGAGGGAAGAGGATGAAATGGAAAACTTACTAGCCCTAATGATGGATGAATTGCTCATTAGTCATACTAACAGACAGCCAGTTCAGGCAGGAAGTTTTCATCCAGTACATGTATCTCTCTGAAAATTTGCCAGGTAGAGGTAAAGAAAAATGTTAGTTTTACCATTTTGAATTACTTCTTGGAGGGCTCTGGACTCTTTCTGTAGAAGGAATAAAGAAAAAACTACGAAACTAATACATATTGAAAAACAAGCATAATCTGTGATCAATAAAGCAAGTTATTCTATTTGTCTTTTTCTATAATTTATTCTGCCACCTTTCTACCTGCTAGATTTATTTTATCATGTGCATGTCTATCTTTCTTCATTAAAACCAACATTGTCAATTAACAGTTAAGGAAAAAGTTTTATAAACCCCTCAGTTGAAAATGTGTGTCGTGTAAAATGGCCAGATTTGCAGTCTTCTGCAAATATTCCATTTATTTCAAATCTTTGGGAAGATGAATGAGACTTGTATCTTCAGCCAGCCTCTTTGTTAAGCTAACCTCAGCTCTGCTAGACAGCTGCAATAAAACAATAATTTAGATCTTGGAAGTTAAACCAGTATTTTATCAGTTGAAGTGAATTTTTAAAGCACATCATTTATATATAGAGATGATGATCATATATATTTATGTAAAGCAGTGTAAAATAAACCACTTAAATTTTTAAATAAATTTAAAAATCTACAGTAATTTTCACTTATGTTTGCAAGTATTTATGCAGTACCTGCAGATCAAGAACTCACAGGTACAAATAAATACACTCTGCTATTACTTCTTTGAGCCATCTTTTTGTCGTACAGGGGAAGCCTGTCCTATGAGTAGCTTTTAGGTGAGAAGGACTAGGTGGGACCAGTCCAGGTTTCACACATCATTAAACTCTTTTAATAAATTGATAAAACTCTACCCTTCATGGAATAGAATTATTTACTCAGACTTCTACTGGAAGATTATGGAAGAACTAGAGCTCCCATACATCTGTTTTTCTACAGACATTTCCTGTTTTGTTTGTTTGTTGTTTGTTTGTTTGTTTGTTCTGTTTTTGTTTGCTTGTTTTTAATTATTTATTTATTTTCCCTGGGACTAATTTGTGGATTTCTTTTTGATGATTTTTTTTCATGATTTCTGGCTGTCTGGCAGTCTGAACACAGTACTGCTCACTTCTACACATTTTCAAGCATTACTATAAAAGCCATGTCAGTCAACTATGCAGCACTGTAACCATCAATAATATCCCAAAGATAAAAGTAAGAATCATCTTGAAACTCCTTTTAGCTGAAGATCTCAAGTGGTCAACTAGAGCAAGACCTTGAAATAGAGCACCCCAGAAGGGTTATCAAGGAGACAGATATATGGCTATTACATCAATGACTGAGTGGCATATACTCTTAGGAGACATTTCATGCTGTTCCTATGAAATTTGAATTAAAAGGGAATTATACTGCCATGCTTCTCCACATGAATATGGTGCCATCAAATGTTAAAGACTTGAGTTAAAAGGTTGCATTGTTTAAATCTCTGTGATTGTCTCTGAGCAAAAATCCATTGCCCCATACTGCAACAGCGGGCACTACCATCATTTGCCCCGAGTTCATAGGGTTACAGAGGAAGATGACCAGTTCAGTTTGAAAAGAAGTCTTAAAGAAACTTGAAGATCTGCAACTGGTAAGCAAGACTGGGTAGAAATGACAGCTGCCTTTAAATTGTGACTGACGAGATACTTTCTTAATGACATGGTGTGTTTCGTTTGATCTGTGATCTGACAGTAAAACATTAAGGTAGATAATAAGTGAAGTATATGCTGACCTCTTAACTGGTCTTTTATTGATCATACATCAGCTTCCTTCCACAGCTGATAGGGCCCAATATATACATACATATGCATATGTGTAAATCCAAAAGAGGTTGGGAAAGACTGATACTTAGGGGCAAAACCCTTAGGCAGCACTAACAGCTAAATTATAGCCAACCAATAGTGAAAATATGAGTAAAAAATACTATTATTTAGTAGGCACTAGTGCCACAAGCATTACTGTTGAATTACAGCACTGTGCTGTTATCTAGCAGTGAAATTTGGACCTAAATCAGGCCTGAGCACACGGTCTCTTTTCTGTCAAATTTGGCAGAGCACATAATACAGAGTTTACTTTGGCTTTGTACTTTCCTGATAGGTTTGTGCTGGCAGTGTGGTGAAAGCTAGAACCTGATTAAGCTTGAAGCCTATTCTTGCAAAACGTACCTATCAGAACTTGCATTGGTCAAGTCAGCTTGCACCAAATCAGTGATTTGTGTCATCTGTCTTTGGTGTTAGGAATTAGAAATTCAAGCCTGAACTTGTTTTACCGTTTAACTATGTCCTGAAGCTGGTGAATTCTTGCTCTCACCATGTAGCCTACCTGTGGGTCAATAGCTTGGGTGAAATAGCTATGGACTCTGCAGTACACGGCATTTCTGCCTTTTGGGGGTCAAAAATGAGTCTGTGCTTGGTGACTTTTTGAGAAAGCAAATGAAAGATCTTGAAACTTAAAGCAAGTAATGTTTCTGATGAAAGCATTCTCCAGGAGGAAGGTTTCCTTTGTTTTCTAAAGATGGTCAGATGTTGTCTTCATCTGATATTAATGGAAAGGTTTTTCCAGTGCTGGACTACCTCCAAAAAAATGTTTTGTCCCTAGCTCCCAAAGGCTTTGTTATGAGCCGTAGTGGTTTGCAGCTGCAGAGGGTCTTCATTCACCAAGGGCTGTAATCTGGCATCAGGAATTACCTGGAGCTGAAAGAAGGGCCTGAGCACTGGCATGAGGTGATTACAGTGATCTAAGGCAGGCACAAGGCAGACAGCCTCCTTCTGCCACATCTGGAGCCAGCACGTTGTCTTACTTCCAGCTTCAAGAACAGGAGGCTGCACTAACACAGCCGCCAGGTAACAAATGCCTAGGATATTGGGGCCTCAGCAGGAGAAAGGGATGAAACTCCCCATAAAGCTAAAGATGTGAGAAGGTATTTTTGGGATGCTGCCCAGTCATCCAGACTCAGTAAGGAATCAGATAAGACTCCAAGGCTTCACACAAACTTAAACAAAAAAAGCTTGCAGGCCTTTAATGGGAGACAGTCAGCCTTACTTCCCACAGTATCATTTCGGCCTTGTGTAGGTTCAGGCTGAGCTCCATATTTGATTAAAACTGGCAGGCACTAGGAATTTTGTTTTTCATTTTTGCAGCCAAACTTTCTGTGTGCTTTCAGAAAATCATGTGTAGTGCTAATAGAAATAATTTAGAGAATATTTTTTAATCTGTAATCCTTTTTCATTCATTGCCTGAGGCTTCATTTTCCATCAAATTCCAGTTCATTGATGCAGAGCTTCAGATTAATTTTCCTTCTCACAAGTTCATGTGCTCTCAATATAACTGTGCAGCCATAGCTGTAACACAGAGTTTTGCTAAGTTTGTTTAAATTCTGTCTACAAGAATTCTGGTACAGCCTGATGACTACCTCATTTTCTCACTATCTTGAGGAATGTCCCATCCCATTAAAAATATGCTGTATGAACTATGTGTGTTGACCCCAGAGCATCACTCAGGTATGTTTTAAAGGGTATTAATCCTGGAGTCCTACATTTTCAGAACTTTATCTTTGCTTTCTGTCTATTGCTAACTCCCTGTACTTCTAAGTGAGCAATTTATAATCCTAACTGCAAAATGAAGTCTCCCTATTAAAGAAAGTACATAGATAAGTGCCTATAGATGTAAGAACTTTAATTTTAAGTCCAATTGGTATGCTTTCTTGCAAGTTGCAGTAGTGATGTTGATTTCTGTTACTAAGGTATTCAACTCAGGACATTATATATACTATGGAATTTAAGTTCTTCTTTCTGTGTAACAAAACCAGGACTAGTCTTTTGCCATCTCTCCTGTGTTTCTTGTGTCAGCTCAGATCAGGTTGCTGTTGAAATCCCTCAGAGGCTCCTGTCCCAGCTTTTTCCTCTCTCATCTCTCAGGCAGAGAAAACCAGACCCACTGCATTGGAGCAATTAAAAGCCAATTTCAGGTGTCAGAATATAAAACATCACAGCAATTTGAAAAATGGAGCTGATCTAACTGCTACAGTATTTACACTGTCCCTGAAAACATCTGCAGTCTAGTCTCAGGATACGAGCTTGAATTAAAAACAAAACAAATCCACAAGCGCCACTGGAGACAACCGCTGATGAATTCATTCTCATTCTTTTTCAGAGGTGTAGTATTCGCCAGTTCTGACTTTAATCAGGTGTGAGATAGGCACCAATTTCCTTCAGTGACAACAAACTCCTGGGGACACACTGGCCCAGGGCATCTGACTGTCCTCCTGGTGTCCTGCCAGAGATGGGCAGTTTGGAGATTTCTTCTGCCCTTCAGGCAGGAGATATTTTGACCTCCAAGCCTGGGATCACAGTCCTTTTGCCTGGGGGGGGGGGGGGGGGGGGACCTGAAGCAGAAGCACAAGGATGAGTTCTGTGGTGGGAAGTAAAACTAAATCATTAGAAAGTTGTGCTTTAAAAGCAAAATTATGTTTCTGAAGCAGTTCACTTTTGCAGCTCCACACTTTCCATTTCACTACTTTGCTATAAAAATTAAAACGGAAGGCTGAGCTATAGGAACACACTGCTAAGGGTACTTTTTCAGTTAGCACACTTCTGCTTTGAACCCAGGAATTCCACATTATGGCCCTTTAGACTCATGTTCACCTCAAACTGTGAATACCATTTTCTCTGTATTTTGTTCCTATCTGGTCCTTACTAACTAGATAATTGTTCTGATAGTGAGACTATGTTTTGACAACATCAGCAAGATTATGCGGAGTCTAAAATCCTGATAACCAGCAGAGTGATCTTATATTACGTGTACTTTCCGACTGTGGAAAGTTTTCTTCAAATAGTGGGTGGCTTGTGGCTTTGAATCTATAAATGAAGCTGTTTATGCAGCACTATGAAGGTTTTGGTAGCTGTAGAGAGCACTACCTGGAAGAGCAGTTCTGCCTTAAAGAGTGTCTATAATAATTGCTTTATCAGAGTCTATATTTAGCGTTTCCACTGAATACTTATTAAATTAGCTCAGCTGAAAGTTATTTTTCCAAATTCAAAACTCCCCAAGCTCTCCATGAGATCTCTTTATTTCATTCATCATTACTGACAATAAAGATAATACAAGCCATGTCATACCATTAGCTCTATCTTTGTAACATCAGCTGTAGTTAAAATATGCCTTCAGCAACATCCAAAAAACCACACTGGTTTGCAGTGTGCTTGTTCGGCACATGAGATTGTAAGAATTGACTTTACTGCCAGATCTTTGTGGATTTGCAACTAAAAAGCACCTCTGTTTGCCAACTGAGCAAAAGTATATAGTGTAATGGATGAGTCTTAATGGACCTGCACCCATGAACCCTATGCTCACTGAAGAAATTTTGGCAGTTAAACCTTACTCTATGTTTGAGTTTCAAAGCAGATGATATGAAATGCATCACTTGCTCTTTGGCCAGGGCACTTCTAGTGTCAAGGACAAATAGCTTGAAGATTTTTTCAAACATTTAAATACAAAAGTGTAACAAAGCCTCTTCAGCAAATATTTTCAACATGTTCATTCTCATCTCCTCCCTCTTATTTCTCATATAACTTTACTTTAAAAATCACTACAATTTGTTTTCTACATTATTTTATCATGCCAGTAGATCAATAGTTCATTTAATTAATGAGAATTAATTCAAATTTCAGGTCAGGTAATATTGGTCCAGTCAGCCACAGTTGCACACGATGATCTTGGAGGCACTAAAGACTTTTCTTTTTGTGTGTTCCTGCTTCTTTAAAACATTTGGCAGCACGTTAAAACAAGGGTTTTCACTTTCAGTCCAGCAGTCTTTGGATGTTATTCCAGGATTTCCTGCATGCACTAAATGGCAAGAGATCAAGTCTGTAGATTGCATTCAATTAAACAGATCATCTAAATGAGATCATGAAAATAAGTGTGTGGCATGCAAGTGTACAGCTGTCTCTGTAGCCTAGTCAATAGCCATAGTTAACATGCACCACAGCTTTCATTGTTAATTTAGGGACAAACTGACAAAAGACATGATCATGATGTGTTTCAGTATCCCCAAAATCTAGAGAGAAAGTGCCAACCAGGAAAATACTCATGGATTTGATTTCCGTGGTAGTTTTTGTTTGCCTTCAAAAGTGTGGCCCTTACTATTTACCCTGACATCTTTCATGGCAGGGTCAAGCTGAAACAATGGGAAACCTGGTCATAAAGACTGCCCACCACCATGTTCTCCCTTCATATAGATAGAGAACAACGACAAGTGGGTGACTTGTAGGTTGCTTGTCAGGGCAATAACTCTTGCTGACAAATGAGCTCTGAGTTGGATGGGGAGAAGGGAAGGGAAGTTCCCTGATCTCTTTTGTCTAAGTACAATGTGCTGGATTTAATAGAGGCTGGAAAGGCTGAGCAGAATACTGCTGTTGTTTTGAACAAAATAGGGTTGAGCCAAAATGAGATACAGTATTTCTCCAACTTCTTTTCCTCCAGAGCAACTTAATAAAATTTGGACCTCAGCACTGATAGCCATCACTACACGGAGTTTATCACCATCCACCTGCATGGATGGTTTCTTTTGTGCTGGCCCTTTGGAATCCTCCTTTTGTCTGCCAAGTGGAACTATGCTAAAATACTTTTCTGCTGATTTGGCAAGATTAAGAAGTAAATTAAAGCACCCCGACTGACTAGAAATCTTGTTTTACCAGCTGCTTGCAAAAATCTACTAATGATTACATTTTAAGTCCTTTTAGCACTTCGGGTTCAGCAGGTTAAGCCTACTAGACCTAGTGGCATGGGAGTCATGTGTCTCCTGTATCTGAGAGATCAATGTTTTATAACAGGTTGGCTTAGCAATAAACTGAAAAAAAGAACCATCACTTTACACCTAGTTCTATTAAACATACAATACTACCTCGCCGATGTATCGAAAGGCTAAGTAGCCTCTCTGGCAGCCATGGTCACTTCTCGCCATCCTAGAGATGTCATGTGAGCTCATATAAATCTGCTCCATTTGTGAAAAATGAAAAACTCAAGAACCATGAGAACATAAAATGTAATTAGGAAGTCATTTCACCGTACATAAGGGGTTACTTCATTAAATTTAAACATATCTCTGCACACATTTCACTTAAAATCAACTAAAGGATATAATGGTTTAAAAAGGTAGTAAAGGAAATAAAGCAAATATGCTGACCAGAGATTCTTAAAAATACTTCTCTCCATTATTTTGCCACAGACTCCATTTTGGCTGGATCATTAGTTTGCATGTGTGCAGCGCCTGATATGGGCTGCAGTACTTGAAGGTAAAGGTAGCCGGTGTTTTCTTCACAGAGAATCAAGTTTAAAACCAAGACTGTTAATTTTATAGGAATTTTTAGAATTTTGTAGAAAAAAAAATAATTCTCTACATCTAAGCAACTTTATGTGAGTTTACTCAGCTTCAGTAGTCTGAGCACCTTTCTCCAAGCTCAAAGTCTATGTCTTGATTGATTCCATGCTCAAATATTTAGATTGATATGACTGATTATGACTGAACAAATTATGAATAGTTTGTGCTAGAAAATCTATTTTATTTCACAGCAGTTTTATCAAAATCAGCCATCAACCACAGTACTTTTCCCTTCTGAAATGAACCTTACTTGGAAAAGGGTATGCATGATTTCTTTGGACTTCTTACATATCTGATTTTCAGAAGCAGGATCACTTTGGATAATTTGGGAAACCTGAGTGACATTTGCCAAAAACATTTCCTGATGGCTTAGCCTTTCAGAATATGTCAAGCATCCCTGCAGGTTTTAAGATACCCCATGGGTTACTGAGGGCCACACTGATGATTATCAGTTGAATGGACCCTGTCAGGAGAGATTTTGACCCATGAAAACAAGGACTTTCTAGAGGAGAGAGAACAAAACCTGAAGGTTTATCCAGTCACCTCTGTTTCTGTAGCTTACAGTAAACAAATGGGCAATGTAGGCCTGCTGCTTACTACCTCTTTTCTTTTGATTTCTCCATTTGAATTACCCATGGAGGACAGGGTTGGTAGTCTGGTTGGCTTCCTGTGACTAGGACGCATTTGTCTAGATCAGCAGTGAGAGATGTCTTAATTTACTGCCAGCATTAAATGAGGGCCTTTCTTACTGGTGACTTTCTACCAGTGCTGCAAAGGTCTGTTTTGAGCGATTTACTCACCTGGGACCCAGTGAAGCAGAGGACTACGGAATGAAAATATGCAGGGCATAAAACAGGTCACATATCACCAATAAAAATACTAACAGTCAAGGTTTTTCTTCACATTTTATATGTAGCTACATCACTGATTTAAGAGCATTCCCTGCAAAATTCTGGGCTAACTGATTACCACTGCGGTTTTCTGTAACAGCCTTCAATTGCTGCAGCCCCATACTTCAGTAGTCCAGCACACTTCAATAATGATGGTTGCCTGGTAATGCTTTCTCAAAATCTCTTTATTAATAACAGTGAACTTGGGTTTCTTGCAGATGACTTGTAAGAAACCCAATAGGGATGAAATATTAAAAGAAATCCAAACCTTTCACTGCAGATCTCAGCTCAAAAGTTTGCATCTGAAGAAAGGGACCGTCTGGATCTGAACTTGGCCCAATATAAGAAATAAAGATTATTAAACTACTCAGACCTGAATGTTGTCAGTGTGTGGTTATATGTGAACATGGAGATTTAATTTTGGCCCAATATCCAAGTCTCAAGCTTGCAGGAATTGCATTATATAGTGT
Organism: Anas platyrhynchos; assembly: GCF_047663525.1. Classification (NCBI taxonomy): domain Eukaryota; kingdom Metazoa; phylum Chordata; class Aves; order Anseriformes; family Anatidae; genus Anas; species Anas platyrhynchos. Next base: position 42,696,601 of record NC_092589.1, read on the forward strand.
TAATAATGAGTTTCTCTACTAGAAAATGAAGTACTCTGTGTAATCCAGTATAAAATAAAACAATCCCTGTATTCAGTGTGTTGTATGGTCTTCCTCCAAATGTGAAGAAAGCTAATAGTTTCATATCCTACTACATTCAATACCTGAACTTCTTAAAAATCTTAAATCCGTTTTACATTTTCACATCATTTCCAAATGTGTTAATCCTGTGAGCTTTTCTCCTGTAAATAGGTGAAACGAACCCTTTTGGGTTATGCTTAACGGTACTGTTGGGATTTCTGTAAGATTCTTTTTAAAATATGATTAAAATAAATAAAATATGGTGGTGTTGAGAAAAATATTTCCTGTAGCAGCAGGATACACTTTTTTTTAAAACACAAGTCCCAAGCCGGGCTGGAGTCTGTGAAAATCAAAGGCATTTTTTTAAAAGATAGAAGACCATGTAGATTTGGCATGCTGACAAAATCTCACTTATGGAATCCATTCAGTGTCTTAGCCACAAAAATTGCAGAAAGAACACCAACAAGATTTTTAGCTTCCCAAATACTGTATTTCTTCCTCTCTTCTCCCTTCCCTGTACTCATTTCCTGAAAGTTGGCTCATTAAGGAAAGGAAATGATTTTTTTTATAAAGCAAATAATTAGCTGTTCCTGAAATTCCATCCTATGGGCTGTCCCACTGTCTTTGATGGTACCTAACAGTACCATAATTTCACCTAAAGATCTGGTTCCATAAGTTTGATTTTGTTCCATAAAGTATATTTCCAAAAGAAACCTCTCTTTTATTTATTTATTTATTTATTTATTTATTTATTTATTTATTTATTTATTGTACATAACAGATGCATTTTTACACTGTCATTTAAAACCAAATATATTAGGTAACTGAAGTTTTTTAAAAAAAAACTTGGATTTTTAAAGTCAGTCTGGGATTATACTAAATGATGAATAAACAAACAGAAAGGGAGACTCCAAATGCTTGCACATCATTACATTTTGGAGAGGTTTTAGTGAGTGGATGAAAATAACCACAAAAGCCTTCTATGGGTAGGAAAATGAAAACAAAGACCTGAAGACCCTTTGTATTTGGAGTATTTGGCTCATTTACAGACTTACTCATTTAGATTTTGTGTTTATAGTCAGGCAGCTTCAAGTCATGTGCCTCTTCTGTTCTCAGCTGAAACCACTGGGGACTGCCTAAGCATCTTTGGGCTCCAGCTCACCGGGCTTTTGAAGCCAGACTAAGGTGGTGCTGCCACCCTTCCCCTGTCCTTCCTCTGTTCCCAGCTGTCCCTGTGCCATCTCTTCCTTCCCCATACCAGGCACTGTCAGTGCAACCAGGACAACAGTAACCAGATTTCGGGGGCAGCTATTCCAAATTATGCAAGAAGCTTTCCTTAAACCTCACAAATGTCAATTGTTCTCCACCATCAGGTTATTCCTGTCCCACTGCCTGATATATAACTCTAGATGGCTGACAAGGCTAATCAAATATAACATCTCTGAATGGGGTAACAAGAACCTGTGGGGGATGCAATGGGAAAGCTGCACATCAGTGTCTTAAAGTTTCTTCTAAGTTGTGTAGGTTTCCATAGTTAGCACTTGGTTTCTGAAGCACCACAGTGGGCAGCAAGACACAGAGACAAAAGACAATGCTGTCAAGATTTGCTGTGCAAAAGTGCTTATGGTCCTTATGTACTTGACTACAGAATGATATTATTTTGGCCATTCTTACTGAAGGTGTCCATAGAAAATTGAGCCTATAAACAGGTAGTTTGGAGAGCACTGGGACCAAAGAGGCCTGATTTCCCATAAATGCTGGTGTTGAGTTTTATAGACTTTTGTCCTCCAGTTTTTCAGGTGGCTGGAGCATGTATTTGGGCTCCCTTCCATGTAGATTCTCTGGTGTCTAACAAGATTTGAGCTCACATTACCTTCTCTCCCTCACCAATGGCATTAATAGGGTTTCTCTCCTCTGCCTGCCACACATTTTCAAAAACTTGACTGGAACCTGAGACTCTGAAACCTCTGCAAGTGTGGTTGAATCCATGCTCACTAACACAAGGTTTGAATTTGTCCACAAACGTAGAGAAGTCCTAATGGGGCAAGGAAGCTGTAATTCCACTGACTCCAGTGGGGTTGTTGAAGTGGCCAGAAGGCAAAAGTGTACACACATGAAAAATCTCAGGATTTTAGGACATGTTCCTCCCAAATTGCAGTGATAAACAAAAGCACCAAAAATTATTTAAATGAAGCAAAATTCTGTAATATTTTGTTACAAAACCCAATTTAAAAATACATACAAAGAAGGTGCTTCTGGAGCTCTTGGTAGGAGAAATAGAATCAAACCAGGAATATGGAGGCTCTGAAAATCTGGGTTGCTACCCTTCTGACCAGGGAAGCTGACAGGAGTAAGGTAGACACGTTGGCCACAGCTCCAGAGAGTTCAAATTTCTCAGCAGGGAATTGTTTCAAGAATAAATAAGTTTCTGGCTCCAGCAATTGCTCCCAGTTCATGCAGTTATGAGTAATATCAGACCCCAAACAATGCCAGACCCTACTGGCATCTCACAGGGTAACTTAGCAAACAGGAAGAAAAAAAAAAAAAAAAAGATGATAACAGAATACTAATATTAACTTTGTAGGAGAGAAAAAAGATCTGTTGCACATTGTTCTCATTAAGTAAATGATTTACTGGAATTTCCTCTTGCTTTGCAACTTGCTTGAGAACATATTCGATCTCAACTATCTAGGGCCTGGATAATTTCACCTGATTTTCTGCCAGCCATGACACAGCCATTTAACACTGTCACTTTTCTTGGCCACCTCTATTCACTGTTTGTTGTTGGCTTCTGTTTCTAAAGTAACAGGACTGTATTTCCCTAAGATACCAAGGACATGTCCAACAGACAACAGGGAGCTCTCATCTGGCTCTGCTTAAAGCTGGATAATCATTGAAAATTTGGTCTGAGGTTATAAAGGACAGCGCTAGCTTTCTGTTCTCCTTATAAGGTTTGTTTTTATATATCCCAAGGGTTAAAAAGAAAGATATTAGGAGAAGTAACAGAAACTGTATAACTGTGGATAAATCAGACTTGATTAAGTTTGGTTATCTTAATTCCTGTCTTCAACTAGCCGGACACAAGAAGTGAAAATCTGTTACCAGTTTCCTTGCAATTTGGAGCTGTTAGCAATAAAACTGAGCACAAAGGAAGGATGAAGAAAGATTATTATGGAGCTGACTTAGCGCGAAAAATAATTAAAAATAATAATTTAATGATTAATTTGAGACTATGCTGGCTGATACTTCACATCCTCCTGTCTAATTCCCATGAATATATAAATGTAACATTTTTGAAGACATAATTATAATTTTCATTTGACATTGTTGAAGATATTATAAGGATCATAAGTCCATGGGGAGAGACATGCACATGTGGTGCATATGTGATTTCAATATTGTGATTTCAGTCCAACTCCTTAATCGCTAAAATTATGACATCAGGATATAATGAAGGCATAATCAAGATGCATTAAAGCCACTTAGGATATTTGAGCATGAAGCTGCGGGACACCAGGAATTTAATAAATTACCTGATATCTACAAACTTATCACTTATGCATTTTATTGGATTAGAAATAGAAACAGACCTGATTACTGAGTTGAGAATCAATAATGGTTTCTGAAACAGCTGATGAAAATTACTTTAGTACTTCCCTACTTATCTTGTTTCTGACACAGGGTAAAATTAGTTGCTGTTAATGGAGGGAGCCTGGCAATCTAGTGTTTGTGAAGATCTCTCTGTCTGCTTTTGCTAGTTAAAAAATAAGAGTATTATGTGAAATGACATTTTTATCACCAAAAAGAGATTTTTATGGCTTGCAAATATTGTATGTTGGAAGAGGGCACATCATTACTGGAAAATATGTTTAAACACTAAAAACACCTAATTAGGTTTTATAGTAGCTATATTTGTCTGCAAGAGAGAACTGATTACAGGGAGATCAATATGCAAGACCATTCACTGCAGCAACACAAACACGACTGGGCTGACAGGAGTCTGGAATTACCCAGGAATGTACCTAAAAGCCAACTCCCTTTCTGCTGTAGTTTGCTGTCTCACATCAAGCACTGACCAAAGATCTGCCTATGTATTAGCTACTGCATTATTTATTACAGGTCAGCAACTCAGAGGTAAACCCAGAATTTGAAACAATCAGTGTGCAGGGCCACTAATTATGGCTGCAACTGCAGCACCATGAGGGGCTTAGACCTACTTAGACCTGGGTGCTCTGCTGTACCAGTGGGGCCACTGGCAGAAAGACAGAGGTGTGAGGATAATTTGATGGCAGCTACACTGGTGTGCTGGGCAGTGGCATCCTTTGAAAGGGTGCAGGGGACATCTCTTGACCCCTGCCCTCTCTGTGCCCTCACACATTGTCAACAGTACTACAGACCCCAGGCCTTTGTGCTGAAAGGGTGCAAGGTCTTTCCCTCTGCCCTTATTTAGCACCTTTAGAAACCAGGTATAATTTCATCCAGCATACATTGTTTCCAGAAATTAAGCTGTGATGTGTATGTTTCAAAGTAAAAGAGTATCTTTTTAAAGCCTTTACTGCTGCTACATCAACTGGCTTCACTTTGGGCTGGGTAGCCTCTAGACACACACTGCCTTCTTCTGTATCACTCCAGCCTAAAACATTAAAGACATCCACTTATAACTTCTTATCAGCACAGCATGAAGACAGGAAGAAAATCACTTTTAAGAAACAGCATGCCTTTTAAAATAATCAGCTCAGACTTCTGGTTCAGATTAAGCACAATAAAGCTTGGGTTGCACCCGTAGTATATCCTTTGGGGAAGAAAACACCACAGAGGCGTTGTTCATAAGAATGGATTAGGCTTGCAAAGATCAGTAACTAGTATAATCTGGAACCTCAATTCAGATGCTTTGTTTTAAAAATAGGGTTCACTGGGGCAAATTTATGCCAGATGTAACAACCATAGCAAGCAAAACTAATTATTTCTATTTAAAAATTCCACTGCTAGCACAAATGCTGTCTGAAATGGCGTGTGTTCATATTTTCAACATATAAAAGGGCTCTGCAACTGCTGAAAACTCTGGAAATTGTTTGACCAGTACAGCCAGGAGTCCTCTGTGGAAATGCAGGAGCCCTGTGTTTCTTTGATTAAGTGTATCATGTTTTCCACTATGGGTGCTAAGTACAATTAGTGGCCATGAAGGTGGAAGAACATACATTTGTGAGTTCATCATCAATTCATAAAGCTATGCATAACATATAACTTGGCATTCTTCCCATAAAAATGTAAATTACATTTACATTTACAGCAGAGATAGAGTATTCCTTTTCTCCATAAACTTTTTCAAATACCTCCAGTTAATTGTGTTGGTCAGCACATATACACACACACGCATGTGCTCAAAGGACATACAAGTGCAGACTTATAGGGAGAAGAAGTGCAGAAATTTATGCTGTATCTATTAACTTGGACTCCTATTTCCATGCCACACAATAGTACTGTGGGTAATAAAATCCCTTCTTCCCTCTCTCACCCATTTATGTCAAGGCTATTTCTGAATACAGAAGTAGAAACCTTTTTGTATTTTGACCATGCAGTTTACAGTGTTTATATGTATAATTTTAAAAATCTCTTTCAGAAGAGGTATTAATATGGGCTGTAAAAAGTTTTGACTAAAATTGTATTTGGAATCCAAATGCCTATGTTTCAGAATGCCCATGTTTCAGTTACAGAGCAGTTAAGCTGACTAAACTTTACTAATGGTGATCTGGACACATAAACTGAAGTTAGGAGGCACATAGAGTTAGGCTTAGGGACCTATCTATCCTACCCCAAAATTTAGGCCTAGTTAATGACACTTGAACTTGTTATGATCAGTTGGGTGCCAGATTTGTCTTGAACTGTTTTCTCAGCTGTAGTTTGCATTGAGGTGGGGCTTTAAAACCTTCAGGAACAGGAATTTGTGTGGTTTGCACTTATATGTTCATTATCAAAAGTGCATAAAAGTTATGAAGAACTTCAGAACACAAGGTCCAGAGTTTGTTTTTTAAAGAAAAACTCTTCAATAAAATCCATTATTTGTAATAGTGCAACACAGAAGAAAGAATCCAAATTCCACCAGTGTGCAGCTGTGTAAGGCATTTTTTTTACGTTACCTCCCATAATGTTTCATGAGTAAGGACTTCTGCTTAGTCCTATTGACAGACATCCACAACAGAAGAGAGTCTGTGTGCATGGGCAGAATATTAAAAAGAAAAAATGGATTCCAACTCTGTTGTGATTTCCTTCAAACATGTTGGACAGTCACTAAAAAGATCTTACCTGATTCACAAGATGTTTCCTTTGAAACCAATAAAATCATGTTACAATATTAAGAAATACCTTGATGATCTGAAAATACATATATATATCTTAATGTTTCGTGAATTCTTACACCAACTTTGAATGAAAGTTTTATTTCCATTTACTGTCATTTAATTTAATACCTTGACCAACTGGTAATGTTTTATCTTCCTCAGATTTGCTAAGCCAGTGCATGTCTTGCAGTGAATATTGCTGTCCCACAAGGAATGGTATGTCACTGTCAACCCAAGGGCAACACTGCAGATTGTACTGATATAGCTTTGCTGGCAGCAAATCATAAACTAAGTGAAGTGGCTGGACCACCAGAGGAATGATGAATAGCTTTCAGAATAACCTCATTACCTCCCTTTGGAAAAGATGATGAGGGATCAAGGCAAGGCACATTTTGTTTGCGTTCTTTTCTTGACCTACCATGACCCAACTAAGACAGTAACACAAATTTCAGAGAAAGGCTGACATTACCTGAGAACAAGCAATACTAATCGGAAACCTGACAAGACGGACTTGAGCAGAGAAGAAAATCCTGAAATCCAGCTCAAACATGCAGATTGGAAAAAGAGTCCAACTCAGCATCTGAAAAATTGCCCAAATGTGAGAGGGTTAATGAAAAAGTCTAGTTGAGCCAACTGTAAAAGTTTGGGTGCTTTTAGATTAGTGAATTTTCTTTTTGCAGTCAGTTGTTTACAGTAAGAGGTAAGACAAAGTCCCCAATGCACATCTGGAGTTAAATTCAGGCTTACCCCCAAACTCGAGAATATTTGGAGTTAAGATTTCAGCTCATGTTCAGAAAAATCCCAGATCTGTCTGTCAAAAAAAAAAATTGTCATATGCCTCAAATACTTCCCTTCTACACAATCTTATTCATTGGAGTGTTTAGAATGTTCTGTAGTTGCTTGGCTTTTATGAAAAAGGGTTTTTCTGTGCACTGCACCTTAGCTTTCTAAGCATTGTGAGCCAGACAGACAAGTAAATGCTCCAGGCACTAAAGAGATTGTGGCCAACAATGTGGAGAGGATATCCTCCTGTAATGATTCTTTTACTGTCCTCACAGAATCACCAAATGGGCGAGGCTGGAAGGGACCTCTGAAGATAACCCAGTCCACCCTCCCTGCCAAGCAGGATCACCTAGAACATATTGCGCAGGATGGCATCCAGGCGGGTTTGGGACATCTCCAGAGAAGGAGACTCTACAACCTCTCTGGGCAACCTGTCCCAGTGCTCTGTCACTCTCACAGTAAAGAAGTGTCCCTTCATATTGAGCTGAAACCTCCTGGGCTTCAGTTTGTGCCTTGTGCCTCTTACCTGTCCCTGGGCATAACTGAAAAGAGACTGCCTCCATCCTCTCGATACCCTCCTCTCACAAATGTATATACATTATGTAATAATGTATATTACATATAATATAATATAAATTAATGAAGTTTCGTCTCAGTCTTCTCTTTTCCAGGCTAAACAGGCCCAGCTCTCTCAGCTTGCCCTCGTACAGCAGGTGCTCCAGTCCTCTCATCATCTTAGTAGCCCTAAGATGATTATTTCCTCTAAGATGACTAATTCCTCTTTGAACTGATTACTCAAAAGCTCTCTGTTTTGCTCTGGTCAAGAAGGAAAGAATGTAGCTCCCATTCTCATTCAAGTGAGTGTGATGACTGGTAACAAGGGTGCAAAACTATCATGAGGCTATTGAGAATGGTTGAACTGTTCAACAGCAAATTCTTTGCCTCAGCATGAATAATTTCACTCAAGGATTTCAGGCCAAGTAGAGGTAATTAATTTGGAAAAAAAAATAATAATACAAAAAACAACCATTTCAGTCCAAATGTATTTGAATTATAACACATGAAAAGGAATTCTCTTGGCTTCCTGCTTCCTTCCATTTGAGCCCCTATTTTACTCCTGCTGATATACTTATTCATGAAGAATATGCATGCATAGCTTTCATATAGTGACAGGCTCCTCCATCCATGGCTTTTCATGGCAACACCTAGTAATTCCACAGATGCTACAGTCCAAAGCTCTTCAAAGCATTCATATGTGGAATAATGGGCTACTTAATCTTTGTTAGAATAACAGCAGAATATGATAAAACTATTGGATGCACTAAGATAATCAAAACAGTTTTTAAAGCTGACTTTTAATAGGCTCTCATATTTCAAAGACGAAAAATTTATACCCAACATAAAGTACCTAACAGCAAGCACTCCTTCTGTGGCATACTTTCAGATATCAAACATTCTGCTCTTGGAAAACATCGAATCTAATTTTCTTCTCACTTTCACCATCTTTTTCCAAGTTGAACATGCTTCTCTTGCAGTATGATCCCCAGTTAAATTAATACTACTGACAGAAAAATCAGATCTTCAGTCTCTGTGTGGACTTAGCTTCTATTTCATTCACAGGAGGCAACAGCAAGGCTGAAATATCCACTTCGCAGATTAAAAACATATAGGTAATTCCATCAGAAGCCTTTTTTTTTTTTTTTTTTAATCAAGGTGAAGACTGCAAGTCTAAAGCTGTTAGAACCCTACTTTTACAGAAACAATGTTCTGCCCACTAGCACTCAAAAAGCTCTATTATTTGCTCTTATTTTGATGGACCTTGTCTTCATGGGCTGCTCCATTCAAAGCTCAGACAAGTTCCCTGACAGTTTTTTTCCTTAAGGTCTCTTGAACCCCAAAGTGTAGTCTCTCCTAAGAAATCATTAGAAACCCTTACACAGTTGGAGAAGTCTAGCAAGCATTTTCCAAGCACTCACTGCAAGTCTTCAGGCACAGAAGTGGAATCTAGCGAAGCACAACTTGGCAGAAGTGATCTCCAAAGACATCTATCACTATAGCTCAGGTGACCTGAAAACTGTTTTTAATGTGACACTCAGTTTAAGCTGTGATAACTTTATAAGTGCTACAGACTGGAAAAGTGCAAGCCTTTATTTGTAAGAACAGTGGTTACTGAAAGAAACCAGAAGGTACCCCCCCTGTTAAATTTCTAATTGGCAGATTCAGAAGGTTTGTCTAAACTGGAGAAAGTGCATCGCCTGGTTTATTCATTAATAAATAATTCAAGGCCAGATCCAAAGTCTGTTAAAATTTATGGAAAAACCTCCCACTGACTTCAGTAAGCTTTGGATAGAGGGCTATGTAGCTGTATTTCTTCCTCAAGACTTTTTTTGCTTGAGGGTATCATATCATTGTCCTTATTATTTTAGTGCATCATAAAAATGTATCATTGTCACAAGAATTTAGCAGGTGAAAGTAAGAATGAGAGAATTCTGCCCTTACACTTTTTCATGCAGTATAAGGGCAGGGAAAAAAAAAAAAAAAAAAGATCCAACCAAACTCACAATCAAGCCCCAACCTGCTCTCTCACTATGAGAAAGATACTGTCAAGTTACCATTATAATTGCTGATGGGATTTATGCCAGCAGTTGACCCTGCTAGCAAGCTGGTCATCAACTGAAATGGGGATGTAAACCTTAATAAGAAATTCCCCTTGGAGCCCTTGAACAGTAGGCAGTGTTATCTTTGCAGCTGTGCGTAGGAAGAAAGCATAGACATCCACAGTCTTCTAGGCCTCAGCATGCACACAATGGTGTGTTTCAGATGAATGTGTTTTTCTGTCATGGCCTACCACTAACATGGATCTGTCCTTACATCTGGTGCATCTCTTTTTTTTATTTTTTATAGCTGATGGGAAACCTATTCAATAAGGAAGACGTTATCTTTGAAATCTTTTTTTTTTTTTTTCTCTCTCTCTTTAAGGAGCAGTACAGTCATGTCTTCATACATATATAAAAAATCAAGTGCTGAGTGGGTGGTTCTCTACACTCATCTTTTCAAATGACTTTTAAATATGCTCTTTTAATGAACAATGCCATCTGAAAGGCTTTCTCAGACATAGGTTGTGTGCTCTTTTCAAGTCTTTCTCCATTATACACAACAGTATATAAACTGAAAGCCTCCAGCACTGTGAAAAAATTTAAAGGTTGAATCTTACTATAAATTATATATATATATAAATGTATATAACATAAGTGACAAAGATGATGATTAAGGTGTATTATAGAGCACACAAAATGCCTTAGTAGGAGGCAATTGGATACCTTTGATTAATAAGAGATTGAAAACCTGATATGGCCTTCCTATTTTCTACTGCTGCAGCAGCACAAAGAAGTAATAAACTGAGGTTAACCAAGCAATTAAACTGGTTTGTAGGTCTTTTGCATCACTAGAGCTGCACAAAGAAGCCAAGATACATTACTGAGTTCACTCCAAAATCTTTAAATAATATTTTCAGGGAAAAAAAAAATCTTAAAAAAAGATATTAATATTCTCTCCTTAATATGCATCTTTCCTAGCATAAGTACCAATTTTACATCATCCATAAATTTGCTGTTATTGAATTAAAAATCTGTCAAGTTAGATGTCTTTTGACATTACTCTCAATTTGACTTTGTCAAAAAAAATGAAAAGTAATTTATATATCGCTATTTTTCTTTCTTTATTTATTATTTATTTATTTATTTTTTAAAGTGGATCATCTTATAGATATGACAGAAAAGTTAATGGAATGCTTAAATAACCTGCAAGAAAAATGTGAAAGCTATCAGTCTGGTTGGTATCTCACAGCTAAAGTCCCTGTATATCATGAATGCTTCTTTGGGCAAAATATGTCAAATCACCACGTCACCGTGGATAAATACTATGGACTGCCTGAGCTGTGTTTGGCACAAATCAGAGGTACAGGAGGAATAGCCCAGCTATCTTTATATGCCCCCAACTCTGATTATGACCACTATCCAGTTATATCCTCAAGATAAATTAGAACAGCTTCAGAGCTGCTTTATCTCATAATGTCCCTCAAGGGGCTGTTGCGCTCGTCAGAATTCACCAGCACTCGAAATCCTGCTTATCTCCATGAAGACGAGGGTGGGCTGATAGGAAGGCAGCTACACCATCTTCCTGTTAACTGAAGATTTCCTCCGTCTGTTAACACAGGGAAGAAAGACTGAGTGGAGATGTGATAAACAGTGTTCAAGGGTATGAAAGGTTGTTGCAAAGAGGAAGGGAACAAGCTAATCCCCACATGCAAGGCAGATAGGACAAAAATAAATAAAAAATGATGTGTTCAAGTGGGAGCAAGAAAGACTGTGGTAAGAAAGATTAGAGTAATGTTTTCTGGGTGGCAATTTCATTGAAAGATGTCACATGCAGGAAAAGATTGCCTAAAGGGAATGTGGAGTCTCTTCATTAAGATCTTTTTAAAAAAGTAGAACATTTGTCCAGAGAGAGATGGGCATGCTTTATCCTGTCTCACTGTTCCTGACAGGTCTACTTTCATTATAGTGTATACACATATATGTATATTTATATTTATATGTGTATACTTATAGCTAGAGATCAATGACCCTATCTACCAGCATTCAATTGAGTAGGACACTAGAGTTAACGTATCTAACCCTTGGTCTGCAATTATTTTGTGGCTGCAAGAAAATGTACCCCTTTCTGTGGACACAAGAGCTTATTCTGTTAACAAACTCAACCATTACGTGTTCTCCTTTTGATAGATCTAGCACATCAACAATTATAAGCAGTCTTCCATGGACATCTTATACAACAATGCAGTATTGAAAAAATAAATCAGTAGATTATGACAAAAATATAGCTAGATTAGTTGAAATATTTTCACATAGACAATGAAAATTACTCTGGGAGAGAGTTGAGGGCACAGGGTTCAGTCTCTGAGGATTGGATCTGAATGAAAAGGCCTCACTTTGGAAGGCCTTTCCTTATAGGCCTGCCAGGGAGTTCTGGAAAACATTCAGTATTTGGTAAAGCCAAACTACTAGTAGTAAGTGAATGGGATCATACAAATACAGTCTATGGTACTTTTCTCTCCTATTCCTGCAACAAAGAAATTTAATGGGCCACAAGGAAACTTGAGGGTTGAATGCAATACTCTTCACTGCTGGCAGAAACATCAGATGGTATAGGAATCTGGAAGTCTCACACTTACAGAAAGGGTTATGTCTGTTTGCTTTCCTAATCAGCACTACTTAGACTCCATTTCTTTTCAGACAGTTGACATTTTGTTTTGTGTTCTATTAATGTTCAAGTACAAATATGAATAACATCTGATGATGGAAGTTTTAGGACAAACTTCTGCTTTTGGGTGTGTGTACATCTGGACTCAAATATGACATGTTTTCCTTACTCATAAATTCCTATATAAATAACAAAAATGCAAGCTAAAAAAAAAAAAAAAAAAAAAAGTGAAAAGTGAACTGTATTTCTTTTATTTTCTCAGTGCCCCAAATTAATGAAGCAAACTCACATGTTTGTAGCTAACAGTTCAGGATAACAGATGTGATAGCAATAAGCTACCTTGGCCTCAGGTATTTGAGCACAGCTATTTTGCAACTAATGAATCAACTACAATGAGTCAGAATAGCCAAGGGAAGTCAGCCTTTCCTTAAGGCAGATGTTCAGGTTACTGAATCAGGCCAAGCGAGGTGGGATTTCTTCTAACCAAATGTTCAGTCTGAACCATCAGTTTTTCCTCCTCACCACCCACTGAGTCTAGCTTTTCATGTCCTCCTCCAGCTGCCAGCTACCACAGCTAACCTTCCCAGAAGCAGAGTTCCTCCCTTAGCCCATGGCTGCTCTCCATCATTGGCTTTGGAGCAATTGTACCAAGCTTGTTCCCAGTTGTAGGTCCCCTCTGTGGTACATAGCATATTGTACTACTAGCCAGGACATTGGGGTGGCCTTTTTCAGCTACCTGTTGGATCATTTCCCTGCTGCCCTGGGGAGTTTTGATAATGATCCCCATAGGCTTTCATGATGGTTAGCAGAAAAGCAGAATTGAACAAGTGCAGACCTCCCTGCTGCTGGACTTGGACAATAGGCCTGCTCATAATACCAGCAGATGTTTTTGCTTTTTAGGCCATACAGGGCAAATTTATTTTCCTCTCAGGAGCAAATGCAAGCATAGCCAAGACTAAGAAATTCAGAGCTAGCTTCCGGAAACCCACTATTTACTTATGCCACAAAGCAGTACTTACACTTAAGGTCCATCAATAATGAGGGTCTTCTGGTTAGTCGACTCAACTGCCAGCTTAGTAAAAAGTGATGTGCCCCCAAATTGAGCTTATGTTTGTATCCTGCTCTGCTTAAACAAGGTGTACTAGATTTCTCTGCTTTGTGTATAACAGTGGAGTTGCGTTCTCTTCATTTTATGGTATTGAGGCATGAAAGTTGTAGCCCTCTGAAGTCCTCATTAAAGTTATATGTACCCAGCTAACCTGTATCAATTTTTTCTCATTTATTAAAAAACGGTAGTTTATTTTTGGTCTTTCTTGCTCTTCTTTGTGTTCAGGAGAGGTCTAAAATTAAAGCAGAAAGAGGAGGAAACACATTAAACTGTTTAAAGATTTTTGTTCACAAAACCTTTAACTGGATTTCTTGTTTGGATTCAAAGAGGCAAAACAGAAGACTTTGATGTTCTTCGTGTGCCTGTTAAAAGAAAGAAAAAGAGACCCACCAATAAGAAGAAGTTGGCACGAAGCCCTCTTTGACACAGCAAGCACAATGTAAAGGATTAAAGGTCTAATCTAGAAGATATATTGCACACTAAACAGCGGAACCATTTAGGAGAACATTAAATGGCACTTAAGCTAAACAGTTGTCCTTGGGAACTGCAGTTTATATGTGACTGCTCTAATATCCATTTTAAGCTTGCAGGGCTTTGAAAACAAGATGTCATTGTTTTATAAAAACACACACATTTAATCTTCCCTTGTGAGGCTGTTCTTGAAATATCTGGCTGCTGGACTGGCAAAACATTTCAGAGGAAACAAATGGGGCTGGTGTCAAAACTAGTACTGTTGCACTTTATTTCTGAAGTTATTTGCATGTGCTCAGTTGATTTTTTTTTTGATCCAAATAGGCAAACCACAAACTTTTTCAATGATAAAAGTCCCATTTATTTTTTTAACAGTATTCCCACTGTTCTATAAGCAAATAATAATAATACAGTTTAAGTAATATGAGAACACCAAGAAAGTGGTCAGTTCTACATTCACTTGTGTTCTGAGTTCTTCATAATTTAATATTTATGGAACTATTAGGAGGCTTCAGCCAAAAATAAAGACCACCCAGAGCAAGGTTTCAATTTTAGTATTTTAGGCACAGTTCATTAAAAAAAAAAAAAAAAAAAAAAAAAAAAAAAAAAAATTTACAAAATAGCCTTCTTATGCACCATGTACAGTACATGGATTTTCATGCACATCACTCAGTAGGCGTGTGAAGTATATTCAATTCCTAAAAAATTGCAATGCATTCTTTTACAACTCATTTACTATTTTTCATAAGGGAGTTCTCATCCTCTCCATCAAGCAAGCCAGAAATAGAACAGGAAAAATGCAAGAGGGAGGGAATTCTGTCTTGCAAGAATATACAGTACAGTTTGAAAATCTTCCTGCTTTGTAATTAATGATCTAAAGACTGAAATTGAGAGGGGAAAAAATGGAAAAAAAAAATAACTATGTATCTCATACCTTGATTTTGTCACTTGAATATATAACATTAATCCTTGACATAGTGACTAATCAAGCCATGAAATCCCCTGGATCAAGTCATCATCCCCAAAAGCTATCTGAAAAAAAATGTGTCACAGTGGTCATTATTAATACTTCTCATTAAATGAGCAACTGGTCTCCAAACTGTTCCCAGCAGACAGGCAAATTCAGTTGGTTGCCTTGTTAACTACTCCAGGAGAGAGTCCAAAGGCAAAATCAGTGAGGAGAGCTACCATCTCCAGCAGGGCTGGGTTGGCCTGAAGTCACAGGTTGCTCCGGGCTGAGGAGCACTCACAAAGCATTGCAGGATAGGGGCTATACAGTGTCACAGCCATGCAGCAAGCAAACAGAAACCCTCTGTCTCTAACTAGTGGTGCAAGCGATTTCCTGACTGCTAAACCTGTGGGAGAAAAGTTAACAGTTATTTTTATAATAACTCTCCCAACCCCTGGCTCCTCAGTCCCAGAGACCATCATGCTTATCGGCGTTATTAGCATGTGATTAACTGCTGGAGTATCTGTGAAGCTACTCCTCACAGGCTGGGTAGGAATCCACTTAACTGTTTTTTAATTAAAAGCAGCAGCTGGTACCTCATGGAAAGCATTCTTTGTGCAGACAATATGGACTCTGTCTGTGCTACATGCTTGCCATAGTTCTTTGTCCCCATTTGACATCATTAGTTATATTTGCCTGAACCCAGTGTTGAGATATGCAAAGAGCAACAGCAAAGCTGAGGCAAGCTGAGCGCTCAGACGTTGGCTTGTCTAGACCACAAGCAAAATGATATCCCAGGATTACTTAAAGGCTGTACTAAAAAAAATACTTTAGTTAAACTTTAAACTTAAAAAGTTCTGATCTGAAATTTGGTAGTGGTGGTGAACAGAGCCTTGTCCAGCTGTGGGCAGGATGATATGGGTCCCAGGATATCAAGTATTTCAGCCATCCTATCTCTCCCCTGAGAAGTCTTCTCAAGACAGTCCATTCCTCTCAGGCCTTCTAGATATCCATGCCAAAAAATCATCCTCTTCCCAAAGCTGTGGCTTTCCTCTTAAATAACGCCCCCCCTCCACACACACACACACACACACACACACACAGCAGCAGCATGAAGAATCTACCCTGGCTATTTCTGTCCCTAACATACACTGCCTGGGGCTGAACCTTGGGCTCCAAGGAGTCTTCTGATTCCTGTATTGGATCCAACTGCACCTCAGAGAGAGCACTCAGAGATGAAGAGAGCTGTGTCCCTTGCAATTATAAGTTTTCTGTCAACATCAAAGTAGGAAATATCTGAGTCGAAACTGCATCCTCAATTAGAACAACTACTACAATAAAAAAAATGAGAACCTCCAAGCACAAGAGCCCATCTTCAGGTCTGAAATAAAAGCAAAAAAAATTCAAAGTGAGGTCCAAGGAAAGAGCTATTTCTTTAATTCATTATCATATCTTAACCTGTAAGACATTGGAGGCAAAATTTTTTGTCTTCTTGTCCACAGCCATTTGAGTGCTTTCTCTGCAGCCTTTAATAGAGTCCTTCCTCCATGCCATAGTGTCTGGCTGAAAAGCCTCATTGTGAGACTGCCTCAGCACGTACAGACTAGTCTTACATGTGTTTTGTGTGTAGGACAACACAGGTTTTTCCTAATTTTATTTATTTATTTTTTTAATGTTACATTATTTTTATGGTTAAAAAAATGTCAATCAGTTGATATTTCTGTGGTTTTGTGTGTGTCCTGCGTCAGAGCACTCTCCACCAATTTACAAGTGATTGCACTAAAAAGTTCCGGAGAGAACTAAAAGGCTGCATGGGCTATAGTGAGTGGTTGGGGGTGGAGAATCTGGAAGAAAAAAAATGGTTGGAAATGGAAAAAAAATATTTATGACACTTAAGTGGAGTTTATTTAGGCAGTTTATACGTGGTCACTACATAATTTTGGACATTGAAATTTGAAAAATTTGGACAATCCATGAATTTTTCAGATTCAGAATCTGGTAAACACTAGAGATAAAAAGTCTGTGCTGAGCAGAATTTTTCCCAACTGCAGTTGGCTGCTCCCATTCTGTAACAATGCATACCCACAAATAGCAAGTAACCAAAACACTTTCCATTTCTTAATAGGCTGTCTGCTGTTAATTATTTTAGTTCCTTGCTGGGAACAATGGAGGTGGATTGGAAATGATGGCTCAGAAATGAAGAGAAATGAAAAAGCAACTATTTTTAATGCTTTGGACTTCACTAGTAAATAGTGCCTCTCATTAGAAGATCTCAAAGCACTTAGAAAAGGGTAGCTATTAGTATTATACTCAATTTACAAGCCAGTCAAGAGAGGTGAGGGAGTTAGTATGGTGTTTAACTTTGAACAGGGTGCAGGGATGGCTTTTGCTACAGCTGTTTATAGAGGATTTACACGACTGCAGTGTTTATTGTGTCTTTCAATAAAAAGCAGCTGCAGAAACACACAGCTGGCAAGCTTCAGTACCTGTGAGATACTGAAGACATTAGCCAGAAAGTTGTTGCACAGGTAAAAGTAGATTCACATGCTCTCTGCAGCACTTTAAGTATTGCTATTCTAACAAAGGTCTGAACTAATTTTAAATGTTTATGTTGTTTATATTCAAAATTCTCTCCCTCTGCCTGTTTAAAGCCAGATCCTCATCCTGATATAAATCATCTGACCACATTGCATAGCTACAGAACCAAGTCCTTTAGTTAGGTTTTTACTGTGGAGTCATCCTAGGCTCTGGTACAGGTATTATCCTAGTGACTCTTTCAATCACACACAGGAAGTTTTTCCTCAAGGTTAGTGGTGTTATTGACTCAGATTCATTTGGATAGCTATACATGTGGGCTAGAGGCTGTGTAGTGATTGCACTTTAACTGACATTGGGGCCTACATTCTGATGAGAAAACAGTGCTAAAGCTGAGTCTCACTCCCTTACAGAATCCTCTTACAGATTCATCTTTCTGTGAATTCATGATGCCCCTTCTGCACACTAGCAATGCAGGCTCTATACCATCTCTGTATACACATCATGTAAGAGAGACACAAAGAGAGGATCAAAGATGTGACCATAAGCTAAACATCTGCTTCTGCCCATGATCTGTTTTCCTTGACATTTTCTTATCTTACATACCTTTCATAAACTCCAGAATTTCCAAACCAATTCCTCCTGTCTTCCACTGCATTATCCTGTCCTGTGCTAAAAGAATGAATGTAATTTATATGTATCTAGAGATTAAGACCCCATGGAGAGGTTGCAAAGGACATCTCACCACTCTTATAGCCAAAGGGCTAGAACAACACTGATGAAATAGCTGCCTGCATAAGATGTGGGAAGTTCTACATCTCTGTTGTAAAATGTTTATATTTTTTTATTTAGGTTTCTGCAGGAGATGAGCTGGGACTCAGAACTTTATTCTCTAATGGAGTCTCTTGTGAGAGGCCATCTAAAGGTCAGCAAAACTTGCCTTATTAAGAGAGAATGAATGTGGAAAAAAAAAAAAAAAAAAGGAAAGGAAAGAAAGATAAAAAGAGCCTAGAGACACTTTGATTAAAAAGAACATGCGCAATTGCAAAACCGCATCATGCCTTTTTATCTGGTATGACAGGGGCTTCAGTGCTCACTGACTATTTAAAGGTCCCAATCCTAAAATTTCATAGTGGGGATCATCCCAAAGTCTTCAGGATTACTTACACAGTTTTCTGTGAGCTTTGGATTGGATTCTATCCACATGTATCCAATTAACATGGTCACTTAGTCCCTTGAGATCGCCTTCCTTTCTTCCCCTTGCAACAAGAGTTAGGTTTCTTAGGACAATCCAATATGCACTCTCCACCAGCAACACTGAAAGAATAGTGACTGGATGAAGAAAACAGTGGCACCAAGCAGCTAATACATCGGATTTTGCCATAACTTCACACTGTGTTCAATCCTATTGCGTCAGTTCAGCGCAGTGTTTGGCCCTAAATTTTCCCACAATGGGATCCCATTCTTCTTGCATGAGAATATGTCTTGGACAAATTGCCATGTCACATGTATTCAAAGGGCCATGATAAACCCTGCATCTTCGCACAGGGCACTATTTACATCAAAGGAATCTCTGCATATAAAATAGGAGTAAAATATGCCTCTAATTTAAGGTTAAATTATACCGTTAAGGCATGGACTAAAATAAGAGGCAGCAAGTAAGCTGAACCACATCAAGGAGAGCATCCAAAACACTCTGTCTCATAAAAAATAAATAAATAAATAAATAAATAAAATAGCAGTCCTTTATAGTACAAGTCTTTGGCACAAATGGGAAACAATGTGATGTGCCTTTTCGGGAAACAAGCTATCTCCTTTCCCTCCTACCAGGCAGCCTCACTGCAGAGCAATGCAGAGCAAAAGAGGAAATTCATTATTGTATTTACTCTTTACCTCTCTTTTCATATTGATACCAGGGAAAGACTTCTGGGACTTGCAATCTACAAAGACTGTGGAAGGGCAAGGATGCTCTTGCTGTCTCTTTCCCCTTCCACTGTTTATGCACTTCTGAGATGGACTGTTTATCCTGTGGAGAAAAAAAGTCTGAAGCTGGGGTAATAGTGTATATTCTGGTGATGTATGGGATAATATGGAAGAAATGTCTTATGCATGTATGTATGTTCCTTGCATACATAAGTATGATTGCAAATGTAGAGATGATATATTATGTCTAAGAGTGTAAGAAAATAATTTCAACAAAAGTTGACATTAGCTAAACTTCCTAAACCAGAGTACAAATTTGAAATGCAACTTTCACCTGACAATATTATGAAAATACAACTGAAATGGAGATTAGGTGGGGCTGTATATTTACTTCCACTGTTCACAAGCTATACGAAAAGTAAAAGTAAAGACAAAGGTGGTAGAATCTACTCTGTGCTCAGTCTTTTATTTATATTTTCTTTTATCTTAACTATGTTGTCTAGATATGAATAGTAAGTTCCTCAAGGGTTCACTTATGGCAGATTCACAGATAGCACTGTGCAGGGAGATGCTACACTTCTGTCAGATTTCACTTTCTAGAATGAGGGAAAGGATCACTGCGTTCCATGAGATTTTAAAACTTTTCATGGTACCTCAGTTCAATGATTGGTATCCACAGAGCAATCAAAAATATACTTATTTGGAAGATTTGGCATAGAAGACTCTGAAATGTGTTATGGGAGGTTTTTACAGGAGGATTCAGTGGATTTAAGTAATTTATGATTTCATCTGACCTTAATTGGGGTATCCCAAGGTCATATGTATAAAAAGTGATGTCTCTTTCCATGACTATGGTTCTATGAAAAACTCCTTGTATAGTTCATGACAGTTTTAACTTTTCACAAGACACTCACAAACTAGAATCATCTTCCTTGTGGGCCTACTAATGGAAATCCCCTCATACAGTTATTAGTCACTGTCTTACAATAGCTTCTTGTCTCTAAGTACTTTGATGTTGTACATAAGAGCCAAGGATCAATTACATTCATTTTTCCCATTACCGGGCAAATATTTGGACATTTTCTGTTGAGTTGATTCAAGGCAGAACTAAACCAAAAGAGTTGCATACTGTGCAGACATTTCTAACCTTCAGAAGCTGAAGGTTTTGTGACCTGGGAGAATTAATAGATGTTTATTCTAGCAGGATAAATGGAAAAAGACCATTTCTATTTTAGGGAGATAAATGAAAAGCAGGGAAGATGGGGTTTGTTATGACAAAATTGTTCACAAGTGGCATGTTGAAATGAGGAAAAGCAGTTATATATTTATATTATAATCCTAACGGAATGTTTGTCAAGAGAGTCTCAAGTGGTAAAATGCATTAGTAATTGTTGTGTTTCCTCACTTATCAAAACAAGTATTTCCACTAAAACTAGTCTGCCATGGCTGTCTCCATTGCGAAGATTCAAAATGCACCTATCTTCCATAGTCAAAATCCAGAACTTTTCCATTAAGATACAATTTCTCCCAACAAGGGGAACACACAGCTATTTTTTCTTGCTTCTTTCAAACAATAGCTGTAAGTTTTCCACCACTGTGTCAGAAACACATTTTGAAAATATTTCACTTGCCAGAATTTTTCTGCAGAACAGAAGAAGGAAGGCGAGCCAGCTGGCATAGCTGGTAGTGGCAATCTCAAGTGTTTACCACGCTCAGGAATGTTATAATGCAAGAGCAAACAGACGGCATTCTCCAAAAATGGTGCTGCAGTTATTCCTCAGCTGGTACTGCTCTTCTAAATTTACTCAAGTTCACTACTAACATTACTGGAAGTTTGGCTTGAACAAGGATTTCATTGAGAAGAGACTAGAGCTTGACGTGTTCATCAATTTTTCATTAGAACTTTCCTTCAACAGACAAGGCAGATTCACTGAAACCACTTTTTCCATAATACAGAAAGGAATTTCTGTGACTGTGATACAGGCAAACCCGCTGTTAATTCAGGCATATTGCTGCTCTGGTACTGGTGGTCCATGTAGGTCAGCTGTATGGAAAGGAAGGAGGGTATTTAGTAGGGGCTTCTCTTTCTTCTTTCAGAGTTCAGGATCTTTTGAATGATAAACCTTAGAAGTGACCCTAAAAGGGGATTCCTCACCAGGAAGTCTGTGTGATAGCATGTGAAATAAAAAGACATTTCATT
Organism: Anas platyrhynchos; assembly: GCF_047663525.1. Lineage (NCBI taxonomy): Eukaryota > Metazoa > Chordata > Aves > Anseriformes > Anatidae > Anas > Anas platyrhynchos. Next base: position 42,718,230 of record NC_092589.1, read on the forward strand.
TTGTCTGAAGGTTTAGGAATTTCAAAGGATGAAACTATTGTCAATGTTATCTAAAAATTAAATGGATTTAGAGCCATTCTAAGGATGAATAAATGATAAATTTCATGTTTGTCTCAAAAACACATTTTGAGACAAAATGTGATGTTTTGTGGGAGGTGATGTTTTAATAGAAGTTCCACTAAGGTCTTTATGAAATAATTTCAACTTTTCATTGAGTATTTCCATTTACTGAAAGGCTGGAACTCAGACAGAAAACCTTCTTAGAAAAATAACAACATTTCAAACAATCTGCAAATTATTTAATCAATACTGTATTTGGAACAGCAAATGAGTCCTGTTTGAACCCTGAAAAAGAAAAAAAAAAATATATATATATATACGTGTATATTTTTATTTATTTATTTATTTATTGAAAAGAAAACTGTTTGCAACCTTAAAACCAGTTTATGAGCCTTGGTACAAAATTTCTGTATCTGTCATTTCCAAGAGAATATCTTATGTCACAAATATCAATTTGTTTAAACAAGAGAAGGCTTAATCTAACAGTGTTATCTGCTATGACTGCCAGAAAGGACATAAATCATTCTTATCTGAAGGTCTGATGCCATTCCATTGGTGTAAATATGAGTCAAGAGAAATGCAACTGTAATCAATGGAGTAACTACAATTGTACAGATAGAAGGACATGTGTATCCCAAACACATTGTTTTTCACATTTTATCTTTCTTTATCCATTTTCCTGGCTTTACCTCCTTTTCTTTATTCCCTAAAATGAAACACACTTCAAAGAGATACAACTGAAAACAGCCTTATCACAGGGAACCACCCTCAAATCAATGTGCATTTTATTATGCATTGTCTTGAAACTCCCTGCCAGGACTGGAGCTGAGGACAAGAGAAATTGGTGTATTATTGCATTAATCCTATTGTGATTTGTAGCTTAAAATGTGTTGTTCCATTGTCATTAAAAGTGGATTTGCAGCATATGTAATTTCAAAAAATAGGATCACATTTACTGTCTCTTTCCATTTATGGCTCAAGCTCTTTGTTGGAGACATCATCATTCATCACAGTGTTGTCTCATAATTATTATTTTGCCTGCTGGGTACAGGCATTTTACTTAAAAGTGAGAGTACCGATTGTGTTAACTATAATTATATGTTTGCAGTATATTAAAGAAAATAGATGTGGAATGGGAGTTAAGTTAAAAGACAAAATTCTGCAAGGTGCTGAGAACATGCTGCCAGATGCTGTACAACCTCAGTTCCCATCCAGTGACAGAAAGCTAACATGCCTTGTCTTCTCCAGGGTCAGACCACTGATGATTAAACAATTCTAGTGAATGTGATCTCATTCTTATTTGTCTGGGATGTTATGAAACACAAGATGAAGGGAGTTCAGATGTGGTAGCAGAATACAGAGCACTAACACACCCAGCGTGGTGCTTGAAATGTGTTCCTTTATAATCCTATATTTCTCAGACAAACACTTGTAAACACTGAAGTAAAACAAAACACATTTCCTTTTTATGAAAAAAAATATGCCCTAAAAACCACAGGATTAGCAACACTAGGGAAGGACAATCCCCTGAAGGGCCTAAATCTTATTTCCAAAACTTGGGCTGGGTTAACTACGCTCAAAATGGAATTTTTGATGAAAGAGCATGGAAAACATTTTTTTTTAATGGACATGTCCTGGTAAAACGCACACTGAATGGATTCTGAAGTGATGATACTTCATAATTTGAGGAGTCTTATTGATTACAGGGGATGTTCCAATGGTCAGGGTAGGAAACAGGACTCAGAAATCCTGGATTTGGTTTCTGTCTTGGCTGAAATTTTCCTGCATAAACAGGAGAAAAACACTTTATCTTTCTTGTGTCATTGTCTTCTGGCTAAAGAAAATAAATTGCATTCTTATTTTAGTAAGTCACAAGTAATATAGGTGGGAGAACCTACCTGCTTTTCCTGTTCCTACATAAAAGCACACAGACAGCCAAATATGCATTAAGGCAGTAAGAACTACTAACGCTAAACTGCTTACACAGCCAAGCACAAAATATTGTGGAAAAATTAACTGCAGTCAGATGTTGGGTTTGTTGAATCATATTATTTTTGATGCTAGACAGAAAAAGATGAAATTGTTTAACAGATTTCTCCTGCCCAAGCTGTGCCCAATCACCCAGTCAGAAGAAAAAAACTATCATACAAGTATGCATCCCTGGAAAGGAGGAAAATTAAGTAGACAAAAAGAATGGTTCACAGTGTGAAAGCATATGAAATATAACACAGACTGAACCAACATCTCTGACAATGTTTTATCTCTGGCAGCAGGCTCAATTAAGGGAGGGCTCATTCTGTACCCTTCTTCTCAGTGTCTGCTCTTTAGCTGCCACTGACTTTCCATCTTCCAACGTTTAGTAATTATGTACTTCCTAAGCCAGAAGCAGCACATAGACCACCACTTATTAATAGTCAACCAAGCATCTGATTTTCATTAATTTGTCTAATCCAGTAATCTGTGAGCAAAGTTGGAATCACCTCTTTGTCCTTCACGGTATCTGTCCTGTGGTGAGGAGTTCCACAATGTCATGATGCATGATAAAACAAAACAAAACAAAAAAAACAAAACAAAAAAACTTCTTTTTCTGTATTTTATCTGATGGCTAATAAGGTGTTCCTATACTCTTGAAAAAGTTTTGCATCCTGATAATTTTAGAGTATCTTCACCATGCTGCCCTTATAGTCACCTCTTTTGCAAGTGGAAAGGCGTTAGCCATTTAGTCTGCTTCACAGAAAACTCCTTATTATTTTTGTGCCCATTATCTATCTATCTTTTGTGTTATCCTGACAGTGGTGTTGATTTGGTTTGTCATAATCAAAGTTGACTGACCGACAATTTCATATTTGAATTCTTCTGAAGCTCTTGCATGAATATCGTCCATTGTTTTACTGCTTTGTCACGGTGCTGATTTGCTCTGAAATCTCTGACACCCCAGTCTGGGAGTTTGCACAGACTCATACTGTGTAAAGAATGACCCCAGTGTGAAAGACTCCCACCTCATCTGCAGTGGGAACCAATGCAAATAACTCATTTAGCTGTTCTATAATGTCTTTATCTTCCTTTGCTGCTTCTTCTCATCCTGCTAACTGTCCAAATGTGCTGCTTCTGATGTATATACAAAAGGCTTTACTGTTAGCTCTGATTGCTTCTGCAAGTTGCTTCCACTAATATTTTTGGCTTGCTTTGCTGTGGTTTAACATTTATTTTGCTGGGGATTATACTCTTCCTCTGTTTTCTTTCTTCGGACACAGCTTCCATATTTTGGAAGATGTCTTTTCACTTTGTATGGTGTCTATTACATTGCTGTTTCATTACACCAGCTGCTTCTTCTCCTGGATGTGGCTCATTCAGAGTCTGTTTTTATCAATGCTATTGAGGTACATTGACTGGCAAACATTTATTCTTTTTAAATTATGTACTCTACTTGCAAATATTATATTCTTTTAACTGTTATTTCCAGTTTTCCCTTAAAGAGCTCATATTTGTCTAATTCCCTAACTAATTATTTTTCAAAAGTATTTTGTTGCTGTTCGTGTTATTAATGAAACCCAAAGTCTCTCAATTGATTTTCAAATATTGACTAAGCATAGAAATCAGAGAACAAAACAAAACAATGAAAGTCTCTAAGAAAAGCTGTCATGACTAAAGTTCTTCATCTGATTCATATAGCAACTCGGATGTTAGTGTTTCATCAGTGTTTTGTTTCATAAATTTGCACAGATCTACCTTACAATCATCCATACTATCATCTGGAGCAGGGGGGAAACAGATGTTGTACCTAGCGTTATATATTCACCTACCAGAGAAATACACATGCTGTTAGAATTAGAAGAGCATATTTTTGGTTATTCCTGAAAGCTCATTTGCAGAGATTTCTATTAGATTAAATCCTAGGATTCAATTTGTTAGAAAGATACCACACTGAATATTTTGTCCTCTACAAATGATTTAAAACAATCTTCGAGAAATAAAGACAGACATAGATTTGGATGCCTGGCTAAATGTGAGCATCAATATGGTTGCATAAATTTCACCTTTCATGCAAGATGCAGTATGTTAACCCTCCTTCAGCAAATCTGTGTGTGAAGACTGCACATTAAGCCTCAATAGCTTCTAACTGCAACTTCAGCCTTTGTATAGAGCTAGGAAAACCACACAGAGTTTTCATACTTTCTCTCTTAACAAATGGGGAAATTTAGCAATTTAAGATCCACTTAAATTAATAAAAGAAAATTTAAATCAATGAAAATATGAGAGGCACATATTATTAATGCAGCTACCAAAAAGAAAAATGTAAAGAAAAATAAATAAAATAAAAAATTAATCTTGTGTTTACATAAAACTTGGGACTTGACTGCTGTCTTTAAATATCCCTTGATCTTTTTTCAGGAACATGACAATGCTCATGTCATGCCAAATCTCTCTCTCTCTCTCTCTCTCTTCCTCTCTCTCTCTCTTTTAAATATCTATAAATATAAAGAAGTATTTATGAAGCTACTTTTATGTACTTCTATTTGCTTTAAATAACAAATGAATGTTTATTTCTTTTTAGAACTCACAGTGCATGTCTTTCACCAACAGAAGATTTTACGTAGAAAAAACACCATACATACTTATGATGCATATATGGACATTCAAGTGTATACAAATAAAAGTTTAAGGTTGCTTATGCATTTATGTTTTGCATGAATAATGGTGCAAAACAGTCACTTTTTTTTTTCCTCAAGAGTATAAGATGACAGTATTTCTCCCAACAGGAAAGACCTGAATAAGTTCTTTATTTTCCACTTGAGATTTGAATACTGTAAGAAAGCCAGTAATTTTTAAATAATGGAAGAAACAAAAAGGAAAAATAGGTGTTATTGTAAATAACAAATAAGAATGCAATCCCATTCAACAAAAATGTCTTTTCAGAAATTTTCCAATCTGATGTGATCTGTTTGTATGAAAGCTTGTGTAGAGTACAGGAGTAGCCCTGAAGTAAACTGAAACCACACATAATATATTATACACGTAATCCATTTTATTTTAAATCAAAATTAAATTTAAATATTTTTTTTATTATTAAAACTTGCTTAGAAGAGGAAAAGAGACATGCATAAAGGAGAATTTTTACCAGAGATTTTGTAATAAGCTTACCTCTGAATTTCATGGAGCAAAATGCAGAGCTTACAGCAGTTGACCTAGAAATCACTGCTCTAAGATGAACTGTGGAAAGGCTGGTGCTATCCTTCCATATTTGTCACAGACAATAGGTTTTGGGAGTGATCAAATACTTGCCTTAAACTATTCAGTACATTTCTGCCTTTTGTTTCTCACAATAATATTGAACCGTCTTTTTGTTACTGCAGAATAAGCCCAAGGCAATGAAATAGTAAGGACAGAAAGGCGTGCATGTTTAGCCAGAGCCATGCTTTGTCACTTTATCATACAAACTATGTCAACTGGCGGTAGTGTGAGTAATCTAACCTTCAAACAATATCATGTGGTAGATAAATCAATGAACATAGACAGAAACAAGCTAAGTCTGATTTAGACAGCCTAATGATCGCTAGTTGTTTTTTTTTGTGTGTGTGTGTGTGTGTTTTGTTTTTTTTTTTTAATAGCTTGTCAGACTTCAACCTGTCAAACCTGAAGATTTAGGGACACGGATTCACTGGAGATTTCCTGATTGCATTCCTGCTGGGCTTCTGGGAATCACAATAGGAGACTCCTAGGAAAAGGGAAGAAAATGGATAGCCTTCAGGCCTTTATGAGGCACAGGTTATTGTCATGCCTCAACTAAATCCTAATTACTCTGATTAACAATGCAAGCCTGTCACTACTCATGCATAATAGTGAGAAAGTTTGTGGTAATTACTATGAAATTCTGCTGAGGCCTCCACACGTGCCTGGATGGAGGCATTGTCTCCTCTGCGTGCCATTCCTCCAACTGCTGTTTCCAAAATAACGTTTCCAGGGTGAGCTCCATTTGCAATTCAGACCAAGCCTGGATGTCTGCAGTGGGACCAACTGGCTCACAGGATGGGCTGCAGGACTCAAAGCATGTCGAGGAGTTACTGGCTCTCTGTATCAGATTTCTTGTGTCTTCATTATGTTAATTTCCCTCTTAAAATCAAAGTTTTATGGTAGTTTATTATTCAAATTTCATGTCAACTTTTTGTATATATAGTTTTTTTCTTTAATTATATTATCTGTCTTAGAGCTTTGTCACTCTTTAGCTGTTAAATATCTCCCAGGTATAATGGAAAAAATATTTGAGGCAGGTGTCTGCAACAGCATATACAGACTTATATGGAAATAAATGGTTCAACAAGAGGTGTAGCAATGCTTTCATTGGAGGGAAGAAAGAGAAAAAGTAAAAGAACAAAAAAAAAAAAAAAGAGAGAAAAAGAAAAAAAAAAGAAAAAGAAAAATAACAAAAAAGAAAAGGAAAATAAAAAAGAAAGCTTTTAAACAAAGACTTTATTTCTGATGGAAAATATATGTATTGAGGTGTTTATGCTAGGACAGTAGATTGCAGAGCAGAGCAATCTACTGGCTCTCTCCTCTTGGACTAACTCTGTGGCCTAATCCTGCCATCATTCAAACTGACTGCAAAACTCCTCAGAAATATCCCAGTGCCACTGGAACTGCAAAGCCCTGTGTCCAGGGGACACGATGAGGACGTGGCAGGGCAAGGGACAAAAGCTGGCTTCCTGTCACACCATGCGTGGTTGGCCAGGCTGCAGAACCAGAGCCAGTTGAAATGCATGCAGTAAATCCCAAATTTAACCATGTGAAAGAAGCAAAATACAGCAACAGGCTGCTTTGAAAAAACAGGGCAGCGTGCCCACCAGAAGTGGCTGCGGGCAACCCTCTGCCTCTCTGCTGCAGGGAGAGGCTGGTGGGAAGGCGGGCAGTGGCACACATCAGCCCATTTTGCCAGGTTTTTGGTAATGTTGATGTTTCATTCCAGCGCAGAAGAAAATGAAATGTTGACAACCTGGAATTTCCCACAAAACAGACATTTCCTTTTCCGGCTGGCTCTAACATCCGCATGCACACGCACACACGTGCATATTTGCAGAATTATTAACTGCTAGGTAATGACACCGGAGTTTATGCCCACTTCCACCATATGGTACAGCAGGAATCCAGCCCTCAAAAATCCTGAGCTAGAGTAGTCTAGCCATGGAGAGCCATGGAGCCTGGAAAGCAGGAAGGTGGCACAAACCCTTCTTCATGGACCAACCCGGTGCTTTTGGGGCAACTCAGTGGTGTGAAGCATCAGCTGCAGAGGAAGGGGAGCATTGTCATGCCTCTGCAGAGAGCGGCTCCACACAGTGTGGTCTGTTCCTTGCAGAACAAAGAATGAGAAAAGCATCACTGTTTGGACCAGCACTGAGTCTTTTTCTATTTCCTGTGAGTCCTTTTTTTTTTTTTTTTTTTTTCTCCCTCCACAGGAGCAGATGCAAAGTGCCAAAAGCCATCAGAAAGCCTGCATTACATCAGGCAAGCTGAGTTTGCTGACCCTCTGAGCTAGCCCACAGGGAAGAACAACAGGAGGGAGATTGCAGGGGAAGATAGGACTACTTAAGTGGCAATTCATTGTGAACCACTTTTCGAAGCTGTTGATAGAAGCATTAAGTGTGAGAGAGGAAGGGGACTTATCTTTTTGCCCAAGCAGAACCCTAATGACTCCATAATGACTGCTAAATAATGTTGCCAATAATCTCTATTTAATTATACAGCTCTATTATGTCCTAAAAAGGAAAGAAAACACAAAAGGCGTCTGCAATCCTGACGTGCCCTTGAGTCCCGTAGCCCAGTTCTGCAAAATATAAGTGAATATGTAGGGTGAGTTATTGCCAGGAAGAAAACTTTCCTCTCACCCTTCATCTCATCTGAAACATTCACTCATGTGCAACAAATTTCTCCAGCTCTTGAAGCGGCCATCAACAAATGCTGTGTCTGTTGTAGCTTGTTAGCATCCAGGTAAGCCCTTCTCAAGACAGAAATGTATGCGGTTTCACAGACCTGCTCTGGAAGGCTCTTCAGAAGCATTTTATCTTTGACCAGCATGGACTACAAAACCAGGGTGTTTAATGAACACAGCACCACTTCATGCAAAATTTTGCGGAACAGTTTTCAGACAGATGCCTATTGTAGAGGCTGGTGACTTATACAATGGCCTTTTTTAAAGCCTGAAAAATATGAATTCCCTCTTTTTCATTATTAATTTTTTTACAGATGCTGAAAGTCTGAAAATAGGCTGGTCTTTGAAATAACAGCTTAATAGTACACTATACATGCAATGGGCTAAGGAGAGTACTTTACTTAAGCACAAAAATCTATTTTTGGCTTAATATTCCAAAGCTTGCTTAATACTCATTTCACTAAAATACTTCTTCAGGCACAGCCCGGATTCTGGCCAATACAAACACTGGTTTCATCTGGAATATTCAGCAAGCTAATTGATAAAAAACATGGCATAATAGGTGAAGGGTCTGTCATTCAACTTCCACCACCAGCTCAGTAGAGTTATTGTTATAAATAATACAAATTAGTGAAACACAAAGAACCAGATTTCCAGTTACTATGGGGAGAGAGTGCCAGATTCTGGATTTTGTGATTAAATTATAACATGTGAGCCAGAACTCTGTTTTGATGGAAAGATACTGTGATTTCAACCGGCAACTAGAGCATGTTTTATTTTAGCCATGTGTATTAAATATGCTGCATTTTAATCTTTAGCTGATTAACTTTGTTGGTTCTTCCTGGTAAGTTTGCAGGACATCACCTGTCCTACCCCCCATTTACGTGTATAGAGCAGAAGTAGAAGTAGGTGTGAAAATTCACAGGCCAGAACATTATCTTAAATCAGATGGGAACTGAGATATTAAGGGGAGGAGGGACTATACTAAGTTACAGCTGAAACACTTCCCCCGTTAGCTTCTTATAAACCTGACATTGAGTGTCAGTTTCAAAATGAGAGAGATGCAGAAGGGCATTGCAGGGAGCAAATCTGTCTGCTGCAGATGCCCTTGCAGTGCTTCCAGGACCTCCTCCTCCAAAGGGTTTAATAATTGTGCCAGACTCTGCAGCTAGTAATAATACAGATCTAGTAGCTTTGCAAAAGCAATGGGGAAAGGGGAATGGTCATGTCAACTCATCTCATGGCAAACATCACTGGTGGAATGGGCATGAAGGCAGAAATTTGGGGCAGATCGGGTCACAACTGGTACAGAGTGGAGCCAGCCCAGAGAGGGGCAAGCAGGGAGGGGGCAGGAGGCCAGCTCCTTCCCAGAACATTTCTCCAATGAAATGGAGACAGAGAAGAAAAACAACAACAAGCAGAGATGCCAAGGGAAGAAGCTGAGCTTGGTGCATAATACGAGTCCCAAAAGGCAAGGGGAAATGAGGAAAGGCTCTGTATTCCTCCAGTGGAAAATATTAGAGCATGCACTCAGTCTGAAATGCCCTTATTAGACAAACAGCAGCCATTCCTCTTTTCCTTGCCTCATTTTTTTCCATTAAAGAAATAAAATAAAATTGGCTGGTTGATGTGATTCAGCTCCTGAACTGGCTTTTCTAGAGGTAACACTTCCTGCCTGAGGTACTGTTTCTGGCAGGATGGATTTCCTGGCTGAGAGTTTCAAAGTCACCTAGGGAACCTGTGTGTTCACACATGTACCATGAATATAAGCAGGAACTGTCATCTGAACTGCATGAGCAGATGTGAGATATTCTTTATTTCCCTCTTTTCTCATCCTCTTTATCTGCTGCATCTTTTATCTGTCCCTTTGCTGTTTTCTTCTTTTTCCTCTTAGTCTCTCTTTTCACTGAGACTCCTCACATTTCACTCCCTACTGATTTTCTTTCTCTCCTTTTCTGTAAAACTACCAGCTTCTTCCATGTCTTTGACTTTCCTTTGTCTCCAGATGCTCTCTCTTCATTCCCACTGCTTTGTATCACCACCAATTGTCCCTTACATAAGAACTTATGTAAGAATTGCAATGCTCCCTTCCCAGTATTGAGGCTGTCAAGATCACTGTTGTTCAAGCTGCACACAAGAACATAACAAAGCTGCAGAAACACACTCTGCCGTATTCTTTGGGCTGGTGGGTCAGGGAGGGAGAGAGACTGGGTGAAGAAAAATTGGCTTATGCCTGCTTTTATTGGTTACAAAGCACTACCTAAATAAACTTTTGAACACTGACACATGCACAAAGTTGTCTCACAGTGTTTCAGATCTTCTACTGGCATTGTGAGAGTGCTGCAAGGACAGACTTGTGCCTTTACTTCACAGGTTCAAACACCTGCCCAGATGAGAAGAGGAGAATTCTTTCTGCCTGCCTACACATGGAAATGTTGATGTGTACCCATGTGTACCACTGATTCACAGCTTACTCTCCTGTATCCAGGTTGTTTGTGTGGTGAAATGGGAGGGTGCAATGAGCTCAGTGCCATCTGGGCTTGGACTATTCACAGGAATGCAACTGTGTTTTAAACACTCTTCCTAATTTGGAATGCAACAATACTGAAAACAATTAAAATCAGGTATCTGAATGTTCTTTTGCTTCATTATCCAGAAGATAACCATGCACTAACGCTGAACCATGCAACATGTGATTATGCATTCAGCTACAAAGGCAGAAAACATCACCATTTAATTAAGTGTCTAAAAAGTGATAATCATAGATCACTTTTAAACATTTTTTAATGAAAGGAAAAAAACAACTGATGTTTTACTGTATATCAAAGAGATGCAATTTTTAGTTCTACAGTTTAGCCTAACACCCAAAGCACAGCACAATCTCTTACTTAAAATATTTAAGTCCTTTGAGGTCAGGGCTTCTTTTTTGCCATAGTTTGTTACAAAAAGCTGTTAGAGTCTGCCAATTCTGCAGTACCGAATTTATAGCACTGGGTCAAAAGACAGTTCCTGGAGGAATTCAGCAGCCCTTTGTAGTAAATCAGCAGTCGTGTCTTTGATAAATGCCTCCCAAGCCCAGCAGTAACTGGTCCTCAGTGCTGAAAGATAAAACAGTAGACTCGTACGAGGCATGTAGTTAGTGAAAGATGCACAGCAACAAGGAACTAGCAAGCAGCTTCTGAAGTGATGGTTAGCTGAGCACTTGTGAATACTGAACAGAATGGTGCAGGAAAATAAGAGGGAATCCTGTTGGGGCATATGAATTTGGGCCTGCTGCTCAAGTATAAAATCTGCAGCACCTTGGAGAATAATAAGACTAAACCAAATGAGGGATATAAACATTTTTCAGAGGAATGAATCCCTCTCTGGGCCTTCCTATTCTGTCTGCATCACGAACTGCTGCATTCAGCCTGTTACATGATAATTCTGTTAAAACATAAGGCCTGCAAGCACAGAGCAGGGGTTCATCCAGTCCCGCCTTTCAGTGCTCTAAGGGATGGTCCTGCAGCTGGAACCAGTACAAGCAAACTTATAGGACCAATTATAGCAAGCTTATAGGACCACTGTTCACAAAAGGCTCTTTTTTTTTTTTTGCCTCTCATACTCGTCTCCTCTGTCGATCAGCTGCACACAAGTCGGTGAGAATATTTTTCATGGCCTTAAATAGTGGGGCCATAAGGAGATGCCATAGGTTAAAGGGGTACAGCAGGACTACTGGCTGGCTGGGGAGGATGAGGCTGGAAGGTGAAACTTCTGCGCCAGCCCTCACCAAGCAGGAGCAATGCTCCTCTGGGACATGTCACGGCAGCCCAGCATTTCAACACCATGAGAGGACAGGCAGTGTTGGAAGCCATGGCCCTGTGTGCAGCCTGTCAGTGCCTCATCATTTTAACCTCAGAGAGTGAGAGCTGATGAAGTCATCCACTTCCATGGGCAATCAGCGTGTTGGTGCCCTCGGCCATGGGGCAGGGTAAGGTTTTGAATGCCTGGAGTGCTTTGTCATTGCACTAACTCATGAGTTTCTACCATCAGAACAGTATGGGAGAGGATGCCAGTGACTACAGGAGATGGAAAATGAGTCAGTCATATTATACTTCTGGCTGAGATTTATGGACACATCTCATTAAGACTACATTGGTGATGCAGGCTTAAATGAAAATAGGTGTGAGGAGCAGCTTAATTTGACAGCATTAAAATTTGTTCACTGTTGGCAAACAGATCTCTTTACTTCTATTATAAAAACAGTCAGTCTAGTTTAAAAAAAAAAAAAAAAAAAAAAGGATTAACTGATTAACTCCCATCCAAGCCATCAGAAAAGTAAATCTATTTTAAAAAACTGTATTAGCTCTCATCCAAGCCATCAGATCATCATCCAGGTAATGGAATCACGCTAGGAAAAATATTATTTCATATTCTTTTCTTCCCAACTCTGTATCTGGGCTCTTTCCACCAGGAGAGGGAAGGCCTCCCTCTGAGAGGAATGGCATCAAGCCCTTTTTTGCACTGTTTTGAAGATTGCTTATTATAATTCCCTTCTTTGTGAGACTCTATGTACATTATCTCAGGACCAAATGCCCATCCAGTTTGGTTCATTAAAGTTTTCCTGAAAATGCCATAAGATTTCTGGTAATAGACTGCTGTACCTACTAATGAGGGAGATGTGTCTTTACAATAGGAAACAGAGCACATGAGTATTTCTGAAAATATTTCAGTAACTATGCCCTTACAGCTAAGCCAAAACTGCTTACATACAACCCACAGACTCTGGATAAAAGTGACTATATTCAGGGCTAGGCATTTACAGAAGGAAGTTCCTCCAGATTAATAAATTATACCAGAAGAGATACAGAGGAAATATTATTTCTTGAAAATGAATATTTACAAGTATCCTCTGTGGATTCATACTTAATACACACGATGCAGGGTGGAACTATTTTGTGGTCTGGGGAATGAGATGTTTTAAAACACAATAAAGTGCCAGGACTAACAAACTACTGAGATCTACAGTGTCTCTTGCCTCTTTATATCTACTATACACTACTAAATACATTAAAGCAAAAGTTTGTGCTTGGGGATAAATAAATAGAGACATAAAATGCATCATTACAGCATACTGTAAGGTCATTTAAAAGCTTTTTTGTTGTTGTTGCTGATATAAAATAATATAGTCTACCTAAGGCTATAACTGGTTAACTATATCCAGTCCCTGGAAGTGTTCAAAGCCAGGCTGGATGAGGCTTTGGGCAACCTGGTCTAGTGGGAGATGTCCCTGCTCTTGGCAGGGGTCTTGAACTGGATAGGCTTTAAGGTCCCTTCCAATCCAAACCTTCCTATGGTTCTATGATTCTATGTTTTTTTGGTTCTATGAACTAGAGTATATGGATAAATTCAATTCAGATGAACATAAGGTTTATAAGGAAGAGGTCTAATGGTCTCTACTATGCTTGCATATGTGAGAAAGAGACCTGGTTAATAGTGTAATTCTGGAATCCAGCTCTGATGAAGAAGTTTTCAAATGCTGTTCTAGTGCAATCTAGCCTACTAAAATATTACTTTTCTGCTTAAATTCCTATGAAAACCTAGGAGCTATGGTTGTCTTTAGATACCAAACAAAATGCTGAATGCATTTCCTCTCCCTCCCTTTTCTGCTCCTTTGTGCCTGACTGGCACGATCCTATTTAGCCCCAAGAGCCACACTCAGCCAGCTATGCTCAAAGGTGTGGAGGAATTGGACTGGGTTCCTTTAAAAAGCCCTGCTTATTATCTGAGTGGTTTTTCCTTGAATACAGTAGTCCTTAGTATCCTCTTTACACATCTGTACAGAAATATTAGACAATTTAACCTTAAATAGAAAGATAAAATTGAAAAAAATATATATTTTTCAATCTACAAATCAGAAAATAATGGTAAAACTTAAATTATAGAAGATTATGTCTATGTCTGTGCTCTTAAATATCTTATTCACATTGCTGAGTATGTAGATATGCACACATCCAGCTTGTTACAGAGTATAGAAGTATTTACCAGCTTGGCCATATTTTAACTTTTGCATTTGAAAGCCAGGATGTTTGGTGGCTGAATTTCAACCACCTGAACATTGAAACCCACAGAGAGGCAGCTCTAAGAAGCAAGCCAGAAGTGAGGCCCTTTCCCCACCTCCTTCTCTGCAGTGCTCCCTGAGCACAAAGCTTGCCTCTGGTCTGTGCTATAGCTTACATAAACACATTTCTAACTCTCATGAAGCTGATCTCAGACAGCGTGAGAGAACAGAATTGAAAGATATAACAGCAATGGATGTTTGAGAGCCACACATTTTCAAAAGATTGTTTCACATGCTGCAACTCCTCCCTTCTTGACTCATATTCCCTCCTGTTCCAATTTCCATGGCTTTACAATCACATCCATCTACCTTTTAACATGCCTTTCTCTCCCCTGTTGCTGTGTGAAAGACTCCCACAAACCACAAGATAAACTAATCCAGGGCCAGGTTTTCTGAAGTGCTGAGTTCCCATTTAGGTCCCGAAATACCTACCAGATTTGCAGTAGTTTGGACTGTTGAGTATTAAACATTTTTGAAAAATCTAACATTTATTTATGTGTTTAAATAGGATATGAGTTCTTTCAAGATTTCGGTAGTCCAGGGTCCTAGGATCCCTTGTCTAAAACTGATAATATGCAAGGATGAGGAAAAGCAAGTACATGTAAATTGCTAACAAAACAGTATACCAGCCTGTGCAGACATTTTTTTTTTCATTTTTCTGGAGTCTGTTTCATTCATAACCTTATACTATATCATTTGCATCAGAAATAGGTCAGAATGAACTACAAAAACAAGTCCAAATGAGCTAGGTGGAGAAGCGATTATTGACCACCTTTCTAGCAACTCCAAATTTGTGAATGAATTGACCTTTAATGTAATGGTTTTGGTGTAATTCTTCCCCTAACTTCCAAGTGTCTCACTAGAATATTTTTTTTTTTTCTGCAGAATGCTAAGAAAGGAGGAGGTGGCTTCTGTAGCATTTTGTCTTTAAGTGAAATCTGATCTAGTAGGTGACACCCCTGCCCATGGCAGGGAGGTTAGAACTAGGTGAGCTTAAGGTCCCTTTCAACCCAAGCCATTCTATGATTCCATGACTCTGTGATGACAGCCCTCTCAACCTTCATGCTCAGAGAAAATCTCAGATCTCTCAAAATCAGGGTTTTTTAAAAACACTTATTAACTTGTATGGTTAGAAATATAGCCTTAAAAAAAAAGCAAATATGGAGACTCCCAGATAATCATTTGGGTATAGGAACTGAAAGCTGACTTGTAAAACTCGTGATAAAATCCTGAGAGCTAGCAACATTACCAGTGTGTATGTTACTGCAAATAATGAGAGTTTCAAGAAAGCTCTTAAGAAAGAATAGTGTCTCTGTGTGCAAAATATTTTTTCCCATAAAACTGCTATAGGGCTTAACTTTGTATGTAGCTGTCAACATGAATTAGTCAAGAACAATTCATGTCAAGCTATCCTAATTTGCCACTCCAATAAGGCAAAAGACTGTGGGCAGAAGAGCAACACAAGATATTATATCTCAACTTCAGAAAGTTTTTTTTGATATTGTCTCAAGTGACATTACTATAAGCAAATTAGGAAAATAAGACGTCAGTTGATCCAAGACAGATGCCTTTAAGATTCAAAATTACTGCACAAAATTTGCTGAAAATAAAATAAATAAATAATAAAAATTAAAAATTAAAAAGAAAAAATTTTAAAAAGAAATGGGAAATGAATGGCTCACTGTCAGACTACAAAGCCATATAATGTGGCATTTCCTAGGCATCCATCCTCAGCCAGTTAAATATTTTAATTGATAAAATTGCCTTTTACATTTTCAAACAATGGGAATGTTTAGAGGGGTTGCAGGCACACTGAAGAAGAAGACTAGAGTCAGAATGACTTAGAAGAAGTGGTCAACTGGCCTGAAAAACAGAGTAGGATGCAGTTCAATATGGACAATAGCAAGGCTTTAAAAAAATCAGGAATAACAATTTGCACAAATTCAGAGAAAAATCAGTTCTGCAGAAAACATTTTGAGGATAATCGTGATTTATAAACTAGATATGATATCATGCAATTAGAAAGAAAAAGAAAAAAAAAGAAATGAAACATATATATTATATAAAGATGATTGTATAAACTCATTATATAAACACTTCTGTTGGAAATATGTAACAATCCTTCTTTTCTGAATAGTGCTGCCAAAACTGCAAGTGAAGCTCAGTTCCTAGTAATAATCGCTATATTTCAAAGAAGAGCTAAACCCACAGAAAGAGAGAAATTATGAGAAATTATAATAATCTTCAAACATATACAAAGTAGCACAAGAAAGAATGATCTCACAATGACTACAAAAAAAAAAAAAGGATCAAAGTAACAACAGTGGAGATTTAGGACAGTCTTTAAGAAAAATTTCAATAAAGGTAAAGAACAACTTTTACAAGAGAAATAAGACAACCAAAATAAATAAATTATATCATTGATTATATAAATATGATAAAACAGTATCATCTCATTGGGTACCACTGCTGCTGAAAATAATCAAAATAATTAGTTTGAATAAGCCTCATGTGCAAACTACTCAAGGAAACTTCTTGTGCAGTCCAAAAAATTTGCAGTTAGAAAGGATACAGAGGTAAAAGTAAGGGAGGAGATGTATATTTTAGCAACTGTTTATGGTATGTCAAAAAAAAAAAAAGAAAAAAAGCTAACAGTACCTAGATTATTTTGTTTCCAACTATTTATTTTCAATTATTTCAGGTTGTCTCATTTATGCACAGTCTGAAATTAACTTACTGGTTATTTTTGGAATTGGAATCAGAGATATAAGTAACTAAATGAGTGTAGGTTGGTCCAGAGGAAGAATTAATTCTTTTTCTTCTCATGTATATAATTCTATGTTGTTTGGTTTTTTTTTTGAATAAGTAATTAGTATAAATGCCCCAAAAGATAGCCGTGAGAAATTTTTGCTTGTCAGTCAGAGAATCTGAAAATCTGAAAAGAAATTCAACTGAGACCACATAAGTTTTCCAGAAAAACACTCACAGGTGAAGCTGGATATTATTTATATTGTCTTAGAAAGGCAACAAAGAAACAAATGTTTCTACAAATTAATAAATTGGATCTTCTATAGGAGTAAAAGGTCTACCGTCCCATTTTTCATTTTTTTATAACACTTCCAGGTGTAGAGTAGCTATAGTTTCACCTTAACACACACGCAAGCTGAACAGATTGCAAAAAGATGGGAATCTCACTGAACTTGTTTTTAGAGTTTTCTGTTTCTAAGAAATCTAAAAAATTGACAAGGAAATTAAGAATTTAATTGAATCTGCTTATTCTAAAAATAGCCAAAGGCAAAGAAGATGTACTGATGTTAGATAATACCGTTTCACTTCTTCCCTGTCCTGAAAGGTGATATGTGTTAGAACTAATGCCCCTTGGCACAAGAGTTTGCTGGAATGTACTGGTTTAGCATGGATCAGTGATCTTAAAGTTTTCCAAAGTGGGTGCAAATGTCAGTCCACTGAGTAATGAGCACCAGGAAGGATTGTTCCCTACAGGATCTGTCTAAATAAATACAAAACTACTAGCTGTCAGTCTGAAAATAGGGTCAAAGGCTATTTTTTTTTCATCTGATTGCTTGTTTGTCAAGCATACAAAACAATACATAAAAATAAGGAAATGAGGAAATACCAACCGGCATATGGCAGAGCTTTATGATATAGGTCAGACCGTGTGGAGAACTTTTCCTGAACAGTCATGTGAAAGTCATGAAAATTATTTTCCCTCTCAGAAAGAAAGTAATTTGTTACTTCATTGTAAACATGCATTTGCACCAATATTTGGACCCAAAGTGTTTTCAAATAAATATTTTGGGAGGATTTGAGAAGTGAAGTCCATGTAACTAAATGACTGTTCATTTCTGATGAACAGTGGATTACTCTATAACAATGATTTTTTTTTTTTTTTTTCTCTTGTGGTCTGCAGAGTGCCGTGCACTACTTTTTCTCTGGTAGTCTTTGAAATGTAACAAAGAAGCAAGAGGAAATTGTACATAGGCTTAAATATATAATGCCATACTTTCACTAGATGGATGCTAGAGGTCCGGAAGTTGAAAATATTTAAAAACCACTATACTAAGCAGTAATTAAAGCAAAGTTTACAAAAAAAAATGCACAAGTTGAAATATATTCACCAAGGAGCAAGTCCATTTTTCACGACATTCACTGAGAACTTGGATAACTCCCTGATTCAAATCCCATGGGAGTCAATGTGAGTCATTCAGAGACTTCAATGGACATTGGACCCACCTGTACTTGAATAGCAAAGTCATTTTATAAAGTTTAAATTTGTTTACAAATACTTCATATACAGGAGAGAAACTAAATTCATCAGATAAATATTTTGCTTTAAATAAATTGCCCTAAATCCAGTGCTTAACTGATTTCCCTCAAAACTTCTGTATAATATCTGCAAGCTTAAACTGTAAACTCAGTGGAGTAAAACTGAATTCCAGCATTCCACAGAGTTCTTTTTGAAGGTTTTATATGCTATATATATGCACTATATTCATATTTAAAACAGCTGTTTAACATATGAGGATTTTACTACTTAGTTTACTTCTACCATTTTTCCATTAATAAATTCACCATATATGTAGGCTTACAAACAGACTAAAACAGACCCAAATGTTCTAAATACACAGTCAGTTCATTAATAAATGATAATAAAGCAAAGGAAAGCATACAGTTTTTCTATTCGTGCTTGCTGAAAATATACAAGAGAAACAGATTGATATCATCCAAGTTCACAGACCACAGGAATAAAAACATGTAAGCCTTCATCTACTGAAAAAAAAAAAAAAAAATCATATGTTTTAAAAATGCTCCAAGAAAATTCCAGAAGAAAATAATTACAGACGTCTTTTCCTAGTTCTGCTCTTGCTCTATTCTCAGTGTCAGGTAATGCAGGTATATTTCCTAAAACAAAAGCACACTCCAAGATTTTCAAAGGTACCTCAGGTTCACCCTAGCTGAAGCCAGCTGTATGTTGCTGCAGTTCAAACATATAAAAACTAAGGCACCAAAAGCTACTGCTCTTTTAAGAAACTCTGGGTCATAAAAATGCCTGCTTTCAGATTTGTTGTTAATATCTAGCCTAACAACCAAACTTTATACAGTTCACCGCCAGCACAGACACACTCACCCTTTTTACTTAGAGTCAATGGCAAACTGTGCCGCAGGTCTTCTCCGGGTGGAGATGACAAACAGATGAGTTCCCACACTTGTATTCACTTGGGTTCTTTTTGGCAATTTTAGATGAATTCAGAGGTCACTGGAAAGTGAACCCTGACAGGACGGAATGCTTAAATTACAAGGAAAAAAGCAAACAAACTTGACCCCTACACTTCGTGATGACTCTGACAATCATGAAATTAAAAATAAAAAAAAAAAAAAAGGAAATTGCTGGAGGTTTGATAGAAAAAAAATCTTATTGTGCAGCAACATGGTATTATATTGCTTCATGTAACAGAGATTAAAATCCGCTGTATCTTTCAGGTTTCCTAATTTTCCTTTCCCCCTAAAAATTCATGGACTGGGGACAAATGTGGTGCACACTAAGCATTCCAATTGCTTTTGAAAGGAGCATTTTGCTTGTGGAAAATGTGCTGTCTCTTTGATTGCAAATGTAGTTGATTGTGAGGAGAATGAAAGGATGACCTATGACATGACCTGCTAGCGCAATAAGGTCATTTTTTTTTCCCTCCTCACACAAAAGATAAGAGACTGACTGCTTACAAAGTGTTCTGGCAAATGGACAAATTAGGACTGCCTGGACTCCCGCTCCGGTCAGGCAAGTTATTCTAAGTGAAGATAAGTGAAAGTTTGAAATGTTTTGAGGAGGAGGCAGACTGCAGACTTTCATTCCTTCCCCAAATGGATACAGAGCTGGGCAGAAATGGCTTGCCCAGGAGTTTCAGGTTTCAGACATGAAGTTTCTGTAACTGAGTAGTAGAGAAGAGGACAGGGCAGCCACATGGGTGCAATATCAGCCTGGGTGAGGGACAGCAAGCCTCAGTTCGACCGTTTGTTTTCTGTGAGCCACTATACAAGATATAGACAGGTAAAATCCTCCTCTGAGATTCCAAGATGTAAACCAGATCCTGATTAAAATACATGCAGCCATGTCACCATAGCATTACATTTGAATAATGCCTGCCCATTCAGGACAACTCTGGCATGAAGATTTAACTTTATGGCTTTCAGATCCAAATGTACATCTCTTCAGCCAGGTCAGTGCATGGGCAAGTTTCCATCCATGTGCACCCACGTGTATAAACATATTCTTGGTCTACTCTCTGACCAACATTTCAAGCTCTGCAGGAGTCAGAAAATATATTTTCATACATTGGTGGTGTGTTATGAGATAAAAATTATCTGTGAGTGAAAGGGTTCAGATAGGACTGTGCTGTCCATTTATATACCTAGCTAGAAAACTGAGATGCTTTTTAGCAAAAGTAGGGTAAGGTTTCAATTGAGCCTTTAGTACAGCTATGGTTTGGGTGAAAGTTCCCTAGTTTCAACAAAAAGCAGTGTAAAGCTCAATCATTTTAGCACAGAATTGCTTTGAGATTTGGATTTTGAACCTTAACCCTCGGCACAGAATTCCTGAGTATGAACTCATTCAAAACAAAGCCAAAACAAAGGTTTTTGTGAAACCCAGGAAGCTTGAAACACCAACTTTCTAAGTGCTACAAAGCAAGCTCCAGAAAACCACAGAAAAGCCCAAACACCACAAAAAAATTAAACAGAGAGAATGTCATTTTCTGGAAACACTTAATTCTGCCTACAAAACTGGCAGGTTCTCTAATTTCTGTTTGATCTGCTTCAGAAAGATACAGTATCAGTAAAATTCCATCTAAAGTTTATCCAGCACACACCTGGTACCAGCTGCAAATCAAGAGATTACCCCATCGAAAGCAGAATCTTAGCCACCCGCCATAGGGTGACAGGCCAGATATACATTTTCAACACATTCATGAAAAGCTATCAAATGCAGTGCAATATGATTTCACTTCACAAACATTTTTTTTTTTATTTTATGGAAATTGAATATTCTTGGGAAATTCTGGAAGACTTGCAAAATGAGAAATGTATCCCAGTATTGCCCCGATGAACCAGATTCGCACCATCTGACAGAATGTCACTGTCAGTTCGTTTGGGCTCTGGTCCAAAGGAATCTTCAAGCAAGTATTCAACTCTGAGCATGGCAGTAATCTTGTCCAAGGATTCATATGTTTTAAATGAAGAATTTCATTGCTTCTCAGAGGCTGGAGTTACATTAAGAGATAAGCAAGAGGTAAACCTGAAGCTAACTCTTGTATAAAGTACAAGCACAGACCTTTTCTTTTTAGCATTTTCTCAGTAATCAAAATGAACATATAAATTAAATTCTTAACCCTGTTAAAATCAAGTGTGTGACATGAAATAAGCAACAGTAGTGAATGTGCCCCCACACAAGGCACACAGTTCCCATTATCTTCTGGTGGAAACTGTGGGAAAATTCAGTCCTATGTATCTGTCAAGCCAAGTCTTCATCTGTGACCAGAACAATGAAGACAGAGAATCTGGAGATCATTTCCCTCAACACTGTCTTGGACATGTTGATATTATCATGATGTTGTAGAGCATCCATACCTCCTATGTCATGATCATATCGCTAAAATATGTGGGCATATCTGCACAGTGATTCACCATTAGGTTAAAATGAGCAAAGTCAAATAGAAACTTTTATTGTCCCTTGTTTTAGAATATAACAGTAAATACTTGACATCTGGTCTCTTTTAATGGCATCTGGAGTTGTGTCTAAGCAGATACTGAAAATTCAGTTTCTTCAATTGCATTTGAATTTCAGTATCAGTTATTTCAGCACAGACAAAAACTCATTTTAGAGATAGTTTCCAGAGCAAGAGGGTTCACTCTGTAAAGCTCCTTTGCTTAAAATCAATGTCTGTACATTGTACTCTTTGATCTCTGATCAGCAAAGAGAAACCTCAACTCAGAAGCAGGAAGAAGAGAAGCTGAAGAAAGAAAATGTTCATTGAGTGGGACTATCAGCTCTTACTCAACACCAGGGCAGGAGACTTTCTCCTACATTCTTGGATTGCTGATTCATTTTGATTTCTAGCCTCCTTTTGCTTTTCTTTCAGAGGGGAAAAAACTCGCAGTGGCTTCTGGCATGCTTCAGATGAGCCATTCCACCATTCTGCTGCTTACACTCAGTGTTATCTTCTAATCTCCAGTATCAAATAGGAGAGCCTCCTATCTCTGATGTGGAATTACTCCTGATAGATGCAAAATTACATATATTAGGGTTAACTGGAACAAAGACTTCAATAGGTCTAACTTCTGGTGCATGGTCATGGGCTTATGCTCTCAAATACTTCTGTTGTCTTCAGTGTAACTAGTTATATGAATTACGTGAATCAGCGTTCAGAGAATCTGACTCATGAAGAATACTCAAGGGGTTTTGATAGCTAATTCCAGCTCTGCAGGGACTGATTCTTAGCTCAGCAATCAACAGTTAGTGTGGATGCAATATCAAATTCATAAAACTTTCTCTGTTTTGGCCACTTGAAGGGACAGAGGGCTGTATAGTTACCACCTTTCAGCTGTCCTGAAGCATCTATACTCTCAAAGTGGTAGAGTTGGAGGCAAAAAGACTTGCTGAGTTTAAATCTACTTTATATCGGTTTACAATTGGGACAGACTAAAGACAGATATGGCCAGTAACCAAGAGTTACTTCAGCTCTGCTGCCAGGCAGTAACTTATTTAGTTGCTATAACTCATCTGTCTGTCTGAACCCCAGCACATTCAGTTACTGAACCCTCGTTAATTTTTCTTAACCATGCTGAGATTTCTATTAGAAGCATGCGATTTAGGTTTTTGAACATGGCTGCTGGGCTTTGGAGAAAGAGAAGGAAGTTATTTAACTTTTTCATATGCATACAGAAAAATTAGGGTTTAGAGTTTCTTTTTGTTTTCCTGATTACTATCAAATGGCTCCCACAGTCACTTTCCAAAAAGCATTTATGCTCAGCTCATTGCAGATACTGTTGCTCTTTAGCAAGAAAAACAAGTTCCAGGAGCACCTTGACTCTGTGTTCTAGCTGTCCAAATTTTGCTAGCCTACCAAGTGCAAAACAGGGGTTTTAGAGCATTTAACATGTGGCGACAGAACTGAATATTTGCAAGTATATTGGTGTATTGCAAGAACATCAACATCAATAGGATAAGCTGTATCTCTACTCACTGGGCCAAATTCTGCTGCCTGTTTTCAATGCAGTTACCCCAGCAAAATCAACTGAGTGACTCCAGATTTATATTAATGTAATGGAAAGCAGAATCTGACTCACCATATGGAATCCATTTGGAAAGAAGTCTAGTTGTGAGTTTTATCTAAAGCTTATTGAATTGTTCATTTTTCTTATTTCTATTTTTCTTGGTTTCATTGCAGGTTGATAAGCAATCTGAATGCCTGCTGAGGAGTAAAGTTATTATTAAACATCTGAAAGTAAAGGTACCTAGAGAAATAGATGGCCTATCCTATTTCCAAAACATCATCCAAGTTTCTTTTTGTTGTTACCACACAGAACTCTGACCCAAATCATCACCAGCCCTAAGGGAAAGCACAAGAGTATAAATAAGTTATAAAAGAGTATTTACCTCTTGGATAACCTATTCAGGACCTGCTGTATGTTTATACAATCACAGTTGTTGCAGAATAGGAGGAATTCTGCTCCCCAGGCTGAATACTCTGCAGCCATCAAACAATGGGCTCAGTGGCTCCCAAGCAGTGCAACCCCTACTCCCATGGGATTTCCATGTCTGCTTTTCTTCCACAGCTGCAGTGCAGGGTTCATACACATCCTATCACACAACCTACATTGCACACGACAGGCTGATGGACCGGCAAGTCTCCCATATTACTGAGGATGCCACCAGCAACAGAAGGAAATCTTGTGACACTAAGTGTCATGCTGGATTGCCACAACAGGGCTGTCTTTAGCAACGTTCTCTGGTTTGATACCTTTAGGAACAATGAATAAAGCAAAAATCTGTGAAATTCTGGCCCACTCAATGGGCACAAGGTTTGTGTTATTAATTCCAGAGGGTGGCCTGGGATGTAGCTTCTGGTAGCATTTAATATTTTTTCCAGAAAAGGAGAGAGCATGCATATCCAGCAAATAATTTTAAATCCATGCACTTAAGATGCAATTAAACATTTTATTAATTCCTTCTTAATAAACACAGGTGTGATATTCTAGTTTGAAAGGTAGAATTGATCCTAAAACATTTTTTGAGCTATAATCCACAGTTAAGTTTTTGCTTTTTTTGTTTTGTTTTGCTTTGTTTTTTGAATTAAAGGAATGGATGAAGTCAGTAATACAAATTATTGGCCCATCACAAAATGTTCAATAATGCTATATTTGGAGAGTTTGGTTTTATGCATCTATTATTATTCAATGTAATCAAAATAATCTTCCTTTACACAGGTAAACAAGAAGCATGATAAACAGCAATTGCAACTTTTTTTTTCTTTTTTTTTTTTTTTTTGTCAATGCAGCTTCCCACAAGATTGTTAAGTTAAAAGGCAAGTGAATTTTCTTCATCATAAATATAAATTTTCATGGAACTGAGAAAATTACATATATATAGACAAAGCTAGTCCTATGCCATCATTTAAACATGGTGAATTAGACATTCACAGTAGCTATGGGTCTGAATAATTCACATTGTATTTTACAGATAAAGAAGCAAAGAAAATTATTTAATTAGTGTCAATCAGAGGAAAAACTTAGGTCTAATATCCTCTCCTAAAGACAGAGGCAGGAAGAAACAAAGTTAGCTAAGTAGCATCTGTGTAATAAAGCAAGATTTATGAAAGCTAATTTACATTAATATCCAGTGATATTTTGAATAAGAAATGAGTACATAGTTAAATTTTGTGGCCTTATGAAATAGCCTGAAGCTGGACAACTATACAGATCCCCAAAGAGAAATGAGAAAAGGACAATCAATTCTTAGTTCCACAGAGCTGAAAAAGCTTAAGCATAGTATCCACGAGTGCTTAACTAATAAGAAAGTGGACGATGACATAGAAAGTACTGAGGAAACAGGGTAACAGATACCGAGTCACCTGGACTGTGGTGTGAAAAAGGCACAGATAGAAATCTGAGTTCCAGAACAGCCAAAAGCTGTTCACACAGCTACGTAAAACGAATGCTGCTAAGACAGCAGACCACATCTAGCAAGTTTTAGCTCTGGAAATCCCTGTGGGCTAGAAGTGTCCCTGTTGCTCGTCTATAACTGAATGAGTTAATTCATCTGCGGGGTAGATGAAGAAATATGATACCATTAAACAGGACATAGAAAGTTACCATACATTTACTATTGCAATACTCAATATTGAGCACTGAGGAACTATGTAGAGTACAGAAAAAATAATGGAAAAAATGAAAAAGGATTGAAAATTTTGCAACTCAAAAAAAAAAAGATTCAGCAACTCAACAGATTCCTATGTCAAGGAGAATGTTAAAGGGTGACTTGCTTGGCAACATAAATGTCATAATTCTTCAGAGTTGCAAAAGATCAAATTGTAAGAAGCTTAACTGTCTGAGCACTGGAGCTAGACAAAGTCAGAACAGTGACTGATTAACCACTAGGATAGCTTAATAAGGTTATAGTGAATTCCCATCATATACCATTTTAAATTAGGACTAGAATGTTTCCTAAATCAAATGTTTTATTTGAAGTGAGAAACAGCTTACAAAAGTCCTATGTCTAAGTTATGCTGGAGGTCAGACTAAATGATCTACTCCTCCCATCTGGTTTTGCAGTCTCCAAAAAGAAATCTCATAATAAGCTTCCAAAGGGAAGGAGATAGCCTTCCAAAATGCCTAGTTAACATTTATTTGTTTTTTTTTTTTTGTTGTTTGTTTGTTTGTTTTTTCTGATCAACAAAATGTATTCTTCAATGTTAGTTTGCAGCATACTTTTTTATTATTATATTCTTTTTTATCTTCCTAGTAAATTTAACAACCAGCCTTTAAAAGTTTTCATTGTCTTTAGCAGGAATACTTCACTTGTTAAGTGAAAAAAAAAAAAAGTTTAGGATTGAGACTTTGTGTGAGATTAGATTAACATAACTATTTATTTCCAAAAGGAAAGACCTAAAGGACAATGCCATAACATGTATATCAAGTCACTTGTCTCAGATCCAGAACTAATTACTAATACAAATATTGACTCTGCTCATCCTGCCAGCAATCCAACAAGATGACTTTTACTAAATATTCTGTTGAATCAATCCCAGCTTCAGATCTATATGAGACTGTTCTACTGATGTTTATGTAGACCTCAGGCCAGAACAAATGATTAGCTCCGGCTGCTTCAACTCCTTCAGCAACACAGGATAGCTATAAGCTGGACCCAGTGACCACATTTGCTGAGTTTATTGTTTGTCTCATCATCAAATTCACTGTAAGTGAAGATATACAGAGGCCTTTATTTTATATCTACTTTTTCTGCTCTCAAAGTTTGAATATTTATCTACTCTTAGCAAAAATGAAGGGGGAAAACAGTGAAAAATAAGGGTAATGTTTTTTGTTCTGGAAAGACTTTTTTAGCAGTGCAAGTTCTAGCTGAAAATTTATGAAAGCAACATGAAACTATGTTATAAGTTATGGATGTTTGATAACAGTTCTGTAAAAGAAACAATTTTTTTCTTCCCTACCCTTTATGACAGGTTCCTCTGAAGAAACCAGTTTTCTCTCTTTGGGGGAAAAAATAGGAATTCTCTCATTTGTTCTTAGTTGTTACCAATGTCAGGACACTTCTTAGCCTCTGTTAGTTACTTACATTGCTCCATCTTCTGGATAATACTGGATGAAAACAAAATGATATGACATAACTACACAAGCTAAGAAGGCAACCTAAGGAATACAAAATCTAGATCAGCTTTGGCAATACCTCATCCAAAGAAAACCAGAAAAATTATCCACAAAAGTCAAAACATTTAATCAGAATATTTCTAAGCTCACATACTTTGGCTTTTCTTCCTACTTTTTTTTTTCCAGTGAAACTGACCTAAATCTTTTAAGTAAAGTGAAAAAAAAAAAAAAAAAAGAGTTAAGTGGCACCTCAATCAGGCTTTCTACATTTAAAATTCTTTGATCTCTTAAAATTTTCTCATTTTTCCTCTCTTTTGGTGTTTTTTGTTTGTTTGTTTGTTTGCTAATGTAGCTATGAAATGGAAAAATCCATTATTCATATGCAAGGCTAAATTCCTCCACTTAATTAATGATATTATCATTGATCACTTCTAGAAAAATTTAAATACAGATTTGAATTCCACACAATTGGTTGGGAAATGTTCATGCCTTCAGTTAAGCCCACATTCCTAAAACTGTTGGCGATAATTGCAATGAAATATAGGATGTGCTACATGATGAAAACACATCTGACAAAATTCCATTTAAAGGCTGAATTTTTCAATTTAACTTTGTGTAAGCAATTTGTCAGTGTCTAACTGTTATGGATCTATTTTTCCTGGTACATATTAGCTACCATTAAAAAAAAACAAAAACAAAAACTAAGTGTTAAAAATGGCACACAGAAAATCTTTCTAGTACAGTATTTGTATTTGAAGCTCTGCTTTTCCTTACTCGGGAACACATTGGGAAAACAGCACATATTAGACTATGTAATACTTACTGCTTTCAGAGGCATAAATCCCCATGCTAAGCTAAGTCAGAATTGTTTAGAAATGTCAGCATTCTCTGGAAGTGAATGTGTAACTACTTAAGGCACAGATGCTTAATGTTCCTTAAGCTTATTTTGTAGAAAGTAAATGTTTTCATTTA
This sequence comes from Anas platyrhynchos, assembly GCF_047663525.1. Taxonomy (NCBI): domain Eukaryota; kingdom Metazoa; phylum Chordata; class Aves; order Anseriformes; family Anatidae; genus Anas; species Anas platyrhynchos. Next base: position 42,746,177 of record NC_092589.1, read on the forward strand.
TTTTATTTCTCACTTTGCTGTGAGAGGAGTCTTCTCTTTTCTTTCCGTAGACACTTTGGTATCATCTTAGTTTGTCCATATTTTCACAAGAGAAAGTTTAGTCATTGATTAACTAGAATAACTACCAATTATTTTAGGAGCTCATTGTCTGGGCTTACATGAACATGCATACTTTGGGTTGACTTCATACTCTGTGGAAAAAAATACTTCTAATTGTTTGGGAATCTGCTACTAACCAGATTTTTTAAACCTCATTTAAATAAAGATAATAATGTCAGTGCAAGATGTTTCTTTGTTAGTTTACCTGAAGGACCCTACAGGAGCCCTGTGCTATTTTCCTAGTAGGATCATAGGATGAGAAGGACATAAGAATTTTGTCCCAGATACCAAGCCTGGGCATGAATGTGGCAGGTGTTCATGCGATACTTGTGCTGGACACAAATCAAGCAAAGTGCCTGCAGCACAGTAAGAGATGCTGTTGGGGAGGAAGTGGGTGGTTCCCTTTTGAGAGGGTGTACTGGGTCTGGCTGGGATGTTAACTTTCCCTGCAGCAGCCCATACAGTGCTGTGCTCTGCACTTGTAGCTAGAACAGCAGTGTTATCACACCGGTGTTGTGTCTGCTGCTGAGCAGTGCTGGCACAGCATCAGGACTCTCTCTAACCCTCCTAGGGGGTGGGCAAAAAATTGAGAAGAGAAACATCACTAGGGCAGCTGATCTAAATCAACCGAAGGGATATTCCATACCATGTGATGTCACACTCAGCAATAAAAGGTGGAAACAGGAAGAAGAGGGGAGGGGTGGGCTCTCATTGTGAAAACATCGGTCCTCCTCCCAAACACCGTCTACATACGTTGAGGCCCTGCTTCAAGGATGTGGTCAAGCATCACTCATTTGTGGGAAGCAGAGAGTAATTTCTTTCCTCTGCACTTCCACATAGCCTTTATTTGCTTTGTTTGTTGATATGTTTGGTTTTTTTTTCTTTTTTCCCTTTTCCCCTTCCCTTTTCCCCTTTCCCTTTATTTTTTTTCCCTTTAGTTAAATAGTTTAGCTAATAATAATATTTCCTTTATTATTATTATTATTATTATTATTATTATTATTATTATTATTGTTGTTGTTGTTGTTGTTGTTGTTGTTGTTGTTGTTGTTGTTATTATTGTTATTATTGTTATTATTAATTATTTCCTTTAATTAAATTATCCTTATCTCAACCCGTGAGTTGTTCTTTACTTTACTTCTTCCCCTCCTCATCTAAGGAGGGAGAGTGAGAGAGCGGTTATGGTGTTTAGCTGCCTAGCACGGTAAAACCACCACAGAGGGTTCAAAATGAGTCTTTTCCAAGCAGTCATGTATGTCCATTGGGAGCAGAATGGTATTCTGTAAGGCATCTGTGACAGACCCAGAAATGAGACTGGATATTATGCCAGTTCATTTTCTTTGTAGAAGCAATATAGAATTTGAACTTATCTTTTCATCAGCTGGTAGTGGAGAAGACAGTAGACAATTTATCATGCGGACTGTCTTACATCTGACCCTTAAAATTCACATTGTCCAAATTCAGCACTTTATTTTGGCAAGCAGTTATGTATTCAGCTTTTAGGTCTTTACTTCTTGGACGATTCAGAACACAGTAATTCAGGAAGTAATATTTTAAAACATCTAGTACAAGAAATGGGGCCACTTTCTCATATGCTATTGCAACCATCCAAAGCTATTCCTTTCATGGTCTAAAAGAAAGGGGAAGGGATAGAAAAATGTTCAGAGGGAACTGCCAGCAAATGCCACACATTTTATATTTTGTTTTTCAGTCTTTTTTAGTGTTTAACTGTCCTAAGGTCTGAAGCATTTCATTTAATATGATATTATTAATTTTGGAAACAAAACAAGATCTAATCTTCTTGCCAAGTAGACAGGCCTGGTTTGATATCTTAGTAATGAATAGCACCTTCAGTCTTGACTATTACTAACTTGTAACGCTAAGTTGGCATCATTATAACGTTCGTAGGTCTTTTCTTTCCAGACCAAAAGAATGAAAGATTTTATCAAGGCATGAGATACATTCCAGCAGTATGGACAATTTCTTTATTGCTGAAAGTGTAGCTTTAAAAATCTATAGATCCTACTTATGAACAAAAAATTCCTTATACAGCTGTATTGTGTTGTTTCCACATTTGTTTAAACACAGGAGTCTGGCTAAGGAATATACAAACGATTCATAAAAACATGCCTATGTTACACATGTGTGAACCACATGGAAAATAACACGTGGCTTTCAAACTCAGAGCATGGGTTTCCCTTTTTATAACTATCCAAAGTAGGAATATTCTAAGTAGGGACATTTTTTCAATAATATTTTTGAAACCTTAACCTCAGAGGGTATCAAAAATGTCTCTCATGAGATATGGGGCCACACATATTGCGGACAGCTGTTTGGAAAAGTTAACACCCTCCTGAAAAAGCAAAAGGGATGAAGTCTCCACAGCTCATTCTCTCTGTGAGTGAGAACCATACCTGGAAGACTGAGCAGAGGTGTCCTTCATTTACCTCCTTATCTGTTAACTGCACTTTAAATTCTTGATCAAAATGTAGAAGTTAGCTTATTCCGTTTACACTATCTTACATAAAGTCAACAAGGACATAGAACCAGTGGTTCATACAGTCATTGTCAACAATGAAGATCCTAATTTTCACATATGGAAACATTGGTTTTGAACCTTAGTTCAGTAAAATCAGTGCATTTACTCCCTATTATCTTTGGAAAACATTGGATCAATGTGTCTAGCAAGTTTCTTGCACTGATGTTAGATGTTTGAAAAATACATCCTCAGAGACTAGTGGTGAAAACTTCAAAAAAGTTGCATGTTATTTCTTAATGATGTAACATACAGTTGGTTAGTTAATTTTACTTTTATAAGCCAGAATGTAAGATCACTCTGTTTACCAGTCACAAAATCATGCAAGGACATTAGCTCTAGCAAAGCTGTGCTCATTGTTTAACTGGTAGAGAAGTCAAATAAAGCTCTATCTTGTTTCTTATGCTGTCTCTGTTGAAGCTTTTCTCGAGTCACTTAGCTTTCAGCTTAATATAAGCAGTAAACCATCCCAGTTTGTTAGTTTGTTTGTGCATGTGAACTGGATTACTCTGGGTATTATCTGCATTTGTGTATTCCACAGTGCTATAATGACAGAAATCTGAATATTAGCTATGGCTCAGATATGAATTCTGCATCCACTCCTAGAACCTGTATTCCACAAGCTGTCATGCAATGAACACTAGAAGGTTGTTCCTTGTGCTGCAGTATCTTCACCAGTATTTTGTTTT